>NC_082653.1:88914805-89644805 GCF_028023285.1 Balaenoptera ricei
GGACGGGTCTCAGACACGAGGACCAGGACCTGAGGCAAGAAGGAGCTGGACGCTTGGGGACTCGGGCTGTGCCGGGCAGATGGCTGGACGGCCAGGCAGTGGCCGGCCGCCCAGAAGGGAAGTCTGCAGGTGGCCGCCTCCCTGCACCCTGCCCACCAGGTGATACAGCAGACAGTGTCCCTCCCTCCCTCTCCCTGGACTCTCCCCTCCTAAGGAGACATCCCGGCGACCACTGCCCCGGCCACCTTTGTCCCCTCTCCTGCCCAGGGTTCCTGCGGCCAGGGTCCCCCAGGCCAGGGGCAGCTCCTCCCTCGGAGTCTCGGGAGCGGAGCGGGAGACCGGGAAGGGTTAACACGCTTTGTTATCTCTCCTTTGAATCCTCAGATGGGCCAGCGGCTCACGTTGTTCGGATCTGGTAGAGAGAAAGCGTTAACTATTATCTGCTTCTAGCTGACCATCTGCTGTTGCAGAAAATTCAAAACCCTGGAGATCTACTTATATCCACATCGTAAACGAGAAAAGATGTTTTAATTAAGGGAAATCAGGTTAACTTAGCTCTAATTTACAAGCCGCCTGCTTAATGAATTGTCTGGGCTGCTCTCTCTTTGTAGAGAGTAAATCTGAGGATCCTTTCCCTCCGCAGTTCAGACACTAATTAACTAACCAAGAATTTTAGTAGCACACCCGCCTGTCGCCTAATAGTTTTACCTAAAGCCAGCCCGGTCATTGCTTGTACAAATTGCCAATTAAATGTGATTGATATAATGAAATTGGATTGTATTTTTCACTTACCTCCTTCCATCCCCCCTCATCCCGCATCATCCTACCCCTCTGTCGAGGGTGGCGGGCACATGCGTGTGTACACACGCACCCCCCTCGCCACCAAGTTGAACAGAACCGGCCCCCAGCTCGGGCCATTGGGCCGCAAGCGGCGCCGGCGCCGGGACGGAGCAAGTCCCTGTTAAGCCAACATTTCTATTAGTTGAAGTTAACAGGCGTAATCTTGTTTCCAGATATTTATCCACGTACCAAGGGCTGTAGTTACATGTTTGAAGTTACGGGGGAAAAGTGAAAGATCTAAGCAGTCATTCTAAAAATACATTAACAGTTTCCAAAATCTATATCGCTGCTTAATTAAATATGTTATCCTGTTTATAGGATCTGGGGCTAATTATTTAGAGTCATTTAATCTACTCAATTTGCACGTTAATTAAACAGCATCGGGTTGCTGAGCCGGCCGCGGCCGGGCGGGAAGCAGCGCCGCCTGGCGGGCGCGGCTCGCACCCGCGGACCGGTCCTCGCGCTGGTTCGGCGAGCCGGGCCGGGGACGCTGACAGTGCGGCGGCCCCGGGGCTGCGCTGTCCCCGCGAAGCGTTCCCAGGCCGTCCTGCAGGAAACTGAGGGTGGCCGGCCGGCCGCCCAGGACCTGCTCTGCGGCTGTTTATGGGGAGGGGATTCCTCCCGCCCTCCGTCCCTCCATCCCTCCGTCCTCCCCGGGCGCAGGGGCGCAGGGGCGGCGCCGGCCGGGCCTGGTTAACCGCAGAATGATGGAGCCGCGCCCACCCCGCGCTCGCCGCCTAATTGTTCCCGCCGCCCGTCCCCATCTGTCCCTCTCCGCCCTTGTGTGTTTTGGCCTTTGTCTCGCTGCCCTGCGCTGACACCCTCTTTCAAAGCCCACTTCTGTCGCCCTTCACCGATCGCTTCTGCCCCATTAACCCATCGGCACGAGGCTCCGGCAACAAAGGGCCGGAGTCGGGCGGACGCGCGCGCGCAGCCCCATTGTCCGCCGCTGACCCCACGGCCCGCAGCCTGGCCCGGCCGGCCCGACGGGGCGGGGACGGGGCTGGCCTTGCAGATAAACAGAGGAGGCGTCCTGCCGGGGCCGAGCTCCGCCCTCAGTAAACGGGGACGGCCATGGGGACGGGGACCAGGACGGCCGCCTTGGCAGGGCCGGCGAGCAGCTGCCGCCGCGGGAACGGCGCCCCCGCCCGCCCGCCGGGCAGCTAATCCGCCGCAGGCCCCTTTGTCCCTCGCTGGACGTGAAGCTGGCAGAGAGAACGGCTGGGGAGAGAGGCAGGCCCGCCTCGTGGCCTGGTAAACAAAGACCAAGAACTGTGGCTAAGCGGGGTTGCAGGTTGACCGGATTCCCGGTCCTGCCCCGGGAAGGAGAGCTGGCCCCCCAGAGCGGGCAGGGGCACTTGGGCTCCTCCGGGGGTGCAGCTGCAGCACCCGCCACTACCTAGGCCTTCCCCGCACAGCCGGGCCCGGGCCCGGGCCCGGGGGCCTGAGGCCGCGCCGAATGATCACTCCCTCCCACCTGGCCTTCAGGGGTGCTGCACCTGGAAACGCTGCAGAGGTTTCCACTCGCTGCGCCCTAGAGATGAGGGGCGTTAGCTGGAACCTACAGGCAGCTTCTGGGAGGGCGCTGGCATGTGCCACTGGTGTCTTTGCAGCTGTGGTCCCTCTTCACTCTTCTGGAAGCACTCTGTCTGGCCCAGGGCTCCTTATTCTGACCAGTGAGGCACGAGGGAGGTGGATCATGGCCCAGGGGCATCCAGAAGGTCACCTTTCTCCACAGTGGGTATTGGGGTGCCAGCAGGAGGTGGGTGGGCCCAGGCGGTGCTGAGATGCATGAGGACGCTGATAAACAGTCTGGTCTTGGCATCAGGCTCCTGGAGACCCCCGCTTTTTTCACCTGGAACCTGCTTGCTTTCACGTGCTATCCCACAAACGCCGCTCTGGGAGCTCAGCAGTGGCCCTTTGCAAGGCCGTCTGCAAGACACCGAATGTCTCCCCTGGAGACGTCGTATGTCAAGGCTAGGTGAAAGGGGTTCCAGTTTCTAAGTCTGCCTAGACTACCTTCTTGTTTTTAAAATTCATTTAACATTTAAAATAAAGAGATTGCAAGAGAAACAAGAAAGGGCACAGTAAGATCGCCCTAGGTCGCCATGACACCTCTGGCAGGAACTCGCCTCTCCCTGCCCACGCCCCAGCCCTGGTGCCCGTGAACCAAAGGTCTGATTCTGGGCAGCTCTGCTCTTTTCTGCTGCTGACCTAGTGACAGGGAAACCACGACTCCTTTCAGAGGGTCTGGTGGTTGTCAAGAGTCCAGAAGGAAGGGGCCTCCTTGTCTCCTTCCGTTTCTTTGCCTGGAGCCCAAGTCATGCTCCAGTTTTGCTCCTACAGGGATTTTACACGTCAGCTTTACAACGTAGCGGAAGCCCAGGCCCTCTCTCTGCTTCAGGCGCAGCTTGGAATACTGACCCAAGGTTGGTCCTGGAGGGCTTCGCACGCGACAATTTGTGCAAGTGTTTAGGCAAAAGCAAAGGCTGACGCTGACAGAGTTCAGTGCGGCCGGCAGGACCGGCAGAGCCGCTTCCCGGGCGTTTGCCGCTCTGGCCAGGGACTCGAGGTCCAGGAGCTGGAGTCAGGCCAGCATCGAGAGGCGAGGGTAACTGTTAAATAGCAGCTTTATTGAGATGTCACTGCCACACCAGCAAATGCACCCTTTTAGAGTGTACAGTGCCCTATTTTTAATGCATTCACAGAGCCACGCGGCCATTGCCACTAATTCCAGCACATTGCCATCGCCCCCAAAATAAACCCGCACCCATTAGCAATCATTCCCCATCCTCCGCCCCTCCCCCCCCCAGCCCCTGGCAACCACTAATCCACTTTCCGTCTCTACGGATTAGACAAGGATAATTTTGCAAAAAGAAATTCTACCAGTCTGGGAAGGAGTGTATAAATGAGGAATGTGAGGGTCAGGCCTGAAAACTCTCTCTCTGTGGATCAACAAGGCACTTGTCCCCACCCAGGACATCTGTTTTAAACATCAGCATTTTTTTTTTTTTTCAGTTTACAGATATGTTCTTTTTAAAAAAATTATGTTGAAGTCTAGTTGATTTACAATGTTGTGTTCGTTTCTGCTGTACGGCAAAGTGATTCAGTTGCACACACACGTATATACATATATTCTTTTCCATTATGGTTTATCACAGGTTATTGAATATAGTTCCCTGTGCTCTACAGTAGGACCTTGTGTTTATCCATCCTATATATACTAGTTTGCATCTGCTGACCCCAAACTCCCAATCCTTTCCTCCCCCACGCCCTCTCCTTTGGTAACCACAAGTCTGTTCTCTATGTCTGTGAGTTAATAGATATGTTCTTAAAATCACCTCTGGCCCCCTCTGTTTTCTGTCTGCTCCTGTGAGTGCCAGGTGGCTCCAGCGTGGTGGAGACCACACCTTTCCCTCGGGTCAGTGACATGCTAACACTGGGGCTGGCTGGGCACCCAGAGTGGCCTCGGGGAGGGTCCTCACAGCCGTCCCTAACTCCTTCCTCCCCAGCCTTGAGGTCAATGTGACATTCAACGGCCATGGTGCTTTGTCAACTATGATTTCAATTTTAATGCACTTAAGAGGTTATTCAGTTCAGAAACTGCCATTCTGTTTTCCCTAAGCAAAAAATTATTTTTGAATTTAGCCCATTTTTAGCACCAAATCTTGCCATCATCCCATTCTTTACAAGCCTAAACTCCTAGCAATCACAGCATCGGGTTTCTAATGAGCATTTTCTTGATCTACAGCAGAAATGAGCAGTTATCTGCTAATAACCCCTGAGTCTGAAATTAAAAGGGCTGAGAAAATAAACCAAATTGCCAAGATCAGCTCTTGTTAAATAAAGGCATTGTGAAAAGACGTAGCACAACATTCTCATGTATCGGATCGACGACACGATGGCTCCTAATTTGAGGTTGTAATTATTTAATACCACTTAGTAGCTGCAGAGCACTCGCCCTACGAACGTTTAATGGACATTTGTTAATTAATTCTCAGCAGAGCCCGTCCAGCTACTCTGTACAAGAGAAACTGAGGCAGGCGTTGGAGGTGACAGAACGGAAGTTCCACACAAGAGCACAGATGCGGGCGGCCCCCTCCCTCCTCCCACCCGCTCCTGACGACTCAGGGCCGCCCCCCCCCCTCCCGTTCCCCCCCCCCCCCCACCCGTCTGAGCTCATTCCTTCCCAGTGATTTATGGCAGTGGCGGGTGACAGGGGGAAGTCTAAATGGCTCTGAAGAAATTCATAAACAAAGGCAGAGTTAAAGGAATTATGTTCCTGCTGCCTTTGACTTAGCTATAGAGTCAGATGTCAGCTTTACTCCACCCACCAGGAGAAAAAACGAGAACAGCTGACAGTCGGAATTAACTACAGTTAAAGGCTACAGAAACCGTGAGTTCCGGAGCTGCCAGAGTGGAAGTCTGGGGAGAGGCGGCAGGTTCATGAGAAGGAACCACACACCCGCCAGAGTCACTGGCACAAGCCGGGACTCACCCGTATCCTCGCGGATGGCAGCTGAGATGGCAGAGAGACGCCCAAGTTTAAACTTAAGTCACCGCGGGCTTCCTTGTCCTGCCTTCCCATCCGGCCACCGGGGGTGTCCCCAGGCCCCCTCGGGAGCGCGGGAGATTGCTCTCTGCGGCTTCCCGTTGTCCTCATTGCAAGAAAGCTGTCCTTCCAGAGGCACAAGCAGCAGCAAGCGAGGAGAGAGCCTGGGACACCCCGGGGAGAGGACTGCGGTCCCCAAAGCCGGTGGGGCTGTAGGGCCCCCGCCCCGGGATCACTCCCAGACCCCTCATTACCGTCCCTGGCTCGGGAACGACTGTCACACGCTCCCCTGCCCCGAGCAGGCCGCTCTGGAGACAGGAGGCCAGGCCCTGTTCCCTCTACCCTGACTGGTCTGATTCGAGGATGTAGGACCTGTCTGATTCTTGGACCTACAAGGAGTAGGACGAGTGCGAGCTGCAGGGCTGTGGGAACCAGCCACCCCCCTTCTCTGACCAGTCAGATGGGCCCAAGGGTCCAGGGGTCAGGGGCCCAGTGTGTCCCACGCGGCGGCTTAACTTTCCCCGCTCTCAAGGTGGCCTTCATCACTGAAGTGCCCTCCTTTGCTTTCATCAACGCGATGGAATAAAAGCGCGGGCAGGACGGTGGCTGCGGGGAGGGCCCCAGCCGCCCCCGAGCTGCAGGGGTGTTTCACGGTCATTTGCCCGCAGTTTCCCCCGAAGTCACTGAGAATGACCTTGTGGCCAGGGAGTATGTGTGTGATGGGTGACGAACGACAGACCTCAAGACAGAGGAGATTCAACGCCCAGATTCAACATCCAGAACTGCCCAGACACAGAGAAGAGACCGGAAGCCCAGCGGGCGCCAGCCGGAAGGGGCGGGGCTGCCGACCGAGGCCCCGGGACGCCCGTGGCCGAGGCCCGGCGTGTGGGACGCGGCCTGAGCCGTCGGCCCCAGGCCTCGCTCCAGGCTGTGACCTGGCACAGCTGCCCTGCTCGCCGGCCGAGGCCACCAGGACCCAGGTGCGCAGGTGGGGCTCGGTGCTCGGGGCCGGGGGGAGAGGGCACGCCTGGGACTCGGGGGGCAGAAAGCTGGGGCCAGAAGGAGCCAAGTGGGCTGCAGGCCCCGGAGGGGCTGGGGCAGGCCCGGGGGGCGGCCCGGCTCGGGCTGGGGGCCGTCAGGAAGCAGGGCTCGTTCTGTAACCGGGTGTCTTAGAGAAGCTCAGTGACTCTCCAGACCCAGGAGCCGCTGGATGGGTCATTTCAGCCGGGAGAGGAGGTCCGGTCCGCTGTGCCTTGCACCGTGGTGCCGTTTTTGTCTGTCTTAGGCGCGATGACGTGTTTCCCCTCATTTCTTCCCAGAGAGTGACTTTGGCGCTGCTGCTCTGAGAAGCGGTTGACGCCCAACAGGACAGCACGGGGGCTTCTGGGGGGGGCTGGCCCTGGATGTCGAGGTGGCTTGTCTTTACCCCCCGGAGAAGAAAGCCCTCTGGACTCAGTGTCTCCCAAATTTCAGGTGTGCAGGTCTTGCCGTATCCTCCTATCCACATGCCATGATTTACTTTCTATTTCTCTTTAAATCTACTTGAAACAGAATTGCCTTTTTTTTGGCCGCACGGCAAGGCCTGCGGGATCTCAGTTCCCCGACCAGGGATTGAACCCCAGCCCACGGCAGTGAGAGTGCTGAATCCCAACCCCTGGACGGCCAGGGGATTCCCCAGAATCGCCCTTTGACTCAGTCCCGTCCTCAACCCAATCTATGAAATCCTAAGTTCAGCGTGCCCGTTGCTTTCTCTCATACGTGTTTTGAGATAAGTGATGGTTATTAAACTAAAAAGTGCTTGTTTGTGCGCCCCCGTGGTCATCTCGCAGGCCACCAGGAGCTCGCTGTCCTCCGTTTTGGAAAGTCCTGGACCAGATGACCTAACGACAGATCGTGCAGAAGTCAGACCATCTTCCTGTATGAGGCAGCGAGGGCCCCGGGGACGGAGGCTGCACAGGAGCCCGCGGCGTCCCGTCTACCGTCTGAGCGACGCTGCAGCAGCGTGTCCTCCTCTCTGAGCCCCACGTGCCCAGCTCCGCTACAGGGTGAGCTGGCCGTGAGGACCAAGTGAGTTTAGACCGGGAGAGAGTTGGGAAAAGTATTGTTATTGTTCTAAAGGAAGGTAAAGGCGGTTGCAGCTCGAGCTGAGTATTGGGTTTCTCTGGGGATTCAAGATTTCTTGAGTCTGAAAACAGCGGAGGGGTTGATGATTCTTGAGGACATGGTGCTCAGTGAAATAAGCCAGATGCAGAAGGACAGACACTGTGTGATCCCACTTCTACGAGGTCCCTGGGGGAGTCAGGTTCACAGAGACAGGAAGTAGGGGGTGGGGGCCGGGGGCCTGGGGAGGAGACTCAGTGTTTAACGGGGGCAGAGCCTCAGTTTGGGAAGATGAAAGAGTTCTGGAGATGACGGTGGTGATGGCTGTACAACAGTGTGAATGTACTTGATGCCCCTGAACTGCACACTTTAAAATGATTAAAATGGTAAATTTTATGCTGTGTATGTTTTACTACAATAAAGAAAAAAAGAGTACAGGGGAGAGAGGAACATGTTGGTGATGGGTACTTGGGGAATCCATGCTGTTAAGTCTCTCTGCTTTTGTTCATGGTTGAAATTTTCCATAATTTTTTAAAGATTTCTCAAGTTTTCCCCCAGGAGAGCTGTCCCCCAGGAACGGGGTCTCAGAGCTCATGCAGGTGCGGCCTCCCTGGAGGGTCCACGTCCTGAGGGAAAGTCCACTGAGGCATTTTTGTGCCTTCCTCCATGCCTTTCCTCCTAAGGTGCTTATTTCTAAAGCAGCCTTTTTTTTTCCGTGGCCGGGTCTTGGCCCCCACTCTGGGGGGACAGTAAAGGTGGCCCAGGAAGGGCCCACAACTCCCATTTAAGCAAGTGCCAGCGCCTGGGGATGGCGGAGGACAGCCCTGCTCACCCTCCGGTGGCCACGGGTGCTGGGAGGCGGGGAGGGCCGGGGACCCCTCCCTCTGGAGGCCTCAGTTTACTGCCTGTAGCCCCTCGTGGGCCTTGCAGGTCGCACTTTGCCTAGCCCTGCCCTGTGTGCCCACCACTTTGTGGCAATGTTCCGATTGGTTTAGATTCCGGCTCTGGCATTTAGTGAAGAAAGCTGACTCAGTTACAGCCAACTAAAAGGACTTCCCCGGCGGTCCAGTGGTTGGGGCTCCACGCTTCCACTGCAGGGGGCACGGGTTGGATTCCTGGTCGGGCAACTAAGATCCCGCCTGCCACGCAGCGCTGTCAAAAGAAAGAAAAAAAAAACACCTAAAGAAAACGTTTTCCTCTTCCCTGTGACTTTCGTTTCCATGCTTCCCTCACCTTTTAATATTTTCTGCCTGACCCAAAACATTCCCATTTGATTTTCCCCCCAGAGGCCTGGCCAGCAGAGATGTTCTGAACTGGGCAGATGTTACTGGAACCCCTGGGCTCTGACACACACTTCTTTAAAAGGATTTCCCCACGAAGCTGCCTTTCAGGTGAACCCCCATCACGCCTGCAGTCTCTCTACCCACCTTGAGGACCAGGCTGATGTGAGGCCCTGGGAGACGCCCCCGGGAGAGACACGGTGGTCTTCCGGTCCTGGAAAATGAAGCCTGTTTTTGTTTCCCCTGAGATCAGTGGTGTCCTCCATCCTTAAGCTCCTGTCACAGTATCGGAAAGAAAAACCAATCCGACAAACAACATTTACTACTAGGAAACCACCCAGAGACTCGGGCCTCTGCTTTCCGTGTGCTCACAGCCGAGTGTCTGGGTTTTCCTAAAAACCTCCCCCTGCCTAGTTTCTCTGTGCATATATCACTGCATTTTGGACACTTGGCTCTTAAAATTGTCTCCAAGCCTCTTTGGCATTGGATAAAAATGTCTGCATAATTAAAAATAAGCCACCAAACAAGGAGCATTCGTTAAACATTCGAGAACATATCCAATGCACAGTGTGAAACGAGAGGTGCACTCTGAGGGCACCCCTCTCTGCTCCGTCTTCAGGAGCTGAGCAGAGGCTGCGTCCCGTTATTTGAGCTTTGTGGTCCCTAGCCACCGCTGTTTTATTAATTTTTTTATCTATAATTCTAAACTACTATTGCATTTATTAGAACAATAGGGAAGCTTATTGAGGTGGTATTTTTATTAAAATTTCTATTAACTTTTGCTATCAGTACAGTTGTAGATTAATTAATTTTTACTACTTTTCTAAAGCAAAAAATATTAGAGCTGATCCCAAGTTACTTCAAATGTGAAACAAGCCAAATCAGGAAAAGAGCAGCTCAGCGCGAGGGATCTCACTGGTTTAGAGTAGGAAGAAGTTTACGGTCGACGGGGAGTTTGCAAAGCGGATGTCTTCACCTGGGGGTGGTTCAGGCCGAGTTCTGCTTTGTTCTGTCCGTGTTGATTCTCACAGAGAGACACGTACAGATTTACTCTTTCAGTTTAGTGGGGGGGTTTTGTTTCGTTTTGTTTTGTTTTTGGAGCGGGTGCACACTTCTATGAAGTATTTTTTTTTTAGGTGAAATTCACATAATATGAAACTCACCAGCATAAAGTGGACATCGTTAGTACAGTCACAATACTGTGCAATACCACCGCCTCTACTCAGAGGTCTCTCCTCATCCCCAAGGAAACCCCGGACCCATTAGCGGTCACTTTCTGATTCCGCCTCTCCCAGCCCCTGGCCTCCACTAATCTTTGTCTCTGTGGAGTTGCCTATTCTGGAAGGTTCACATAAATGGAATCATACACCACGGGGCCTGTGTTTCTGGCTTCTTTCACTGAGCATTGTGTTTTCCGGGTTCATCCGGGTTCATCCAGGTTGCAGCCTGTGCCAGGGCTTCGTTCCTTTTTACGGCCAAGTCATCGTCCAGTGTGTGTACAGCACGCCTGTTTAGCCATCACCTGTCGTGGACACTTGTTTCCACTTTTTGACCGCCGTGCTTGGAGCTGCTGTGAACGCGTGTGTGTTTGAGGCCTTGTTTTCAGCTCTTCGGGGTGCAGAGCTCGTGGAGCCGCTGGTCACGCGATCACTCTGTGTTTTCTACCCTCTTGCTTTTGCTAGTGCATTTCCCTCCTCCCCGTCCCAGTTGGGCAGCTGCAGAGTGACACACAGGGTGGTGATGGTGACGGGAGTCACCTGCCCTGGCGGGGACTGCTCCCCGAGGGGCTGCGGGGGACGGAGACGGGAGGGTCCTCTGCGGCTCTTCGTGTGGCTCCGTATTTCCTGAGATGCCCGTGCGTGGGTCCCAGGATGGGCGTCAGGCCCCCTCGGTGTTTTCTGGCAGAGAATGGATACCACTGGCAGCCACATCCATTTCTTCCCCCCTAAACTTGCTTCATTTTAAAATGAAATATGTTAAAATCTTCCAACACTCCAGCCAGCAGTACCCGACCAAGGGGACAGGCGAGGGGGGCGCGCCAGCCTATCCTGAGCCCCCTGCCGCATCCGGCTCTGCGCTGGGCCCTGCTTTCACTCCGCTCCGTACCCTGGAAAGATGGGTTTGGCCGTCCCTCTTTTTCACAAATAGAGATTAGGTGACATGCCCAGAGCTAGCTAGGGTGGAAGAGCCAGACGTGCCTGTCCTCCAGACCTGTTACCCTGAGAGGGAGACGGTCAGGCACAGACCCCCAGAGGAAGGAAGGAGGACCCTCTCCGCAAGCTCCCCCCTCGGAGGGAGGCAGGTGCTCCGTGAACCAGAGCAGATCCAAGGTGGCTTTCACTTTCCACGTCATCCTGGCCCGGGGAACTCCGACGGAGTGGGCACTGCCACGGCAGCCCTGACTTTGCAGAAGTGGCTGTTGGTTAGGGCAGCGTGGCCAGCCGGTGGCTTCTTGACTTACCTCTCCGTGACTGCGGCGTGGACCACCAGTGTACCCAGCAGCGGCGCACCCCTCCAGCGAATGTTCACAGACGGCAAGGTGTGAACCAGCTGAGCGAGCGCCGAGGTCGGTGTTGGACATCCCAGGCTGATGCCCGGCCACAGCCGACAGGCAGCACGGGAGCCGCGGCCTGGAGGTGGGAGAGGAGGGGGACGGCAGGAAGGCGCTGGCTGCGGACGCCTGTCCTCCGCGCCCCAGCCCAGCAGAGCAGCTCCGGGTGGGACGTGCAGCCGCCGGTCAACGGCAGGCCTCGCGCACAAGGCACACCTGGTGCCCAGGTGTTTGGGCTTCTCTCTGGCGGCCAGCCAGCCACAAGGACTCTCTCTCCCCGTCCCCTGACCTCCCCACCCTCAGCATTACCCCAGGAACACTCTGGGGTTGCTGCGTTTGGAGAACGAAGCCCAGGGCACAAACTGACTTCCGTCTGCAAACTGAGGCTTGGTTCTCAGCCCTCGACCCGCCCTCCGCTGGCTGTCCTCTGCTCGGGCCGGGATCTTCAGGACGAAGGGCCAGGAGCCTTGGAGCTGATGCTCCCAGTGCTTTGAAAGCCAGCGTGTTGCCTAATTAGACCACCTGGATATGGGAGGTGTCCAGACTCATGGAAATCCAAGCCCAGTGGCAGGTGGAGACTTCCTTGGGAGCGCTGGGTCGGGGGCCTTCTTCCAGCTTTGGGTGTGTCCCCAGGCTCCGGGACAGAAGCTTCCCTCCAGGCCGCAGACCAGGATGTGCAGGAGGGCCCTGCAGGCTGGTGAGGCAGCGGGAAGCCGTGGCCGCCCCGTGGCCCCTCCACCTGCCCTTCTGCGTAGAGGGGAGCTTGGGGTTTAGGAAGGGCGTTCACACGCTGCACTTGAAGTTTCTTCTCTCTGGAGAGGGTCATCCTGGAGAACTGATTGCCGGGAACAGACTGGAGCCCGAGGGTGGCGAGGCCCGCCTTCCTGCAGGAGGTGGGTGGACACTGGTGCCCACTAGGGAGCTGGGGCGATGACTTGTCTGTCAAAGCGCGGAAGCGTTAGTACACTTATCAAAGTAAGTGCTGGCTCATATGCGTGGGACCAAAAATAAATGAGGCCAGGCCTGAATGAGATCAGGCTGGCTGCCAAAGGAAAATACAGGACGCCTATGAGAAAGTCTATAAACGTGACCCTGTTTGTTTTATGAGGTTCTTGGGGGAAACGTTTTTAGTTGAATTCTGGTTCCTGATGTTTCTTTCTTTTTTTTTTTTTTTTTAAATATCTACTTGGTTGTGTATTTCTTTTTTAAATTTTATTTATTTATTTATTTATTTGGCTGCGTTGGGTCTTCATTGCTGCATGTGGGCTTTCTCTAGTTGTGGCGAGCGGGAGCTACTCTTCGTTGTGGTGCGCGGGCTTCTCATTGTGGTAGCTTCTCTTGTTGCGGAACATGGGCTCTAGGCGCACGGGCTTCAGTAGTTGTGGCTTGCGGGCTTCAGTAGTTGTGCTTGTGGGCTCTAGAGCGCAGGCTCAGTAGTTGTGGCGCACGGGCTTAGTTGCTCCGCGGCATGTGGGATCTTCCCGGACCGGAGCTCGAACCCATGTCCCCTGCATTGGCAGGCAGATTCTTAACCACTGCACCACCAGGGAAGTTCCCCTGATGTTTCTTAAATCTAAGTCAAATCGCCAAACGCTTACTGCAACTCTGTGATGAGTGAGGTGGTGTTCTGGAAGCAATAAAGGAATAAAGGGAACTAGGAATAAAAATGAGCTTCCAGTGATTTCTGTGCATGGAGCCCAAGTGGAGACAGGGAGGGTAGGTGGAGGGCAGAGGGACTAGGAGGCTGATGATAGGATAATATGGAAAAGGTGACAGGATGGAGGCCACCAAGGGGACCCAACACCCACCTAACAGGTGTCCCAGGAAAGGACAGAGAAGTGGCGCAGAGGCCACGTGCAGAGGTAATGCCTGGGGATTTCACAGAAGTGATTAAAGAAATAGCCTCTTGGATTCAGAAGACTAAGTCCCAAGCAGGATACATAAAAAGAAATCCATATCTAAATGCTCTGCCGTGAAAAATCACAGGTTACCAAAGACAGAGAGACAATCTTGCAGTGGGGTCAGCAAGAAACATGGGTTCCCTGCAGACAAGTGACGGTGACGGCAGACTTCTCAACTGCAAAATAGAGTCAAAGATACAATGGAATGATGTCTTCAAAATGCTGGTAGAACGTGGACGTCAACACAGGACTGTTCACTCCTTGCTAAACCATCTTAAGGTGAAATAACGACATACAGACACATTCAAACAGACCCTGGCTGAAAGAACTACTAAGGAAATAAGGAAAATCCAGGAGGAAGAATGACGTGCAAGAGGCATTAGCGAAATTTCTTTAAAAAGTTAAACATAAATAAACCTCAATAAACCACATTGACTTCACAACATGTAATAATAAAAAGGGCTTATTGGCGGGTTTAAAAACAAGATGAAAACAAATTCTGGGTGACAGTAACATGTAGCACAGACGCTCATTGCAGGGGAAGCAGTCTCAGGTTCTGGCTCAGTCTAGAGGAGGGTAAAGATTCTGATTAATTTTAGACTTTGTTAATGCAAGCCTGCATGTTAAAAATGGAGTACTCCTAAAAGACTAAAGAATAATTTTATAGTAGTGATATCCAGTCTCATTTTAAATAAATTTATTTAAGCTAAAAATTAATTTGGTTTAGAGAAACATAAGCCAGTTATAGTTGATAGCAGGACAGGTGATCTGAGGGTGTGGCCACAGCAGTGCAGGTGGGATGGGAAGGCCTGAAATGTGGGAAACGCTGCTGCAGGTGGTACATGACAGAGCTTGATTTTCATCGGAGAAAGACATGGAAAATATTCTCGTTCAGGTGTTTGGGACTTTTTTTTTCTGTTCAAGCCTTGAACCCTAGGTCCACTAATGCTCTGAATACCCGTAATTCTCTTCCAGATATTCAAGTGATACTGAAATCTGTGGGCATATTTAAAACAAAGTGACTGTCTAGCGTCCTGGAGACCAGCTTGTTTCCTTAAATCAAAGCGCACAGCTGAGTGCTTCTGCCTCTGTGCTGTTCTCTTATCGATGCCACAGATCATCTTTTCAAGTGAGCACAGACCACAAGGGACGGAACCCAGGGGCTCCCACCCAGCCCAGCTGAGGCTGACAATACCTAGGAATTTATAACAATGCTCGTTACTTTTGAGCTTGCAGAAATTAACACTGAGCTTGTCACACAGCCCAGCAAGACACCCTGCTCCCTGCCTGCCAGCAGCTTTCATCTTTCTGGTGAATCAGAGATAGGAGGGAACTTCGTGGTCTTCTGACTCGTCCAGCCAAGGGTGTCTCTCTCTCTCTCTCTTACACACGCACACACACACGCACACAGCCCGGTGGCTGCCAAGTTGGGAGTGAAACACGCACGCGTTGTCCCAGGACCGTTGGTCCAGCTGTCCCCGGCCGCGAAGGCTGGCGTCTGAAGTAGAAACAGCAGAGGCCCACTCTGGGTGTGAATTCCACCCTCCCCTCAGCCTCTGGCCGGCCTGATGCCATTTACTTCACTTTTATATTTATTATTTGGGAGTTCAGAGCAAATTACTTGACAAGTCTGAACGTTAAAGTGAATTAGGCTAACGTTCAGTCAGCCTAAATCGTTATCAAAACTTCATCCACTGCTCTCTTCCCTCCATCCTGTGCCGTCAGAAGGAGGCGATACGCATCGCTAGAATCGGAGTTTGGCAGCGTCTTCTGTGCATCTGCTCTTTGCCGCTATAACTTACTCACATTTCATGGTCCCCCCACCCGCGTAAGCCTGAAGAATATGCCTTCAAACCTTGGAGAGAATTAATTGCTGCCCCTTTAGGTTAAATAGACTGCTCCTTTCTGTTGTGTAACCCCTTCTGCACAAGTATGTCTAATTTAAATTTTCGCATATTAATTAACTACGTTCAGGGGCTTCTCAAGTCGACTTCCAGTAAACGAAGACCATTTTACTTCGACAAGGGCATGGTGTAAACCCTGTCCCTGCTGTGCCACAGATTCGAGTTAACCAAGTTCAGTTCTTTTCTCATTAGGGCAAAGGGTAAGAAAAGTAGGGACCCTCCGTTCTAACTGTATTTTACATGATGCCACCGTTTTGGGGAGAAGGAGGGCAGAATTTGTTAGCTTCTGGCCCCAGAGCCCGCTTACCAGCCATGCCTGTACACGTGGCTTGATGGTGGCAATGGAGGTGGCAGCAGTGGCAAGTCAGTTGCCAAGAGAACACATGTGGAGTCCCCATGCCACGTTGCGTGGCCGCCTCCAGTGACAAACAGGGCTGGAGACGCCATCGCGGACGGCCTCCCGTGTGTGGCTCTGGCAGCAGTAAAGACACACCCACCCGACAGGGCGGTCCACGGTCCGCGGCAGTTCCCAGACAAGAGATGGCAAATGTGGTCTCTGCCAGTAGCAGCTGCAAATCTTCTGCTTCGTCTTTGCACAGAAGCGCTTCTGTTTTTTGTCGGCTGATGTTAAAAACCGGCCTTAAAAAGCAACAACACAGACTGACTCCGGAGAGTGGGCGCCTCCCTGGGCAGGGAGCCTGGCAGATCGCAGCCCTCGGGGACAAGCCACTCTGCAGCTCTGCTTTAATTGCTTCCACGTGCCATATGCACGGGTGCACTGTGGAAACAACAACCCCAAACAACAGGAGGTTAGACTGGGCTTCTTGCGGGGGATTCCAGGGCAAGTGGGAAAACTGCCAGCCGGACACACGCCCGCCCGGGCTGCCGGCCAAGGAGGAGCCGGGGGTGGGCGGGCCCGGCTCCCCCGCCTGCACCCTCCCCCAGGACAGGAGGGGACGCGGGGGTCGTCTCCTGGTGGGAGACAGCAAGGGACCAGAATTTGGGGCAGGGGAGCTGCTTCTGAGAACTTCGAGGCAGGCAGTTTTGGTAGGTGAGGAATTTAGAAGAAAATAAGCCCCTTGACCCGCACTTCACTTTAAAAATATGACTTTCCTTTGTAAAAAATCAACACATTATTTGAGTCTACGCACTGAAGTATCCAGTCTGTGTTTCGGCTTCGGTGGCAGATGTCCTGCGTATGATGCCTAAGAAACTGCTGTTCCTCCATAAATATTTATGGGGGACCATAATCCTCCACATTACAAGGATTTCTGTACTCATTTTACCACCCTAGTCGTGCTGGAGTTGGGCTTGGAGGTCGTCTTACCAACATGCGTGTTTCTCACACTCAGGAAGCCCCTCCCAGAGTGAGGAACAAGGGGGCTGCCAGGGCTGCAGGAAAAGTGCCGACGCCTCCGGCCACTGGGCGGCCAGTGACCACGGCTGTGTCGGCCGGGTGCCCGGTTCAGGCCACCGGGCGGCCTTTCTCTGTTGCTGAGATCTCTATAAGAAAGTTTGGGATTTCTGGCTCCATCCAAACGGGCCGCAGATCTGACTGTAGGAAGAATCCAACTGTTTGCTGTGTAGTCTCGCCGCGTGGGGAAAAGAATCTCAGTGTGCGCCGGGATTTTAGCTGTTTTAAAGCCCTCCATGTCTCTGCTCCTCTTTGCAAGATGTGAGGGCTTCCCTGTGTTTTTCACCAAGGATTTGAGAATAGCTCATTTAATAGTTCATTTAACAGGTTCCTATTGGCTCGAGGATTAGGACCACATTTCTCATCACATGGAACTTACATTTTAGGAAAGGAGAATATCCGACAGTACGAAGTGTGAAGAAAATTAAAGTAGGGTGTTCTGAGTTGGAAAGGAGAAGGTGGCGAGTGCAGCCTCGGTGGAGGTGACCTTAAATCTGACGTGTGCACGAAGGGGGCGGTGTCCAGTCGGGGTCCTGGAGGCTCAGCGCCCCCGGGAGGAGATGGTAGAGGCAGACAGAGGGGAGAGGGACCAGCCGAGGGTGTGAAGGCTCTTTGTAAGCTTCAGTGTGTCCCCCTCACCCCGGGCTTTTGCACTCCCCCGACCCCCGCCGGCGCACACGCACACTCACGCACACTGTCCCCTTCCTCGGTTCTCCAGCCCAGGAGGGGTAGCCTCAGGACAGGGTGGGTCCGGGAGTGACAACCGCAGTGTGGTGACACGACAGCCATGCGTGCGAGGGGTGCGGGGTGGCCAGCAGGGAGGGCAGTTTCCCTCCGGGCGACAGGAACTTGGGGTTGGCTGAGCCCTGACCCCTGGGTGGGATTCTGGCTCCATCGCTTCCTGGACTGGACTCCTGGGGCCCAGCGCTCAGCACCTTAGCCGGCAGATCACACTGACGGGGCTCGAGGAGGCTGGATAGGGTGAGGGTTTGGAGCTTGGGAGAGACAGTTAGTGGATGTTTAATAAAAGGAAGGAATTGTTATTACACATGTGTCAACAATTCCCCAATCAGACAGATTCTTCCCAAAATGTATTTAACGTAAAGACCGCGTACCCAGGCTGGATTCCGAAGCCCGGGGGTCAGGGTGCCCTGATCCCGCATCCGCAGGGCTGGCGAAAAGCGCGGGGAGCCCGGCCGTGCAGGGAGCTGCGTCCGAGAACTCGGTCCAGGAAGTCCTGGTCTCACCACGTTCCATGCATTTTCAAAACCCAGATCAGGGAAACCAACGACTCGATCAAAGATTTCCAGATGATCTCTTCTACCTCCAATCCGGTTCCTGGAAGCAATTCCCAAAGTACGTGGGCAACCCATCACAGTGTGATTTGTAAATGTGAAAATCTGTGCTGCCCGCAGTCGGCAAAGCCGCCCTTGGTAGAGGGCGGCCTGCGTGCAGGCAGAGCGCGCTGCCCAGGCCAACGGCTAGCGAAGAGCGCCACCGCACGGCCCCAGCTCTGAAGCACGTGGCCCAGCTCTGCAGCGCCGGAGCCGGAGCGCCGTGTCGTCTGGGCAGACGGTGGCCCCCGGGGCACGAGCCAACTCTCTCTGTCCAGCTCACACTCTTCCACGCCTGCAGCACAGCCCTGAGACTGGACCCCTCGGGGGCCCCTCACCAGCCCCTGCCAGTGTTAGGTCCCTCTCTTACGAGAAGCAGAAGCAGAGCAAAGCTCAAACAGCAAAGCGGTGGCGGAGGCAGGATTGGAATCCAGGCGAGTCTGGCACCAGAGGCCAGACTCTGCTGTGCAAGCTCCACTTTCCCGGGCAGAGATCCCGGCGGGGAGGGCCACTGCCCGAGGAAAGCCCATTGCTGCTGTCATGCCCCGTCGGCCCCTTGCGAATGGATGCAGGTGTCTGGAAGGGGGTGGCAAGTGGGAAAGCCGATTCACTCCCTCATCCATCCATCCACCTGCCCATCCGTCCATCTGTCCATCTATCCATCCATCCATCCATCCACCCGCCCATCCGTCCATCCATCCGTCCATCCATCCATCCATCCACCCGTCCATCCGCTCATCCATCCTTCTGACAGACAAGCATTTACTGAGTGCCGACCCGCTGGGCACTGCTCCAGATCCCGTGGCTGCAGTGGCCACAGCAGGGAATTTGCATCGTCCTCAGTAGCCCACGCTTCCCCGCTCCCCCCTCATCCCTCTGGCCTAGAGGTGGCAGTGGATTCCGGTGATGTTACCTGTGTTGCCTCTTGATTGCCTCACCTCCGTGTAAGCAACTCCCTACCTTAAATCCCTTGGTTATACACACTTGAGTTTGGATCTGTTTGGTTAGACCTTGACTGATATAAAGCTGCTAGGAGTTTCAAACAGGCAAGTGACACGCTCGTGTTTCTGGTTTGGGGGCTGCTGTGTGAAGATGGACTTTACTAAGTACAAGCATGAGGTCCAGTGAGAAGGCTTAGGAGAGAGGATGGTGGCCTGGACTAGGGTGTTACCGTGGTGACAGAGATGGCGAGTGGCCAAGAAGTCTGGGATGTTGTCAGTAGGACACGTTGATGGATGGAATTGGAGAGCTGGTGAGAAAAATCGAGGAGTCGATGTCTCCAGGGTGCTGGCCAGAGCAGGTGGGCAAATGGGGCTGCCATTCACTGATGTGGGTAAGAATGGGAAGTGGCAGCTTTCAGGAGGAACATGGAGGATTCTAGCTTGGACAGGCTTAGTCCAGGATGTCAAGGAAGTATCTGGGTATTCAGTTACTGACAACCAAGGGGAGGGACCACCAGAGGCAACCTTCCCACCTTTGTCTGGGGCTAAAGTTGACCCCACCGTGAAATGCACTTCTGAAGGTTATGGGAAGAATTAGTCCTTCCCAAAAGGCTCACTCCCTGAATCATTCCAGGAAAGCTACACAAGGCAGGGGTTGGGGGCGGGTGTAGTCACCGTCTCTGGTGAATATCAAATTTGTCAGATAGTAGAGCCTTTGGGAGTCCTGATGATTTTGTTGAACACCTAGAACTACTACGAATATATTTTATTCCATCATAGGTACCTGGAGCAATCTTACAGGCAGAAAAGGCTCCTATCTTATATGCATATAGTTCCCTGCACCTAAAAATTATGGTATTTCAAGAAACCGCCTTTTAGCTGGACAGAAATGAAGTTCGTAAGCCTATGTGCTAACCTGGGTGCGCTGGGGGGGAGATGTGGCGCACGGCAGAGACCGGGCGGGGTTGTCCTCTGAGTGTCTGCACCCTCACCGGCAGCAAGGGGGGCGGGCAGGCAGCCAGGGACTGAGGCAGCACTCTGGGGAAAAGCCCTCAGGTACACGCGTTCTACCCACCAGCTTAGTCTTCTCGCCCCCGGGGTCTGTCCTCTGATTCGGGAGCAGCGTGGCCCGCGCCCATCCTGGGCCGCAGAGAACGGCCGGCCAGTGGGTCCCCCTCCCGCGGACGGGTGAGGGGGTCAGAGGGGCAGCCCAGGCCCCCCAGGACCAGAAGCATCTCTGGCAGACACGCTAACCCACTTCTTCTGCACAGAGGAGACAGAAAGACGAGCCCCGCCACCTTTCTGTGAGGTAAGGAGATTTATCCCCTGTGACTTCCTACACTGAACTGAAGGCATCTTCTCCCATATTTTTATTCGAAGTAGCATATTCACGAGGTAAAAATGTAAAAGGTCACAGGAGAGCTTGTAACGCGAAGCGGCAGTTCTCCGCCCTCCCGTCCCCCCCGCCCCCGACTTCCCACCTCAGCCGTGGATGTGCTCTGTCCCCGTTCTTCGGGGTCCTGGTCGATGGATTTGGGCTGGTGTGACCCGACTGCAAGGCCCACGGCCTCTGCTGACAGTTTGAAGAAGCACAAAACCCTCAGTGGACTCACAGGCGTCAGGTGAGACACAGGTGCCAAGAGACGGTGAAGAAATACCTGTTTCAAAGCAGGTAGAGCTCAGACGCAAGGCATTCGTCTCCCTGCAGGCCCCCAGTTTCACTGCATAAAACCAAGCCGAGCGGGGGAGGGGGGTGAGAGTCAAACTTTCATTCCCCCGCGAGTCCGCTCGCTCGTGTGCTTGGGAAGCAAGCAGTTCCTCGGGCCATTTTCCTTCCTTCCCAAGGTTGTGCTTCTTAGAGAGAAAGGGGCACCTCTGAGCAGGACTGACACCTGGTGGTGCCTCCAGAGCAAAAGCCCCGAAGGGGGAGCGGCGGGGGTGGCCGGTGCAGCCGCGGCAATGACACCACGGAATTACACACCTTCTTCTTCTTAGTTCGGTCATGGAGCAACAGTCATACTGTAACCTGAACTGGGAAATGTGGGAGTCAAAACAGAATATTGCACTCCCCGCCCCCCACCCAGGCGAGCGGCGTGTGTGGTCTCCTGCCACTGGAGGGACAGCAGTGTCGCAGGGACACCCCCCACCCTCGTGCGCACCAGCAGTGGCACCCAGGGATCCGTCTCGCCCCCATCTCACCCGGGACAGCCGACCCACGTAGGTGCCCAAGAGGGCTGGACTCGAAGGAGCTTTTTGATGTGGATACACTGTGCAAACATTGATACAGTTTCCCTGGTTGCGTGTCCGCTCACTTGTGCGCGGCGTGTGCCCAGTGTGTATGCGTTTAGACCCGTGGATTTCGCCCCGTGTGCAGGCGCCTGTATCACCGCCACAGTCACGACACAGAGCATCCGCCCACAGGGATCCCCCTCTTACAGCCACGCCTCCCTCCCTCCAACCCTCCCCCCCAAATCCCTAACCCCTGACAACCACTCATCTGTTCCCCATCTCTGTAAATTTCCATTTCAAGAATGTTCTATAAATGGAATCATATGGTGTGTAACCTTTGGGGGCTGGCTTTTCTTTTATTCAGCTTAATTCTCGGGAGATTCACCCAGGTTGCTGTGTATATCCATAGTTTGCTATTTTTTTTTAAATTTCCCCTAGAGTATTTTTATCTATTTATTTTTATAAATTTATTTATTTATTCATTTAATTTTTGGCTGCATTGGGTCTTCGTTGCTGTGCGTGGGCTTCTCATTGCGGTGGCTTCTCTTGTTGCGGAGCACGGGCTCTAGGCGTGTGGATTTCAGTAGCTGTGGCGCACGGGCTTAGTTGCTCCACGGCATGTGGGATCTTCCTGGACCAGGGCTCGAACCCGTGTCCCCTGCATTGGCAGGCAGATTCTTAACCACTGCGCCATCAGGGAAGCCCCTGCTATTTTTTTTATTGCTAAATTCTCTTGTGTTTGATGGGATTTTAAAAGAACTTTTAAAGTTTGAAACGCCACTGGCCACCTGTCAGAGGAATGGAGATTTGCCCTGCTGAAATTGGTGGCACTCAAATGAAGAGAAATCTTGCATATCTCCAGAATCTTAAAAATCCTGTAAAATGACACATTGCCATTGTGTCTTCCTCAAGAAACTAACGTAATCCTGTATGGTGCAAAACTTCAGCTAGACTTATCACCTCTTATTTTACTGCAATTAAATAATGTCTCCCCAAATACATTAAAGTTATAGAAGTCATCTTTATTATTTCTCTTTAAAGTTATTTATCCACAGAATATAACTTACATCTTATTTCTACTTCGTTTTCTTTTTCCCTTGGCTAAAATACTGCTCATTTGTCTCTTATATTGGCTTGTTTTTTATTGTACTACTGCTATAATATATGGTCTTTAGTTTATTAGTTTATGCCTTATATTAAATTATCTTCATATAAGATTTGCCAGAAAAATGGCTTTTCAGCTTACTTGGGAATTTGGGTGACTTAATTTGGCGAAGGTGATTCTAAAGAAAGAAATTACAGACAAAGGTAAAGTGTGAGAGAAAACCGCAGGGTCTTTGAGGAGGCGAAGCAGATGCACCGGGAGCGCCTGCTGCCCTCTTGCCCTGAAGGTCAGAGGCGCCTGAAGACAGGTTTTCATCCAAAACAAGGACGCGCTCAAGGCAGCGCTAGAGGAGGCGGTGGGGACCCCCGGGCAGGAGCAGGTGTGGACCCCAGGCCCACGGGGATACTCTGTGTCTCCCCGAGGATCTCGGGGGCTCCGTCCTGGGGTCTCGTCCCTGCCTCACCCGGCTGGGTCAGCCCCCCGGCAGACCCCAGCACTGGGCACCGAGTTGCCTCTGCCCCTCTGCTGGAGCCCCTGTGGATCCGCCCGGCTCGCAGCCTGGCTCAGGTGCCCCCTGCCCGGCCAGCTTGCTGTGCTGGGGCCGAGGGCGGTGAGGAGAGTCAAGGCCACCAGCCGCCACGTGCAGCAGACCCCCGCGACAGGGCTGTGGAGGGCTTCCAGGCTTCACCTTGGTACAGGGCACCACGCTGAGAGGTGGCAGGGAGGGAACCAGAGGCGACGGTGGCGCTCCGAGGGCTCCCCGCGTCCTCGGCTGCTACTTCAGCAGCTACTGACGGGAGGTCCCACCTGCGTCGACCTGCAGCGCGTCCCGTGAGCCGTGCGGAAGGGGGCGCCGGTGGACGCGGGACCCGATCCCACGGCTCAGCCGCCGCCGCACCCCGCGTGTCCCCAGCGGGCATGAGAGGACGTGGCAGCAGAGGCAGCACAGTCAGAGCGCCTCCTCGGAGGAGGCGGCGTGGAGCCACGCAGACGCCCGTCTGTCCGTAGGGAGCAGGCGCGTGACCCGTGACCTGCACAGAACAGGGTGAGACGAAGCCCGAAGGCACAGCGTCGGGGGGAGCGGCCAGGCTCTGAGCGTCCTAGATGCGCTGACACGTCCGTGGCGTGGCGTCCAGAGCGCGCGGCGGGTCCTCCGTCAGCCAGCTTTGCAGAAGCAGTCGCGTGTAAACCGTGTCCCCTGTCCATCAACAGATGAGTGGACAGACTCGGTCCAGCCGCACAGTGGACATTACTCAGCCTCTGAAAGGAATGAAGCAGTGACACACACTGCAGTGTGGGTGAACCTTGAAAACATGATGCTCAGCGAGAGAAGCCAGACGCAGAAGGACACACAGTGTGTGATTCCATTTCTGTGAGACGCCCAGAACAGGCAAATCCCCGGAGACAGAAGGTGGGTGACTGGTTCCAGGGGCTGCAGGGAGGGGGCAGTGGGGAGTGACTGCTAATGGGGCGGTGGAATCTCCCTTTGGGGTGATGGAAATGCTTTGGAACTACCAGGTAAAAGTGGTGGGAGCACACCATTGTGAGTGTGCTGAATGCCACCGAATTGCTCCCCTTAAAATGGTGAATTTCACCCCAATTTAAGAAACAGCTTTACTATATTCAGCCACTCACTCGTTCACTCCATCCTTGTGGGTTTTCGTGTGCTGGGCCGGCAGGAGCAGACACCACGGGCGTGAGCCAGGGGTCCATGATCAGCGCGCTGGTTCTTAACCTGTAGAGATTTTAAAAATACAGTCGCAACCCCAGAGATTCTGATTCTGCAGGCCTAGATGGGGCCCTGGCAGCTGCATTTTTAAACCTTTCCGATGATTGATTCTGATGACTAGCCTGGTCTCTAAGTGGCGGAGACAACCTCTGACCAAGCCGCAGAAGGCCCAGCTCTGGGCTTTGAAATATCCTCAGTAGCAGCTGGCCGGCCACACTCTGGAGAGCAGGCCAAGTCCTGGCGCTTCGCACAGGAGTGGCAGAGCCTGACTCGGCTTCTCAGCCGCCTGGGGTCCGGTCCTGTTCGAATCGGTGTCATGCTTGCCTCTGACCACGTGGTGGCAGGAGTGAGATGGGTTTGACTTCCAGGGGTTCCCCGATGTCTCTGGGAGCAAGTCGAAATGGAAAAGCACCCCTAGTAAAAGAAAACTAGGAATGAGCGTCTTCGGAGAATAAGGAGTTTAGCCCTTAAGATTTATTGAGAGAGTTGGCCGTCAGCAGCAGGCCAGTGTCTATTTCTGAAACAGAGGTGTGGTTCTGCACTGGACGCCTTGGATTTTGGTGCTTTAAGTCTGGGAAGATTACCCAAGGAGGTGAAATTTAAGCCAAGTTGCATGAAAGATGGTGTGCAGAGCCAAATGGCAAAGTGAGAAAGAAAGTACTGGTACGGGCGACGTGAAAGAAGTTTGGAAATATTATGCTTAGTACAAAAGCAGCCAAAAGACTGTCTGATTGTGCTGTGTGATTCCATTTATATGTATTTGTAGAGACAGGAAGTAGATTCGTGGTTGCCTGTGGCTGGAGGACTTGGGGGGATGTGGGAGTGACTGCTCTTGGGCAGGGGGTTTCTTTTTGACATAATAAAGATGTTCTGGAATTAACGGTGATGCTCGTACAATCTTGTGAATATACTAAAACTCATTGAATTGTACACTTTAAATGGGTGGATTGCACGGTATGTGACACAACAGAACTATTTTTAAATTTTTATTTTTATTTATTTTTTATTGAAGTACAGTTGATTTACAATGTTGTGTTAGTTTCAGGTATACAGCAAAGTGATTCTGTTATATCAATACATACATATGTATATATTTTTCTTTTTCAGATTCTTTCCTTTATAGGTTATTACAAGATATTGTATATAGTTCCTTATGCTATACAGTAGGTCCTTGTTTATCTGTTTTATATATAGCAGTGTGTCTGTCAATCCCAAACTCCTAATTTATCCCTCCCCCTTTCCTGTCTGGTAACCATAAGTTTGTTTTCTGTGTCTGTGGGTCTATTTCTGTTTTGGAAAATGAGTTCACTTGTATCATTTTTTTCTTTTTAGATTCCACATATAAGTGATATATGATATTTGTCTTTCTCTGTCTGACTTACTTCACTTAGTATGACTATCTCTAGGTCCATCCATGTTGCTGCAAATGGCATTATTTCATTCTTTTTAATGGCTGAGTAGTATTCCGTTGTATATATATACTACATCTTTATCCATTCATCTGTCTGTGGACATTTCAGTTGCTTCCATGTCTTGGCTATTGTGAATAGTGCTCCTGTGAACATTGGGGTGCATGTATCTTTTCGAATTATGGTTTTCTCTGGGAACAGGGCTATTTTAAACAAATATTTATTGAACATTTCTATGTACCAGGGTGTTCAAGGGGCTGGGGATACAGCCATGAACCAAACAAACGATAATCCTTGTCCCACATTCTGGTGGAAGACACATTGAGTCTACAAGGTAAATAGGTAAAGAGATGGTGTGTTAAAGGGTAAGAATTCCTGGAGATGGACATAGGGATACAGGGAGTACTGTGAGGGGGTGAGTCTAGGTAGGTAGGGCAAGGAAGGTCAGCCTCACTGAGGAGACAGACTTTTTTATTGTGGTAAAATACATGTAACATAAAATTTACCATCTTAACCATTTTTTTAAAATAAATTTATTTATTATTTATTTACTTATTTTTGGCTGCATTGGGTCTTCGTTGCTGCACACGGGCTTTCTCTAGTTGCGGCGAGTTGGGGCTACTCTTCGTTGCGGTGCGCGGGCTTCTCATTGTGGTGGCTTCTCGTTGCAGAGCACGGGCTCTAGGCGCGTGGGCTTCAATAGTTGTGGCTCGTGGGCTCAGTAGTTGTGGCACGTGGGCTCAGTAGTTGTGGCTCAGAGGCTCTAGAGTGCAGGCTCAGTAGCTGTGGTGCACGGGCTTAGTTGCTCGGCGGCATGTGGGATCTTCCCGGAGCAGGGCTCGAACCCGTGTCCCCTGCATTGGCAGGCGGATTCTTAACCACTGCGCCACCAGGGAAGCCCCCTAACCGTTTTTAAGTGTACAGTTCTGTGGTATTATATATTGCTACATTCATAATGCTGTGCAGCTGTCACCACCATCCACCTCCAGAACTCTTTCCATCTTGCAAAACTAAAACTCTGTCCCTGTTAAGTGTTAACCTCCCCCTCCCCCAGCACCTGGCAACCATGCTACTTCCTGTCTCTCTGTTCCAACTTCTCTAAGTACTTATAAGTACTCAGATAAGTGGAATCATACCGTATTTGTCTTTTTGTGACTGGCTTATTTCACTTAGTGAAATGCCCTCAAGATTCATCCATGTTGTAGCACGTGCCAGAATTCCCTTCCTTTTTAAAGGCTGAATAATATTCCATTGTATGGATGGACCGTGTTTTACTTATCCATTCATCCGTTGATAGATACTTGTGTTGCTTCCACCTTTTAGCAATTGTGAATAATGCTGCTATGAACATGGGTGTACAAGTGTATCTTTGAGACCCTGCTTTCAATTCTTTTGAGTATATAGCCAGAGGTGGAATTTCTGGATCGTATGGTAATTCTATTTTTAATTTTTTGAGGAACCCCCATATTGTTTTCCACAGTGGTTGCATTATGTTACATTCCCACGAACAGTACACAAAGGTTCAGGTCTCTCCATGTCCTTGCCAACATCTGTGATTTTCTTTTTCTTTTTTAAATTTTATTTTTTAATTTATTGGCTGTGCCTCGAGGCTTGCAGGATTTTTGTTCCCTGACCAGGGATCAAACCCGGGCACTGAGTCTTAACCCCTGGGCCTCCAGGGAATTCGCATTCTTTTTCTTTTTTTAATAATAGCCGTTCTAATAGGTATGAGGTGGTATCTCATTGTAGTTTTGATTTGCATTTCCCTAATGATTAGTGATATTGAGCATCTTTTCATGTGCTTATGGCCATTCATATATTTTCTTTGGAGCAATATCTATTCACGTCCTTTGCCCATTTTAAAATCAGGTTGTTTGTTTTTTTCTTGTTGAGTTTTAGGTCTCTATATATTCCAGATATTAATCCCTTATCAGATATATGGCTTGAAGATTTTTCTCCCATTCTCTGAGTTGCCTTATTACTTTGTTGATACTGTCTTTTGATGGACAAAATTTTAATTTTCCTGAAGTCCAATTTGCCTATTTTTTCTTTTTTTGTTTGTGCCTTCGGTATCATATCCATAGATTGATTGCCAAATCCAATGTTGTGAAGCCTTTGTCCTCTGTTCTTCTAACAGTTTTATAGTTTTAGGTCTTACATTCAAATCTTTGATCCATTTTGAATTAACGTTTGTGTATGGCATTATATGAGTCCAACTTCACTCTTTTGCACATGGATATCCAGTGTTCCCAGCACCATTTCTTGAAAAAACTGTCCTTTCCCCATTGAATGGTCTTTACATCCTTGTCACAAATCATTTGACCATATGTGTAAGAATTTATTTCTGGGCTCTCTATTCTTTTTTATTCCATTGTTCTATATGTCCCTTTATGCCAGTATACACTATTTTGATCAATGTAGCTTTGTAGTAAGTTTTGAAATCAGGAAGTATGAGTCCTCCAGCTTTGTTCTTTTTCAAGATTGTTTTGGCTCTTTGGGGCCTGTTGAGATACCATATGAATTTTAAGTTGAATTTTTCTATTTTTACAAAACAAAAAAAACTTCACTGGGATCTTGAAAAGGATTGCATTGAGTCTGCAGATTACCTTAAATCATATTGACACCTTAATTTTAAGTCTTCCAGTCTGTGGACATAGGATGTGTTTCCATTTATTTACATCTTCTTTCATTTCCTTCAGCAATATTTTGTAGTTTTCATTGTACAACTCTTTCATCTTTTTTCTTTTTTTTAAATTAATTTTTATTAGAGTATAGTTGATTTACAATGTTGTGTTAGTTTCTGCTGTACAGCAAAGTGAATCAGTTATATAAATACATATATCCACTCTTTTTTAGATTCTATTCCCACATAGGTCATTACAGAGTATTGAGTAGAGTTCCCTATGCTATACAGTAAGCTCTTATTAGTTATCTATTTTATATATGGTAGTGTGTATATGTCAATCCCAATCTCCCAATTTATCCCTCCTCCCCGCCCTTTCCCCCTTGGTAACCATAATTTTGTTTTCTACATCTGTGACTCTATTTCTGTTTTGTAATTAAGTTCATTTGTACTTTTAGATTCCAAGTAGATTCACTTGTACTTTTAGATTCCAAGTCTTGCATCTTTTGATTAAATTCATTCATAAGTGTTTTATTCTTTTTGATGCTATTGTAAATGGAATTGTTTTTGTAATTTCCTTTTCAGACAAAGGTGTATAAATAGGTGTATTATGATTTTATTTGTTGACTTTGTATCCTACTATTTTGCTGAATTCATTTTTTTTGTGGAGTCCTAGTTGACAGTGTTTTATTTCTTTTAGTACTTTGAATATATTGGCCCACTGCCTTCTGACCTCCAGAGTTTCTGATGAGAAATCTGCTTATAATCTTATTGAGGATCCCTTGTATGAGACACGTCACTTCTCTCTTGCTGTTTTCAAGACTCTTTGTTTTTGGCTTTTGAAAGTTTGATTGTAATGTGTCTCGGTGTGGGTTGCTTGGAGTTCATTGAGCTTCTTGTTTATTTATATTCATGTCTTTCATCAAATTTGTGAAGTTTTCAGCATTATTTCTTCAAATATTCTCTCTGCCCCACTCTCTCTCTCTTTTCCTCCTGGGACTCCTGTAATGCATATGTTGGTCTGTTTGGTGGTATCCCACACGTCCCTTAGGCTCCATTTGCTTTTCTTCAATCTTTTTACTTCCTGTCCCTCAGACTCAATAATTCCATTGTCCTATCTTCTAGTTAGCAGATTCTTCTGCCTGCTCAAATCTACCCTTGAATCCCTCTAGTGAATTTTTTTTTTTAATTTTTTTTTTTTAACTTTGGGTTTATTTATTTATTTATTTTTATGGCTGTGTTGGGTCTTCCTTTCTGTGCGAGGGCTCTCCCCAGTTGCGGCAAGTGGGGGCCACTCTTCATCGCGGTGCGCGGGCCTCTCACCATCGCGGCCTCTCCTGTTGCGGAGCACAGGCTCCAGACGCGCAGGCCCAGCAATTGTGGCTCACGGGCCCAGCCGCTCCGAGGCATGTGGGATCTTCCCAGACCAGGGCTCGAACCTGTATCCCCTGCACCGGCAGGCAGACTCTCAACCACTGCGCCACCAGGAAAGCCCCCTCTAGTGAATTTTTTATTTCAGTTACCATGATTTTCAGGTCCAGAATTTCTTTTTTGTTTTGTTTTGTTTTGGTTTTGTTTTTGTTTTTTTAGGTTTACTGTTTCTTTATTGATGTTTCCATTTTGTTTATACATTATTTTCTCGACTCTCTCAACATCTTCCTTTAGTTCTTTGAGCATCTTTAAGACAGTTGTTTTAAAGTCTTTGTCTAATAGGTCTTTTATCAGGTCTTTTTTAGGAACAGTTTCCATTGATTTTTTTTCTCTTTGATTGGGCCATACTTTCTTGTTTCTTTGTATACTTTGTGATTTTTGTTGTTGTTGAAAACTGGATATTTGAGTCTAATAATGTGGTAACTCTGTAAATTAGGTTCTTTCCCCTCCCCAGTGTTTGCTGCATTTTGATGTTGTTGTTGTAGCCTGTCTCTGTGCCAAGGATCACCCTGGGAATATAAACCGAATGTCTTCACCGGTCATTTCTGAGGCTGTGCCTTTCCCTGGGCATGCACAGTAATGTTCTAATTTCCCCTGTATGTGCAGTTGCTTCTGAATGTCCTCGTCTTTAATGTCTGGCTCCCAAAAGGAGAAAAAATGAAGGAGAGGAGGCAGTGTGCCAGCACTTTAAATCCCCTGGAAGTCACTTCAGCTAGAAGGAGAGGGGCTTGCAACAATTGGGCGGGGGAGGTGCAACAAGAGTGACTGCCCTCCTCTTTGTACATCTGTGGTCAGAAGCAGCAGTTAGCAATCCGAGGACAGATCCTCGACATTTGATGGATAGCCACCCTGGCTCCCACAAGCTGCGTGCAAGCTTCTCCAGAAACCCATGCACAGGTGTCTGCCACTGTACTAGCGGTGGGGGATGTGTAGCTGCTACCATGTTAAGAGCTGAACTTGACCCAGATGAACTGCAATTTCCTGTCTATGCCTTCTCCTGGAAGTTGCAAGCCTTAAGTAGACTCCAGAGTTCCAAAATAGTTCCATCAGACAGATTCTGCCAGTGCAGTTGTTGTCTAGGCGAGGAGACAGATCCCTGGTGCTTCCTCCTCTGCAATCTTCCCAGAATCCTCCAAGAAGAGAGCTTTTTGAGAGAAGATATGAAGGCTGTGAAGGAGTGAGTCATGTGGGCACTTGGGAAAAAAAAGTCTTCTAGGTAGAGAAAACAGCAAATGCAAAGGCTTAAGGTGGGAATTCCAGGTTCAGCTGCTTGGTTCACTTTGTAAATGGTATTGCACTTTTTTTTTAATTTTATTTTTTTTAACATCTTTATTGGAGTATAATTGCTTTACAGCGGTGTGTTAGTTCCTGCTGTATAACAAAGTGAATCAGCTATACGTATACATATATCCCCATATGCCCTTCCTCTTGCGTCTCCCTCCCACCCTCTCTATCCCACTCCTCTAAGTGGACACAGGCACTGAGCTGATCTCCCTGTGCTATGCGGCTGCTTCCCACTAGCTATCTATTTTACATTTGGTAGTGTGTATATGTCCATGCCACTCTGTCACTTCGTCCCAGCTTACCCTTCCCCCTCCCGGTGTCCTCAAGTCCATTCTCTACATCTGCATCTTTATTCCTGTCCTGCCCCTAGGTTCTTCAGAACAATTTTTTTTTTTTTAGATTCCATATATATGTGTTAACATACAGTATTTGTTTTTCTCTTTCTGACTTACTTCACTGTGTATGACAGACAGTATTGCACTTTTAACTTCAAACTCTGGTATATAGGAAAGGAGTAAACTTTTGTGTATTAATTGTACATCCTTCAACCTTGTTATAATTGCTTATTAGTTCCACGAAGGTTTTTTTGTCATTTTGGGGAGATTCCTGTAATCATCTGCAAACAAAGACAGTTTTATTTCTTCCTTCCCAAACTGTATACCTTATATTTCCTTTTCCTGTCTTATTGCATTAGCCAGGACTTCCAGTATGATGCTGAATGGGAGTTGTGAGGGGGGACGTTCTGTTCTTTTTTCTGACCATGGTTCACCTGGGTTATATTCATTTCTTCTGTGGGTCTCCACTCCTGACAGGTAGGCCACCTGACCATGCTCACCTGGAAATCTGGATCTGCTCCTGGGCCCCATATGCCCCTGACAGAACCACAGAGGACTGGATTTGTAGGTCAGAGGACCTCCCACCACACCTGTCTTATTGGCAGCCCTGCCCGGATGTCCTGACTTAGGGACTCCTGACCACGTGCTGGGTCTCTGACCTCCTGAAAACCCAGATCCTTAGTGGCTGTCCCCATTTGCCCCTAGGGCCACATTCCCACCTCCTTCCACCTCACCCCTGACTAATGGGAATCTTCATGTGCTCCTGGATGAAGGTTCCCATTGCCCATCAGTGCCTCTGTCTGCCCAGGGGATATTCACCAGCTGTCTCTTCAGAGGACCTCATCCACAGGGAAAGTCTTCACCAAGGACTCTGCGAAGCTGGTTACCTTCATGGAAAGAAGCCCTTGCTTTTTCCAGTTAAAAGGAAGGGGAAAGCGACTCGTTTTAGCAACATGTAGGAGTCATTCCTCACTGCTTCGTTAGGCTTCCTGTTTAAAGAGGTATTGGTGACACAAGAATAATCTGTCTACTCATGCGCATATTAATCCATAAGCAAGGCCCTGGCCTGTGTTAGGCTCCGCGCATGGCAAGGGGGATAATGAACAAAACATTCTTACTTTGCCACCAATGTAGCAGGAGTGAGTGTCTGCATGGAGATGCAGTGCTTTGGAAATGCAGTATTTCTTTTTACATCTTTTCCCGCTTCTTACCTTCAGAATAAATCTTTAAGTAGAACATTATCAAATTCTTCACAGAGGCGGGCTGCACAAAGCATCCTCATTGTCTGTCATAAATATAATATCTTTTAAAATCTCCAGCACAACTTATGGGCGTGTTTCCTCTCAAAAATCTAGGCTGCCTGTCTCAGATCAAATTCCGCTTTTCAAGCAATTTTACAGCTAAATCCTCCCACATAATTTGAAATAGTTTCTTTACGAAGGACATGGGGCCAGCCGTGATCCTTTACTGACTTATGTAGCATTTACGATTTTCCTGTTTTTAGAATCCTTATCCCTTTCAAGTGGAGTTCTAAAAATATCAGTTTAAGCCACCAACTAATTTCTAATCCTTGCTCCTATTCATACTGACAGATGAGCAGTTCATATCCTAGCCTTTGTCCTTTACTTGATTAAGCAGTTCTCAACTTTTCCTGACAATTTGATTATTGACAATATGACCAAGTCTGACTTGGCACCAGGCAAGAAGGTATTCTTGCAAACGGAGGTCCTGAGACCAGCTTAGAGAAAGAGTTACCTGAGAAAGCCCTTCAGGTAACTCTTCTATATTTTTTCCTCCCCTTTCCATTCTCTCCTTGGACAAGAAATCACAATTCCTATCCTAAGTGCTGGGTTAATATTCAAAATGTAGATTAATTTTCAGTTCTCCGTGGTTAGTACCCTTCATGGTACAGAGATAGGCATCCAGATTTTGTTATTGTCTTAAAAGGTCTAACAGCAGGTGGTCTGGGCAAACCACAGAAGCTCGAGCCTCATCTGTAAGCGGAGTCTCTGGTGAGCGACGTTTCTGCCGAGACGGTGGTGGATGCTGTGTGGCACGGTCCAGAACCCTCGAGGCGGAGGATCGTTGCTCGGCTGCGTCGCTCTCCAAGGGAGCTGCCCTGGGCTAAACAGAAGCTCCTCACGCGTGCCGCCTCCTCCCGGAAGCCCACATGGAATGACTAGTTGCTGCAGAGGTGCCGTGGCCCAGCCCCTTTGCCTCACTTGGGGCTCTTCTGTGGGGCATCCCAGGTCCAGAACTTCTAGTGTGCTCACTGCTGCACCCAAATTGTACTTCAGCTTCGCCCTCTGCCCTCCCCCACTTCCCTCATGTCCTTTTATAGGTGCTGTTCATGAGTGCACCCCTCAATCAGCCCCTACACACCGCTCTCCACTTCAGAGTCTGTGTCCAGGGAACCACAGTTGGCACCAGAGTGATCCCGGGAAGTCGACTCTTAAATGGGCCTTTTGAACCAGATCACCTGCCAGCGGGCAGTGAGGCTGGTGATGAGGACCCCTCACTGGAGGTCGTGGGTTGAACCCTGTTCATCCCTGGCATGTGCAGGGAAACAGTTGTTAAAGTTCTTAATGCTATCTGACTTCAAGACTCACTATAAAGCTACAGTAATCATGACAGCATGGTATTAGCAAAAGATTAGACAAATAGATCAGTGGAACAGAATAGAGAGCCCAAAATAGACTCACACAAATACAGTCAGCTGATCTTTGACAAAGGAACGAAGGCAATTTAATGGTGGAAGAATAGTTTTTTCAACAAACAGTGCTGGAACAATTGGACATCCACAAACCAAAAAAAAAAAAAAAAAAAATCTAGACATAGACTTTACACCTTTCACAAAAATGAACAAACAAAATGGATCACAACTTAAAACCACATAACTGTAAAATGCAAAACTATAAACTTCTAGAATATAACATAGGAGAAAATCTAGGTGACCTTGGGTTTGGCAATGAAGTTTTATTTACTTTTATTTTTTAAATTTAACTATAGCTGATTTACAATATTGTGTCAGTTTCAGGTGTACAGCTTAAGATTCTTTTCCATTATGGTTTATTACAAGATACTGAGTGTAGTTCCCTGTGCTATACAGTAGGTCCTTGTTGGTTATCTATTTTACATGTAGTAGTGTGTATCTGTTAATCCCAAACTCCTAATTGATCCCTCCCCCTATCTTCCCCCTTTGGTAACCATAAGTTTGTTGTCTGTATCTGGGAGTCTGTTTCTGTTTTACAAATAAGTTCATTTGTTTTTTTGTTTGTTTGTTTAGATTCCACATGTAAGTGATATTACATGGTATTTGTCTTTGTCTGACTTACTTCACTTAATATGACAATCTCTAGGTCCATCCATGTCGCTGCAGATGGCATTATTTCATTCTTTTTCATGGCTGAGTAGCATTCCATTGTATCTATGTACCACATCTTCTTTATCCATTCATCTGTCCATGGACATTTAGGTTGTTTCCATGTCTTGGCTATAGTGAATAGTGCTGCTGTGAATATAGGGGTGCGTGTATCTTTTCGTATTATGGTTTTCTCAGGGTATATGCCCAATAGTGGGATTGCTGGGTCATATGGTAATTCTATTTTTAGTTTCTTAAGGAACCTCCATACTGTTTTCCATAGTGGCTGTACCAATTTACATTCCCACCAACAGTGTAGGAGGGTTCCCTTTTCTCCACACCCTCTCCAGCATTTGTTGTTTGTAGATTTTTTGATGATGGCCATTGTGACCAGTGTGAGGTGATAGCTCATTGTAGTTTTGATTTGCATTTCTCTAATAATTAGCAATATTGAGTGTCTTTTCATGTGCCTATTGGCCATGTGTATGTCTTCTTTGGAGAAATGTCTATTTAGGTCCTCTGCCCATTTTTTGATTGGGTTGTATTTTTATATTGAGTTGTATGAGCTGCCTGTATATTTTTTCAGTCACATCATTTGCAAATATTTTCTCCCAGTCCATAGTTTGTCTTTTCATTTTGTTTATGGATTCCTTTGCTGTGGAAAAGCTTATAGGTTTGATTAGGTCCCATTTGTTTATTTTTGCTTTTATTTCTTTTGCCTTGGGAGACTGATCTAAGAAAATATTACTCTGATTTATGTCTAAGAATGTTTTGCCTATGTTCTCTTTTACGAGTTTTTTGGTGTCATGTCTTATATTTAGGTCTTTAAGCCATTTTGAGTTTATTTTTGTGTATGGTGTGAGGGTGTGTTCTAATTCATTGATTTGCATGCGACTGTCCAGCTTTCCCAACACCACTTGCTAAAGAGACTGTCTTTTCCCCATTGTATATTCTTGCCCCCTTTGTCGAAGATTAAATGCCCGTAGGTGTGTGGTTTTATTTCTGGGCTCTCTATTCTGTTCCGTTGATCTATGCGTCTGTTTTTGTTGGCGATGACATTTAAATACAACACCAAAAACCTGATCTATGAAAGGAAATATTGATAAGTTGGGCTTTATTAAAATTAAAATTGTCTGCTCTATGAATAACATACTAAAGGAGTGAAAAGACAAGCCACAGTCTGGGAGAAAATATTTAGAAAGCAAGTGTCTGATAAAGGACTTGCATCCAGATAGACACGGAACTCTTAAAGTGCAACAGGAAGACAACCAACCCAACTGAAAACTGGGTGGAAGATCTGAGCAGACAGCTCGGCAAGAAGATACACAGGTGGCAAGGAAGCATGTGACGAGATGCTCCGCATCGGACGTCGTTGGGGAAATGCAAGTTCAAACAGCAGTGAGACACCACTAGACGCCCACTGGAAAGGCTGAAATCCGAAACTCGGGCAACACCAAATGCTGGTGAGGACGGGGAGCAACGGGAATGCTCGTCATTGCTGGTGGAAGACAGGGCGGTGGTTTCTTACGAAGCTAAACATGCTCCTGCCACACGATCCGGCAGTCACGTTCCTCAGTGTCCGCCCAACTGAACCGAACACATGTGTCCACGCAAACACCTGCACATGAATGTTTACAGCAGCTTTAGTCATAACTGCAAAACCCGGAAGCAACCCAGATGTCCTTCAGCAGGTGACGGATAAACTGTGGTCCATCCAGACAATGGAGTATCATTCAGCGCTAAAAAGAAACGAGCTGTCAGTCCCTGAAAAGACATGGAGGAGCCCTAAATGCACATCACGTGAAAGAAGCCAGTCTGAAAAGGCTACAGACTACGTGATTCCAACTCTATGACCTTGTGGAGAAGGCAGAGCTGTGGAGACAGTGAAAAGATCAGTGGTTGTCAGGGGTTTGAGGGGGAAGGATGATCAAGTGGGCACAGGGGGTTTTTAGGGCAGTGAACCTGTTCTGAATGATAATGTAATTGTGGATACAGGACATTATCCATTTGTCAAAACCCATAGAACCGGAAAACACAGAGAGAGAGCTTGAACATAAGCTATGGATTTTAGTTAATAATAGTGTGTCAATATTGATTCATCAATTGTTGCAAATCTACCTCACTGCGGCCAGATGGTAATAATCAGGGAAATTGTGCAGGAGGAGGGGAGTATATGGGAGACCTCTGCTCAAGTTTTCTGGAAACCTAAAACTGTTTTAGAAAATGAAATCTAGGGACTTCCCTGGTGGTCCAGCAGTTAAAACTCTGTGCTCCTAATGCAGGGGGCCCAGGTTCGATCCCTGGTCAGGGAACTAGATCCCACATGCTACAACTAAAGATCCTGCATGCGGCAACTAAGACCCAGTACAGCCAAATAAATAAATAATTAAAAAAAAAAAAAAAGAAAACAAGTCTTCCCTGGTGGCGCAGTGGTTGAGAATCTGCCTGCCAATGCAGGGGACACAGGTTTGAGCCCTGGTGCGGGAAGATCCCACATGCTGCGAAGCAACTAAGCCCATGCGCCACAACTACTGAGCCTGCGCTCTAGAGCCCACGAGCCACAACTACTGAAGCCCGCGTGCTGCAACTACTGAAGCCTGTGCGCCTAGAGCCCATGTTCCACAACAAGAGAAGCCACCGCGATGAGAAGCCCGTGCACCGCAACCAAGAGTGGCCCCCGCTCACCACAACTAGAGAAAGCCCGCGCACAGCAACAAAGACCCAACACAGCCAAAAATAAAATAAATTTGTTTTTTAATTTTAAAAAGAAGAAAATGAAATCTATTAATTAAAAAAGCAACTTTTAACAGTGGTAAAGTGGGAAGGGACACAGGTAGAAGGGATTACACCAGCTGGTGCGCTGTCTCGGGCATCTGGGAGGCATGGGGGAGGGGTCAGCGTAAGGACGCGGGCTCCGGTGGCTGCTGCTGGTTATTCCTGGTGGGGGAAGGTAAGGAGAGGCTGAGGTTGGCTAATCAGCAACTTAGGTGACGTGTGAACCCCCCGGGCTTCTCTGGCAGCCCAAAGAGACCCCACATCTTGCAGGAAGAACTGAGTCAGGCCCAGGACTTAACGATAAGGACAGCAAAGCTCCAGGGGAGTCTGCCTTCTCAGCCCCAGCTGGTCTCCTCTGCCAAGGTCAGGGCCATGACTAGAGGGAGTGCGGCCCTGAAACTTGGGACGGGAACAACTAGGGTGAGGCACCGGAACCTTCAAACCCCAGGCCCCTCTGAATGCTCTGGGCTTGCGTGTGTGGTCCATTCCACCCTACTGAAGGCTAGCAGTCCTCACCTTCCCTCCTGGCCACCAAGCTGAGAAGCAAGTCGCTATATAACCCAGCCGAGGAGGTGCTGGGCCTGGCAAAGAAGAAAGAACTTATGTCCTGAAGGAGCCATAAGACCTAGCCAAGAGATGCCATCAGGATATGCTGGATCAAGGGGCAGAATATCAGTTGGGGCAAGGGAAGGTTTATCAATATGGAAACACTTGCCAGCTCGCAGGATTTAACAGCTGGGGAGACAGTGCTGATGTGCTCCTAGGATGGTTCTTGGAAGCTTGGAAAAGGCAATGACCCACACTGATGGAAACATACATGTCGTAACTGCTGTGGCAATGGTGGAGGAAGGAATCAGAAAACTCAGAGAAGTGGATACGCCTACGTGGCCCTGTTAAGACTTGGGGATTGAAAATCTCATCATGCCAGTGGGTCATCTGGTCTCAGCGAGTAGTCGTTTCCCCAAATATATAACTGTAGGTGCAGAGCTGGTAATTGGAAGAACCCTAACTTTGGTTCCTTGGCATGTGTGGAACTGTCATAGGACAAAAAGCCCAGGAGATGCCCTTGACACTGTAGCGCCCTTGCCAAGATAGTAGATCCAAATAATGATGCATTCCTGGGAGACTGCAGAGATGAGTGCCGTCCTTTGAGATTTAAAGGATAAAGGGGGTGGTTAGCAGTCCTCATTGTGTCCCCATTTAAATAATTATTCTGGGACTTCACTGGTGGTGCAGTGGTTAAGAATCCGCCTGCCAATGCAGGGGTCATGGGTTCGAGCCCTGGTCTGGGAAGATCCCACATGCCGCAGGGCAGCTAAACCCATGCGCCACAACTACTGAGACTGCGCTCTAGAGCCCGCGAGCCACAACTACTGAGCCCGCGTGCCACAGCTACTGAAGCCCGTGCGCCTAGGGCCAGGGCCCGTGCTCCGCAACAAGAGAAGCCACCATAATGAGAAGCCCACGCACTGCACAGAAGAGTAGCCCTCGCTTGCTGCAACTAGAGAAAGCCTGCACACAGCAACGAAGACCCAACGCAGCCAAAAATTAATTAATTAAGAATAATTATTCTGGCCCTACAAAAACAAAATCAATGGTGAAAGCTGGCAGTGGTCTACAGCAAACCTACCTCAGGAGAAGCCCCCAATACAGCTTTGTAACAGACGTGTCTTTGCTGGAGAAGAGTCACTCAGTCTCGGTGCGTGATTTCAGCCATTGTGCTGGTGAATGCATTCTCCTCCGTCCCTGTCTGCAGGGAGGATCACACGTGGTCCACACTCGCGTGGTGAGGACAGCAGCCTGCATCTGAAGTGTGGCACCAGGGCGGTGCTAACTCTCCCATCTTTATAAAGGAGGCCAAGGGGACCTGGGCCAGCAGGACCCTCTGCAGACCATCCCACTGGTCCACTGTATCAAAGGCATCGTGTGACCAGGGCCAGATAAGCAAGAAGTGGCAAGTGTGCTGGAGGCCTTGGCAAGACCCCTGCTCTGCAGAGGGTGGGTGAGAAGCCCTGTGACAATTCAGAGGGTCAGCACAGCAGGGAGATTTTCAGACCTCTCTTAGTCTGGAGCATGTTGAAAAGGCCTTCCAAAGTCAAGTCTTGCACCTGGTTCCAGAGGGAGCATATTTTGTGCTCCTTCGCGTATTGGGGTGACACCAAATGTTGCCAGCTTTGAGGGCCCAGAGCAGCAAAGGGCTGCAGCAGCCCTGCCACTGGAGCTGCACAACCTGGCGGAGCCTAGAGCCCTGGGTATCCGGGGTCAGAAAGGACATCGTCTGGAATTCACGACTCGCCCAATAGGAGAATCCCAGTGCAGACTCCCAGGGTTCTGCAGCGAGGCTGGTTGCGCCCCTGCTTCCACGTCACCTGCAGCAGAGACCCCCGCCAACAGCCCTGACGGAGAGGGGACTTCCCACCAGGGACACACAGCGCCTGCAGCCAGAGCTTCCCTCATGGGATGGATTCTGTGGGATTCTGTGGGACCCAGCAGTGGTCCTTCACAGGGTGGGGGGTCCGCGTGGGACAGGCTCCCGCAGGCTCCAGCGGCCGTGCCTCTCCCCCAGCCCCCACCTGGGGTCACGTGAGGGACCTCTGCGACCCGCTGATGGAGGAAGAAAAGGCTACCCCTTGGGCCACGGACCGGCCGCTCAGTACCAGGTGCAAGTGAACGTGGGTGGCCGCCACGCTCCAGCCCACTCACCGGCGGCCCGGAAAGGTGGGGGGGTCTCCCCGTGGACAGAGCCTCAGGCAGCAGAGCTGGTCATCCAGGTCATGGTCCTCCAGGTGGGGTGAAGAACAGCAGCCCAAGGTGAGACCACCCCTCGGCTCATGGGTGGATGTCAGTGGCGTGGTCTGGTCAGGGTCCTGGAAGGAGAGATTGGAGGCTCATGTCAAGGTCTGAGAAGAGGCACGTGGGCAGACCGCTGCAGGGGGGCATAGACACAGGTCACACGTGGTCCCCCGTGGATGGCATCCACCACAGAGGAGGCCTGATAGCCAGGAGCAGAGCGGCTTGGCCGGCAGGTGGCCCGCGGACGGGGCACGTGGAGCAGGGGTGGGAGGCGTGCGGCCCCCAGCGCGGGCTCCCTCTGCACGGCTGCTCCCCGTGCGGCCCCGACACCACGCCTCCTGCCAGAGGCCGCCCGCTCATCTCTGGGAGGGGGTGGACACGTGTTCCTGGCGGTCTCACCTTTCCTGTGGTAGAGCCTCGGTGCCACTGCTCAAGGGGTTGCAGGCGTTTGAGCCACTGATGCAGGACCCCCCGTAGCACCTAAGAGGAGGGGCCCGTGGCCACCAGGGCACCGCAGGACACACGGGTCCTGTACCGAGGCTCATTGCCCTGAAGCCCCTGCCCTGACAGTGGCAGAATGGCCTGGTAAGTTACCGCTACAATTAGTGTCTGTTTTATAGTTTCAGTTGCTGGCAAAGAAGGACACAGGAGCGCTTTCCAAAGAACCACCCAGGGGTTGCTGGTGCTGCTGGGGCCTTGGTGGGGGGCTGGCAGGGGCTGCTGCCCAGCGGGCTCGCACCTGCTTCCCCTGCCCCCCTTCTGAGCACACGCTTTCACCCGTCCCCCGTTGCTTCTTCCCCTCAGGCAGAATTCTCTAGATCGAATCACAGTGTCATGAAATGGCCAAATCAACGCCGTTCAGCTTGGCATGGGCTTGGCTGTCAGCGACAAAGAGACAGGACGATTCCTGATCTCAAAGGAACAAAGTCTGCGTAAGTAACACTGGGAGTGAACCTGAGTCCCTCTGGGGAAAATGTTGAGGGTCAGGACCTTCCTTCAGATCTCAGACCCATGAAGACTATTTCCCTCCAAGACTGTGACACCCAGGGCAGACGGGCACCACCGGCAGTGGCCACTGACCGCTGGCATCGCCGAGATCTGCTCCAAGAGTCTTGCATGAGAGGAGTGATGCTCTTGGAGGGTCCACATGCTCTCCCTCTGTTCACGCTGCATCCACAATAGTGACCCCTCCTTCCCTGCACCTTTGTCAAAGCCCTACATCCCTCCCCAAGGTCCATCTCATCCCACCACCTCCCAAGGCAGCTCCCTGGACGGCTCCAGCCAGGGACGTGCTCCCCTAGACGTGACATCCTGGTCACTGGTCTCTGTCATGCATCCTCTCTGCACCAGGCGCTGCTTTGGGTTGGACTGTCTTTTTTTTTTTTTTTCTTTTTTATTTAATGTACATGTTTTCACTCTCCATGAAGCTTACAAGCTCAAATCTTATGCTTTTCCCCACCCCCAACAGCACCCACCAAAGTATGTTGTATGAGCAGGTCTTCAGCAGACCCCTGGCTGGGGTGGCCTGAATGTCCCAGCTAGGTTAAAGGGTGATGTGCAGCCCTCCCTTAGGTGTGGCAACCAGAACAAATGACAGCCCTCCTCTTTCTCCAGGCTGCACTGGAGATCAGGTCTCTCTCAATTTCAGACTAATATTTGTGGGAAAAAGAAACAATATTGCAGTCCTAGCCAATATGCATAGATTAAAATAATGAACAAATCTAGCAGACAGCCAGCCAGAGTTATTCCACAGAAACTTCGCTGCTGCCTTCAGAATGGAGCTGCCAGGGCACAGGCAGCTTTAATATTTAATGCAGTGATTTGGGGGTATCAGAGGGGCCAGGCCAGGAAGGGAATGTTGCATTACTGGGAAACCAGGCTGGTTATTACTTATTCAGAACCCACTCAGGAACCAACACAGAGGTGAAGACAAAAAGATGACTTTGCATCATTGCTCTTGGTCCTGGACTTTACCCTGTGTGCTCATGGACTTCAGACCAGGAATCCTGAGACAGTGACTTGTAGTGGCTCAGATTGGAACAACGTTTAAAAATCAAGAACAACACTGTTGATGTGGAAATACCATCAGTGATATAAGGTGAATATTGAAACTGTCAATGAAAAAAATTAATCAGTAGTTGATTTAAGAAATAGAAAATTTTGGGAATTCCCTGGGGGTCCAGTGGTTAGGACTTGGCGCTTTCACTGCCATGGCCCTGGGTTCAATCCCTGGTCAGGGAACTAAGATCCTGCAGCGTGGCCAAAAAAAAAAAAAAGAGAGAGGGAGAGAATGTTATCTCCTAAGGAGGTCTGGTTAATGCAGATGCACAATACACACTAAAGGGGAGGGAGAAGGCCCAAACGGGCAAAGAAAAAATTTTAATTTCTATTGTCTGGCATAAAATATGAATTTTGTTTCATTAATTTCCCCCTATCTACCACTAATCTTTCGATATAAAGCATAGGTGATCAAATGTTTGGTCCCTCGATGATACGGTGGTTGTTTACCTGCCTTGGGTCCATCATGTCCCTTGATGTCAGATCTTAATAGTCCAGTTCTTTCTTTCCTTTTAAGGGGTTGTGCTAGTAAGATGTCTGGCAAGGACTAATGGTCAATTCCAAGTTATCCAGTAGGATTTATGCCAATTTTATCTTGGATGTACATTGTACATGTTCATTAATTTATAGAGAACTATAGATGTGATCAAACTTGACAGTAGGAGTAATGATGTCATTAGTAAAGGTTTAAGCCAAGATCCTCCTAAACCATACCATTTTCCTAGTATTTTTCCTAAACTGGGAAGAGGATCATTCAGAGCAGAAATCTGATTCTTCACGTGTCATAAGAGGAGTTAACAAATATTGCAGCCAAATGCTCATACCATTGGAAAATTCATAGAAAGCAGTGTGTTCACATTAAAGGCAGACTGACAGGGGCTGTTTCCAAGGCTATTTGTAGGTGACCTTGAGCCCAAGGGAAACCTATCGTTCATCTTCCTAACCAACCTGCGTAAAGCCAAGACCATTAACTTGTTCCATAGGTCAACTGGGTCCTGTTAAGCACTATCCAATATTTAACATCTAGTGAAAGAGTATTTATGGCCAAGTTCAGAACGGGTGTCATTAAATTGGCCAGGTAAGAGGGTCTCACATAGTGATATTGGTGGTAATGTTAGCTTGCATGGTGCTAGAGTTTCTTTCTTTTAAAATAAAATTTCATCCAATTAGAGCCTTGGGGAGGAGAAACCCACCAAGGCAACCTGGGAGTACTGGGCATAGGTAATTGGCCACAAACCCAGCAATCGGATTGATTTTTTGAAACTTGCCTATGATTGAGGCCAAGGAAGAAATACATTTGGTTCATAAGGGAAGAGTGTGAGCAATTGTCAAAGTAATTAGCATACGGGCCTGGTCCAGCATCTTGGGTCAGCTGTCTACTTCAGATGTCATCGTCTTCTTGTCCTGGTCTGGTAGTGCTGGTCTTAGTTGAAGTCACATGTCAGAAACAGGAATTGAAGTTCATTCAGGAGAGACCTGATATGGTACTTTCCAACATGGCTGTAAAGAGTCCTTTATCTGATGTCTTTTTCCAGTGAATAATCTCCTGGTTGTCAGTCATGGGGCATCTGATCTTCATCCAAAGACAGATTACTGTGATAAGCTTCAGAAACAAACTTAAGGTGTCTTTTAATAATTCAATCAAATTTTACAATGATATAATGTGACAACAAGGAGTTATCTGGGAAAGTAAGTCCCAGGCAGTAAATACAGACCTCGATTAACAAAACTAGAATTTAATAGCCACTGAAACGTAATCTTTTTCTCTTTGAAATTACCCTCATTTCTACCAAACATAGCCATATTAAGACTAATTTGTTTCCAGAATAAGTCTGGTTAATTGACCACATAGGCTCTTTTAAATTGGCTGTGCTGGAACTTTTCATAAGAAATCTCAGACTGAACTTTTAAAAGGTCTCTCAAGTCCAGAAAAGCCACACCAAGGGCTTGTCGCAGATTCCACCTGTGACATCTATAGATTTGGGTGAATTCCTCTCTTTTTGAGGTCCCCAAATTGCCTTGAGATTCCTGTACCTATTAGGAGGGGGCCTTCCTTATTTACCTAATAAAACTGCTGGGAATCTAAGAGTTTCCAATTTCTGAAGGGATCAGGTAAAGAGAAAAGATAAATGTTTCAATTCTACTTACAAAGGTATAATTCACCAAATTGCTGTAAGTCATAATTACCTTGAGGGGAAGGGTTTCCTTATATCTGGAAAACACAGATTAAAACCCAGTAATATTTCAGACAAAAACCAAAAAATTATAAACATATTCATCAGTTTGATCAGTCCTATGTGACTAATCCTTGATTTTAATCTTCTGTTAACAGTTTTATGAAACCATCAGGTTTTCCATTAGAATTCTTTAATTTATTACCCAGTTCAGCAGTATGATCTGAAAGTTATCATAAACTTGTACTTGTCAAAAAGTCCTTTCTATGAATCTTTTTGAAGATGAAGCTTTTTTTTTCTTTTTCTTTTTTTTTGCAAAAGCATCAGAGTACAACAATAATTGGCTATAATTGTGATCAAGATGTTTTTAGCTGCAGTTACAAAAGTTGTGGAATGTTGAAGTTTCGGGTTAACCTATACAGTTCTCAAGGTGCTTCCATGTCTCCCCCAGTAGTTACGAGGGGAAATACAGTCTCACTTCCCACCAAGTAGAAAGGGCAGCTGCCCTTCCTGCTCGGCTCCAAGATACGGTGACTGGGTGCTTTTTCAACAGGCAGGCTTGCAAAGGAAACAAGTCTTACTATCTGCAGACAGAGGCAGCTTCGTTTTCCACTTTGCACACTGAAATCATTTCAGATTGCCAGAATGTCGTTCAGACAGCTCGGAGGATCCCGAATCCCACCCCGCGACAGCTTCCCCGGCGTCAGCATTTCTGGAAACTAGGAGGTAAGCGTTGGTAACACTGCTAACAGAACTGCAGGTCCCGTCTGGGTTCCCACTTGTCCACTCATGCACGGCGGCCCAGGCTCCCCCGCCTGCCTTCCACGGGCAGCATGTCGAGGAAGCACACAGCCCACAGCAGGGTCTGCAGGGGCTGGGACTGGGCCAAAGACTCCTCGTGGTGGGAAGAGGAGAACTTTGATCCACTCCCATCACATGAGTGACCACCAAATGGAAAGGATGTGATCCCTGAGCAGCCTTGGTTGCTCAATGGACGACTGACTCTGAAAGGAGGTTTAAGAGGTCCTTACAAGGGTGAGTGTTTTGACCCCGCTCTCCACGCTCCATCACTCTTCTCTCTTCTAACATTGTATCTGCATTTCCGCTCATATACAGAACTTTACATGGACAATTGCCACTAAGCAGCCACTCACCCCTTCCTGTTGGGGACTCAATAGGCTCCGAACAAAGGGTTCTGCAGGCTCGCCTTTTCTGACAATACTTGGAGGATATTGGAACTGAAGCCCTTGCACCGGTTTATTATCAAATAATGGAGTAGGCAAGAATCATGTGACCTAGATTCTGGGATAAAAGGGGTCCCATAAGCTAGATAACATCACATCACAAAATTAAGAGTTAGAAAAAGAAAACATTAGGTCATCTCTGCTGCATTCAGCTGCTTCCTGCTCGCTTGGGAACCTGAACGAGTTTATTTTTATTCCATGGGGCTTCTGCTTTCTTAAAAATGTGTTGTGAGGCAAATCATGTATTGCATCTCCTGCAGTTTATCATATAATCACTTTCCAGAATTAAATTCTCTGTCTAGCTGACTTTGTGTCTATGAAATATTTGTGCTCCGCACCGAGTCTAGGGGGTACAGAGGTTGGTTTCTGTTGGCAATTCTATCCACGTAGCAATCTCCCCCTGAGACTCTCAGGTTTCCTAGGAAGATGTCAGGGAGAGGCCAGAGCATCTCCACTGTCCGAGGCCACAGCCCAGGGCCACAGGGGGAGCATGCCCCCCACCCCCGAAGCACGCACTGTTCACTAGGAAACCAGGGCTCCCAGGACAGGCTCCAGTAGGAAAACCGGCCTCATTCGGGCTATACTCATCACTATATCCGTTATGACGCCATAACATGCAGACGTATATGTGGCTACTCAGAATTTGAGAGACACCTGCCTTCCCGGGGAGGCCGTGCCGAGACCTTCCCCGAGGCCTTATGGGAAAGTCTTAAGTCATCAGAGCATCTCTCCCTGGTTTTGCCACCTGACGGCACCTGGTTACCACAGCGAGGTGCGTAAGCGTCACCTGCAAGGGGTTAAAGGGCACAGGAGGCTTGTGGTCTGACCTCAAGAATAGTGTCGAAGGGACTTCCCTGGTGGTCCAGTGGGTAAGGCTCCCGCTCCCAATGCAGGGGGCCTGGGTTCGATCCCTGGTCAGGGAGCTAGATCCCACACGCATGTCACAACTAAGAGCCCGCACGCTGCAGCGAAGATCCCATGCGCCGCAACTAAGACCCAGTGCAGCCAAAATAAATAAATATTAAAAAAAAAAAAAAAGAATAGTGTTGCTGAGAGAGCAGGCGCCCTGTGCCGCCCCCCACCCCGCCCCCGCCCCCACCGCCCCGCAGCCTGGCCTCTGCCTCCGCTACTTTCTGGCGGGTCGTTTCCTCTCAACAGCGATTTCCGTTCCTGCTCCAGGCACGTGGGGGCCTGCACGCCTGGCCCCTGCGGTTGGCCGGGGCCACTGAGCTGCGAGGCTCGCCTGCAGGGGACCTGATGGCCAGTGTGAGGCCCCAGCGCCGTGGCTTCCTTTCTGCCGAAGCAACTAGCGATGAGGCTTCCGACAGCGGCGGCTCCATCCTCCCGGGGCTCCATCCCCCCGGGGCTCCATCCCCCCGGGGCTCCATCCTCCCTCCCGGGGCTCCATCCCCCCGGGGCTCCATCCTCCCTCCTGGGGCTCCATCCTCCCTCCCGGGGCTCCATCCTCCCGGAGTGAGGGCGGCGTGGAGCAGAGCCTGTCTGAGCACTGAGGACGCGAAGCCTGGGCGAGACATAAACCTTGCTGTTTCCGGTGGCGTCTGTTCCGCAGTGTGACCCAGCCTGCCCCGAGAGCTGCACCACCGTAAGCAATGACCTTCCCAAAGGTCATCCATGTCCTTCTGGCCAAACGCCTGGAAGGATCTCCAGCCCCCTGGATTTCAGCCAAGCGTTTGGCGCTTGGTCCCCTCCCCTCCCCCCGAATCTCCCACAGCTTCTTTCTGTTTCCTCTCCCTCCCGTGGCCTACCTGCCACTCGCCTCACACTCAACTCCGGCCATTTCTCACTCTCTTTTCTGGAGACTTTATCCATTGTCTTGGCTTCAAGTCAGATTCCAACTCTAATTCCGTGTTCTCTCTATTCGTACAACTTCTCCACAGCTCAAGGTGACCCGAAGCAGACTTATCTCGTCTCCAAACTGCTACCCTCGGTCACCTCCCTGTTCCTGCCGGCTCCTCTGCTTCCCCAAGCCTGAGACTCGGGGCGCCCTCCTCCTTCCGTCCTCCATGCCCATCAGCCAGGAAGTTCTGCTGAGAATAGACCCCTTTCCTTCCACCTCCTCTGCACGAGTACCCGCAACGGCTCAGGACGAACTAACAGACCTGCGCTCCCCTCTGAGCCTCTCGATACGTCCTGCACTTGAGCCCCGGCCTTGTCTCCCGAACATCAGTCTCACCTGTCGATCTCCTGGACCACGTCCTGCCTTCCTCCCCGTCAGGTGGGGCTCAGGTGTCTCTGTCTGTGTCCGCTTAGCTCGACGTCAAGCACTGAGCCTCCCTCTCCGGTCTTCTCGCCCTCTCCCTGAATCGCCACCTCGCTGCGAACGGTGGATGCGTTCATGATCCCAGCCTCCTGGCCCATCCTTCATCTGTTATCGGCACCATTACGCTGGAGGAAGGTCCTTCCCCACTGTGTGTGATTCTGGTGGGGTGTCTACCAGGGGCGGCAGTGGCCACATCAATTACATGCGATGCAGGAGACTTCGTCTTCTAGTTTTCCTGGCAGAGTCCCCGCGTGTGCCTGTTGTCCCAGCAGAGTCGCCAACAGCGCCCCATTTTCACTCTGAAAAGCGTCTCAGCATCACGTGTTGTCACCTCCCACGTGACCCACGAAAGCACGTCAGCGTCCACCCTAGGACTCTGGCACGGAGGCTGGGAGACGGTCGCTCACTCTGCTGGCGGCTCCGTCCCCACCACACAGAGTGGAGGGGCTTTCAGAGGTGAGGGCGTCCAGGGCCCCATCTGAGTTCCTGGATCCGAGCACATCTCGAGGCCAGGAGCCTATACACTCCCCCTTGGGGAAAGCCTGTTTTGAGGGGGTTCCCGTCACCCGCAGTCAGGAGTCCTGCTGACACAGCTCTGGCTTGGGCAGCCCTCCCCTCCCCAGCCCACCACCCCACCTTCGAGGGCCGGCAGGAGCCCCCCACCCGTGAGCCCTTCCTAGACACTTGGCTTCACTCTTTCAGGCTCGCCCTGGGACACTGTTACTCTGAGTCCCAGTGATGACCGCCTCTGGCCTGCAAGCTCACAAACACAGTGTTCAGACTTAATGCCCCATTGTTTCAGGATGGGGGTCTTTTTTTCCTCCAAGATTGAGACTGTAAGCTCATGGGAAGAGACAGGGACCCAGCTGAATCTTTCTGATATTTTCCTGAGGCCAAACAGGGTGCTGTGCACACAGCGGGCACCCAATAAATATTTGTTGAGGATATGAATTATAAACGTAAGGGTAATATTGACTGTGTGTCCAGGCCGAGGAGAGAGAGTCCTGGGGGAAGCGGGCAGCAGAGAGTCGCCTGTTTAAGCAGCTGGACACGCAGGCGGGCAGGGAACAGGTTTCATCCTTTCTTCAGGCATAATGGCTTCTCCTGCCTGTACCCCACTTCCTTACCATAGACACCATTCTGTCCCCTCTGCTCCTCACCCCACTTCAGCCTGCCGTGTGCCCGTACCTCTGGGGCCGCTCTAAAGGCAACAGTGACCAACGTGTGACCGACGTGTCACAAAACACAGACACGCAGGCTTCCCTCTGTCTCCCGGCAGCAGGAGGCAGGTGACCCATGCTCCCTCCCAGGTTCTCTCTCCTCCCTCGGCTTCCACAAGGCCTTCCTCTCATTCCCGGTCAGCTAGGCCTGCGCATCTTTCTCTGATCTTGAAACGCTGGATTTTGCTAAGGTGGACCCTCTCCTCCACGGGTGTCCTTTCCCGAGGCAATCTCGGCACTTATGCATTTAATTGCCACCTTTATGCTGTCGATTTCCAACGTTGTTTCTCCAGACCAGACCTCTTCTCTGACTTCCACTCATGTATCCATGTGCTTATTTGCCAACTTCCCCCTTTTGTCCCATAGCAGATACCGATACATCCTAAATTGAAACATTTTTTTCCAAGTGTTAGTAAGAATGCTTTGGCTACAAAAAAATTGTCTCAGGTTACAAGAAGTCCAGAGGCAGGGAAACTGATGGTCAGCTCAACAATGTAATCAACGACCCAGGTTCTCTCCACCTTTCTGCGCTGCCGTCTCTGTTTGACTTGATCCTTAAGCTTTGCCCTTCGTGTTAACGAGAAGGCCACTATTTTCAAGCGTCACAAAAAATCCTTCTAGAAGAGGGCTATGTCCTAATGGATGTCTCTCTTTTACTAGGAAAGAAATCTTCTCCCAGAAGCCCCTCTCCCTGGACCACATGCTGATGCCCTGCCTACAAGGTGAGCAGTGAAGGTGGGTAAGGCTTCTGTGTTTCCATGGTTTCCATGGTGACTGTCATCTCTGTCACCTGGACTGCAGCCGCAGCCTCTTACCTGCTCGCCCAGCTTCTGCTCCGGCCTCTCCCCCATCTGCCTGTCTGCCACAAACTGCGGATGAACACGTTTTAAAGTACAATGTGTGCAGCCGGTATAACGTCAATGTGTTTTCTCTTCTCCATCAAGACTAGGCCCTGGGACTTCCCTGGTGGCGCAGTGGTTCAGACTACACGCTCCCAATGCGGGGGGCTTGGGTTCAATCCCTGGTCAGGGAACTAGATCCCACATGCATGCTGCAACTAAGAATTCGCACGCCACAACTAAGGAGCCCGCGAGCCGCAACTAAAGACCCAGTGCAACCAAATAAATAAATAAATAAATATTTTTTAAAACACAAAAAAGGCTAGGCCCTGCAGTGACACTCATGGCTCCACGGAAGGGTCCGTCTAGACCAAAGAAATCGTTGCTCAGATTTGAGTTTTAAACCTAAACTTTTAAGAGCTCATAGCAAGCCTTAGTCTTAGAAGCAAGGCTTTTAAGGGAGAGGAAAGGGAACCATGAACCAAAGTTTGTGAGATTCACCCTTAGAGCAAGAAACCCAAGGCGATGATGTGAGAGAAATGCCCCGCAGCATAAGGAGAACATTACTTGCAGGCCTGGGGAGAGATCTGACGGGCTTTGAAAGGGAAGACGCCAAGCTTGTCATGCTGCCTGGGTCCCTGAGAAGGGACCCCGGCTCATCCTGCAGCCCTCAGATGTGGGACTTGCAATGATAAACAACCTGGGCTTGGAGGGGGTGCTCTGAAGGCGTGGGGCCCCCACCTGTACCTCTGGGAGAGGCACGCGCCTTCTCTGTGCCAGCACAGGGAGAGTGCGGTGGATGGTGCCTGGGGTGCCGCCAGGCAGGGAGAGGGCCTCAGCTGGTGCCCCAGAGCCGCAGTCCCCGCACACAAGCTAGAGGAGCTCCCCAGCCCCGCGTGCCCTGGCGTGGAGGGCGGAGAGGGTCACTGAACCTGAAACCGGGGGTCAGGACAGTGCACGTGATAAGCTTGGGATGAGAGGTCACGACGGAAGTCCTGACACGGGCAGCAGGTGCTGGCATCTGACCAAAGGCTGTGGACAGGTCATCACCCGCAGAGGCCAGAGCCTCCACCCTTCACTGCCACGGGGTTACATGGGCATCTCCAAGCCCAGGCGCCACGGGGGGAGACGGGAACGAGGGATTGTAGGAAGAAGGCTTGAAATGACTGCGGTTTGAGCTGGACAGTGACCGAGGTCACCAAAGCAACCGGATCTGAACAGACCGGTGACGGGACGGGGCCCGTGTCTGCCGGCGGCAGGCGTCTGGGGCTCCAAAGGAAAGTGGAGCTCAACTTTAGAAAACTGAGAAAGTTGCAATTATTTTTCGTTCAGCTGTGTAAAGTATGTGTACTTTATACATATTGTCTCCTGCCCACCCCTCAAGGTCATGCTTAAAACTTTTCAGCAATACCCCTTTGCACTCAAAATAAAGCCCCGAATCTTTTTCATGACGCTCTGGGTCCTACGACCTGGCACCTGGCTGCGTCTCCGTCCCCACCCCTGGCCGGTGGAGGTAGCAGAGGGGAGTTAGGAATGTGGACTTGGGGTGGGGTTTGAATCCTGGCTCCTCTTGGGCGTGTCCCTTGTCACCTCTGTGCCTCAGTCTCCTCGCAGGTAAAACAGGGGTCACAACAGTGAGCCGTTGGTGAAGGGCATTGTGATCTCTTGATAGAGAATCATGTGTCTGGACACGCGCTCTGGCCTCTTCTCTCAAGTAGAACTTCTTGAGGTTTGCTAACTAAGGCTCCGAGGTCTGCCTCCCCTCCTGTCCCCCGGGTCACAGTAGTACAAGGTCCTTCCTCCCCTTTATCGTGATGTGGTAAATTACTTAGGTGGATGGTGGTCACCTAACTTACTGAGATGCTTTTGGCATCTCTCTTTGTATGAAGGCAGATGTTCAGTTAATGACAAAAACACTGCATTTAAAAATTCTGACTTGATGGTGTTTTGTTCTCACGACAGTTTGGTGTGGTCTTGGCTGGATCAGGACCAGGAACAGCAGAGGTGGGCCAAGTGCTCGCCTGTTACACCCCCAGGGTATCCACTCTCACATCTTCTCCTGACCTTCCCTGATGCTGGGTGTGAATTCTGGTTCTTCGGGTTAAAGTCAGGGTTAAAAAATAAATGGGGAAGGCAAATCATTCCCTTATAGTGGAATGCCAACTAATAAATGTAGAGGAAATGATGGAAATTTTTAAAAGCACTGTTTGGCAATGATCATAGTGATCCAGGCAGAAGCGACAGATGGAGTCAAGGTGGTCAGAGGTTCATGAAGAATAACACAATGGTGGAATCTCGGAATCTCTCCCTACAAGATACTAGTTAATTCACAAATGAAAAAGTGGAGAAACTTATCAAACATCGGGATGACGATGTCGTCAAGATTAACGTCACCCACTCTAGGAGGGGTTGCAATCCTGTGCCGGCGATGAGCGCAGTACCATTTCTGTGATGTAACCACCAAGAAAGTATGACCTGAGCCTGCTCCTGAGGAAACGTGGATGTACCCTGCCTGAGAGTCACGTTATATGAATGAAAGTCTGTGATCTTTAATAAAAGCTGTCGGGGACAGGAAGACAATGAACGGGTAATTGGTGACGGGCTCCTGGAGCACAGAGGAAAGAGGCATCGACGACACGGTTGGCAGAAACCTAAATGGGGTCTGCGGGTCGGACCTTAACATAGCGTCACCACTGATTTCCGGGCTGGGTGGCTGGAGTGGCCACGTAGGAAACACACGCGGGAGTATTGGGGGCGGGGGGGGGGGTGATGGGGCATCATGTCCACACCACGCTCTCACGTGGTCCAGAACAAGGGTAAGGAAAATGCGCACATACACGTACACACACACGGTCGATCCTTCATGGCTGTGGTTTCCACATTTGTGAACTTGCCCACAAGCTAAAGTTCATCTGTAACTGCAAAATCAGTGCCTGTGTGCGTGAGCCGGCTGGACGCACTTCCGGCGGAGCCTTGCGCCGGGTACTGGCCGCCCGCGCCCCAACCTCCGTGGCGCCCAGCGCGGGGTACCCTCCCTCCGCACCCCGCCCTGCCCGCCCTGACTCAGCGCCCCTCTCCGGGTGCCGGCCCAGTGCGCCTGCGCAGAGCCGCCTCACCGTGACTCCTCAGCCCGAGAAGCCGCCGGACTGTTCGAGAAGAGGCGAGGAGTGGGCGGGCCGACGGGACCGCGGCAGGCGCGATTGGTCGGTCTAGCGGTGACGTCCAGGGGCGCGCCGGGAATGCCTGGCCGCGGAGGGCGCGATTGGTCGGCTCGGCGGTGACGTCATCGGGGGCGCGCCGGAGACGCCCGGACAGCGGGGGGGGGGGGGCTCTCTGACCCGGCGGCTGTGAATAAATGGCCGGGAGGTCCGGGCGGCGCGATGCTGGGCTCTCCCGCGGACTCGGACCGGCCTCGGCCGTCGCTCGGATCCTGTTTTCTTCGTCTCTTTGGCCTTGTCCCCCGCGGCTGACCGCGGACAGGGAGACAGCTCTTGGTCTCTGCCACCTTCCGCTCCCCTCTGCGGCTGCCCAGGCCTCCGACGAGGGCCAGGTACGGGGCCGGCCTGGGGGTGCCGGGCGGGGGTCGGACGGGGCCGCGAACCTCGGACGGGCAGGGTGTTAGTGTCCTAGCAGAACGGGGCTCTCACACCGCGGCTGCGGCGCCGAGAGCGCGACCACGTCGGGATTGAGTTCGGCGTCTCGTCGGTCCTCGATCGATTGATTTCCGAACGTCCGCTTGGCGTTGCTGATCCAGGATGGGCAGACCTGACCTGGGCCCTGCGCTTCGCGGAACCGAGAGTAGGGAACGAAGCTGCAGTGGGGAGCCGAGCGAGTGGGTCCTGGGAAAGGAATTACAGAGCAGAGGAAACGGGATTTGGGTGGGGCCAGGTGAGGGTGTTAGGAAAGGCCCTGAGTGACGCTTTAAACCGGGCCCTGAGGGCGTGAGCGGATGTCAGCTGTGGCCAGAGTATCCCAGGCACCCGGAACGCTCCCGGGAGCGGGAGAGCTGATGGGCAGGTCCGGAAGAGGCTCTGGGGACGTGAATTCTGGGAGGGACAAGAGTTTTGAGAGGTTTGGTGGGTGCCGGATCACGGAGGGGAGGGACCCTGTGAGGCGTGCCGTGGACTTCAGTTTTCTCTCAAGTGCAGTGACATCACTGTTTGTCCACCTGTTTTCCGCTGGTGAGTTAACGACTTCCCCTTCCCCTTCCCCTGGTCAACTCCCGGTTGATTGTCAGTAAGGAATAAATTCTGAGTAAAACTCAATGCATAAGGGAGTTAAAGAGAGCAACAGGGGACTGAGTCGAATGTCCCCGGGAGAGTGTAGTTAAGTAACGTGATTTAGCACCTGGTAACAGAGTTTTGTTTGTCAAGTATATTCAGTAGATGAAATTGCGATTTAAAGTTCACCGAGGCTGTAACTTTGCCTAGTAGCTGTGTAATTGAATATGGGACGTCCCTGTCAATATGAGTCAAAATATGGATTAATGAAAACTTAAATTCGGGTTGAGCTTGATAAACTAGGAATTAAAAGAACTGAAAAACAATCTGTCTCCTAAGGGGGTTGATTCTGAAGGAGCTTGTACTTACGCTAAAACTCCCATTTTCTCTTTGCTGAAAGACAAGAATTTGTGACACTTAGGCCCCTGCGGGAGCCCAGATGACTTGGGCGTTTAATGCTCCTTGCGGTGTTTGTTTACTTATATCAGCTGTGCGATATAAACCCTGGTGACTGAAATTCAGACCATCCTTGCTTTCCTCCTAATTATTTCTAATTCTTGCAGGTGACATTTCACTCTGTCATCTGTGTTTTGGACATTTTCTCATAATGGAGTTCCCTGATTTGGGGAAGCATTGTTCAGAAAAAACTTGCAAGCAGCTAGGTAAGCACTTCTAAGAGAACATTAACAGAAAATGGGTGTCTTGTCATCTATTTGGGAGAAGAACTGGCCATTGTCTTCATTAGCTGTTGTTCTCTGGGCCTTGGCCTTTCTGGCTTTTCAGTAATGAGATGCTGGCCTGAGGTTTTGGTTCTGTACAGCTAGGTACAAGGCTGGCTGCCAGCACCGAGTGGATTTAAATGCTCTGCTTAGATACGTGGTACCACGTGAGGTGGGATCTCTTGGGAAAGGATAGCTATACCGGTTCTTCAGTGTTGCTGGCGTTGTCAAAGTCATGGCCCCCAAGTTTTTTCTCATGTGGTACCTCGAGGATGTATTTGAGAGGCATAATATGAACTCAGCAAAGGTAAATACCTGTTTAATATGATCTATGATTCTTCTGTTCTAGTCTTTAAAACACTTTACTGTTTTTTGTGTGTTTTTTGTTCTTTTTGTTTTTTAGATTTTCTTCCGTTAGAATGTGATGCATGTAAACAAGATTTCTGTAAAGATCATTTTACCTACGCTGCACATAAATGTCACTTTGCATTCAAGAAGGTAATTGGTCATGCTTCATTCTAAAGATTCTCATCCTCACTTCCCAAAGCTGCGCTGCCCGAGATAGTGGACACTAGCCACGTGTAGATAAAACTTAATTAAAATTAAATAAATCTTAAAAGTCCTGTTTCTCAGTGACGCCAGCCACGTTTCAGGTGTTCAGGAGCCGTGTGTAGACAGAGCAGATGTGGAGCTTTTCCATCGTTGCAGGAAGCTCTGGACGGCACAGCTCTAAAGCAACAGATTATCTTCCTGGAATCAAATTGTTGTATCTAAACCTTCAGAGCTTACTTTACGTGTTAAAACACTTAGTTCCTTTTATTCGACACACAGGGAAAAACAGCTCTGTCTTCATGGGGCACAAGAAACGCAGGGCAGCGCTTGATGGGGCCTTGAATCTGGGAAGAATTGTAAATGCTTGCTTATCTGGGTACCTTTGCAGCCTTGGCGTCCTCCCTAGGTGATTCAGACAGTTCGTGGTGGAAGCCGGAAGATGGCTGTAAGGAAACAGACTTGCCTAAGTCCAGAGGTTTAAGACCTTGGTTATTGACTTTTCAGGTGGTCCCAGCCTGAACTCACTTTGTTTTGGGTGCTTCAGGGAGCATTTTCGTGAGCTCTTCAGTCAGCACTCTGCTGCTTCCCCAGGGTGGCAGTTAGAAATGCGGGTGACAGTGCTACACCCTTTGACCGGTGTCGGCTGGGGTCTGGCCCTTTGCTGGTTCATGGGGGCGGGGGAGGGTGACTCATGTTCACCCGGCACCGGTGACCAGGCCAAACTACCTGGTCTGTTGCCTTGACCTTCCTGTGTCTCTGGATGGGGAGAGTCTGCCTAGAGGTGACTGAATGATGCTTTATTTCTTAACTTGGCCAACTTGCCAGCTGCAGGAGCACCCCTGGGTGGCTTTCCAGCTCAGTTCCCAGACAGCTGGCATCGCAATTCTGTGATTACCTGTTACTCGCTCACATGTCACCTCAGTGTTCTTGAGCTAAATTAGCTCAGCTCCTGCCCTGGCCCAGAGGGATTTTAACCGTGCTGGGCGTTCCCTCCGGAGCCCCCCCCAGTGCTGGGCTTGGATGGTGGTTCTGAGCCTGAGAGCTCAGCCTGGCCGCGTGCGCCCTTGAGCTAGTCTCCCTGCGTGGGCACGGCGGAAGCTGCAGGGCGCGTCAGGAAGGCCCCTGGCAGGCGAAGGAGCTGAGGCTCTGCACGGCTGGAGGGTTTTCCTGGCAGCCCGACCCTCGAGGTGACTGGGCAGCTTCGCTGCTCACTACCCGGTGCTGGACAGATGGCCCTGCTGCCCTGAGCCTGTCCTTCTGGATTGGTTCACCAGCTTCCGTCCTGGGCTGCGCTCGCCCTCTGTCTCAGGGTCGTTTCTGCGGGTGGTTAATAGTCTGTTTCTTCAGTTCTCCTGGGTTCCACTTACGGCAACTGCCTTCCAGCCCTGGGGGTGCCTTGCTGCCGACCCCCGTGCTAACCACGCTCTGCTCTCGTGGGGCTCGGACGTCAGTGTCTGTACTCTGCTTGCTTGTAAGTGTGCTGTACCGCCGTGCCTTTGTGTGTATGCGTGAGTTTTGATTGTCTGAATCTGGAATATCATATTTGTTATTTTTAGGATGTTCAGGTCCCAGTGTGCCCACTTTGTAACAGCCCTGTCCCAGTAAAAAAGGACGAGATCCCAGATGCGGTGGTCGGTGCGCACATGGATGGAGGCTGTAAACGTCACCCTGGGAGGAAGAAAGAGGCGGTGAGGGCGGAGTCTGCGTGAGCCGCCGGGGGCTGCTTTCTCCCCAGGGGAAAGAAGGCCAATTACCCAACCAGGCTAATTAGTTTTCATAGTTTTGGTACAAAATAAAACCCTAACAATTGATCGGTGTTTTCCTGGGTTGTGAACAGCATGGGTTTTTACAGTTATATAAACATATTTTCTAAATATTAGGGTCTGTGTTAGGATTTGCTTTCATTACAGGAATTCCTCCCAAGATGGAAAGTGAATGTGGTTTTCTAGAATCATTCTGTTAGTGTGTGGTTTTTCCTAAGCTCCGCCTGGGAAATGTCAAGGATGTAAAGTCAGACATGGGCGTTCCTGCTTCGGCGGTGTCGGTGCTCGTTCTGAAGTCCCGCGTCTGTGCGTTTGGAGTCAGGAGCGGCCGCCCGCTCCACTGGGGCGTCTGCCTCCCCCACGGGCCTGAGCTCCAGCTCGCGTTTGTCTCGTTCGCCCTGGGGTGGTGGGAGATGCCCGTCCCACGGCGCGCTGCCCGCCGGGCTCCAGCACCGCGGCTGCGGCTCTCCTGGGCGTTCGCTGGCGTCGGTGCTTTTCCCGCTTCCGCTGCTGTTCAGGGAGTTCCCGCGAGGGCCCGGCTGTCCTCCTTGTCCCCGCGTGTGGCAGCTTCCGCCTGGCGACCCTTCCAGACCGGGAGTCGCCGTCTCCTCTGGGCTCCCGCTCCTTGGGGCTGGACCTCCCGGGCCGGCCTCCGTTTTCCCCTCAAGTTCCCTTTTCTCTGTGTGACCCACGTGCAGGTGGTCTTTCCCACGTCGTGGTCAGTCGTGCCCACGCGCCAGGTCCGCAGCTGACCGCGCGCGTGCGCCTCCCAGCCATGCGGCCTCCGCCCGGTCCCGCGTCACCCGCGCTGCCTCTGCTGCTGTCGATTTCTGAGCCTTCGGGGATTCCGTGTCACAGGTACGCTGCTGCTTGACCCTCCCTGCCGGCTCACGGTTCAGCCTTTTCGTGTCTGCTGAGTCCGTGACTGCTCGCCCGTGTGCTTTTCCTGAAACCCCGTGGCTGTTTCGGGCTTCCCTGGCGGTCCGGGGGTTAGGACTCCGCGCTTCCACTGCAGGGGGCTCTGTCCCTGGTCAGGGAACTAAGATCCCGCGTGCCGCGTGGCACAGGCGAAAAAAAAAAAGAAATTTAAAATCTTGTGGCTGTTTTCTTTTTATCTTTTGCCCTTTGGGGTTCATCCTTTTTCAGAACATCTCTTTGTGGTCACGTTTATAGAACTTCAGGTGGAGTCGGAGCCGCCACCTGTGGTCACTTCTCCATCCTCAACCAGAGTCCAAGGAGACTCGGGTTGGACATGGCCCTTGGTAGATGGCCCGTGGCAGCTGGTGCACTCCTCGGACTGGAGCCTCTTGGAGCCCCGCACGCGTCCCCAGGCCCAGCCCAGCACTGCACGCTCTCTGGGGCCTCCGGGTTTATTTGGGTGGTTTCCCTAGGATGCGGGGTGCGCCGCCCCCTGCTGTCTTGGCCTTTAGAGCTTATCTCCAGGGCACTGGCTTCTGACCACCTTACCTCACGGCTTCTGTATGTTACACTAAATACAGAACAAATGCAATTATGACAAATTACCTGGAACAGGAGAGGGTGAAGTCTGTCCCTGAGCTTCTGTCCCAGACCCTCTGGCTGGAGCCCCCCGACCCCTTCCCGGCCCCATCTCCTCCAGCCCGTTCCTGCTGCCCACGCTTGCCGCGCCGTGCCTCCGAGCCTTCCGGAAGCTTTGGTAAAACCCTGTGCCTTCGCTCCGACCACGGCCCCGCCCATGTGCCCCTTCCCCCCCCCCCCCCGCCCCCCAGGTGACCAGGTCCTCCTCCCTCCCGGCTCCACCCTCACTCCCCACCTTGCGCTGCCCCTCCTCGTCTCCCGGCCCGCTGGCACCTGCACTGTTGCCACGCCCTCGGGTCACTCGCCCTTCTTGGCCAGAGGGCTGCCCCCAGGCTGCCGGCCCCCCTCCTCCCTGACATTGTCACCCGCACAGAGTCGGAAGTGCCTGGGAGTTTATATCACCCCGAAGACCCCGCAGTAACTAACGGCTGTGCCAGCTCCCCTGCCCCTGACGGGACACAGCCTGCGCCAGCTCCCTCTAGGGCTGTGCGTGACGCCTCGTGCCCGGCCTCCTTCCCTCCCGTGTCCCCGTCCCCCGCCCCCCCGTCTTGTTTCTTTTCCTGGGAGTACCCCCCAAGCATCTCGCATGAGACCCCAACTTAAAATGCCGCTTTAGTATTTACCACTTGTTAAAACCTTTCTGTCTCCTAAACTAGTATTTCCTTGTTTACCTGACAGAGAGACGCCTCAGTGAAACCCCGGCGCCTTCATTCTGTTTAGCTAAGGACCGTTTCCAGTTTAAGTGCCGATGCTCTTACGGGGGGGCGGGGCTGGTTGAATGGTTGCTCGGCGAGGCTGCCGGAACACTGAAGCAACTTGTCCGTTCTCAGATTTTCTCGCGCCGCTGCTCGAAAGAGGGCTGCAGGCGGAAGGAGATGCTGTGGGTGGCTCGCGCCGAGCGTCGCGGCGCCGTCTGCGTTCAGCACAGACACCCTCGGGACCACGGCTGCGCCCGCGGGGGCCCCCCTGCCGGCACGGCCGGGTGAGGAGAGGCCCGGCTCGGCCTGCCTGCGCTTGCGACGACCCGGACCCGTGTGGCACGCTCAGCTCTCGGTGTTGACCATTCGCTGTAGGGGTTTGGGGGAATGTGATCTTAATTAAAAGTGGATTCCAAATTGAAGCCGATTCTAGTCGTTGTTTGCTGGGACTGCAGTTCTGGAGCCAGAAGTGCCCGCTCACCGCGCGGGGCCACGGGGAGGGTCTCCCCCGGCCTCCCCCTCGCCGAGGGTGCTTCCCGTAGGCACGGGGTCCTCTGGCTTGTGGACGCGTCACCCTGGCCTTTCACCTTCCTGCGGCGTTCTCCCTGTGCACGGTGCTGTCCAAGTGTCCCCTTTGCATAAGGGCACTGGTCTGTGGGGTCGGCGCATGGCGAGCTCACCCTCCCTCCAAATAGGTCCTGGGTGTCGACTCCACCCCACCTTCTGATGGGGGCAGTTCAGCCCCTTCACCGGTTATTAACAGGGAGAACCTTCCTCGGGTCGGTGGACGCGTCTGCCCCCACCTTCCGTGGGTAGAAATGGAAGCCCGAGTCACCTGTCACTTCCACTCGGCTGTTTCTCATGGTGTCTGTGCCCGAGCCGGGCTGGGGGGTGACCTCGTCCCTGCGTGCGTGGCTCTCGGCACCGGGAGGGGTTGGCTGAGCACTGACCTGACCCTTCTGCACAGGTGCTTGGCGGCAAGGGCCTCAGATGCCGGGCCGTCGGGGGCTTCACGCGAGGGGCCGGGCGGCTGGCTGGCTCGGCGCTTCAGGTACTGGTGCGGGGGGCACGCGGTGTTGCTGCCGTTGTGTCAGGCGGGGCGGTTCTCTGTCCCGCCGGTGAGTGCCGAGCGGTCATGGTGCAGCTCACGACTGGCCACCTGGAGCTCCGCGCTCCGTCACGGCCGGACGGGGTGGAGGGGGGCGTGCGCCCGACCTTGGGCTTCGTCAGCCCTGGGTGCGCACGCAGGTCCCTCCAGCACAGGGTGACGAGAGTGACACTTTATAGCTGCTTTCTGAAGCACTGTGTTTGGCGAATGTCTTTTATACGATCACCCGCTTCTGGTTAATCAAGACAAACCTAAGAACATAAGCTGTTTTCTTCTCTTTCAGGTGGAGAGTAAAGTGACGACGTGACTGTGTTCAAACTGGCCTCTTTCCGAACGTGATTTGCACTTTGTGGACACTTTTATGCTCTAGCACTTGCACACTTCCCACCGCGAGCAGCTCTGCCCTGAGCTGAGCCGGTCAGGGGCTTCTGTCCCTTAACCTCTGTCCCTTAGACCACCGACAGTGGATCTCAGTGTGTCTTCCTCACGTGGCTTGTGTGGTGATCAGCCATCTGAGCCCAGGCACGGGGGCGGGACTACACCTTCCCTGTTAGGGGTCCTTGTCCGGAGGTGGCCCCCAGCCCACCACTCCTGTTCCACTGAGAGAACAGCCTGTGACCCTCTGACTGCAGGCATTGGGGTGACACCGAGGGCTTTGGGGCCTGTCAGGAGAGCCGTCCTCTCCCGGGACCTCAGGGAACCGGAGGAAGAGAGATACCATCCCAGTCGTAACCCGGGGCATCCAGCCGTGCGTTCCAGACGGCCCGCTGCTCGCGGATTGACAAAAATCCAGGCAGTTACTCTTTCTTTTCTGGTTTCATAGCCTCAAACTATAATGGTTGTGACCAGCTAGAGGGGTGGGATAGGGAGGGTGGGAGGGAGATGCAAGAGGGAGGGGGTATGGGGATGTATGTATACGTATAGCTGATTCACTTTGTTGTGTGGCAGCAACTAACACAGCGTTGTAAAGCAATCATACTCCCATAACCATGTTAAATATATATATATATATAATGGTTGGGGGGTGTGTATTCAGTTCCCATTCCACAGGTGGGTTATCCAGCTCTTTCTACGCCCTGTCCTGTCAGTGGCGTTAGATCTGGACCCGTGGTTCTCCAGCTGCGCCAGAATCGCGCGGGGCCCTGTTAGAGCAGTGCCACCGCCCCCCACCCCACCCCACCCCAGCGGAGTTCCTGACGCTGTGGGTCTGGGGACTACGTGGACGGAGCACTTTGTGTGGTCCAGGTCCAGTGCAGCGGTCACTGGCCACTGGGGAGCACGTGAAGCCAGCGTCCAGCGTAGCCGCAGAGCTGTTACCTTCATTCAGTTATTAGGAAACAGTGTTGAGTATGTCAAGAACGTGAATATGTGAATCTGGTTTTTCAGCTGTAAATTTTATAAAATCTAAATACAGATCAGGTCTTTCTCATGTTAGGTTAATGTCCAAATTGAGACACTGGGTTTTGAAGTCAATGCCAAAAAAAAAAGTGAAATATCTCATTGTTAACAATATTTACAGGTCGAAACAGTATTTTGGATATGATGGATTAAATAAACATTAAATTGAGTTTTACCTGGTTTTGTTTTGTTTTTTAATTTGTGGCTACTAGAAATTTTAAAAGTAGGTAGGCGGGGCTCACGTCATACTTCATTTTAGCGCCATTCTTGATCATCCAAACTAAAGGACAAAAGACGTGCACATTTTATCAGGAATTATCAACTTAGGAGTCCACTTGTGTTTCTTAACTGTGATTGGAGTATTTAAGTGTATTTAAGAGCTTTCTGAGAAGTTAGTATTTTCCTTAAGGACCTGTGTGAACAGACACTTAAGTGGCGCAGAGGGTGAAAGGTCAGGAAAGCAGTCAAGGTCACAGGCATCCTTACGGCTGCGTGGTCTCCCAGGACCTGGGCGTGTCATCGTTCGTCTGCCCGGCTGCTCAGAGAGGGTTTCCTGGACGGCCTTGCTGTGCCGGAGGGGACGTGTTTCAGAGTTTGGTGGAAGGTGCCAAGTTGCCATCCAGAAAGTCACGCCAGCTTCCTCTCCATCAGTTTCCCCACACCCTCATCAGCTGTTTCATTGGCTTAGTTTTTTCTTAATGTGATGAAAACATGGTGTCACCTTGCTTTAAAAGGGTACGTCTTACATTAGTAAAGTTAAGCATTTTCTGAGAATTGCCCATTCGAGCAGTTTAAGGGCGTCAGTGGGCGTGGCTGAGGGACGGGGAAGCCACAAGTGTATTTTAAATTTTCGTAGAAAGTGCTAACATGAGGAGAAAGTTCAGAGAATTCCTTTGAGTGTCACAAGTTTGCATGCATTTTTGAGAGAAGGCTTGGCAGGAAGTCGTGTGGTTTGTGGTCACCCGTTGGGCGGGAAGGGCTCACTTCCTTGCTGCTGGGGCGCTTCAGTGGAAACGTTTGCAAGACGTGGGATGATGAGGTCGTTGCTTGGCTGCTTGATGAGTGACCTTGAGCACGTTGTGTAACCTTGGCTGCAGTTTCTGCACCTACAAATGGCAGCCTCAGGTGGGACGGGGCGAGGCTGGCACTCTGACAGGTGCCCCGAGGCACAGGGCTCTCCAGGTGTGCAGGCTCTGTCTGGGCCTCGGTGCCCGGCGGTGGGCCCACCACTGCCCTACCGGACGAGTGGGCGTCAGGTCGGCCTTTTCAGGGAGTCCATCGCATCTCTGGAGGGTCTGGCTCGTGGGGAGGGAGAGCCAGGGATCAGCTGAGCGTTTTCTCCCACTGGCTGGGGCCTTCACCCACGTGCAGCCCGCCCTCCCTGCCGAGGCTGCCGTCCTGCCTCTCAGTTCCGAGCAGGGCGTGGGGCCAGGCTGCCGACCCAGTGTCCGGTGACTGGTCCCCCGGCCGAGGTGGTGCGCGGCTGCGGTATCAGAAGTGCCCACGAGGTGTCACCAGAGGGCCTCCCGAGAACTGAGAGCTGTGGACTAGGGAGGACCCTAGTTCTTGCTGGAAACCGGGCCCAGGATCAGGGGAAGGACAGACTGTTAAAAGTGATCGGGGTTGTTTTTAAATGTATCTTTAATCCGGCCTCCCCATTCATTCTTGGCAGTAATGCTACGACCAAATCTGAAAGGTAGGTTCTGCAATGAGTTCCGGAAATGTTCTTAGTTTTCCAAGTTTTAAGCTTGAGAATGAGGACCGTGGACACTTACTCAGCTTGGCAGATGTCGTGAGACGTGGTGTGTTCGGGGAGGGTGGTGAGAGGGGGACTAGTCTGACTTCTCTACTTGGTCCGGTGTGAACGTTCCCCAGATAAATGTTCATTTGTTTGCTTTATGTCACTGAAAGGCTGTAAGAACAGCAATCACAGTTTGCTGTACGAGGTGAGTAGATGCCCTGGAAGAGCCGAGAGGGGAGCGTCGGTGCTGCAGGAGGGGTTAAATGTCGTGTGAAGGGCGTGTTTGCTGTTTGTCCTCAGTTTCTTCTCCTTTGACTTCTCCCTCCCTGTCGTTAGGGCGTCTGGGGGCTCCCCTAAAGCCCACGTGTGTAGAATTCACGCACACCCCTATCTACATGACGAGCCGTCCTTAGAATGCGTTAAAAGCTAAGATCTTCTTGCGATAAATGCTACACAAATTACCTTTAAAAATGGTCTTTTTAAAATCCCATGCCAACGGCAGAGCAGCTGGTTACTTTCACATTCTGGAGAGTTCTTTGTCGTTCTGAACTAAACTGAAGCTACTTGTACATTTATGCAGACATTGCCTGGAGAAAGAGCCATTAGCACGGTCACTGTGTCCGTCACGGTCAAAGAGAAGCTTATGGGACCCCAGGGAGAGGGAGAGCCGCCAGGCGTTGGCATACACCATGCCCAGTTGTAAATCACTTGCTGGGTGGTGATTGGCTGCTGTTAGCTGAGTGTGTGCTTCCTCACGTCCACCTAAGCTGTGCCACCTGCACTGCCCACCACAGACACGGGCCGGGCAGGCAGCCTGCTTCCCAGGAACCAATAGCCTTCATTCCTGCAAATGATAATCAGAAGATAGAATGGGGGGCTTCCCTGGTGGTGCAGTGGTTGAGAATCCGCCTGCCAATGCAGGAGACACAAGTTCGAGCCCCTGGTCCCGGAAGGTCCCACATGCCGCAGAGCAACTAAGCCCACGAGCCACAACTACTGAGCCCACGCACCGCATCTACTGAAGTCCGTGCGCCTAGAGCCCTGCTTCGCAACAAGAGAAGCCACTGCAATGAGAAGCCTGCGCACCACAACAGAGACCCAACACAGCCAAAAATAATAAATAAATAAAAATAAAATAAGTTTATAAAAAAAAAAGATAGAATGGAAGAGAAAAATCCAATTTACAATGGCAATAAACATTAAATACTTAGGAATAAACTTAAGATATATGCAAGACCTAGATGAGATAACATTTTAAGACACTCATGAAAGACACAAAAGTAGACACAAATCAGTGGAAAAAAAGTCCTTGTTCTTAGGAAGAGTCAACCTCATAAGGTGTCCGTTTTGCCTAAATTAATTTTAAATCTAAGATGATCCCAATAAAAATACCAACAGGCTGTTTTCTGGAACTAGACCAGTCGATACTCGAGTTTACAGGGAAAGTCAACGTGATAGGACAGCACAGGCAGCCCTGGAAAGGGGGCCGTGAGGGCCCCTGCGGCCTCCGTGATCACGACAGTGTCCTGCTGGTGCAGGAGGAACAGGAGGGAGTGCAGAGCCCGGCCAGGTGCGTCTGGACAGAGTGTGTGAGAGGAGGCCTTCTCAGAGCACTGGGGCCAAGATGGATTTTCTCAAAGTTGGTGTTGGTTCAACTGGACAGCCATTTAGAAAAAGGTAAAATTCGACGTATACCTTACATCACCCACCAAAAAGGACTCATATCAGAAATCTGAATGTAAAAAATGAAACCAAGCCAGTACTAGAAGAAAACACAGGTGGTCTCTCTGAACCTGGGTGTGGGAGGGGCTTTCTCACTCGGGTTCAGAAGTCAGGTGAGGGGAAGGGAGGCCTTCCCGGGATGCAGAATGCTCGCATCAGGAGATGGTGTTTGCAGCGCACATCACAGATAAAGGTGGATTTCTCTAACACATAAAGAACTGGAACATTGAGGGGGAAGAACCAGAAGCCAGATAGAACGATGGGTGAAGGACGTGAACTGACCGGAAAGGGTGGATCCTTAAAGGGGTGTCTGACCTCACACGCGTTGGGAGATGCGAATGGAAACTGCACCGGGTTCCTGTTCCTCAGGTTGGATTAGCAAACATGCAAACCTGAGCGGCTCTGCTGGCCAGGCTGGGAGGCGGCAGGCACTTCCACACCCTGCTGGTGGGGATGCCAGATGGCACAACCGTTACAGAGGAAAATTTGGCAAGATGAATGTCTACGTAGCGGTCCCACTTCTAGGACCCCGACCTGGTTTACCACCAGCAATCTTCAGAGGCACGCGCACTGCAGCTCGGCTTACAGCTGCAGAATTGGAGGCCATCTCCACGTTTGCCCTCACGTGGACGGTGGGTAAGTGACCGTGGCAGCCCCCCGCCCCCCCCCCCCCCCCACTGTAGGAAAGGACGGAGAGGATGTCGGTAAACCAACCAAGATTTCCAGGATGTACTGTTGGTGTAAAGGAGTGCGTAGCATGCTACTTTTTTGGGCAAGACAGAGGGGATAAATACCCGAATACCTGCTTACTTTTGCCAGGAGAAACACAGGATAAAGCAGAAACGAATGAAACTGGGTACCTGAGTCGGGGGCGGGGGAGGGAACAATACCCTCCGGTGAGCCTTTTCCATATTCAACAAAATCAACACAGGCGCGGAGGGCTGGAGGCGCCTAGAACTGGAGACGAACAGAAGCAGATGAACACGGGTCTCTTTCACGTGAACAACAAAACCACGTTAAAGGAGGAACATACACTGTGTATTGTAAACACATAAAACTCACCACCCTAAGCATCTTAAAATGGGTAATTTAGCGCCATTTAGCGCATTCACAATGTTGCAGCGCCACCACCACCATCTGGTTCCAGAACATTCTCCACCCCCAAAGGAGACCACGTACCCGTTAGCCTTCGCTCCGCTCTCCCGTCCCCCCTGCCCCCGGCGGCCACCTCCAGTCTTGTCCCGTCTCCGCGGATTCGCCTGTTCTGGACGCCACCTAGCAACAGGATCATACTGTCTGGTCCTCAGCACTGGCTTCTTTGATGGCGTCACCCGTTCCTGGTTCATCCTCGGGGTGACGCGTAGCAGAAGGTCATGCCTTCCGTGGCCGAGTAACAGCCCGTCGCGTGGATGGGGCACGTTTCGTCCCTCCGTCCACCCGCTGGCGGGCGTCTGTCCACTCGCCCCTCCCCACGGGCACCGACGCCCTGAGGGGCCCCCGAGTGGAGCAGGGCGCGGCCCGGAGCTGCTGGCCGGTGGACACAGGCTTGGAGTTGACACTGGTCCCAGTGGCCTGACGGCGTCCAGGTGGTAAGTGGGGTCCTGGCCCGAGCCTGTCTCACGGCAGGTCGTGTGGCCGCTCAGCCTCCCTCGGGTCGCCCGTCTCTAAATGCAGGTTGATGGGGGGATGCTTGCGTAATAGCCGACAGAAGCTTCCCGTCAGAGCTCCGGCCTGTGGAGCAAAGGCCACATGGCAGCCACTCGGATCTGCCCTCTGGCCAGGCGCGTCCATTAGAAGCGGTACCTGGTCCTGGGTGGAACTGAGAGGTTGGGCCCATCAGATCCAAGTGATTTCCAGATGGGTCGTGGTGGGTGACAGTCAGCTGCGGTCAGGTGGCTAAGCGGCAGCCCCAAACCACAGCTGCCACGATTATAAGCTGTGCTGTGTCTGTCCAGACAGAGCACGGCACTGGGTACCTGGTTTGTCCCTGTCTGCGTTCCCGCGGGAGGGACGGAGCGCGTGTTGGTGCGTCGGCTCAGGGCCATGTTAAGTCTCCTGCTCCCTGTTGGGTCTAATGGACGGGGACCTCACCTTCCTCTGGTCACTGCGTTGATGGTGTCAGGCCGGGCGGAGCTGGCGGAGCATGAGTGGTGTGGGCTCTGGACGCCCCCTAAGACGTGTGCGTCGGAGCCCCGGGCTTTGGGTCTGCCACATCACTGAGGTTTTAGGGGACTGGTGGTTTGAGGGAGTTAGAACGCCCCTACAAGTCCCGGCCCCTGCTACTGCACCTTCCACCCCCTGCTAGGAAGCCTCTCGATACCCCCATGAGCCGCCCACTCTTCTGTAACCTCCTCCCCGTGAGTGGGGCTGGCCGAGGGACTTGCTGCTAATGAACCACATGCAGCAAAATGATGGGGTATCCCCTCTGAGGTTAGGTTACGAGACAGTGACTCCATCATCTCTGGGCCCCTCTTGCTCGCTTGCCCCGGGGGAAGCCCATGCTGTGCTCCAAGCCGCCCTGTGGGGAGGCCCACGGGGCAGGCGACTCAGGGAGCCCTCTGGCTGACGGCTAGCGAGGAGCTGACCCTCAGCCCCAGGAGCCCCGAGGAGCAAATCCTCCCAGTAGCCAGGTGAGTGAGCTTGGAAATGGACCGTCCCCCAGGCCAGCCTACCCAGGAAACCACAGACCTGGCGGCCGCCTTGACCCCAGCTTTGTGAGAGCCCTTCTGGCCAAGGCCCAGAGCTAAGTCACGCCCGTATGCCTGCCCTGCAGAGACTGTGAGCTAATAAATGTCTGTAGTTTTCAGCCACTAAATTTTGTGTTAATTTTGTGCAGAAACAGAGAACAACGCAATCTTCCGTCACGAAGAAAGAGCCCCGCTGCCCTTGCTCGGCCCCTTTGGGTTGCAGGCAGCATAGATCACATTTAATGTGACCACCACCCATTTATGGGCTGGTTTTGAGTGGGGCCCAAAGCAAGAGATCCAGTTTGTAGTACAAGTGGTCCTGCACTTGGGTCACATAACCTGGAAGATCCAATAGTGCTAGAGGCACACGCGGTGAGTGAGACCCTGGCAGGGGGCGGGGTGGTCTCTGGCACAGGCCCCCAGAGTGTGGAGCAAAGCCAGGCCTCTGCTGCAGAGAATCACACATCAGGCTAAGAAGCTCCTGATGTGCTACGAGGCTTAGTAGAGACTGAGCCCCTGACCAGGGGCATCACGTTAGCACGTGACTGTGAGACCCTGGGTCAGATCCATTTTACCTGCTCCACTGGTCAAGGTCGTTTTAAGACTGCATGTCCTCCAAGCGGCATGTACCCTAAACGATGAGATGCTCGCCTGAGTTGTTTTTCAGGAACTTGGAGTCAGTTGTGTCTGGTTCCAGCTGAGCTGGTTAAGAATGGATGGGGGGACCACCGACCCTCCAATGGCCACGGTCCTCTCCATGACCTTTTGACGTCAGAGAGCTGAAAACTCCACCCTCAAGTCCGTGCTCCTATTTTTGAACGTGCAGAGGCCTGTGGCTTAGTTACACCTTTGCGGAACGAGATTATCCCAGCTTTTTCCAGTCACCTCTGCCCACGCTCCCCACCCTTCCCAGGCCTCAGACCGCCCTGCTTCTTTATCCCATAAATACCCTGAGCCCCTTGCCTTCGGGGAGGTGGTGCTGAGGCTTGTTCTCCCGTCTCCTTGCTTGGCTGATTTCCTGCAAACCGCAGCATCTCAGCGTTTTGGCATGCTGTGCTTCGGGCAAAATGAACCTGGTCCAGTAGTAACTGGGGTGGTCTGCCTTCAGATCCATGAAGCCACGTTGGGTGGGTGTGTCAGCAATCCAGTGCATGCTGACAATGGTGGTTTTTCTTGGTTTTCTATCACATTGTCTCCTTGTGTACGTAGATATTTCCTATGAGCACGGGTCATGCTATATGAGCAATTATAATTTGGGGTATAGGACATTATGGTCTTCTACAAATACTTTAACTTTTCTTCTTTCAGCAGGCTAGAGGCACCAACAGTAAACCCTGAATCACTTAAATGCAGTCTCAGAAATTGAAATGAATTCAGAATGGATTTTATGAAGTTCCTGCAAGGGCTGGTCTCTGTTCATATTCACACCGACATTGTAGCCTTTCAGGGTTTCGACCCAAAGATGGGACACTTGCAAGAACCCTCCCCCTTGGCAGCCCTAAGCCCGCAAAGCTGACCAAATCTTTGTTCGGGTTCTCAGCCTTTCAGCTGTTTCTTCCGAATTGACTGACCCTTGAGTGAAAAACGGCCCCAATTGGAAGGCCCACTTCGCTGGGCTCCTCTTTCTTCCCTTGTTATTGGTCCCATAATATTTCACTGTCAAATTAGCACTCTGATGTCATCAATATATATGTATTTGTTACATATATTTTTGAACATTTTTTTAAGCTGTTCTCAATGGAAGGCTGATCTGAGTCACCTCTCCCTTTTACTGAACCAAACTTGGGTCCTCTTGCCCCGAGGAGGGGGGCAGAAAAGCCAGGCTACTGACACTGGGTTGTGGTGAAGGAAAATGCAGGATTTATTGCAGGCGCCAAGCAAGGAGGCCTGAGAGCTAGTGCTTAAAAGACCTGAATTCTCCAAAGTCTTTCAGGGAAAGGTTTTTAAAGACAGGGTGAGGGAGAGGGTTGTGGGGTGCGTGACCAGCTCATGAACATTCTTCTGATTGGTTGGTGGTGAGGTAATCGGGAGTCAACATCATCAGCCTTCTGGTTCCAATGGGTCTGGGCTCTACATGCTCGTGGGCAGCATGCAGTTACCTTCTTCCACCTGGTGGGGTTTCAGTATCGGCAAAACAGCTCAAAGGACATGGCTCAGAATATTATCCATAGCCCTTGAGGAGAAACCAAAGGTCCTTGACTTTAATGGCTAAACTATTATTATTTTGTCTTGCTTGACTGTTTTCCTTTCTGCATTTTCTCACTTCTCAGATTAAACTTATTCTTTAACTAAAGCTTTTCTACAGACAAGAGGCAGGCGGAGGACATTGGGCAAGTGGGGTCTGTTCCCTTCCACGAAGGCTCCATGGAGTTCTGCTTGGTTACGGCCCTACGTTACCAGAACTAAAAATAAAAGCAAAAGTAAACAATACAAGGTAAACATATTTATATTTTTATATTCTATATTAGTTAAGCTTATGTATGGCTGAGAACTTTCTATTTCAGTGGTCATGAAGCCAGTTGGAGCAGTTTGAAAACGGAATGGTTTTTCCTGGAGTCGGTAAAGTTGGACATGCTTATACCTGTGGCCCGGTCTCCATATGTGCCTTACAGAGACTCTCACGTATGTGCACGGGAGAAAAGCAGGGTGTCTGTTATTCGATTAGAAACAAGTTAGTTGTCCGTAGAGAGTGGAACTAGAGAATCCTGGCTTGCTGTCGTATCTCCCACCCCCAGAACCTCCCCTTGATGGCACAACCCCGTCCAGCTGTCCCCAGATTAAAAGTCCGCCGCACCGGCTCTCCCTTCCCTACCGTTTTCGGTGTCGAGACTATAAAATATTTCTAAGAACCGAACAACGATTTAACTCGTCGTTAGTTTCACCGGCGTGGCGTAGCCTCCGACCTCAGACACCCTCCGCGGTTGGGCCCGCGTCTGCTTTCATCCCCTCCCCAGGTGACCTAACCTGGGTTTACAGGTGTCTGCAGACACACCGCTACATTGGCAACCTTGCGCGCAGGTGTAACGCTGGCGACCTCGCAACCCTGCGCCCACTTTTTAAGAGACAGCAGTTATAATCTACATCCTGTTTGCGACCAAGCCCCGTGGACGGACAGGCGTCGTCCGCTTTGAGTCCCGGGAACCTTGGGGAAAAACCCGCTTAGCCCGCAACCGGAGGGTTGCCTGGCAACCGGCGGCTCCCGGCGCCCAGCGGCGCCCAGCGATGACGCCACAGGCCCGCGCCCGGCCCCGCCTCACCCCCTCGTGGCTGCCGCTCGCCATTGGTCGGCGGGGAGACGGAGGCGGGCCCCGGCCAATAGGCGGTGCCGCTCCGGTGGGCGGGACCGCGTTACCTGGGCGCCGCGTCTGCCGGAAGCCGGCGTCGGCAGCCACGCGCAGGTAGGCGAGGGCGGCGGGCCGGGGGCGCCCCGCTTGGGTACGAGGACTGCCGGGCAACCGGGGGCGCGCGGGGGGCTTGGCTGTCTTCCCGTCGGCGGCCTGAGGAGGACGCAGGGCCCCGAGCGCCGGCCGCGCCGGACCTCCCCACAGCCCCATGGGTGCCTCCCGCGTGTCCGCGCGGCTCCGGTAGAAGCAGCCCCGAGCCAGTGAGCTCGCCTGTGGTTGGGGGGAGCGGTGCTGATGAGGATAAGAGACGTTGCTGAGCATGGCGGCGAGAAGTGAAGCGGGGCGGGGCTCCGGGCGGGGGAGGGGAGGAGAACCCTGGGGGAGGGTCCCAGAACTGGTGAGACCTAACCCGGCTTAGGTATTTCACAAGCCCTTCAGGATGCTGAGTCGGAAATGGCCTGGGGGGGCTAGGGGCGGGGCGGAGGCCAGAGACCAGTTGGAGACTTTCGAATGATCCAGGTGGGAGACGTGTTTGGACCGGGATGCTCGCGGTAGGGGCAGTGAAGGTCCACTTATGGATGTGCTTTGGGGGTGGGGCCACCGGGGTTTACTGTGGGATGGACGGGTGTTTGAGAAAGAGGAGTTGCGGGTGACACTACGGTTTTTAGCTTGAGCTGAAATACGCATTTCACCAGCTGGCCTTTTATTGAGGGGACAGACCCTGCAGGAAGATCAGGTTTGTGGAGGATGATGGGGAGTGTGGATTTGACACGTTTTAGTTTGAGACGATGTGTGTGTAGGTGATACACATGAGTTGACAGTGTAGTTGTGCTGTTCAGGGAGAAATGGGGACGTCATCAGCCTGTGGTTGGTGTTTAAAGCCACACGACTAGGTGAGATCTCAGGGGAGTGCTGAGCCCGGGGGCCCTTCTGTGTCCAGGGGGCGGGGAGGTGAAGAGGTGGGAGGAAAGTGGGAGAGCGTGGTGTGTCTGGGAAACGGAGAGGAAAGGGCAGTCAAGAGGAGGGACCAGTTGTGGCAGATGCTGCTGTGAGGTCAGTTATGTCCAGTCAGTGATGAACAAAGACGAGCAGAGCCGGACTGGAGGTGGTGTTAAGTGGTGAGGTCGCATTTTAATCAGGCGTAACTACTGCAGCAGGGGCCTTGGACTTGTGCAGGGGAGAGGGCATTTTAAAGGGAGGGTGAGGGAGTGGCGGGGGCCAGGGGCGGCACTCTGTAGAGTGAGTTGGGAACTGGATAATTACAGTGAGCAGAAGGGGGTCGGTGGTGTGAAACCCTTCGGGGCTTGCTGACCTGGGGGGGCGGTGCTTCGGGAAGTTAGGCTCCTGCCCTCCCACAGAGCTGAGGCTGGGGACGGGGCTCTGTCTTCAGGTGTTGGCTGGATCCTCTTGGTAGCCTTGTTTTCTCAGGAAGGCGCTTTTTAGGGGGGCTAGAGTCACTGTAAAGATGTGGCCTTCAGCTGCTAGAAACTTTTCAAGCCTGTACAGGCCCAGGTTGAGGCCTGATGAAGGAGGGCTCAGAGGGACCCTGGCCAGGCTGTGATCAGAGAGTCTGTCGTTAGCAGACGGGTGTCCTTGGTGGTTGTTGGTGGTCTCAGTAAGAACCATCTGGCCAAGTCAGGTGGCAGCCTGATGGGAGAGTGTCTGGAAAGGAGGTAGGGACCATGCCAGTGGACAGCTCCTGAGGGTTTTCGTGCAGAAAGCACCAGAAACGGGGTGGAGAGCACGTGGAATCAGGGTTTTTAGATGTGGGACCTTGTAGTTGACTCTGTAGAAGGACAGCTGATGGGGGAGGGGAATTGCTTAGAGCCATCCATGCCCCTGGGATCAGAGCGGCAGAGGCTCGGCCCTGCTCAGAGCAGGCGCGGTTCTGCACTGTAGCACGAGGGAAGGGTGGGAGGGTCTGAGGGGAGCTTCTGGAAGCTCAGTGATCAGGAATGAACGCAGGAGGGGAGGATGTGATGGAGGTCTGAGAGCTTGAGAGGCGAGAGGAAGAGCCAGTCGTCTGGGCACGGGGCTTGCTGGGCACCGCTGGAGGCTGGGGCTGTGCCATGTACAGTGAGACCGACCGCGTGGCCCTGGGGACTTCCCGGCCAGGCAGGAACCAGAGCTAGAGTTGGGGCTTTGCCAGGAGAGGGGCTGAGAGTGTTTGTAAAGGCGCGATTGTAATGATGGGCCGTGGAAGTGAAGTTGTGGCAAGGGGAACATGAGCGGTGAGGGGCATTGAAATGTGTCGGGTCAGGGGACTGTGGGTCCTCGTGAGGCTGGAGGATCGCTGAGCCCCAGGGCACCGAGGGGGGCTCGGTGGGTGGGATGCTTGGTGTTACGGGGTTTAGGCCACAGGAGGGAGGGGGTGGGGTCAGGTAGCAGAAGAGCAGAAGCTGGAGGCCGTTCATCCGAGTGGGGACTTGGAATAGTCCTGGGTCAGGGCGGACAGGAGCGTGGCCGTGTCCTGGGCGCCCGAGCTGGGTCTCCAGGCACTGATTCCTGTGGATTCCTTCAGGGGGCCTTCCCTGGACCTGCCAGCTCACATCAGAGGTGACTTAGACGCACCGGGTGAGAGGGGATGTTAGGGGCTACGAGTGATACTTGCAGATTTTAAAAAAGATTTTTTCCCTGAGGCTGATTTATTGTTTTGAGGTCCTGTGGAGTTTCTTTTCAGCCCAGAGCCCGGCAGCCTCAGCCTGTTGGTGCGGGCTTGCCCTAATCAGTGACTGCAGCCCAGCCCAGCGCTCCGCTGTCTTCCTCCTGTTGGTCTGACCTGGGCTGTCAGCTTTCTGCTCGTGGGGTCATTTGCTTGCTTCACTGAACACTTCTGAGCTGATATCTTAAAATGTCTTTTCTTTCTTTTTTTTTTTTTGGCTGTGCCACATGGCTTGCGGGATCTTAGTTCCCTGACCAGGGATTGAACCTGTGCTCTTGGCAGTAAGAGCGCGGAGTCCTAACCACTGGACCACCAAGGAATTCCCAAAAATGTCTTTTCTTTTATTGTAGAAATTGCTGGAAAGTATAAAGGAAAAAAAAGAACACTTATAATTCTACCCCCTAAAATGGTGGTGTTTTAATGTATTACCTTCTAGTTTTTTCCTTTGTGCATATCTGCACGTAATTGTTCTTAAAGACGAGGGTCGTGTTGCACATACACAGGTTTATAGTCCATCCTTCCACTTTATGTTGTGTCATGAGCACCCACTCGAGTGATGGGACAGTTGAGATTACAGTTGTTCACGGGTGTGTGGGCCGGTCCCTCGGCGTGAAGGAGTCTTCCATCCCTCAGTCTGCTGTTGGACAGTTACAGCGTTTTCCACTTTTTAATATTAGAGGTAGTATCATCCTTTATATCGTGTCATTATCATCCGTACATAAATCTCTGTCTGTGATTATTTCATTAGGGTAAGTTCCTTGACATAGAACCACTGGGCCAAAGCACTTGATTAAATGTTATCCAGTTCCCTCGAGAACGGCTGTACCGATTTGTTCTCCATCAGCAGGGCATGACCATGTCCTTTTCATCATCATCTGGCTAACGCTGAATAATGTAATTTTTAAAAATCTTTGTAAAAGACATTTCATCTATCAAATTAACTAAGTGATGTGTGCATATGGCTAAGAAACTCAGTGGTCCTGGAACTTAACACAATCCAGCAGGCAGACTGCTCCTCAGAGGCAAGCACAGTTTCATCTTTCCACTGTTTCTACTGGAATTACTTCCATATTTCTGAATAATAGGCAAATTGGGTGACTTTTTTTGATTTACCAATTTTAGGCCCAATCTGTTGATTTTCCCCGGTTGATTTCAGTGTCCTCATCTGTGTGCCCGCCTCATTGGTCACAAGAAGTACACGAGTTAACACATGGAAAGCACCTGGGACAGGGCCTGGCACACGGGAAGCTCTCAATCAAGGCCAGTTTTAGTGATGGTTGCGATGATGATTAGCTTTAATTCCTGCCCCTCCAAGTCCTCCTGACCACCAAGTACAGGGAAATCTTAAGTTGGTGTTGCTCATAGAAATTAATCTGAGTCACTGGGATTTTTGCAGAAAGGCCTGTAAGGAAAGAAAACACAATAAAGGGTCTCGATGCTGTGACACAGCAACGCCAAGCCACCCATGACGGCCGGTGGACAGAGTGAGGGTGGGGAGGTCCCACCAGGCCGGGGAACGCAAGGAACGCCTTTGACGGCACAGGCACATTTGCTGAAATGGTGGTGGTAGGAAACCGTATTTTTCCCTGTTTATTTTTACAAACAGTACTGGGGCATTATGTGTTTTAATTTACAGCAAATAATTTGGGATTAGAGGGGTTTTTTAAAAGTATATTCACAGGGTGTGCAACTATTACCACAACCTAATTTTAGAACATGTTTCTTTTCCCAGAAGAAACCTGGTACCAATCAGTCACTCCCACTCCTCCCCTTGCCCAGCCCTAAGCAAACACTAATCTGCTTCTGTCTCTGTAATTTGCTTATTCTGGACATTTCATATAAATGGAATTATGCAGTCTGTAATCTTTTGTGGCTGGCTTCTCTCTCTCCGCGTGTTTCCACGGTTCATCCATGCTGTAGTAGGTGTCCGTGCTTGCTTCCTTTTTGGCTGAATAATTTGTTGTGTGGATAGAATTCAGTTGTTCATCAGTTGATAGACATTTAGGTTGTTTCCCCCTTATGGATATTATGACTTACACTGCTGGGAACAACCAAGTTCAGAGTTTATGTGGATCTGTTCATTTCACTGATTATGTACATCTATAGGTAGTACTGCGTCACATAACGGTTTGACTTCTTTTTTAAAAAAATATTTATTTATTTGGTTGTGCCGGGTCTTAGTTGCGGCACGTGGGCTCCTTAGTTGTGGCACGCGAACTCTTAGTTGCGTCATGCACGTGGGATCTAGTTCTCTGACCAGGGATTGAACCCGGGCCCCCTGCATTGGGAGCGTGGAATGTTATCCACTGCGCCACCAGGGAAGTCCCAACTGTTTGACTTTTTGAGGAACTGCCAGACTGTTCTACAAAGTGGCTGCACCATATTCTGTCCCACCAGCAGTGATGAGTGCTCCAATTTCTCCACATTTTCACTAACATTTCCTATTATCTGTCTGATTTTAACCATCCTCATGTGTGTGAAGTGTGTCATTTGACTTGCGTTTCCCTAATGAGGACCATTGTTGAGCTCCTTCATGGCTTCCTGGCCATTTGTATCTCTTCTTTGGGGAATTGTCTATTCAAGTCCTTTGTCCATTTTTTTTAAATTTTTTACTTTTTTTTAAAGATTTATTTATTTTTATGTATTTATTTTTGGCTGTGTTGTGTCTTTAGTCGCGGCACATGGGATCTTCGTTGAGGCGTGTGGGATCTTTTGTTGCAGCGTGTGGGCTCTTCATTGCAGCGCATGGGCTTCTCTCTAGTTGTGGTGCTCGGGCTTCTCTCTAGTTGTGGCATGCGGGTTTTCTCTCTCTAGTTGTGGCGCGCAGGCTCTAGGGCGCGTGGGCTCTGTAGCTGTGGCACGTGGGTTCCAGAGCGCGTGGGCTCTGTACTTTGCGGCACGCGGGCTCTCTAGTTGGGGCACGGGAGCTCAGTAGTTGGGGTGTGTGGGCTTAGTTGCCCCACAGCATGTGGGATCTTAGTTCCCTGACCAGGGCTTGAACCCGCGTCTCCTGCATTGTAAGGCCGATTCTTTACCCCTGGACCACCAGGGAAGTCCCTGTCCATTTTTAAAGTGAGTTGTTGGCCTTTTTTGTTGAGTTATGAGTTCCTCATACATTCTAGATACAAGTCTCTTGTCAGATATGACTTGCAAACATTTTCTTCAGTCCTGTTGGTTGTCTTTTTACTTTCTTGCTGGCATCATTTATAGCACAAAATTTTCAATTTTCATAAATCCAACTTACCTTTTTTTCTTCTCCTTATGTTTTTGGTGTCGTAATGAAGAAACTGTTGCCTAATCCAAGGTCATAAAGACTTACTCCTATGTTTTCTAAGAGTTCTATAGCTTTAGCTCTACATTTAGGTTTTTGCTCCATTTTGAATAATTCTTCTATATAGTGTGAGGTAGGGGGTCCAATTTCATTCTTCTGCATGTGGATATCCAATTGTCCCAGCACCACCTGTTAAAAAGACTGTTCTTCCCCATTGAATTGTTGTGGCCCCCTTGTTGAAGACCAGCTGACCGTAAATGTAAGGAAATGTCTTTCCTACAACAAACACTCCTCGTCTCAAAGGTATGCATCACCGTCTCTTGGGACTAAAAAAGAAAGCTTTTTATAATATGGAAAAGTCTCTCCCCCCTTTTTAGCAAATAGACTTAGTGATTAAACTTTATTTATTTATTTATTTTTGGCTGCATTGGGTCTTCGTTGCTGTGTGCGGGCTTTCTCTAGTTGCGGCGAGTGGGGGCTACTCTTCGTTGCGGTGCACGGGCTTCTCACTGCGGTGGCTTCTCTTGCTGCGGACCACGGGCTCTAGGTGCGCAGGCTTCAGTAGTTGTGGCACATAGGCTCAGTAGTTGTGGCTCGCGGTTCTAGAGCGCAGGCTCAGTAGTTGTGGTGCACAGGCTTAGTTGCTCCGCGGCATGTGGGATCTTCCCAGACCAGGGCTCGAACCCTTGTCCCCAATGATAACTTTCAGAATGAATGTAGATTTAACTTTTATGGTAACCGGTGTGTAAATATTTGCTAAACTTTTCTTACTTCTCCAACAAGGTAATTGGCTGGCAGAGCCCTTTGTCTTTTCAAAACCCTGTGTCAACAGTCTCATTCTTTCAAGATTTCTTATTACACTGCTAATTGAAGCTTGCAGCCTCTGGCTTGGGATACTTTCTTAAGATAAGGCTTAATTAAAGACCTCAGCGCCTGGCAGTTTTCTGATTGCACAGTAGTGATATTCCTTCGGTGTGCTGTAATCAGTCACGGCCCCAAAGGGGACAGAGGGGCCCTTCACCCTGGCTCCGTGTCCTTTCCGCCGTGGCCCTGTGATTGTCTGGCTTGGTTCGTGGTGCAGCTTGATACTCTGGTTCACCTTACACGTTCCTTGCTCCAGACGGGGAATCTTAAGGCAGGCTGGCTCTTTTTTATAGAGAATGGTGTTCAGAGCTCAGGTCTGGGCTCTGGGCCCTCTCCGTCACGATTGCCGTTTCCCGTAGCCCTTTCCGTCACGATCGCCGTTTCCCGTAGCCCTTTCCGTCACGATCGCCGTTTCCCGTAGCCCTTTCCGTCACGATCGCCGTTTCCCGTAGCCCTTTCCTGCATGCCTTTTTTGTTTGCCTGGCATCATCCTCATTTTCTGACATGTTTGTCTCCCCCATCGGAACGCGAGCTGCGTGTGGGTGGGCCCTCTGGGCTGCGTGGTCCAGCCTGGAGCCGCTCCTGCACATGGTCCGCACTCCGTGGTGGAGGCGGTGACCGACGAGTGACGGAGTGCAGGGGCCTGTCTGGGGTGGGGCTGCTGGTGACTTGGGCGCGCTCCCCCCCCCCCCCCCCCCCCCCCCCGCTGACATGTTGATGTCATTTGTCTGTCTGCCCCCGTGGAAAGTTTTGCTTTGGGGGAAGTTAAGGTCTCAGTAAGTGGTTCGGTGAGACTGATGCCTGGGTGAGAGGACCTGAGGGCAGGCAGCTCTGCTCCGGGCGCCCCTCCTTTACCTGCGCACCTTGCTCCTCTGGACGCTCCCTGGCCCGGGCCCGCCTCCAGCCCTTCACATGCTGCCTCCTCTGTCTGCCTCTGGCCCCTCAGAGGCCCCTGACGCCGCCCCGCCCCGTGGCTGCCAGCCTCGGGGGCACCTGCTCACTCAGCCCGTTCTACTTTCTCGGCAGCGTTTATCTCTGTGTGAAAGCGCTGGCTCGTTCACTTAAATAGGTCTGGATTTCACACCAGAAGGAGGCTTCTCGAGATCAAGGCTCTTACTTGCCTTGCTCTTTGCTCTGTGTTCAGCATGCAGCAGTGCCTGGCACAGAACTGGCTCTCGATAAACACTTGTGGAATGAACGAGTTGCATTTTCGAGCATTTGTGAATGGAGTCCAAAATGAATTCTGGTGTCAGAGGAAGAAGGCATTGGGTTTGTGTGTCCATTCCCGTGCAGACAGCCTGGGACAGCATGTCCGAAATGAAAATACCTGTATTATAGAGACATGAGCGTGAATATTGTGGGTGTATGTAATATACATGTTACATGCTTGCATCTAAATAATACATACAATACACACACATGTAAATGAAGCCAGTGGAGTGACTTCAGGATAAATAAAACAAAATACGTTCTTGTAATTTGTTAGAATAAAAGCTGATACTAGCAGGCCTTGTAGATAAAGTTTTAAAGGCTAGTATTAAAAAAATGAAGTTTTTCAAGTATAAAACCTTGATAAAAGCAAAATGAAACTGAGCTGTGGGTGTGGGAGAGTCCCTTGCAATCCCATCCCTAGATAGAAAGGGAAAGCTTTGGTTTATGTCCTTCAGACGTTTGCCTGTAAGTACGTGCATAGCTTTCTCTGTTGTTATTTTCTTAAATAAATACGAAAGTGTAATACTATTCGTAGTGTTCTGTTCCATCCTGTATATGTAACGCTACCTCATTGATTTCAGTTATTGAGTGGGATTCCGTTTCCCGGTTTATGCTGACTTACTCATCCGCTGCTTGATTGACGTGTGACAAGCGTGCGCGTGCGTGTGTGTGTGTGCGTGGCTTGTACGAGCTGGCCATGGCCTCTGTGCCAAAGCGCCTTCTACCCTGCACCTCGGGGTGCTCACGCTGTAGCTGCTGGGACTCTGAAACTTTCCTGTGTTTTCAGCTCCTTTTGGGCTCCATCCAAAGGGGGCAGGGGTGGGGAGGAGCCGGTCAGTTCCCGTGTCTCCCTCAGGGTGGGCCTGGGGCCCTGCGGGTGGCCTCCCCCCATCCCCAGCCCTCACGACGCCCCTCGTAGGTCCCCGCAGCCAGTGCCCCTCAGGTGGAGGCCTCTCCCCCGACCCCTGCCTAGTTTCTGGTGCCGCTACCATTTCCCTTGGCTCCCATCCCCCGGTCCCACAGGGGAAGCTGGGTTTGCAGTTCACGTTCACGGGCGTTCTTCTGCCCTTGTACGTAGAGTTCTAGATACTGCTGTGCTTGAGGAGGGAGATGTAATCAGAGCCTCTTGGACCTGTGTCGCTCCTTCAGTGCGGCCCCGGTCGGGGCTGCTTCCACGGTCCAAGGGGGCCACCCCGGACTCATCATGGCCACCTCCAGCCACAGGTGACCGAGGGCCTAGCGACTGCATGGTGGTCACTGCCAGCCCGTGTAGGGCTGCAGCATCCCTAGTTGATGGGGAAGTATGAGTTACTCCGTAATAGTAGAAAATGAAAATAATCCCAGATAGGCATTAATTAGGGAATAGACAAATGTTCACAGTTTTCACTTTTGGAAAATTTGGATACTGTCACTAAAAATGCTATTTCTTTGCCTCTTTTTTTTGGTGAGGGGGCCTGCACTGCGTGGCAGGCGGGGTCTTAGTCCCCCGACCAGGGATCAAACCCGTGCCCCCTGCAGTGGAAGTGCGGAGTCCCAACCACTGGACCGCCAGGGAAGTCCCTTCTTTTACTCTTAAAAGCTTATGTTCATGTTGAGTTAGAAACAGAGTATATAATCCGTGTGTGATGGCAGCTATGTTAAATAAAACACTCAGAAAAAAGACAGGAAATCCACCACAATGCTAAGTTGTCCACAGGTGATGAAACAAAGGAGTTTGAATTTGTAACAGTGACTGTATGTTTCCCACACTTTCTGAAATAGCTTTGTATCTTTTATAACGCCCTTCCCTCTCTGTTAATTGAGAATTTTTATTTCCTGTGTCTTTATAGTTTACTTTCTCTGTTGTAGGATGGCAAAACAGAAGAGAAAAGATAGCCAAGTGACAGAGAAAAAGAACAAAAAACTGAAGAAGGCGGCAGCAAGAGAGATGCCTCTGGCACCTGCGGCCCCGCCGGGCACTGAGGGGGCCCCAGCCGAGGTAGGTGACGCGGGCGCGCTGGCCTCGCCTTGCTTCCGGACCTGGAGGGGGACTCGGTGGTCACATGGCAGGCGTCAGGGGGTGGACAGGCCCTCATGGACATGCCCAGTGCCTTTTAGAGGCAGTTATAGGGCAAATAAGACTTGCAGTAAACTGTAGGTTGGAACCGCACGACTGCCGTTCTTCAGCCACCAGACCTCAGGTTGCTGTTGGGGTCCCCGGTGTGACAGGGTTTCGATGGCGTGGTGGCCCGGTGGAGGCCTCATTTGGCCTGGCCGCAGCTGGGCTTTTGAGCCCGTCAGACAAGGGAGGGCCCTTCACATGGCACTGCGTGGGCCGTGGCCTGGGGTCTGTATTTACGAGATCACATCTAAAAGTGTTCAAGATCTGCCACAGAAACGTGTCTACGCTTAAATTTGTTTGCTGTTACCACTCAGGTCTGAGTGTTAATATTTTTCTTCTATATTGAGCTGACTCTGCAATTCTTAGTGTGTAGTTGATCAAAACGGCATAAGATGTTACAAATCTTGACAAGTTATTCAACATGAAGTAAAAGTTGATGGGTGACTCATGTCATGAGGGGCGGCTTTTCTGGGCCCTGAGTGGTGGGTGAAGGTGCCGACCGTGCGTGAGGCTGACCTGGTGTGGCCTCGAACCCGCGTCCCACGTGAGCGCCTGGTGACCCTGTGCTCGTCCTTGGTCCACGGGGAGGGAAGTGTTGTCGGAGCCGCCCGCATAGCGTGTTGAGTGACTTGGGCCGTTGTCAGACTTACCTGTGAGTATATACCGTTAATCGGCGACTAGATCAGGTCCTCGTTCGGGTCTTTCTGAAAGGAAACGATGGAAATCCCCCGACAGGATGGGTGGTGCGTGGCTGGTGGGTTTCATCACTCTTTTTTTTTTTTTTTGGCTGCGTTGGGTCTTGGTTGCTGCGCGCGGCTTTCTCTAGTTGCGGCGAGCGGGGCTACTCTTCGTTGCGGTGCGCGGGCTCCTCATTGCGGTCGGTGGCTTCTCTTGCTGTGGAGCACGGGCTCTAGGCGCGTGGGCTTCAGTAGTCGTGGCTCGCAGGCTCTAGAGCGCAGGCTCAGTAGCTGTGGCGCACGGGCTTAGTTGCTCCGCGGCATGTGGGATCTTCCCAGACCAGGGCTCGAACCCGTGTCCCCTGCATTGGCAGGTGGATTCTTACCACTGCGCCATCAGGGAAGTCCCGGTTTGGTCACTCTTACGCCCCAGTGTTTCCAGCTCTGCCTTTGTTTCAAGCCTGGGCCGTGCACGCTGCTGAGACTCGGGGCGCATGTACCCCCTTCATATAGCGGAGGGGCTGGGGCAGGAGGGCCTGCCCGTCGGCCAGCGCCTCCTCGACTGCAGGCCCAGCCGGGCCCTGGGGTGGATCCCAGGCCACCGTGCTGCGGGCTCCGTACAGGACTGCTGGTCCGACCCCCAGGACACCGGCTGGCTGGGCAGTTCTGTGCCAGGGGGACGCGTGACGGCATTCTTCCTCCGTGGTGGGTGGGCAGGTGCAGGGCCTGTGCCGAGAGAGCAGCTCCACTGGGTCCGGGGGTCGTCTCCCAGCTGCCACCTCTGGGTGTCGGGGAGGAAGCCACGCCGGCACTCAGGACCGTATGTGTCCTGGGTGCCCCTTTCTCTGCCTTCTCTCTGGCCGAGAACCGCAGGTCTGTTGCCGCCCGAGCCAGGGCGCCTCCCCCTGTGCAGAAGGCCCGCGCTTACAGGACCCAGGTCAGCCAGCCAGGCCGCATAGCTGGCCCCCACGTCCTGCTCTCACCCGGGCTCGTAGCCAGTCCCGTGTCCCCTGGGCCCCTTCTCGTCGTCCTCGCCTTCTCTGCCACTGGAGCCCCAGTTTTGTCAGGCCTTTTTGGTTTCTAGACCCTAGAGGGAAACTGGTTATTTTAGAGCTCTTCCAGTTCCCATTCGGTGGTCTGGCCCCCAACCCCTGCAGAAGCTCCAGTACATGTGAATTGCTTGGGCCTTTCCTGGACAGTTTCCTACTTTTTCTAGACTCCTCCAATTTCTTTAAAACGAACTCCAAGTGACAAGTCCTGGTGACTTGTAATTTTGTTATAAATCTCTAGCTTTCTGAGTGGTCTCTGCTTGCTGGCCGCTGGTCACTGGCAGGACCCCCAAAACTGTGTGGGTTCATGATAGATATTGGCCCAGCGTAAAGGTTCTGCCTGAGATGGGTAATGATTCTTAAATTCAGGCAGTTTTTTAAAAAGTGATTGTTTTTTTGTTATTTAAGTACATGTTGATTAAAAGAAATTTGGAAAACAAAAGCAGGAAGAAGAATTTGGGTATGTTTCCTTCGGTCTCTCTCGCTGCCTCGGTTTTTGGTTGGTTGGTTGGTTAGTAACTTGTGCACATGGTCCCCATGGGGTCTGTGCTCTGCAGCTTCGCCTTGGTCCCCAGGGGCGCTGGGGGGTCTCGGGTGGGTCCCTGCGCGGTCGGGGCTGGGCTCGGGGCTGGTGTCCCGAGGAAATGGAGACTGTGCTTCCTCGAGACCACATCCTGGTCTCTGCTCATCAGAATACTCTCACCCGCTCGCTCTCCGCTCTCGTGGGAACCTGGGGAGCTGCTGTGTTAGGCCTTGTTAGAGGAGGGACCCTTCCGCCTGCAGAGGGTGCGTGGCCAGGGCCTGGAGAGCGCGTTCCCGTCGCTGGGAGCCCGTGGAAAAGTACTGCACCGTCCCCGCCCCAGCTCCTGCGCCAGCCCCCGCAAGGAGCCCCAAGGAGCCGCTGTCCCCTCTTGGGCCATGGCACTGTCCTCCCGGAAATGCCCGTCCAGGGACCCTCGGGTCCCTGTGCAGTCACTTCCCACAGCCCAGGCCCTGAGCCCGCGCCAGGAGGGCTGAAGGAGCCCCGAGGGGGGGTGCTTCACACACTGGGAGCCCCACGGGGGGGGCGCTTGGCGGGGGGGCCCCACCCCTCTCCTGTCCCGTCCCGTCCCCGCTGCCCTGGTGCTCTTGTCCACAGCGTGTGACATCTGTGCGGCTGAGCCCCCCCGTCCACTTCTTGCTCCTGCCGTTGACCCGAGGGGCGCGTGGGCTGCGATAGTGGAGGAGGGGGTGGCCTGTGGTGCCCCCGAGGCGGGGACGAGTCCTCCCGGCGCTGGTTCTGTGCTGCCGGCTGCTGCTTCCGGGACGCCCTGCCCCGCGCCTGCCCTCTTCCCCGTCCTGCTGGGGGGGCTCGCGAGGCGGGGGGTTCGAGGGCCTTTCCTCTTCCGAGGGTGGTGCTCGAGCACAGGGGTCTCGGAGTTGGCCCATGTCTGCCCGTCTGGTAGCTTCTTAACCCTCCCCGTGAGCTGGGCTTAGGGCCAGGCAGATGGGGTCTGGTTCTGTCTTCACGTCCCCGGACCCCTTCCGGAGGAGGCTCCGGCTTGACAGGGTCGGGAGGACTGGTCTAGTGAGCACGGCTGTGTGGGGGTGAGGGGTCTGCAGGCCTCAGCCCCCCACCCCGCCCTCCCTGGGGAGGTACCGCCCCAGACGCTGAGCCGGACCTGGGGGCTGGGGAGACACACCAGAGCAGCTGTCACCCTTGGAGCCAGTGACTGCCGCCTTGGACGGGGCACCTAGGCCGAGCTGGCTGCCTCCTGCTGCTGTAAATACACTCAGGCTGTCTACAGATGGGGGGGGGGGGCGGAGTGGGTGGAGCTGGGGGGGGAGTGAGGGGTGTGGGGGGAGCTGGGGGGGAGTGGGGAGAGCTGGGGGTGTGTGGGGGGAGCTGGGGGGGAGTGGTGGGAGCTGTGGGGGTGTGGGGGGAGTGAGGGGATCTGGGGGGCAGTGGGGGGATCTGGGGGAGATGGGTGAGCGGGAGGGGGGAGTGGGGGGAGCCAAGGGCTGGTTAGCTCAGCTCCTGGCTCTGGGTCTCGCTAAGAAGAACCTCTTATGTCTGCAAAGCACGTTTCCGTTCACAGAAGCACTTTGACCTTGGGTTCTGGCAGCCCTGAGATGCCAGGGGCGGAGGTGTGGGTGCACTGCCGCTTCACAGGGGAGTTGGCCGGAGAGGCCGGGTCACGGGCATGGTCCCTGGGCAGCTGGTGGGGAGGAGAGGCCCTTCTTGGGTTTCCTGACTCTGGTCGTACAAGGACACGGGCTGAGGTGTCACCACGCTCCCCGGCCGCCTGGCCCAGACCGTGTGGGGAGTGCGTCCAGCTCGCTCTTGGCTGTAAACGCTGACGTCCAGGGAGGAAGAGCTCGCACGTGTTGACCAGATGGCCCTCCGTTGGTTGGAGTGACCATCTGGAGTGGGGAGTGACGTGTACTTTTGGAGGGATGGGCGCCACTTTGTGCCTTTGGAACACGGTGTGCGCCACCCCCAAGCCCCGGGCTCCCGAGGGCCCAGCGCAGCCATGTGCGTCTGTCGTGTCCTCGTGGGCCCTGCTGACACGTGACGGGGGCAGCTGGGCTGTAGGAGGCCACGCCGTGCCCTTCGTGTGGAAAGGAAGCAAAGCTCAACACGGGGCATCTTTTCTCCTGCCTTTTCAACCTGGAAAAATCAGAGGCATTAAGCCCACAAGTGCTTCAGAACCATCAGACGAGGTTGTGAACTTCATGGCCTTGAGAATTTGCTCAGCAAAATGACTTCATACCAATGGTATTTTGCCTCAAGAAATGTTTCTGGTCTGGCAGCAGACTTCTGGTCGTTAAACTAGCCGGGGTGAGGGGTTGCTGATCTTTACAGACAGCTCCCTGGGAGCCCGACTTGTTTTTCTTAGCAGAAATTCCCTGGTTCCACTGTTCTTGTTTCCTACTTTGTGAGCACTGAGTGCTCGGCGGTCAGCCCCTGGGAGCTGTAAACTGGGGTCTTGCGGGGCTAAGAGGGGTTCCGAGAGTGGGCCCCTGAGACCAGAGAGGCTCTGTGATGCGCCGAGGCCCCGGCCCTGCCCGGGGGGGCCAGCCTGCGACCCCCGCCCCCCGCCCCCCGTGTCCCCCTTTCCTCTGGACCCGTCACACTTCACTCTGTACTCTCCATCACCTGGGTCTAGACGTTTGGGTTGTTGCCGGTTTGGGGCTGTTTTCAGTGTGCTGTGTACAAGGGCCTCTGCTGTCGTTTTTCTTGGGTAGATTCCTAGGACTGGGAAGGATCGTACGGAAGTGTGTGTTCACCTTACAGAACTGCTAAGCTGTCCTCTGAGGAGGCTGCACCACCGTGCGCCCCGCCAGCCGCGTGGAGGCTCTCGGTGCTCCGCGTGTTTGCCTCCACTTGCTGTTGTCGGCCTCTCTCTTGGGTGTCGTCGTGTCTTACTGTGTGTGTGGTTTTTCAGAACAGCTTTATTGAGGTATAATTGACAGAGAGTAGACTGTACTATTTATTTATTTTTCAATTTATAGAGGTATAGTTGATTTACGATGTTGTATTAATTTCTGCTGTGTAGCAAAGTGATTCAGTTATACATATGCATTCTTTTTCATATACTTTTCCATGCTGGTTTATCCCAGGATATGGAATATAGTTCCGTGTGCTCTACAGTAGGACCTTGTTGTTTATCCATTCTCTATGTACTAGTTTGCATCTGCTAATCCCAAACTCCCAGTCCACCCCTCCCCCATCTCCCCTCCCCCTTGGCAACCACAAGTCTGTTCTCTATGTCTGTGAGTCTGTTTCTGTTTTGTAGATAAGTACATTTGTGTCGTATTTCAGATTCCACATATAAGTGATATCGGATGGTATTTGTCTTTCTCTGTCTGGCTTACTTTGCTTTGTATGATAATCTCTAGGTCTTCATGTTGCTGCAAATGGCATTATTTCATTCCTTTTTATGGCTGAGTAGTATTCCACTGTATATATGTGCTAAATCTTTATCCATTCATCTGTCGATGGATATTTAGGTTGTTTCCGTGTCTTGGCTATTGTGAATAGTGCTGCTATGAACATAGGGGTGCATGTATCTTTTCGAATTAGTGTTTTTCCAGATACATGCCCAGGACTGGGATTGCTGGATCATAGGGCAACTCTATTTTTAGTTTTTTGAGGAACCTCCATACTGTTTTCCATAGTGGCTGCACCAATTTACATTCCCACCAACAGTGTAGGAGGGTTCCCTGTTCTCCACACCCTCTCCAGCATTTATTGTTTGTAGACTTTTTAATGATGGGCATTCTGACTGGTGTGAGGTGGTACCTCGTTGTGGTTTTGATTTGCGTTTCTCTAATAATAGCGGTGTTGAGCATCTTTTCATGTGCCTGTCGGCCATCTGTGTGTCTTCTTGGAGAGAGGCCCATTTAGGTCTGTGTGCCTGTGTGATGCTTCTCTTGGAGACGCAGCATTTGAAATCTGATACATGATGCCTCAGGGCCCCAGAATTCATGTCCTGGCATTACAGCTTGCACTGGGTACTATCCATCTTTTATTCTTACCAATCTGGTGGGTGAAGAGTAGAATCTGTTTTTAATTTCTATTTTCCTGATCCCTAGTGAGATGGACATTTTTCAGTTAGTTATTAAGCATTTGTCTTCTATGAATTTCCTCATCACATCTTTCGCCTATTTTTCTGTTGAATTGATTGCCTTTTGTAAAAAAGGACTTTTTGTGTGTCTAATACATGGACTTTCTCCCCATGTGTCTTTTGTCTCCTGAATTTGATGTTTCCGTGGGGCTTTCAGTCGTGTGCAGGCGAGTGTCTGTCAGTTTTGCTTTGTGGTGTCTGTTTTTGTTCTTTTTTTGTTCCCTTAAAAAGTCCTCTCTTCCACAGTTACAAACATTTACTTATATTTTTCTCCACTTCTTGTAGTTTTTTAAATGAATTGAAATTTGTGTTATGTGAGGCAGGGATCTGACATTTTTTTTCTGTCCTTTTGATAGAACATGTTCTATCATGTTCTATGTTCTGCTAATCTGTTTATCCAAACTGACCATGTGGAGGCTTTTTCTAAAGCAGACAGTCACGTGTCCTTTTCAGGGTAGTTCTGTTTTTTAAAGTGCTGGTTGCCAGGAGATTCAGTTCATATATTTAAGAATTGAAATGGGGCTTGTTGGTGCACAGAGACGGACACAGCAACGCTAACATAGGCGGAGCTCAGGAGGGTCTGGGGACTGAATTAAACGTCCAGGATTGTGATGGGAGCTGACGGGCCGGATATAAAACTAACCACTTTACAGCAACACTTCCGCACACGAACGTGTTGTGTGACCGTCCCTCTCTGTCTAGCCGCACGGCATCGTCCTCACCTGGAGGGAGACCCTGAACTTGCGGGGCGCTCCCTCCCGACCCTGCCCCAGCCCCGGTTCCCCCACGTTCTGTCTCCCTGGGTTACCTCTTCTGGGGATTTCCTGTACAGGGAGCATACAGTATGTGACCTGTGTCACACATCGTGTCTGAGTTCCCTCACTTAGCATCAGGTTTTCGAGGTTCATCCATGTGGTCGTGTGTGTCGGTGCTTCACTCCTGAATTTTCGTGGCTGGATAACGTTCCTTTATGTGAATACGCTGCATTCTGTCTGGTCACTGGTCAGGCTGTGTCCACCTGTGGCTGCTGTGAACGGAGCTTCTGGGGACATTCGTGTGCCCATTGTTGTCTACATACCTGTTTTCAATTCCTGGGCTATAGACCCAGGAGTGAAATTGCTGGACCATATGGTAGTTCTGTACTTAGCTCCTAACCACCAGACTTTTCTGCAGCATCTGCCCTGTTGTACATCTCGTTCCACTACCAGCCTCGTGTAAGAATTCCACTTTCTCCACGTCCTCGCCAGCACTGTTCTCTGTCTGATTCTCACCATCCTGCTGGGTGTGAAGTGGTGTCTTCTTGTGGTTTTGACTTGCATTTCCTCAGTGGTCAATAGCGTTGGGCATCTTTTCATGTGCTGATTGGCCATTTGTATATTTTCTTGGGGCAAAGGGTTTGAATAGACATTTCTCCATTTTAAAAATTGTCTCATTTATTGAGTTGTAAGAGTTCTTTATGATTTCTAGGTACAATTCTTTTATCAGATATGTGGGTTGCAGACATTTTCTTCTGTCCATTGCCTTTTTACTTTCTCTCTCTCTGTTTTGTTTTTTGTTGTTGTTTTTTGTTTGTTTGTTTGTTTTGGCTGCACATCTTGTGGGATCTTAGTTCCCCGACCAGGGATCGAACCCAGGCCCCGGGCAGTGAAATCGCCAAGTCCTAACCATTGGACCACCGAGGGAATGCCCATCTTTTTGCTTTCTTGATGTTGTCCTTTGAAACACAGACATTTTAAATTTCGAAGAGTCTAATTAATCTGTTTTTTCTTTTGTTGCCCATGCTTTTGGTGTCATACATATCTAAGAAACCATTGCCAAATCCAGGGTCATGGAGATTTATAGGAGAAGATGTATCTTCTTCTGTGTTTTATAGTTTTAGCTCTTACATTTTAGTCTTTGATCCATTTTGAGTTAACTTTTGTGTATGGTGTGAAGTAAGGGTCCAGCTTCATTCTTTTGCATGTGGGTGTCTGGTTGTCCCAACACCATTTGTTGAAAATACTCTTCTTATTGAATTGTCTTAGAATTCTTGTTGGAATAGCCTATCCTTTAAAAAAGTTGTATAATAGTCTGTTGTCTTGTTGTACCATAATTTAACTTGCTCCTTGCCACACTGTTTAATACTTTAGTTCTTAAAAATATGTTTTAATATCTAGTACACTAAGTACTTATTGTTTTTTGGGACAGGGTTCTGGGCCTTTGTCATGTTTTCTTTTTGCTTTGAATTTTGCAATCCACTTTCAGATTTCCTGAGAAATCTTTCATGGTTTATTGAGGTGGTTTTTTAATGTCATTCAGGAAAGTTTTACGGTTTTCTCTGGAGAGATCTAACCTGTTTCTCAGTGAGTACGTGACCTGGACAGTGTCCCTGTAGCCCACCTGGTGGAGACTTCGTTTGTCTGTTTTCTGTGTAACATACCATTAAAATGCACCGTTGTGGTGAAGGCGGGTCTGTGCAGGACTGCGGGCCTGTTGTGGTCCAGGGTGGAAGATGTCCTGGGGTTCTCGGTAGCCCTCCCGCTTCTCCCCATCAGTCCTGACTCAGCCACGTGCTGTGCTCCTGCCTTCCGGGCACATTCTCTCTGCCCGAGTTCCTTTCTGAAATTGATCTTCTTGGCCTGGCCAACCTTCTGATTTTTCTTCTTCTCCCTGTTTTCTCACCTTCTCCATGTTGACCCTTAACCTAACTTTTCTATAACCGATAAAACTTAGCAGCAGCTCCCTGAGATCAAATTGGGACACGTGTTCAGCAAATTCATATTAAAAATCGGGATTTTGTGCTGCTAAAAACAGATTTTATTTAATGTTGCGTTAATTTATATGTTTTAACATGTAATAGGTTATGGGAGTGTTAATTATTACATCTTTTTTTCAACGAATTCTGATAACCTGCTGAGAGTTTTCTAAAGGCAGGTGAATAAGGCGAGGTGGGGCGTGGGGTAGAGGTTAGGGAGCTTCAAGGTGTCCTCCTAGTTATAGTCATTTATTTGCACTGGCTTTTTCAGCCTATACTTGTAGCCAAAAAATAGCAGGTATGTCAAATTCTACTCGTTTTTAGATGGAGCTGTGGTTAACTTACCACGTTGCTTAGTGTCAGGTTCACAACCACATCGGTTCCTGTTTGGGTGGAAAAATCTCATGCAACATAGAAAATCTGATGGTGAGTGGCTTCTGACCTTGGAAGTAGTTGATGTTTTTCACCGATTTCCTCTGATTTGCACTAAGTAGCAGACAGCGTGTGGGTGGCTTTGGGAAGCTGAGCCTGGCCACCGGTAGCCCTTAGTGTCCGCGAGGATGGTGCAGGCTTTTCTGTCCCCACACACGCCTGGAGAACACGGGGTAAGATTCAGACTACAAACGCGATGGAAAACACACAACCCCTCCCCTCAATAAAAGCCTCTCCCCAAAGAACCAGTTACGGCTTATAAACTCAGACACATCTTTTTGAATCTTTTTTATCTCAAAAGGTGAGCATTCCTCAAGAAACCAGAGACTTTAACGTGATTCGGCCAGATCATTCACTCTGAAACGTTGACCGCGGCCCAGTGTGAGACACACGTCTTACACGTGCGCGCAGTGACACAGGGACGACACAGGAGCCCCGATCCCTTGGCCAGAAGGTGTCGCTGGGGGCTGGGCGCTTGCAGCCGGTCGGGAGGCATGAGGTGGCTCCAGGGGCCCTCCCGGATCAGTCCCGCCCTCTGACCCTCCACCCGGGGGCCCTGAGCTGCGCTTCGGCCCCTCGCCGCCACTGCTGGAGGCCACCTGAGCCCACGAGCAAACTCCCGGCCCTGCGAATGGCTCAGGCGCGAGCGGCGCCGCGGCCCGTGGTTCCTAGGCGCCAGGAGCCTCCCCTCCGGCCGGCTCTTCGCTTTCCAGAAATGGTTGGTTCTGTACTTCGGTCGATGGTTTTGGTCGCCGTCCCCTCTCACCCCTCGGCAGAGTTAGTCTAAGTCAACTCAGGATCTGGAGAGCCCCTCCTGGGGGGCATCTGGGGCTCGGCGGCCCGGGGTCTCTGTCGCAGCCAAGCGCTGCCTCCGGGGCAGGAGCCCCCAGGGACAGGCTGGCAGTGCCCGGCGTGGGGACGACGTTGACGCCCCCAGATTGGCGGAGGAGGGGCCCTGGCCTGGCCGGCGTACCCCCCACAGCCGGGAGGACACCCCGTCCCGGGCACCCCGAGTCTGAGCTGCTCCCCGGCTACAGGGCAGCCCCGCCCCGGCCGAGGTCGCGCAGGCGCCAGATCTTTCTGCCCCGAATTCCAGGCTCTCCCGGTCTCCGACGGCAGGAAGCCCTTCCCTGGGCCCGTGGCTTCACCGACCTGCCGCCTCCCCGGGAAGGTCGGGGGCCTCTGGGCTCTTGGCCGCCGTTTGAAGGTTGCCGCGGGCGCCGCCCCACGCGGGACTGATGACAGGAGGACCGCGGCGTGGGGAGCGCTCAGGTGAGACCGCCTGGCGGGCAGGGCTGCTGCGGTCCTTCCAGGTCTTGCCCCGCCGCGCGTGCCCCGGAGCGTGGCGCTGCATCGCGGCGTCGGGCGGTGTTGGTGCGGACTCTTCTCGCTGTGACAGGAGCCGCGTTCTGAACGCCGGGCTGGGCCCCAGGCCTGCCTGGAGGGTCCTGGACGGGTGGCCGAGGGGCTCAGCGTTCGTGTCGAGGGCCTGGGGCTCTCGCTTTTGTTAAAGAGAATTTATTTTTGAAATAACTGTAGGTTACGTAGGAAGTTGCAGAAACTAAAGGGAGGCCCGTGTGCCCTGTGCCCGGTTTGCCCCATTGGTAACGGACTGTGGTGTTGCAGCCAGGAGGGACATCGATGCCGCCCGCAGAGCTCTCTCACATGCCATTAGTTTTGCCGGCGCGCGTGCGTTTCTGCAGTTTTGCCGCAGGTGCCATGACACAGAGCTGCTGTCACCACTGGCTTCTGGGCCACTGCTCTGCAGCCCTTCGCTATTCAGTGAAGGACACTCGGGTGGTTTCCAGTCTTGGCTTTACCACCAAAGTGCTGTGAACGTCCATGAACGTGTGCTCCTCTCTCCGGGGAAACCGCCCGGGAGCACAACGGCTGGTCGTGCGGTCCGTGCTCGTGTCGGTGCTCGGCAGCTACCCACCTTCGGGGCGGCCGCCCCCTTACCTGCCCCCGTCGTGCGAGGGATCCGGCCTCTCTGCATCTCTGCTAGTGTGCGGCGTCTCGCTGCTTTAATGTTTCAGTCTTTCTGATCGCGGCGCTCGCGTTGATGAGGACGGCTGGAGTTGTCCTGGGAACTGGCAGGGGCAGAATTAAACTCTCGTTTTTCCAGAGTTTGGTGGTATGTGTGCTGTCGGCCTTACCAATTCTGGATGCTGCGGGGTGGGCCGTACGGGACAGCCTTCCCGGCCTGCTGGCGGCACCGTGCTGCTGCGTCCGTGTTCCATGTGGCCCTTGTCATCCCTGCTGTGTGACGTCCTTGTCCCCTTTTCCAGGAGCTCCTCGGGGCTGCGGCCCCAGGGCCCGTGGTCTGTTAGTAGGCTGGCCGCGAGCTTGTGTACCTCTGTCTCTAAAATGGGTTTTCTCGGCTCGGTTGTTGACTCTGAACCGTTAGGGAAGAGTTGGAAACTGCTGGCGTCCCGCTGCCGTGGAGACCCGTCGCCCTTGTCCCCTCCCCGCCCCCAAGTCCAGCTGTCCACACGTCAGTTTCTAATGCTTTAATTGCCGCCTGGCCAGCCAGGGCCATGTTTGTGAGCTTTGCTTCCTCGTGGTCAGCAGAAAATAGCTCAGCAAAACGTACTTTTAAAAACGGAATGTTTATTATTTTTCCTGAGTTATATATACATGGCCAAATGGAAAAAAAAAAAAAAAAAAAGAAATAGAAACATACAGAAGAAACCAGACAGATGAATCCTGCCACCCCGAGAGAACGCTGCGGTTTATACTTTGGGGTGTGTCCTCGGAGTCCTACAGCGGACACAGTGTCTTTTCCGTGTGTGAGGGCGCCCGCACCAGACCTGGGTGTCATAACGTCTTCCATGTTCCCTGGTGTGACAGAGAGAAAAAGGTCACTCATGGTTGTTGTGATTTCAGTTTCTTTGATTGCTACCGTGAACCGTCACTTGTTTTTCTCTTGTGAGCTGCCTGTGTGTTTTTACCGGTTCTGTTACAAAGTTCACCTTTTCTGTATAGATTTGAGAAAACCCTTGTGCTGAGGGCTCTGTCCTAATGGTTCAGATATCTTTCCAGCCAAGTTATTTTTATGGCTTTTGCCCTAGACAGACAGCCCCTTGGCCGCTCCCAGGCTGCAGGGCCCTGCTGCCGGCCGCCAGGTTGGTGCCTGTGCCAGCCCTTTGGTCCCCCGGTCAGTGTAGGAAGGTGGGGGGCTCCCAGGGGCGCCCCCTCCCAACGCCAGGACACAGCAGACCCCCCGGGAGACCCCCCGGGGGACCAGGCTCCGGGCAGCCCTGCCATCGCCGCGTGAGGGCCCTCCTCGCGCAGAAGGGGGTGGTCCCGGCCCCGGCCTCCCTCGGGGACGAGGGGGGGCAACCCTGGGCTTCCAGGGATGCGGCAGAGGGATGGGGCTGCCTGACCCCAGGTCAGAGTGTGGTTCCGACCCCAAGATGGCCAAAGGACTACAAACCAGTGAGAGTTCAGTCATTACTCACGTCACAGACCGTCTGGGCTAAAGAGAGGTGGGGAGACCTGAAAGCCAGGCAGGGAGGAGGGCCCAGGCTCAGTCAACGTGCCGACACCGCTCTGCGCTCCTCCACGTTCTCTGTGTTTTCCACAGTGGGTGTGTTCTGCTTGTATAAGGTGGGGGACGACTTTGTTTTTTAAAATTAAATTAAGGATGATGTTGGAAATGACACTATAAACCGAGCCTGCACGAAGAGGCCCCTGTGCCAGATACGCCTTCACAGAGGGACCAGAGCGGGAAAGAGTGGGGCTTTCAGGACGGAACTGGGGGGCAGGAGGGGGGAGCTTCCCTTTTTCAACTTTCCTTCATGATTTCGACGCTGTTTATTCAGGAAGTAGGCACAGCGGCGCAGGGCACGCAGCACAAAGGCCTCACTGGGATGAGGGGCTTTCATTCCCATGATCTTAGACGCCGGGTAGTGGCCGGCGGGGACGTTGCGGGACCTCCCGGACTCCAGGGTGCGTGTGGGCACCAGTGGGAGATCCGAACCAGCCAGAACGAGGACACCACTTGGTTTCACAGGAAACCACTTGGTTTATCGTTCTCGGTTAAGTGAGTTGACACCACATTTAGTTCAGGAAGGTTCACTCATGATTATAAGGAATGTTAGTCACTGGTTCATCAGACCACGTACTCGAGAAAGTTCTCCAGTTTTGGGTCTAAAATACCAGAATGGACAGATGAAGCCGAGTATTTGTTCAGTCTTCTCAAAAGTATTTTTGCAGTGGAATGAAAAGCTTTCCCAGGATGGAGTGTCCACAGCTGGGAAAACAGTTGCTGCTTTGAAGATGGTTTTCCCAGGCACAGCGCTCATGTCTCCCGCTGTGAGGGGCAGAAGTGGCGTCTGGTGTAAACGTACGGCCCCTGGGGGGCTTCTGCTGGCCGAGGACGGCTGGTCTAAGCTGGGCCGACCCCGGGAACATACACTGACGGACGTTTGCCCAGATGCACACCTGAGCGCGGCTGTGGAGGTGTGGGTGTCAGGACACACCTGCATGTACCGGAGGCCCCGGCCTCTAGGTGTGGATCAGCTCTGAGTGTGTGCTCGGAGGGGATGTCTTAAAAGGCAAAGGAAAGTGGCGGTTGAGGTCCTTGCTCAGCACCGACGCCAGGTGTGGTCCGACGATGCTGTCTTTACGTCCTGAGCCTCTGCTGGCCTGACAGAGCCCTGCCCGTTCTTGAGGGCTTAGCACGGTGGCCACCAAAGCCAGGCGCCTCCACGCAGCAGCCTGCCTGGCCTGGAGGTGCGGGACGGCTGGAACCAGGCCCCACGTGGCACGGGGCAGGGGCTGAAGTGTGTGACTGAGGGACCTGGGTCTGGGGTGTGTATAGTGTGGTACCATGACCAGGAATGGGGCGGGTGCCAGCACAGGGCTCAGCATGCAGGAAGGGCCAAAAACTGGACACAGACGGAGGCTTACGGACAGACACGTGTCAGGGCACAGGCCAACTGCCGTGACGCGGAGACCCCAAAATCCAGTGCCTTACATAGGATGGAAATTTCACAGTGCGGAGGCAAGCGGCCCGGGCTGGGGCGGCTGATTCCTGGGGTCGTCCAGGGACCCGGCTCCTCTGGCCTCGCCGTCCTGCCGCCCCTGGGCTGCTGCCCCGGTGTACGGTCAGTGGGAGCCCACCCCACGTGTGCCGTTAGTGCCGGGCGGGGGCAGACAGCGAGGGTCAGTGGCCTCATCTTCAGGAGCCGACCAGGAAGCTGCGGGCAGCCTGGACCCGTGACCTGCAGCTGGGCAGCCAGGAGCCCAGTCAGAACAGGCACCCGTTACTGGAAAGATGGGGGGTGCCGGGGAAAGTGCCCGCCTTGGTCGCCGGCCAGGGCTCGCCGCCCCACTTCCAAGTTCAGAGCAGGGCTGTGGGGTAGGACTTGGTACCGCTTGGCTCAGGTGGACAGAGGCTTACGCAGGGCGCCGGGTGGTCGTGACCTTGGGCACCACGCTTCTCTCTGACACCGTCAAGTGGAGACAGTACGGCCTGGTCACAGGGGTCGCCTAGGCTGCCGCGAGGTCACGTGCTAAATAGCTGACACGGTGCCTCGAGGACACGCTTGTATGCGGCAGCTGTGTGTGCTCTGTGGTGATGAGGACAGGAGACGTGTGTTAACATATGTCCTTTCTGGAGGGTGGAATTACTGTTTGTGTAGGGGGCATAGAAACTGATTCGAGCAAATTTCTACATTTGTTGGGATTTAGCAGTTTTATGAATTAGTCCTCTGTTTACACTGAGTTCTGGCTGCAGGGTCAGACCCCCCAGGAGCCCCTGGCCCCCTCCCCCGCTCTGTGCTGCAGAGGAGTCACAGCCTGTGTCGGTGCCAGGAGCTCACGCGAGGGAGGGCAGGGGAGGGCAGTTTGTTTTTTAACGTAAGTAATGAATGAAAGTGTGCGTCCTGGACTTCATACCAGGAAGTCAGACTTGGTCAAGAGTCTCATCAGTAAATGCCTGACGATACAGCTGAACGCTGGAAACCAACGGACAAATGAAGGGTGACTTGTGTGACAATGGCCTTTGGGGCACGGAGCCTCCAGGTGACCACGCCTCATCTGCTGCCGTGTCACCCTGGTGCCTGTTGATGACCCTGGAGGCTGGGGTCTCCTCCTGCCTAGGTAAGCGCGGTGAGTCCTGTTGGTCCGTGTGGGGCAGGCGGTGCTTTTCCACACGAGCTGCTCTTGCTTTTCTTTCACCTGAAAGAAAGCTGCACCCCGAGCCCTCCGGCCAGGCCGGCCGCTGGCCTCGCCCTGAGCGTCTGCTGTGCGGTCGGCACGGGGCCCTCTGCAATGGGCTCTGTTCGGGAGAGGTTAACGGAGCACCACGCCCGGGGGACCAGAGCAGGGTTTCGAAATGTGCCTCCTGGTGGCGCGGAGGGTCCCCCAGGGCAGGCTCAGGGACCCCGTCAGCCAAGATGCGGACAGCGCGCGGGGAGTGTGTGCGCGTGTGCACGTCTGCGTGAGTGTGTGCTTGCGGGTCTTTGTCATGAGGGCATGTGTGTGTGTCCGTGTCTGTGTGTGCACATGTGTGTGCAGGCACGCTGGCGAGTGTGGGCTGGGCTCCGGCCCTGGCAGAGTGTGTTCCCCGGGCATGGGTGTGCGTTCCACCCCATCTGGCCGAGCAGGGCTCCTGGCCCTGGAGCCTGGGTTGCGTAGCCAGTGCCAGGGCCCTGCCAATCATCGGGGTCCCCGGGATGGAGGCGGGTTTTCTGAGCAGCCGGGCTGCTGGCACGCTCGTCCTCTTCTCTCGGGTCGCCCAGGTGCCCCGCGTGTCTGAAGAGGGAGTGGGAATTTGTAACTGGCGGGGAGGTTCCAAGATTCCCGTGCGTGTAAACTGTGTTTCCCTGTAGTTTGTAAGAAAGACACTCATCCACGTGCCACTTTCTGTGTGTCTTGCTGCCCGGCGTTCTCCCCTGGCTGGAGCCCTGGGGGGCCCCCGGGACTTGGGTGGGGCTTGGGTTAAGTCAGCGTGGCGGGCTGCCCCCCACCCCCGCACCCCAGGGCATCTTCCCGCCCTGGCGCTCCTCTGTTCACGTGCAGCTCTTTCTTCTTAGGCTTACCCACTGAGGGGAAATTCTTTCCTTCAGGCTGTATTTTGAGGCAAAAAAGAATCGCTGTCCTTTTCTCATTGAAGTTTCTAATTCTGGGTCTGGTGTTACCAGCGTCGTATCTAATTTCCAGCCTTTACTTGACCTGACTTTCAGAAACAGGTGCAGGGAGTGTGGGTTAGTGAAGGTGACCACTTTACCTGGGAAATGGTAGTGACTTTCGGTATTAAATTCTGATTTGAGCCTGGAGTTTTAAACTGAGCAGCTGTGATTTAAGTGGAAGAATTTCATTTATGGCCGCAGACAGGCATACTTTGTATGGTGGATTTCTTTCCTTCCAGTTTATTTTAAAGTAAGCAAATAGGAGGTATATACAGCTTAAAGGAAACCACACCTGGGTCGAGAAACAAAACTCAGAGCCTCTTTCATCCCCCTGCTTTTCTTTAGATTGTATCAATATTTTGTGTGACGCATCCCTAAATAATAGTTTGGTTTTGCTTGTAGTTGAACTTTACATGGTTGGAATTGCATTCTACTTTTGTATTTTGCTGCTTTTTAAAAAAAATTTATTTTATCATTGTTTGTTTATACCGTAGGTTCTTATTAGTTGTCTGTTTTATACATATTAGTGTATACGTGTCCATCCCAACCTCCCAGTTCATCCCACCGCCATCCCTGCTTTCCTGTATTTTGCTTTTTTTTTCAATAAATTTATTCATTTATTTAGGCTGCGTTGGGTCTTCGTTGAAGTGCGCAGGCTTCTCATTGCGGTGGCTTCTCTTGTTGCGGAGCATGGGCTCTAGGCGTGTGGGCTCAGTAGTTCTGGCACGCAGGCTCAGTAGTTGTGGCTCGCGGGCTCTAGAGCGCAGGCTCAGTAGTTGTGGCACATGGGCTTAGTTGCTCCACGGCATGTGGGATCTTCACGGACCAGGGATCGAACCCGTGTCCCCTGCGTTGGCAGGAGGATTCCTAACCACTGCGCCCCCAGGGAAGCCCCTGTATTTTGCTTTTCTGACTAACGTTTATTGTGAGCGTTCTCCATGCTGTTGTTACAGCTCTAGATTGTTACTTTTTATTGGCGCAGGAACATAGTTCATCCATTAGGTCCTCTGAGTTGTTGGCAGTTACGGGTGACGCCCTCGTACGTGGACACGGCTTCTCTGGGGTGTAGGCCTGGGGTGGAATTGCAAGGTCTTGGGATTTGCAGGTCTTCGTTTCTGCTGGACAAGCCCTATATGTTAGTCACCTCTTGCTGTGTAACAAATTACTGCAAAATTCTGGGGCTTCAAAGAGCCGGGCGTGGGGGTCTGGGTGGGGCCTCGCTGCGCCGTCTGGTTCAGCCCTTGGGCTGCAGCCTCACCTGAGGGCTCGACGGGGACCATCTGCTTCCACACCCCGCCCTCGCTCCCCATCAACTCCTCGCCAGCCGTGGACCAAGGGCCTCGCCCACTGTCGGCCACAGGCTGCCCCCCGCCCCTCCCCGAGGGGTGCGCGCTCCATGGCGCCTGCTCCATCCACGTGAGGAGCCCTCTCCTCCCCCCGCGCCGCCCCGCGCTCGCCTTGGCATCTTGGCTCTCGGTGCCGCTGCCACACGCCCGACGTGTGTGGCTCCCGCAGACTTTCCGCGTGCGCCACACCTGTAGCCTCACCCCTCGGCAGACGCCCGGGTGCCTCACCGTGACCTCAGACTTAGCTGCCCGAAATCCAGGTCTCCATCTCCGCGAGCGTTCCATCCACCACCTTCCGCAGAGAAACAACGGCAACATCATTGCTCAGGCAAAATTCCTTCTCTTTATTCTTGTTAATTTTATTCTGGTAACATATGCATAACGTAATAAAATCAACCACTTTAGCCGTTTTTCAGTGTCCAGTTCAGGGGCATTAAGTACGCTCTCACTGTTGTGCCGCCATCCCCACCGTCCGTCTCCAGAACTTTCTCGTCGTCCCGAACTGAGGCTCTGCCCCCATGAAACACGGACGCCCCTCCCCTCCCCCAGCCCTGGCCCCCACCCCCGGCCCCCACCCCCTACTTTCTGTCTCTGCGACCCTGACTCTCCCAGGACCTTGTGAGTAGCACCACACGGTGTCTGTCCTTCTGGCTCTCACGTCCCACGTCTCTTCCATCCGGGAGTCTTGGTGCGTCCTGTTGACTTCAGGATGTACCCAGAGTCCCACCGCTCTCACCACGCCAAGTGCGCCCCTCCTGGTCCAAGCCCCCCGCCCTACTCACCGCGGCGGCCTCTCCCTGCTCTCTGTGTCGCCTCCTTGGACACGTTGGACGCATTCATCCAATGCCCCCTCCCCCACCCCCACCCGCAGCAGCCGCTGCTTTCAAAAAACTGTTAATGGGCGTTTCCCAGCTAGGCCTGTGGTGGCTTCAACTCCATCACTCACATCCCCTGTTTAAAGCTCTCTTCCAGAAATTGGTCTGGGAGACCCCGGCCTTTCCAATTTTCCATGTCTTTAAGGGGCTGACTTTTACACATGTTGCCCAGTGTAGAGGTTACCACTGTTGTCAGGGTGGGGTGATGGGACTTCTGGGGGACCTCACTGGACTTTCTCGGCGGGACGTGCCCTGCAAGCCACTCTTCACGCCCAGGGAAGGTACGGCAGCCGCCCAGGGCAGAGTTCTGCGCTGTGGCTTCAGGGACAAGAACCGCTGCTGTTGACTCTGCGAAGGGTGAAACTAGCGACCTGGAACCGTGGCTGCTGTGATTTTCTTCATTTCTGGGCGGTTTACATTGTTGAGTCGGCAAAGAAAACTGTCCTGTCTGCTGAAGACTGAATGTTCTGAGCAGGGGGTGGGGCCCACCTCCTGTCTGGTTGGCTGTGGGAGTTTGTTGTGGCCTCCCTGGAAGAGCCCGAGTCTCCTGGGGCGGGGGACCCACATGTGTCCGGCGGGGGGCCGCCCGGCATGGGACCGAGGCTCCCTCCATGTAGGGGTGCAGCCCGTGCAGGAGACCCGCGTCGTGTGGGGCCCTGTCCAGACCAGGGTATGGCCCACCGTCTCCCGGAGCTCGGGCGGCAGGAGATGGGTGAGTGCAGCAGTGGGGTCCAGGCAGAGGGAGGAGTGGGGGAGCAGGGACTCTGTGTGAAGGGTCCGCTCCCTCTTCAGAGACCTCGTGTCCGATGTCCACTGTCCTCGGGACCAGCCCCCTGGACAGACGGGGACGGCGCCCTTTCTAATGACTGGACCCTCCAGGACTCCCTACGGCTGATTTCTTGTGAGAAGTTTTGGATCGATTCCACCCACTTACAAAGGCTTAGAATTACAGTCAGGTTTTCGTCCACTTTTGTTCTCTGTTCCTTTGGCCTTTAAAACCCTTGTTCCCGGATGAGATGCCCACCCACTGGACAATGGCACAAATCAGATGAACTCAGAGCAGCTGACCTTTTCTGACGACACTGAACTGGGCGTTGAAGGCAAAGGCTCCAGCAGGTGCCCGTGGGGCGCGTGGATCGTCCTGGGACGCAGGAGTCTTTTCTGGGCTCTCCAGGCCTCGTGGTGCTGTGTCGGCCTCAGCGCCTGGTGTTGAGGAGCCTGGGCGGGTCCTGCTCTGATGGCCGGTGCCCCCACTTCCTCGGGACCCCTGTCTTGCGGGCCCACAGCCGTTCCCTGAGGGCCTGCTGGTTGATGCAGGCTGCAGCGGGCCTTCTGGGGCCTGCAGGATGTGCCAGCGGGCAAGGTGGGCTCAGAGGCTCAGACACCTTTGACCAGAAGGCTGGTGGGCACTCAGTGGGGAGCGGGGTTGGCACAGGTGACTCTTCCCTCCTCCCCCCCCTCCCCCCCCTTCCACTGTCCCTGGAGTCCCCCCAGCTGCGAGGCTAAGTGCCAACATCCTCTTCAGACAGGCCTCGGTGACGCCCCAGAAGGGCGCTTGGCATGCAGGTCTCCGTGATAACCACTGATGCAGGAGACGTTCAGACAGACGCCTCACCTGGCCGGAGAGGAGGCACTTCTGTGCGGCCGCTGCGCCCTGGCTCAGGAGGCGCTCTATCACAGACAGGAAGTCGCTGGTGGGGAAGCGGCACAGGAGTAGCTGGGACGTGCCTGTTTCCCGGGGCTCTGAGCAGGCTGCCCCGGTGCCAGCGCCCCGGCGAGGTGGCGGTCGGTCCGCGCCCCTCTGCCCTCGCGCCCTTCCTTCGTGCCGCAGAGAGCTGGGGGTGCCTGGGGAGGCGCTGGGTGAGGGATGCCCCCCCGGCCCCGCCCGGGTGCTGGCCGTACTGCCAGCCCACAGGTCCCTGGGCGCCCCATAGAGAATCGTCACAGGGACAAAACCGGCCTCCGTGGCTTTATGAAGCGCCGGAGCATGACCTAGTAAATTCAGCTATAGTGTTTACTGAAGTCTTTTTCCCTTTATTTTTGATTTAAAAACATTAAAAGACACTCCCGATGATTAGTTTCCCACTGTGGAAAAGAAAAGAAAACTTGAATTACTAGGCAGTAAGGAAGAAGAGAGAACTTTATTGAGAACGCTTGCAGTACACGTTAGCGGAAGCTTCTCGGATTCCGGCCGGCTTAAACCTTAACATTTTCAGGCAGTGCAGGCTGTCTCCCCTTTGTGGGCAGAAACGGACGGTGGCATCGAGTCGTGTTGCAGGGCTGCACGTCCACAGGGCAGGCAGCCGTGGGAGAGGACCCAGTGCTGCGCCCGGCTCTTTCCAGGGCCGCTTCACTGAGATGCAGCTTACCTACTGTCCCTGCACCCTTTCCTCTTGGGAGCCACAGTGGTTCTCAGCGGCTCACAGGGCGGCATGGCCGTCATGGGTCGCTATCGAGAGACGCGTGCCTCACCCTGTCCCCGTTTGCAGCCCCTCCCCACCCGTCCCCCGGCGCCGGGCACCCACTGCCTGCTTCCTGTCTGCGGACTTGCCAGCTCTGGCGTTGCACGCCAGCGGACTCACCCAGCGCGGTCCTTTCCTGCCTGGTTCTCACGGAGCACCGTGTGTTCGGGCTCCCCCATGTTGCAGCAGGTGTCAGTGCTTCATGCCCTCCCGGGGCCCCGGGGCCGTGTGGACGGACCGAGTTGTATTCACCTGTCGGTGAACACCTGGGTTGTTTCCACCGCCAGCTACTGTGACGGGAGCTGCCGTGGACACTCGCGCACAAGTACTTGTTGGAGAATCTGTTCCGACCCCTTTGAGTGTGTACCCCGACATGGAATTGGCACTGCACACACTTGTCCCAATTGCTTTGCCGCCTAAAGAGCTCGTGCTCCCTCTGTGTGTGTCCCCTTAGCGTGAGGGCATCACCTCACGTCCCCGCAGTGGCAGCGCGGCCCTTGGTCTCGGGGAGTCGAGCGTCCATGTGATACCTTAGTCTCCTGGGGGGTGCACTTCCACCAGCGGACCCCCCGCTTGTAGCGTTTTTTCTTCCTGGGGCCGTCCTCCCCAGGACCACATTCTGGTTTAGCTGCTCGTGTCCCGACCGTCCCTTAACTGGGAGCAGCCCTCCGCCTCCTTTGTCTCTCGTGACGTGGCATTGTGGGTGGAGGCTGCCTCCTGTCCCTGTTTTGGACTTGGTGGTGCTTCCCCCCCATTAGGTTCTGGCTGTGATCCCGGATTCGGACGTGGGGATGCCCCGCCTGTCCTGGGGTCCGTGTCTGGACTCCCGTCGGGTGGGCTCCTCGGAAGCCCCGAGTCGAGGGCCGTCCAGTCTCTGTGCTGTTGGTCACTGTTCCCCGCGGTAAAGCGGTCGGGCGTCCGGCTCCTGGTCCACCGAGTGCCCCTGCTTTAGCCGCGTCAGGGGTCTCGCCTGTCCCAGGCTGCGCGACAGTCGTGGGTGACGAGCTCCCAGCACCCTCCGCCGGACCAGTCAGCCGGCCTCTGCTCTGAGCAGGGTCCTTCCCATATAGTCACTCACTCCTCCCTTCAGTCCTTCCTTCATTCCTGTGGGTTCTTGTATTTACTTCATTGCTCAGTTTATTTAGGTGATATTTATGTTTGTTATCGGATGGACTCGTGGATTCTCATTTTTCAGTAGTTGATGGTTACTTACCCGTCTAATGATCTCGATGCTCAAACTGCCCAGGTCGTCCAGTGGGAACCCTTGAGCTGGGTCCCTGTGTCCTGGTGATGTGACCCTGTCATCGTCCTGATGCTTGTCGCCTCCTGGCGGGACACCCCGTGCAGGACCCCGAGGCGCCTGCCTCCTGTGAGGGTAGGGGTGCTGGAGGCCCAGGCCTGGGCAGGGTGGGCTGGGGAAGGTACAGGTGCCCGTGGCAGCGTGTCCACACACACCCCGTCCGTGTCCGAGGTGCTCACGCCCAGCAGGCACACGCACACCACACACCCCCGTGCACGTTCCTGCCACAGACACTGGGGCTGAAGCCCGAACTCCAGTTCCCGCCCACTCCCACGGGTGCTCGCCGCCTGCCCTTCCCCCTCCCGTCTCCGCGTCCGTCAGGGCAGCGCCCTCGCTAATGTGCTCGGTCATGGTGGTTTAGGGTCATCTCAGAGGTGCCCCCACACCCCGGCCAAGAGGGAGGTTAGGGCCCAGCCTTCCCTCCGACGGGGTGGGTGCACAGCCCTCCCGCCAGGGCCCTCCAGGCTCGGGGCCTCCCAGGCTCGGGGGAGTGAGTTATTAAGCACAGAGGACGTTAGGAAGTCGCGTTCGGTGCTGACACTGTGCTTTCCGTGCTGGCTGCTCTCCACTTCTGTGCTCTTGGCGGGGTTCGGAGAGCGTTACTGCCCGGGAGAGCGGGGTTACCAGGAAACAGCAAAGCCATCGAACGCCTTGACTTTATCTTGTGCTGCTCCAGCGAAAATCATGAAACCAGCCTCCGCTCTCAGATAAACGCTCCGAGAAGGACGTGTGTGAGCCGGCGGGCGGCTGTGCGTGCTCGGAGCCCGCTGGGGGCGCTGATCGTGGCTCTGCCCCCGGAGCCAGGGCTCTGGGGTCTCGGGTGAGAAGGGGCTCCGGTTCAGTAAGAACTGGTTCAGTAAGAACCCCTTTTGGTTAAGTCAGGGCCTCTGCCTTGTACCTGCCTTGCAGTGATCCCACAGCCCGTCTTCCCCCCAACGGGCCCTCGGAGCCGTTGTGCCGCTGGTTTTGCAGATCAGGAAATGGGCTTCCAGAGCTGAGCGGCAGGTGCTGTGCGGGGGCCTGTTTGACTTGTGTCTCTGCCCACAGAGCTCTCGAGGCCTCAGTGCTTGCTGGGGTGTGTGTCAGGTGTGAGGAGGACAGGTTTGCTCTGTGGTCTCAGGTGAACCAGGGACCGCGGGATGGAAGCTGCCTCTGATTAGCCAGCGGCGGGGGGCGGTTCTGTGAACACCCAGCCAGCCCACGGAGTGAGGGCTGCCCCGTCCCTGATCAACACTTTGGGGCCTCGGTCGGACGCAGTTCCCACCCAGATATCCTGATGTCAGGCACCTCTGGGGAAGGACGGGGCTGTGACCCCGGGTGGCTTTGCGTGGCTTCCGCGTGGTTTGCTCCTACCTGTTGGAGACCAGGGTAAGCCGAGCACACAGGGAGGGGCCTGGTTCCCGGCTGTGTCGTTACTGCTTAAGGTTTCCAGCGGTCAAGTCAGACTCTTGGGGCCATGCGTGCACCTCCTGGGTTTGCTGGAGGGTCAGGGACAGGCCCCGTTCACTAACACACTGTCTGTCCGTGTCCCGGCCATCACCACCCTCCCGGCGGGGACGAGAGCAAGTGTGCACGTGATGGAGGCCTCAGTGCTGGGGCTCCTGCGATGGGGACTTGCGGACTAAGGGAACTTAATAACAGCTCTTGCCTCGTAAGGTGCGCGTCTGTGTGGAAGGCGAGGCTTCGGTGGGGCTGGAGCCACTGGGGACGGCGCTTGTTGAACGCAGGTATTTCCTTGGGACAGATACTCTCTGTCGGAGGTTTGCACTCATCGAGAACTGTTAAAACTAAAAATGGCTCACTTCCTGTCACTTAACATTGTTCGCCGACCTCCCGGCGAGGTCAGCCGCGTCCCGTCTTGGTTGTGCTTCTGGGGAGGAGGGGGCCCTGGGCGGGGCGGGTGGGCCCAGCCCTGCAGAGCCCCTAGAAGAGCGAGGCTGTGTGGCGTGTTTGCAGTAGAGATTATCCTGGTGCACAGAGAGCGTGTGGCACCCGTGTCAGGCACCGTCCCGGGGCTTGGGCCGGAGCCCCCGGAGTCCTCCGGGCGGCGAGGGCGCCTCCAGACACTGGGGAGCTTTTTCTTAGTGAGGAAGGGGTGGTTCTGCTGCTGAGGCTCTGAGTGCCCCATCCCCCGGCCCCTCAGGGAACTGCTCAGGTAGAGAATTCGGAAGAATCGGCATGGCTGTACTTTATTGACAAAGACTGGACATTCCCAGACTCATTAGGTTTTCTGTTTTACGTTTTTTTTTTTTTTTTTTTTTTTTTTTTTTTTAAAGGAATTCCTTTATTTTTATTATTTATTTATTTATTTATTTACTTTTGGCTGTGTTGGGTCTTCGTTTCTGTGCGAGGGCTTTCTCTAGTTGCGGCAAGTGGGGACCACTCTTCATCGCCATGCGTGGGCCTCTCACTATCGCGGCCTCTCTTGTTGCGGAGCACAGGCTCCAGGCGCGCAGGCTCAGTAACTGTGGCTCACGGGCCTAGTTGCTCCGCGGCATGTGGGATCTTCCCAGACCAGGGCTCGAACCCGTGTCCCCTGCATTAGCAGGCAGATTCTCAACGACTGCGCCACCAGGGAAGCCCTCTGTTTTACGTTTTGACGAGAGGGGTCTGCGTTGTCACCGTTGCTACCGCTGCGTTCACCCCGCCCTTCAGGAGGCGCCCGAGGCGTCCCTCCCCAGGCTGGCGGGAGGTGCGGGGCGCCCGGCGTCCTCCTGCTTAGCCGTGGCGCCCGGTACACACACGCACGCACACACGCGCACACGCACGCACGCACACCCACGCGCACGCACGCACGCACACCCACGCGCACGCACGCACACACACCCACGCGCACGCACGCACACACACACGCAGGTGCGGAAGGTGTTCCACCACCTTCAGTTCACGTCAGCTGCGTGAGTTCTGTTCCTCTAAAATGGCAAATTTCTGGCACGTCTGCTTTGAAACGAGGGTACTTCATCCCAGTGTCCCCCTCCTTCTCGCTCTCGTTGGCGGGTGTCAGAAGCGTCTGCCGCTGATCCAGCGTGTGCGGGGTCCGTGCCCCATGCTCACGACCCAGATGGATGGACAGCTCTGTGTGTGAGTGACCAGAGGGAGGGCGCCCTAGGGCGGCGCGGGGCACGGCGTCTGGCCCTTCCCGCCCCCCCGCCCCGCCCCGCCCCCTACACAGCGCTGCTGAACTTCACCTCGGCCTGCTCGGCGCTGTCCGGGACCACCGCCTTCAGGGCCGTGTGGCAGAAGCGGTTCAGGGCAGACAGGCTGGTTTTCTGCTCCAGGTAGAGCCGCAGCTTGTCTCGGAAGGTCTCCCCGAGGAAGCTGTAGACCAGGGGGTTGAGGCAGCTGTTGGAGAAGGCGGCCAGGTTGACCACGTGGCCGGCCAGCGGGTGCGCGTGGCGGGGGGACCGCTGGCAGGGCCCGGCCCCGGGCGGCGCACGCTGCAGCAGGTGCACGCTGATGAAGACGTTCTCGGGCAGCCAGCACACGAAGAAGACCAGGACCACGGCCAGGATCATGCGCAGCGCCTTCTGCCTCCGCGGGCGAAGGCCACGGTGCCGGTGCGCCGTCACCAGGACCCTGACGATGAGCGAGTAGCAGAGGCCAATGATGGCGAAGGGGACCACAAAGCCCAGCGTGACCTCCAGCCACTGCACCTCCCTGACGTCGGCGAAGCAGAAGCAGACGTCCTCACTGTGCCGCAGGTGCACGGCGGTGAAGGGCACCAGGGTGGCGGACACGGAGGCCATCCAGATGAGGCCGCAGCTCAGCCGCGCACGGGGCTTGGTGCGGAACGGGCCACAGCGCATGGCCTTGGCCAGGGCCAGGTAGCGGTCGAAGCTCATCCAGGTGAGGAAGAAGACGCTGCTGTACATGTTGACCTGCAGGAAGAGCGACATGAAGGTGCAGAGCACGGTGATGTCGTAGTACTGCTCATCCAGGTTGAACACCTCGATCAGCGAGTCCGCCACCAGGATGAGGTCCGCGGCCGCCAGGTTGATGAAGTACAGGTCGGGGACGGTCATCTTCTCCCGGAAGCGGATATTCACCAGCAGGATCAGGAGGTTGCCCACGAAGCCGATGGGGAAGAGGAAGATGGTGTAGAGGCAGGAGAGGAAGAGCCCGATGGCGTACTGCTGCTGCTCCGAGAGCGCGACCGAGCCGTTGGCCAGCGTGCGGGGCAGCTCGAGGCCGGTGGAGCAGCCGTTGCAGGCGCCCGGCGGCGTCTCCATGCCGGGGCCGGGCGCCTGGAGGGACAGCCGGGCTCTCAGGCTTTGCCGCAGGGCTCCCAGAAACCGGTTTTTAACGGGAGATCCATCTTGAGACGGAAAGGTGCTGCCCTTGGAAGTGAGCCAGGCATGTGTAAAAGCGGAGCAGGTCCCAGGGGCACTTGTGCAACCGGAGGTGGAGGTCGGCGCCTGCGCTCTGGCCTGCGCTTCTGCCTGGCCTCTGGGTCTGCGGCTGTGTCCCCGCCACACCCGAGCCCCTCACTCCCGGGCACCTGGGGAAGCAAGAGCAGAGGATTCAAGCTCGGCAGCTCCAGGGCTTGCGGATGACGCGGGACGGGTGCAGCACACGAGCGCGCGGGGCGGGCCTGGACGTGTCCCCTCCGCTTGGAGGGCCGGCCAGCCCTGTGCTGGAGCAGGAGAGTCAAGCGCAGAACACGCCCCGTGTTCTCTCCCGAGGGCTCCCAGGGCCACTGGGTCTGAGTGGAGTCGACGGTGACTCGTGCTCAGGCCCGCCGGACGCAGCTCGGGAGGGAGCACGGCTGGATGTTCGCGTGGAAGCCTTAGGAGGGTTGTGGTCAGGAGACGAAATAGTTTTATTTTGGCGGCTGCTGAAAGAGAACTAAGACGGGAAGGGGAAAAGCAGCCTTTTCTGGAAGGGAGTGGGCCCAGCACGCTTGGTGAGAGGTGGAGCAGAGTCTTTTTTCTTACAATAATACAGATCAAAGAAATCTAGCATTTTTGGCTAACCCTAAGTTTGGGTGCTGAACACGGAACTGTTTTCAGAGCATGGAATGAGAGAACATGAGAAATAAAGGGTGGTCATTGTTTTAGGAAATAAGATTTGAATTTTTTTCACTGTTTTGCCAAATGATTGTAAAACTGAATGAATTTCTCTACTGCTGTTTGCAACCTAGAAACGCTGCGACTTGGAGGCTGGGGAGAGCAACCCTCCCAGACCTCTGCTTCCGACCGTCTCGCCCCGGTGGCCGCTCACGCGCTCGGCCTGACACGGGCTCTGCTCATCGTGCTCCCCAGAGGCTCTGCGGCGTTGACCTGGGCACCCTGGGCAGGGTCTGCGGTCTCGGGCATCGCGGCTGGGGAGGGGCAAGGTGGCCCCGGCTTTGTGGGGCAGCCCCGTCAGCAGGGCCGGGGCGGAGGAGCCTTAGTGACCGCCTTGGAGAGTTTCTGCCTCACCTGGGAGGTGGCCAGGGATCGTTTTCAAAGTTGCCAGAGCAGCAGGTGCTTACTGACCTATTGCTTGAAAACAGAGTTTCTAAAAAAAGGAGGAAAGAGATGAATCGGGACCTTGGCGTCAGTTATTTTAAAAGGGTTCAATAACCTCTGCTTCACTGGGGTTGATAAACTGGATTTTACTAGTTGTGTTGTGTTCTTCATCTTTGGTAGGTAATCCCAATTTGAACCACATAAGTGCCATTGTTCTCAGATTCCATCTGTGATGTGTAAAGCCTCTGTTTTTAAATTTCTCTGTAAAACTGCTCAGAGTACTGGTTTTGCTCTTTAAACGTAGGGATTTTGGAAAGTTTTGGACCGATTCTCAGGAAACTCCAAGGCAAGCAGAGCCCTTGAGACACACCTGCCCTCCCCTGTGCTCGTTAGGTGTTGGCCGTCACTTCTTTCCCGGGTAAATGGGTCTTTGATCCTTGAGCAATGCTGCTGTTTTCATGGTGGTCTGATGAAAAGATAAGCATGAACCTTACTGCTGACACACTTTCCTCATGAAAGTTGGCCACGAATTTACAAATAGAAAGGGGAGTATAAAACAGTCAGGTATCATTTTGTTTCATATTGCCACTGCTGGTCCAGATCTAGAAAAATGAACCACATTTTTGTCAGATCTACGAGGTATATTTTACATATTAAATTAATCTCGGGTTGGCGGGCGTCCTCATTGAGGGAGTGAGTGACGCGCCGCCGTCAGAGCCCTGGCGATCTTCTTGGAGTGAGAAAGATGCTTGTTGAACAAACCAGGACGGAGCGCAGCTAGCGTTGTTTTCACCCAGCGTCAGGGAAGACCCTTCCTGCTGAGCCACCCTCACTGAAGGTGCCCAGTCTGTGCTGCACCCAGCCGGGACGTCCAGCCCCGTCTGCCCGGCCCGTCCCGGCGCTGACCCGAACACAGACCCAGAGCCTGGGTCGCGCTTACCTGCGCGGCTGCCGCTGGCCACCCGCGTGTGTCCTCTGAGCAGACCCGTCCCCCGTCCCTGGGAGGGCAGCTCCGCCAGCCTCCGGGATGTGCTCACGGCTGGGGGGCGGCAGCGACTCTGGACTTGGGGGTGGAATCGGGACCTTCGCGGGACGCTGGAGAGGAGCGTGGAGGCTCCGGAGCCCAGCCCGTTGTCCTTGGGCAGGCAGCCCGGTCGGTTGTCGGTTCGTTGGCCCCTGGCGGCCGCAGGCAGGCTTTATAGGCCCGCGGCTGGCGGGCGGGCACCTCCCACAGGTCCGGATGTAACCCCTTTTTTGCTGGGCCTTTTTCTCCCCCTCTGGCACTGAGCTCAGTCCCACCAAAGCGTCTTCAGGGAAGTTTCCAGTTGAACAGCTTTTTTTCACCCACTGATATAAACCTCTTTCTAAGTTTGAAGGGATTGTAAATGGGTCTTATCTTTTAGATAAAAATCTATCATCCTTTGTTGAAGCGTACATATTCTTGCTTGTTTTAGCAATGGACTGCCTTTAAAACTAAAACTAGATTTCTTAAGTTCGGAGAGTAGTATGTGAATTATACATAGAGAATTTCACCTTGGAGTTTCACAAGACACTTGTGGGAAGAAATGTAAACCCAACAAGTAGCAGGTATTTTCGGCAGATGAGCTCAGAGTCGGGTAGATGCGTAGCCTCCGCTCCCCCTCCCTTTGCTCCCGAAGCCCCTGGAGGTGCCCGTCCTGCGGGTGTTGCCTAAGACCCCTCTTCCCGCCACGGCCCCCGCCCTCCCGCTGTGTGCCTGCCCTGGTGCCGGCAGGGCCGGCCTGACCCGACTTCCAGGGCCGACTGACCGTGCGCCCCGCCTGCCGGCGGATGGATGTCACCATCGGCCTGGAGAGGCTGGCACAGCCGCCGCAGGCGTCTCCGGACACGCTCAGCTCGGGGCCGAGAGCTCTGCAGGCCCTCCGTGCCCTGGCCGCCGGCGAGAGTTGCGTGGTTTTCATCAGCACTGCATTTTTATCCATCTCCTACCTTCCTCAGGGGGTCCCTTTTTTCACCTCTTTGGTGTTTGAAGCTGTGAGACTGAACTCCGCTGCGGTGGGAGCCCCCGCCTGGTGGGACGGGGGTGTGGGGCGAGGGCGGGCTCCCTGAGCCCCGGGGCCGGCGTGCCGGTGCCTTCTCCTCTGTTCCCAGCTGAGTGCACGTGAGCTTGAAGGTGTTTTTTGAGCGATGCTGACTTAACATCCTTTCAGACACGTTTCCACAGAAGACAGTGTTGAATTTTTTATGGAAAAATACTAACGTTCAGGGTTCTTTCCAGCTGTGCTTCTAATAGGTTCGCTTTTTAAAGAATGGCGTGATCACATAAGTGGGGCTGATTTGATTTTAGACCTGTCTCTGGCCAGCTGCACACGCAAGATGGCTTCAGCACTAGAAATGCTGGAGACGCCATCTTGAGAGCAGTGAGTCATGAGAAAGTACAGTTTCCCCTCGAGTTAAATAAACGACTAAAACACAACTTCAGACCCTGAAATAGCCGAGTCACGTCACTGAAGCACAGCCGCTCCCTCCTGGCGGGAGCCACGGCCTGCAGCCCCGCCTCTCGTCCGTGTGTCCCCGAACTCACCTGGGGCCGATGGTCCTGGGCCGAGTTGGGGCTGCTAGGCCACGGGCCCACTTTTCTCGTGGCCCCGGGTGGGTAAGTAATTGTCAACCCTCCTGCAGCTGGTCAGCGTGAGGGCCAGGCCACGGTGTTGGGGGGTGTCAGGCCACTGAACCCCAGTTGATGTTCACACGGGCAGGGCCCAAGAGGCCTCGTAGATGTTTTCGTGAGGCGTGAAGCCCGTCTGTACACTTTGACATCCAGCCTTGAAAGAGCGCTTATTCCGCACTGGGCAGCGTGGCGCCCACCGTCTCGGAATCCTCCGTGAGCTCCCCGTGAGGTGAGGTGGTATCCCCGTTGTATTGATGGGAAAACCGAGCTCAGAAGGAATGTCACCAGGGCCTCGGAGCTGGGACTCGGCCCGCCTGAGGGCCTCTGGGCCGAGGTCCCCTCTCCTCGCCGGGAGCTTCCCACGTTGACCGTCGGCCTGACACGCGCTCTTCTTGGTGCGGAAGTGCAGTTCTCGGGATCGTCCTGTCCACCCCCGAACCGGGTCAGCGGAGGGAACCTGATCCGATCAGCAGCTGGGTGGTGCCCCTCGGCCGCCCCTACCCCGCCTCACCCAGCGCTCTGCTCTGTGCGGGGCTGGGGGGCGGGGCGGGCCGGAAGCCGCGTCTGGCGCTCCCCTCGCTGGGCTCCTCGCGTCTCGACACAGCCGTCGTGCCCCTGTTGGTGTCGCGAGTCCCGGTCCCGCGCGTGCGCAAGTGCGTGTGCCCGACAGCTGCCGGCGTATCCGTGGCCCGGCCGTTTCCCGGAGGGCAGCCCCGTCGTGGGAAGGGTTTGCTGCTCCCCAGCCCCAGCGCAGGCGCCCATTGCTCGCATGGCCTCGCGGTATTTACGGTATTTACGACTCGAGGCAGCGGCCCAGGGCTCGGCTGGTGTTGACTCTCGGGCAGCTGGCTCCTCTGTGCCGTTGCCAGGAGCCTCCTGGACGTTTCCTTTTGGCCTTTGAGAAGGACATGCCGGCGGCGACGGGAACAGGGGTCTGCCCTGGGAGGGGCTGTCCCGTCCCTGGGGATTCTGGGTGGAATGCTCTAGAAGGCCAGGCTGCAGGCCCAGGTCCTTGTCCCAGCCGCACGTTAGTGGCCCCAGCAGTGTCCTGGGAGGGGCGAGGAGCCCCAGGAGGTGGCTTCCCACCCCGTCAGTCCCGCTTTATCCCACACACCCTCTCCTGGAGTCAGGTGCCCCCCGCCGCCAGAGAGCTGTGTGTTTGCTTAGCTCTTGGTTGGCTCTGGAGCTCTTTCTCTGGCTCTGTGTGTCCTGACGGGGTGCAGGATGCGGGCTGAGTGGACCAGAGCCGCGGGGACGGGGACAGGGGGCTGGGGGCCTCAACCTTCCAGCGGTCGGCCCCGCCCCCCCTCCAGCCAGAGCAGCCCTTTGACCGTCTCGGGCTTTGTTTAAAGAAAGGCTCCTGCTGCTGAAAAGAAAGTTTGAGAGCCACCAGTTTACATTCTTGTGGCGGGTCCTAAGATGGTTCCTTTAGCCGACATACTTAGAAACACAGTGTGAGCAAGTCCTCCAGGCTCGGCCGCCGTTTCTTCAGGGAGCCCTGCGCACTCGGGGACTTGCTGTCGCCTCGTCTGGTTCTAAGACTGGCAAGCCGTTGGCGTCTGTTACTGTGAATTGATCGATTGAGGTCCTTTCCCTTCTGGCCTGCACTCCTGCCACAAACCATAGAAAACGTGATGGCCTCTAGGAAAGGGCTCTTCTCAGGTGTTGGCACCACAGGCTGAGCAGCGGGTGGGCCTGGAGGGAGGTGGGCTGCGGAGGCCGTGTGCCTGCCCCTGGGCCAGGAGGGGCCCTTCCCGGGCGCTGGGGGCACAAGGGCTGGGCACGGTCCTGGAGGGGAGGGCCCGGGTCTGGGTAGCAGCCCCTGGACTCTGGCTGAATCTGCCTGCGGGGCACGAGCGTCCCTGGAGCCACAGGCTGAACCCACCCCCGCCCCCCCCAGCCCCCAGAGGCGGCCTGTTCTAGCCCCGCACCGTCTGTGAGCAGTCGTGACAGTGCGCGGAGACCCCAGGATGGACCCGCGTATTGAGGCTGCTCTGGACCCCGACTAACAGAGCCTGAGCACAGCTCTCCAGAGAAGCCGTCCTCAGGTCATAGCCCGCCCGCCCGGGTAAACAGAGTCAGTACTCCCTCCGTAAGGACGACGGTGATACTGAAACACTCAACAAGGAAAATTTCACGTCCAGCATCTGGTGGTAAATGTGTCACACGAAGAAGCAGCCTTTCCACGTCGGCCCTGACGCTGCGTGTCCTGCTGATGGTCTGGGTGGGGGGGCGGCTCACTCCTGATCCCCAGCTCTGTCCCCTGTGGGCGTGCTGCACGGGGTCCGTGGTAGAGGTTTCATGAATATGTAAGTGACAGAGAAGTCGTAGATGTCGTTATACACCTGTCTCAGCTGCGCGGCGGGCAGCACCCAGTGCGCCCCAGTGTAGAGGCTGTACCGGGGCCGTGGAGGTGTGTCAGTGCAGGTTCATCAGTCGTGACACCCGGAGAGGGACGGCTGTGCCTGTTTGGGGGCAGGAGATAAATGCGAAATTTAAAAATTCTTCGCATTTTTGTTGTGAATCTAAAAACTAAAAAAGCAAGGTCTTAATAAAAAAAAAAAAAAAAACGAAGCTGTCAAAGGTAGAGGTTTCATAAAGCCAGAAAGATGCCTTTCCTTTGCACGTCCCTGTTCTCTGCTCAACCAAGAAAACCGTGATGTAAATGCAGTAAGACCGATGGATGTAAGCTTTGGAATAAGACTAATTACCCTCCCTTGGATTTTTATGTTTCCCGTGTTACTAGCCTTTCTGCACATACTGTCGAATAGAACACATGAGGCTTTTGAAACAGCTTTTTGCCGGTCTATCCAGCGCTCCTGGTGACGGGCCCCCGCTGTCCGCCAGGTCACGGACAGCGTGACAGGTGTGCGACGGTCACCACGGGCTCACACCCGTCGCCTTAGTGCTGGACAGCTGTGCCTGTGGGTGATGTCCTCAGACCCCCAGTGATGATACTTTAAAAAGACAAAACCAGCGTTTGTTCTTGCTGAGATCTGTGCGGGCCCCGCTTCCTGGCAGAGCTGGAGGTCAACCAGCCACGACCGTTTAGGGCCAGGGTATGACAAGCCCATAAAGTTATTTGAGTAATGTTTTTATCTTGAAGATTCCTTCCTTGCCCTTTGGTTGGGGTCGGGGAGACATGTCGGCCAGCAGACAGGCTAGAACCTTCCACCTGGTCAGGTGTCAGCCCGCACTCACTCCACACCAGCCTTCAGGTGTGAGTATTGATTTGGGCTAAGGTGTCATGCTTTTGCATAAACTGAGTTGAAAGCCAGAAAGCTCGTTTTCAGTAAGCACCTTCCGGACAGCCCGGCATCCCTGTTGGCTCTCAGCACGCCGCTCTGGGTTTCTGCAGGGCCGGGAGAGTCCCCCGCCGGCCTGTGTGGCTTATGTCCACGGGCAGGGGCTCCGACTTGAGCCCCTTCAGGGGGAAGCTGTTGCCGGCCTCCCCGGCCTGCACCTCTGCCAGAGATGCTCCGACGCTCAGCAGGGCCCAGCCGCACGGCTGTGGGGAGGAGGGCGGCCGGGGGCCAGCTCCGCGAGGTTCCCAAGCGGCTCGTCCCTGGGGGAGCCTCCGTCCCTCTGCAGCTCGAGCCTGGCCTGCTGGAGGAGAGCCTTGTGGTAGGGGAGGTGGAGGGCGATGGTGGTCAGGGCGACCGGAAGCCACCAGCTGAGCGGAGGCCGCGTCCCTCTGGGTAGGAGCTGCCCGCCTGGCCCGCTGGACGCCAGCTGCAGGACGAAGGCCACGCTGTCAGCAGGTCTGCCTGACACAGCGTGGTTTCGCAGAGCTCCCCAGACGTGCCCAGCAGGCCCACTGCCCCCGACGGCCGCCAGGCCAGCCCCTGCGGACAGGACAGAGGGCGCCACGGCAGGAACGCGAATGGCATCGCCAGCTGCACGTCCTGCGTGTTGAAGTAGCAGGTGTTGGACAGAAAGGAGAGGACGGCACAGCCCAGGTCGGCCGTGGCCAGGAAGTCTGGCCGGCCGATGGCCGCGAGTGACAGCATCGTCGCCAGCAGGCTGGGGCTGCGAGGTCCAGCGGGCCGTCTTCTGGGCCCCCCAGCCTGGCGAGGCCCCACAGGAAGGTGGTCAGGTTAAAGAGCCGACGGGGACAGAGCCGCGTAGCCAAGTGCACACCTGGACGCGACACCTTGCGCGGCTACGACGTCCTCGCTGGCTGTGGACACGCGTCATGGGAGCCAGCTCTCACCGGGGGGACCTGGGCTGCCCTAAGTTAGGGATGCCCTGCGACCTCATTGAAAAGTTTTCTGGGTCCCACCCCGATTCCCGAGGAGGGTGGGCGGCCATGGGAATTGGTGGATCCCGGGCAGGTTCAAGCTGGGTCCCACTGGAGCAGGGTGGGGTACAAGAACCCCCATGACCCCCCCTCCCCCAGGACTCCCCTCCCCCTCCCTCGGTGCTGATGGAGCGCATTCTGAGAACCACTATAGCGTGTGCGCCGCAGAAGGGTTCAGTGCAAGGTTTCCAGGATGGGGTTCGAGGCTCTCCATTTCCAGCCGGTCGGTGCATCCTGCGGGTTTCATCGGGGCCTCTGCCCTCGTGGAGCGAACGAACAGCCAGAGTCCACGTTGCTTGAAGGCAGGGTGTCGCCGCCTTTGGACCCAGAGAAGTTCTGACCAGTTCTGGCCTCTCCCTGGGGAAGGGGGCTCTGCTCAGGCCTGAGTCCTGGAGGGAGGGCTTGAAGTTACAGTGCCTGCGGGCTCAGCCTTCCCGGCCTGGAAATCATTTTGTTTCCACGTACATGTTTCCCCTCCGCAAACTTTAACTAAATTGATGAGGCGGGGAGAGAGCGCTGCTGTGGTTCAGAGGAAACTGAAGGTGATGAGCTGGAAACCGTTTCCACAGAACGCTGGCGGTGGGCCGGCTCCAACCACGGGAAGGGCCGCGGCCCGGCTGCAGGTGCTGCGTGACTCGGCACAGGCCCTGCGTTTGCAACGGCGTTCTCAGGCACGCTGGCTGCCCGACGGCAGCCTCTGCATCCATGGGTTCGCTGTGGCCCTCCTCCTTGCTGTCTCTAGCACACGCGTGTGCCTGCACACACGTGCCTGTACACGTGTGTGCAGCGCTGATGCCCTGCCTGAACGCCGCTTGGTGTGCTGCCTTTATTTCGACCCGCGGAGAGCACTGCCTGCGTCCTCACCCTGCTCGCCACCCCACGCGCAGGCAGGGGGGTCTGGACCCTGGAGCCGCTCGTTCCCAGGTATGTGTCTGGCTTCCTCCGTCCGAGAGACACAGTGAATAGTGATGTTTTCCATGTGGCAGTGCTTAACGCCGTGAGCGATTGCCAGGATGCTGGGTGACGTCAAAATTAAGATTGGTGACCAGACTGAGAGGAAATGATTTGGCCTGTCTCTTTAATTAAGGCAAATTGGAAAAAAGATCTCGTGAACATCGACCCCAGGTCGGAAGACGGCATCAGGCTGTCCTGGTGTCCGATCTCCACGGCGGCCGGCGTTTCAGGCCCCTTCGGGCGTGCGCCTTGGTCCCTGCTGGTGGTGTGGGGTCAGGGCCACGCAGCTGTGGCCGTCAGCTGTCACCTGGCCTGGTGGCCGGGCAGGGGGAGGGTGTGTGTCCGAACCTGGCCCCAGCGTGCCTCCCGGGCTTCCCTCCAAGGCCGGGGCCTTCCTCGGGTGAGGGGAACCCCAGTTTTGTGTGTGTGTGTGTGTGCTAGAACCATTTTAATATAATTATACATATCTGCCAAATCCAGGAAGAAAGGTTTATGCATATATAACTTTTCCAGTTAACATCTGCAAGCATAAACAACGATGATCTCAGTTTATAAATTCATCAGGGTCAGAGCAATTGACCAATGTCTCTTTACTGCTAGGCTTACCAACAGCAAATTACAGATGAATTAGTGTCCTTTTGTTTCTCTTCTCTCACTCCTTGTCCAGAGACATTTTGTTGTAAAGTTTCAGTGCAGCTCACCTCCAGCCACAGGTAATCTTTTTAGATAAGTACTCAGTTGCTCTGAATTTGCTTATAATTATAACCCATTTAATCACAGAAGAACCCCTGCAGAGGTGGAGTTCAAGTTTGCATACAATAACAGGAGATGACAGTTTTGAAGTCTAGCACAGATTAAAAACCACAGATGTACCATTTATATAAGACACACACTGATTGTCTCTTAAACTACATATTGACTCCTTATGAACATTATTTTTGAAATAAAGTAGTGCGTCTAGGACAATCAGTCGCACAATTCACACAGCCCTGAAAAGTTTTTCAGTGCCAGCTACCAGTTGGTCATGAAACGTGAGTGAGCTTGAGACACTGTCCATTCCTAAGATTCAACCAAGGATTGGCTGAGACGTTGGAACACCTCTGCTTAAGAAGACCATGTCTTTCCCTCCTTTCCCTCACAATTTAGTTTTGTTTGTTTATTTTTGGTGGTATTTGGTTGCACGTGGCTAGAATGCTTTCGATCACTTTGCGAATCAGTAAAACCAATGATCTAAAACTATGATAGGATCTTAAGTATCAAACGGTTTGTCCATTTCAGGTAGCTGGTTGGCAGGCCCCTCTAAGGCCTTTCATCTTTCCTTCTATGCCTCCTGCGACGTCGATCAGAAGATGAGTCTGAGCGTCATGCCATCTAACACTTTTAACCAAGGCCTGGCTAACACTGGAACGTCCAGCTCAGTATATTTAAAAATCACCCACAAAAAGAGGTTCTGCAGGTCCTCACATAACCTGGAATTTCCACGAAGATGTCTGATCTTTATAATCCAAGCAGTCAGCATTGAAGTTAAGCTTCCAGGAGGCAGTTTGGTCCTTATAATCCAAGCTATCAGTGGTTGAGTTAAAACCCAAGCTTGAAGCTCCACATCCCTGGGTGGAAAGAGAAGCTGGGGACTGATTGAGATGGCTGGTGACTGCATTGGTACCCATGGGACTGAGTGTGGTCCCTGGTCCAGGAAGCTGGTGATGCATAGGGGTCAAATAAGATCCACAGTCCACGCCCCCAAAGTAGGAAGTTGAGCCAGCATATCCTTGACTATAACCTGAAGCCTGAGTATAGGTCATGGGATAGGACCTCTGCATGCAGGAAGAGGAGGTGAACAAGGGATCTGACGGTGGGGAGATGGAAGCTGGGCTCCAGACAGACACAGGAGCACTGCTGCTGGAAACGGCTGGGCCTGAGGTGCTAGAGCGGGGAGGGAATTGGCCACTTGTTCCACTCTCTGAACTCACTTCCCGAGCAGGAGACGTCCTCTTTCTGGCAGGTCTCACTTTGTTTTGACCTCCATTCTGCTCTTGCTGCTGCTGTTGGCGGCACTTAGCTCTTCGATTCTTAAACCGCACCTGTACCCTGGACTCGGGCAAGATGGTTTTCAGCGCCGTCTCCTCCCGCATGAAGACATCTGGGTATCGGGTCTTAGCAAATAACGCTTCCAGCACATCTAGCTGCGCCCGGGTGAATGTCGTCCTCTCCCACCGCTGTTTCCGAGGGGTGGCCGGGTAGCCTACCGAGGGGTGCAGCAAGTCCATGCCCGAAGTGGTCAGACTCAGCCCATTGACTGCGTAAGGCGGTTGCTTAAGATAAGACATCATGCTAAGGTTGTTTGGAGGTGCAAAGTCGGCCCAAATCCGGGGGACCCAGCCGGAAGGTCTCGCTTCACCCGGGGTGGACAGATTCAGAGTCCTGGTGGGTGGGTTTGGAGCGGTGGAGCTAAGGCAAAGCAAAGAAACAAACAGAGGTGCTGGTTTACCGCTTCGGAGGATGCAGCTCTTCCACGTTCCACCACTAACTTAAGAAGAGCGAACCCCAGCTTTACCGCATCGTCTTTCTTCCCCCACGCCGTGGGCTCTCTGGCGGGGGGCCGTGGACGTGGGGTCCGCAGATGGGAGTTGGTGTCCTGGCGTGGCCGCGGCTTGTTGCGCCTGGGCCACCTGGACTCTCGGGCCCTGGCCTCCCCATCTGCACGGCGGACACCTGAAGAGCCTCTTCCTAGGCTGGGTAAGCTTCGCAGACGGGAAGACCAGGCAGAGCCCCTTGCCAGGGGTGGGCGCTGGATGCGCTGGCTTCCCCGGCCGGCCGGCCCACAGGGCAGGGCTCCGTTCCCTCTCCTCCCCAGGCACGTGAGCAGAGGGTAGAGTTCGAGGCTTCACGTACTGTGCAGACCCAGATGGATGCCCACACCTTCCTTCGCTTTCAGAATCCGGCCCGGGGGTGAGGTGTCCTGGCGGGTGGGACCTGGGACCTGGCTCCCTGAGCCCCTGGTCTTGGGGGGCCCGCCTGGTGCAGCACGGTGGGTCTAGGGGCTCCGAGCACTCCTCCCAGCGGGGCCCCGGCACACACACACCTGGCCGAGCGACAGCCGCCTCGCCAGCCGGGCTGACCAGCTGTCCTCGGCTCCATTTCTGGGTGTACTTGGGAAGAAAACATGAAACGCTGGAGACGTTTTCTCAGGAAACTGTCCACGGTTCCGTCCCACCCAGCCATTCCCACCCAGCCATTCCCACCCAGCCATTCCCACCCCCTTGTAGCCTGGGATCCACTGTAGCCTTGAGGGTCTCCCCTCCCCTTCATCCCCAAAGAGAAGCGGGGACAGGGCACAGAGAGGGGTGGATGAGCTCTCAGGAGCGCCCACCACGGGCAGACACGCTGGTAGCGCTTTCTGCATAGATTTGCTCCGAGCTGGCGGTGGTCCGCACGAGGCGGTGCAGGCGTGATCCCGCCTTACGGCTGAGCTGTGAGTCAGAGCGATGACGCGGGGGTCGCTGGTGGCGTCCAGCCCTGCGCCTGGACTGCCGGACCCGGGGGCCGGAGGGTGTGTCAGGACGTGCCCACGTGAGGTCTGTCGTCGGGGGGCGCCCGGCCTGTGAGCGCAACCCACGCCAGGTGCCTGGCATCCTGGTGCCGGTCCTCGGCGGTCGGCGTCTGGCCTGGCCAGGTGAGGCCTGCTCTCGGCAGCCCCGCGATGCGGCCCGAGCAGGATTCGCCGTGTGGACGGACCACGGCTGCTTGGAGTGACGCTGGGTCGTTTCTGGGTTTGGGCTCTACGAGCAGAGCTGCCATCAGAATTTGTGGGTGGGTTTTCACCTGAGCGTAAGTGTCCTTTCCCCATTGAGCGCCTGAGGGTGGGCTCGTGGGTTCGCAGGGGAAGCGTCTGAGGCACGTGACGCCGCCAGCATTCTCCCACGTGGCCGGCCACCCGCCCTCCTGCCGGGAGCCTCCCTTGGAGGCTCTTACGTGAGGCTTGGAATTTCCCGGGAAGACGGGCCCCCGGTTTGTTCTGGTGCTAATTTCAGACCACGGGCCAGGGCTTCTGAGGCCCTTCCCTCAGCCTTGCAAAAGGGTCACCAAGGTCCAGCCCCGGGGTCCCCGGGAGCGCCCGCGGCCCGAGCCCGGAGGATGCCGTTCCCTCTGTGGCAGCTCTCGGCCGCCGCCCCCGACACAGTCCTGAGAGGGTCCACACAGCGGGCCTCGCCCACCAGGATTGCCTGGGTCAGAGGGTGGGGAGACGAGCCCGTCCCAGTGGTGGGGGTCCGTGCGGGGTTTGGGTGCTCCTGTGTCTACACGGAGCGGGCCCCACGTCCGGCGGGAGCGCTGCCGAGCCCCTCGGTGCTCTGTGTGCTCCTACACGGTTCCGCAGACGTCTCGGGGGGTACGTAGCTACGGTAGCGCGGTGACCGTCGTTTACTAACCACCCCCTCTGTGGACACTGGCTTCTGAATCTTTGCCGTCGTGGGTGCTTTTGGGTCCTGAGTGTGACCCTGTGCAGTCAGGGCCGCCCCGGTGGTTCTGTGCGTCCTCGGCTTGCCTGGACGGGGCACGGCCTCTGCCAGGCTCTCCTGCGAGCGCTTGTCACCACGCTGCCCTGTGGTCCCGTCTGACTCGGATGCTGACCTCTTGGGAACTGTCGTCTTGGGCTGCGTCTTCTGAAGGGCCGCAGCACGCTGACTTGTAACCCTGAAGGCACATGAGACGTGACCGCCCCACACCCTTCGTGTCAGCCTGCTGGTGGGGGGGCGGGAGGGGCACGTGGCTCTCTAGCCCTTTCCACTCGGCCAGTCGCTCCCTGCCTCGTGCCCACAGGCAGGACCCGGCCTTTTCGGGCCTTCCTGGCTGCGTACGTGTCCGCTCCAGTCCCCGTGCTACGCAGACCAGGGGCCGAGGGGCCGGGTGCGGCAGCGTGGCTGACGCTGCACGCGGACCCCCGGTCCCTCACGGGTCCTGCCTGGCGTGGGGGCCCTGGCTCACAAGGTGGCGACTTCCTGCTGCTTCTCCCTCCTCCCTCCTTCCCTCTGAGTGTCTGCATAGACTTTTAATGCCACGCTCACTGTCTTTTTTACGCTCCGATCGTCCCAAGCGGGGCTGAGGGGAGCCCCTGGCAGTCAGCTCCCGGTCCTGTTGACACGACCCATTCATCTTCTAGCTCTGTCTTGCTTTCTGCTGAAGAGAGATGCCCGAGGCCACGTCTCTAAGGAACCCTGACCCTTCGAGTGACCCTCTGTAGATTTGGAAACTTCCTGTGTGCACAGGTGACGGGCAGTCCCCGCGGGTCTGGCAGCTGGCCGTCGTGAGCAGGCCCCTTCCCGTTCCACCACTTGCTGTTGCCTCTTTCTTGATAAAAAGTTTTTCTAAAAAAACCCAGCATTTTTTACAAGTCCACGTTATCTGACTGCTTTGCTTTCTCTTTACCTTCCTGCTGTGGCTCGGCCCCGGCGTGCAGTGCTCTGCGTTAGTGACCCGACTGCTGGAGGTCAGAGATTGGGCATGAAGTCCAGTGTCGGGCTGCCCCCGTGAAAGCCGGGCCCCATGGGCTCGGTGCCGCCGGGGGCTGTGTGTGTGCGTGTGCGTGTGCACGCGTGCGCGTGCGCATGCGGAGTGGCACTGCATGGGCTGAACTCACCTCCTCTGCTGTGAGGGCGTGTCTTGTAAAAGCAGGATTTGCTGTGAGTTCTGAGAGCCCGAGGCTCCTGGGCTAGAGCATCCACACAGCCCGGCTTCTGAAGGAAACTCGGGACGCGGGACGGGGCCTCCTCCTCGGGGGTCAGCGCGTCACGCTGTTAGGAGCTGCCCGGGGCCAGTCCCGCAGGCCCGCCCGCGCGGAGAGTGAAGGGCCGCGGCGGCCACTGGAGGGCGCCCCGCGAACACGCCTGCTCGGAGGCTGGCGGTCGGTCACCCAGCCGCCCGTTATCCTGCTTAGAACCTAAAAGCGCAGTCAGTCCATCGGCGTCCTTCCTCGTGGGCTCACGTGCTGGTGAGGCCGGGCGGTTTTGCAGTGGCCCTGCCCTCTCTCCCCGTGGAACAGCTGAGAAACCCACAGGCGTGAAGGAAGCGCTGGGTTCTCGGTGTCCAGGGCGAGGAGTGTTGACAGATGGCACAGCCGTGCAAGCAGCCCTCTGAGCAGCCCTGGCCTCGCGGGAGCCCTGAGCGAGGCCAGTGGGTGCCTGTCCCCTTGGGAGCGTTGTGTGCGTGACGTGCAGAGCGGGAGTGAGGTGCTCTGTCACCGTCTGTACCGTGGCTCTGGCCCCGCAGTGACGCAGGCATGTGGGACCCGACCGCCGCTGGCCCCGTGGACGCACCACGGGCCCTCGGACGGCTCGGCGGCTGACCCACGTAGGGCTTACGGGCCCCCGTGGCCACGGGTGTCCAGACCCACGTGGTGCAGGGTCAGCTGTGCAGAGGACAGAGGAGCCCCGGAGTAACTGAAGAGGCTGGGGTTCAAGTCATGACAGGAAAAACCTGTTTTTGTGATACTTTCTGCTGTTTGCCGACATGTCACACACCCCTGGGAATACACACATAAGAATTCAGAAATTGGCTAATAACGATCAAATACTTTAATCTTCAAACCTGTGGGTCTTCTTCAGCAGTTTCCTCTTTCTCAGACACATATGCAGCAATTCAGGCCATCTGGGTGGATGTAACAGGTTAGAAATGAGAAAGCCCCCAAATTTCCCAACTGATTTTAAATTCAAGAACTTGATGTGTAGTTTAACTTCTTAATGACTTATTCCTGGTTTATCCTTTGTCAAGTGCCTTTTTTTTTTTTTTAATTTATTTATTTTTGGCTGTGTTGGGTCTTTGTTGCTGTGCACGGCCTTTCTCTAGTTGCAGCGATTGGGGGCTGCTCTTCGTTGCGGTGCGTGGGCTTCTCATTGCACCGGCTTCTCTTGTTGCAGAGCACGGGCTCTAGGCGCGTGGGCTTCAGTAGTTGAGGGCATGCAGGCTCAGTAGTTGTGGCACGTGGGCTCAGTAGTTGTGGCTCACAGGCTCAGTAGCTGTGGCGCATGGGCTTAGTTGCTCCACGGCATGTGGGATCTTCCTGGACCAGGGCTCAAACCCATGTCCCCTGCATTGGCAGGTGGATTCTTAACCACTGCGCCACCAGGGAAGCCCCTCAAGTGCTTTTTATAAAGGAACAAATGTTTGATATCTTGATATATCTGCCACAATTAGCAGAAAACCCAGTTTCGTACAATAAATTTTATAACCTTCATGAAATAAATTCAAGGTTAAACTCACCTTTTGGGATCTTAAATAATGAAGCATGGCAAGGTAGGTGAGCTTTTGTCTATTGACAAAAATAAGATCGTTAACTTTAAAATCATAGTCAAGAAGTGTCCGTAGCAGAATTAACGACCTTAGAACATAAACTGGAAAACTTCTGGTATCTTGCAAATGCATTTGAAGAATATAGGATTGGTCAGTTAAGAAAACAGGATTGAGGGGACTTCCCTGCTGGTCCAGTGGTTAGGATTCTGCTTCCACTGCAGGGGGCACGGGTTCGATCCCTGGTCAGGGCACTAAGATCCCACATGCCGTGTGGCCAAAATAAATCAATTAATTAAAACACACAGAGAGATTAAAAAAAAAAGGATTGAGTGTACCATTCACCTTGGCTTTTTCCAAGTAGTTCCTCCTTCTCTTCTAAATGGCTCGAGTCTATGGCCATACCACCCCGAACCCAAAAATCAAAACGGCTCAAAAATTCACTGCATTTTCTGGCAATGTGGCAGGAGTACTGGGAATCAAACCAAACATACTGGGACAGCAGGAAGTGACCGAGGTGAATTCCGCGTGAGATCGTCAAGCAAATGTCCACAGAAAGTAGGCTCTGTGTCGTGGCACCAGCGGCTGAGGCGAAGGTGGGCTTGTTCCTTGAGGTGCGGGGGCCCTAGGGGGGGATCCAAGATGCGGCAGGAGCAGCAGAGGGGCCTGCACCTGAGACCCCAGTATGTCCCTCTGTCACGTCTCGGGGCCCTCTGTCACCAGTAGAGGTGGACGCCGGGACGGGGGAGGGACAGAAACGCGCGGCTGCCGCTGTCTGACACCTCCCCACCCAGGAGGCACCCCGAGACTGGACAGCTTGCAACCAAAGCCACTGAGAAACTGATAAGAAATAAAGTGATTTCAGGCCCCCCGTGCTGTTTGGGGAAGACCAGCTGGGCTGAGCGGTGCAGGACTGCAGGCAGAGATCTGGGCGCTGGGGGTTTACCTTTTCCCAGGAGCCCTGGGAGCAAAGAGCTAAAAGGGAGGCGGGGGGAGGGGCTGCCGTACCTGCCGGGACCCTGCGGGGCGCCCTCAGCACATTGTCATCGTCATCTTCATCTTCATCGTTGATGGTTGGGGCAGCTGCTGGAGGAGCCGAGGGGATGGGGAACTTGAAGACAAATCCCACCACAGCCTGGGGCCCTGGAGGCGGCTGTGCTCTTGTCAGCGACCGGAGCCACCCAGAGACCTCTTCAGTCCCTCCCGCCCCATCCCTGAGGTTTAGTGCCCAGAACCGTCTCCAGGGCCACATCGGGCGGGGCGGGGACCATTCCCGGCGTCCAGTGTGTGTCTGTGATTCTGCACAGGCTCTTCAGCCGGGAGGGGAAACAGTCTGCACGTAGAAAAGCAATGCAGCTCACTCAGGGCTCAGTTTCCCAAGAGACTGGGACCAAATGGGGCGATTTCCCCAGTAGATGCCACAGAAAAGAGCCAGCCTCCTCCTCGGGGCAGCTAGGTGGTCAGAAGTGAACACGCGTGTATTTATGTGGCAGAAGCCCAGGGGCTGGGGCAGCGCACACCATCACATTCATCTTTCCTCAGAAAGGTACCCTCGTACCTTTGCTGCGAACTTGAAAAACGAATCTTTGTTTCTAGGGAGTTTGGGGGTTTCAGAACTGAGGGTCAGAGGGTTGTGGGGCGGTAATTTCTTCGTGAAGACTTGGGGTGGGGGAAGGGAGGCTCCTCTGAGCCCCGCCCCATCTGGTCAGGTCGTCTGGTCTGCACCGTCCGTCTGTCTGTCCCGGGAGCGGGCAGCACCCTTGTGGCCCTGGTGACGCCCACCCGTCCAAATCCCTCTTTCCCGTCGGCAGGCCCATCGGCTTTCGGGTTAGGTTAGAAATCCTAACAGCACTTTTCTTCCTTCGGTTTATTTACTTTTGTGCACACTTTGGGGACTTGTTTAGGACAGACCCACACTGGCCCAGCGACAGCGGACGTGACCCGGGGGCACACCTGGGGGCAGGAGAGGCCCCGTCTGACTCTTCTCCCACCACGTCCACGTGGACGCCAAGTCGCCAGCAGCCCCGGCCCCGCGAGCCCACCACCCACCCATCCCCCGAATGCGGCCCACCACCCACCCATCCCCCGAATGCGCTTCCGTGTGTCTCCTTCATTTTAATACCTTCTGACTTTCCTACCAAACATCTCTTCATAAACAACAAAACAAGAGGGAGGGGGGATGGAGTATTTTAACAATACAAAGTATAAATAGTGGCGTTAGATTTTCATCACTCATTTGAAAGCCAGACATGAGGCTGAGGGAAGCAGGCTGCTGCAGGCGTGGACCTGAAAGGCACCGCAGGAGACAAGCGCACGCCCCGCGGGCGGCCAGGTGCCCCGATGGCACAGCCCATCCTCACACCTGGCACCTGCTGCTCAGACATCATGGCCTTGGCCTGAGGGTGGCTTCTTGTGGGAGGACACGGGAAGCTCCAAGGGGACTCGCCTGGTTCTGCCTGGTCTCCTGGGGAGAGGGAGGGAGCGGGTGATGCAGGGCCGGCGAGTCTCCTGGATGCCAGACCCGGGAGGGAGGGAGGGAGCGGGGGGCCCGGCCATTGCGGGCTGTGCCTTCTGCCACGCGCCGTCTGCCCCTCGGTTGGCCGAGGCCCGAGGAGCAGCGTCTATGCCATCGCCGGCTGTGCTCCCGCTTCGTCCAAGGAGCAGCTCTGGTGCCCACGTTGCAGCTTCTTCATCAGCCGCCGGAGTTTGCCGGGGAAGTTTCTGTCGATGTGGCGGTAAAGAAGCGGCACCACAGCGCTGCTGGCGAAGGCCAGGAACCTGGACAGGTCCTCGGCGAGGAGCAGCGTCCCCAGGTGGTGCCCGTCCACTGGCCTCCCCCGCGCAGCCAGGACCGTGCGCCCCAGGAGCGTCAGGTAGTGGGGCGTCCAGAGCCCGAACTGTGCACACACGGTGGCCACCAGCAGCCTGTGCGCCGAGGGGTCCGGCTGGCCCGCGTCCCGGTCGAGCGGCGTGTCCTCCTTCCGGATCCGCGTGAGGAGCACGAGCGCGTACAGCACGGCCAGGCCGGGCACCAGGTACCCGCTGAGCAGCATGATGGCGTCGGCCGCCTCCGTGTCCCGCACCTGGGAGCACTCGGTCGGCCTGGCAGCCACGTGGCTGCAGATGTAGAAGAGCAGGGAGGAGAAGCCGGTGAGCAGGGCGCCGCCCCACACGAAGCCGCACACGTGCCTGGTGTTGTAGACGCTGGACATGTAGGTGCGCGGCAGCGCCCGCTCGATGTAGCAGTCGAGGCCCAGCAGCGCCGTGGAGTACAGGGTCACCAGCGCCGCCACGTTGAACAGCACCAGCAGCGTGACGTGGACCTCGCTGCCCACGTCCCACACGGCCCAGCCGGCAGCGCCGGGGCCCAGCAGGTGCGCAGGCGCCAGGGCGCTGAGCACCAGGCCGGCCGCGGCCATGTTGGCGAAGTAGACGTCGGGCATGGTCATGCCGCCCGGGTCGTGCAGGTTGGCCAGCAGCAGCAGGGCGTTGTAGCCGAGGCCGAGGGGGACGCCGACAAGCAGGTAGAGCAGCGAGAGGGCGGACAGGGCCCGCTGGACGTGCTGGCAGGGGAGCTGGTCCTCGCCGCCCGTGCCGTTGAGTGGGCAGCTCCACATGGCGGGCTGTGGGGAGAGCAGCGTGTGAGTCCTCCCCTCGACCAGACCTGGGCCCTCCCTGCCCCCTGAACCAGCTGGGACGGCCAGAAACTGCGCTGCGTGTTTTCTGTGACCCCGAGGTGGCACGGCTGCAAGCTGTGAGGACTCTACCGGCCACGGGAGCCTCCCTGGCCCTGTTTGCCAGGGAAACATACAGCTCTTGGAACCATAACATGCCTGCCGTCACCTTTTGGTGATGGGCGGTGACTGGGTGGGCCACAGCGACAAAAGCCTGTAGAGGAGGGGGTGGACCCGAGGCCTGGCCTCCCGCGGCCCCCTCGGTGGGAGCTGCAGCCCTGCCGGCGCATCCCTGGTTTCCCGCATCAGTCGCGGAATCCCGCGAGCCCCCTGCTCCGCCCTCCCCTCCGTCCTGCGTCTGGGCCGAGGCGTGCCGGGTCGGGGCGACGCAGGTCCCGAGCTGCTGCCCGCCTGCCGGCTCCGTCACCTCTGGGAGGGGCACGGCCGCCGCAGGGACACGGGTCCTCCCTCCAGAGCCCTGGGGTCAGGGGAGCCGGCGGGAGCTCCAGGCAGGTGACACGCCCTCGTGGGGTCCTCGGAGCCTCTACGTCCTCTTCTTGCCGATTCAGTGCTGGCTCCCTCTCTCCCATCTCCGTCCCAAATGCCTGCAGGCTCCTGCCTGCTGAGCCACGGCCTGGAAAGTGGCCGGGGGCCGGGGAGCCGGTCCACCAGAGCGGCCTGTGCGTGCTGTGACCAGCCTGCGGCCCAGTCCCCCTCCACTCCGGCCTCACACGGCTCGCAGGGCGTCCAGCGGCGCCCCCGGGCCTCGGTCCCTACCCTCCTGCCGTCCACGCACCCTCACTCTCCCGCCACGCCTGCCCTGCCTCACTCCGGGCCCCACGTCTCCTGGTGCCTGGGCCGCACCTCTGCGCGCGTGGGCGCCCATCTGCGGGTTCTCGTGACGCCCCTCCTCCCGGGGCAGGTGCAGCGGCTCTTCCCTCTCTGTTTACAGCCAGTTTGAGGCACAAGGGTTGTGTCTGGGAGGACCAGCGCGTGGGATGGGCGGCCCTGCCCGCTGGCTCCCCCCATGGCCCCACGGCGGGTCCCCTGGTGCCCCCGCCCCTCCTGGGGATCCCCATCCACGTGGAGGGCGGGCTCAGCCAGGGGAAGTCAACTGAGCAGAGGTTCTCGGAAACCGAGGACAGAAGGTGGGCCGCAGCCGAGGGCAGGGGGAGCGCTGTCGGCGGAGGAGCAGAGCTGCTGCCAGGGGCCCTGCCCTGGCCGAAGAATGGCTCAATTCTTGGGAGGTGGTCACATGGTGTAAACCTACTGAGAATTTCCTTCACAGACTCACGTGCTCGTACGGCCGGCTCGCTCGGCCCGAGACAGGCTGTGGGTGTCTCGAGAGTCAGTGCCGGGTTTTAGATTAAAAACCTGCCCGAGTTTGTTTTCCGGCAGCTCATAAACACAGAACTTAGAAACTGTGCCCCGTGAGCTACAGGCAGCTCTGTGTGTGTCCTCTTAGTTATCAACTGTGAGGACACTTACGATTTCAGATGCAGATCACGAGCTAAAAGTACTAGTTTTCACTTGCTTTCAGTCCGTCTTTGCTTTTTGGCCCTACGTTCTTCCTGGAGGCCCCTCGTCTCCAGGTGTCATTCAGCAGGCCCAGGGCAGGGACACCTGTTGGGGGAGCCGCCTCATGCACAGATGAAGGTGCCTGGCGTTTTCTGAAGTGGGGAGGCCCATCCTCACCTGCGTGGGCACGCGGGGTGAGAAGGGAAGGAAGCAGACGGGTGACACCGCTGGCACCGAGGGGACGTGTAACCAGGACACTTGCAGGCCGGGGGTGGGTGGCCACCTGGCTCAAGACTGCGCGGGCGGCGCCTGTGGGCTTGCAGGGGAGCTGGGGGATCTCATTTGGGGACGCTCAGCAGGTGACTGCCTGCCCCGGCGGCAGGGCAGCCGGTCAGACCTGCTCGAAGCCCAGCCGGGTATCCCGAGGACGTCGGTGGGGGCGGCCGTCCTGCCCTGCCCCGGTCCCGGTGCTGCTCCTGCAGGATGCCCTGCCCCTCCCCCGCCGCCTGCGGTCCCCCCACTTCCCTTTGTGCTCTGGTTTTGCAAGTGCAGGAATCTGGAAACAAGACTCTCCTCCCCCCACCCCAGGCCATGTGAGGAGGGGGCCTGAGAACAATGGCTTGGCTCCCACCCTCCACACAGGCTCGGGCTGGGCTGGGCTGTCTTTCCAGTTACCAGCTCTGTTCACTTCCTTCCCGAGAAAGAGGAACTGGAACGGCTGCCAGCGCAGAGACCAGGATTCCAGGAAGGGCCCTCTCTGCGGTCCTGTCCCTCCCAGAGGCAGGAGAGAAGAGGCCAGGTAGGCCCTGAGTGGCCGGGCTCCTTCTCTCCGGTGCCTCGGTGGGCCGTCCTTGGTGGCGCCGAATGTGGAGCGCTTGGTGGTTTTCATTCTGAAAGCTGCCACATTCTCCCCAAGTGGCAGGATTAATAATCCAACTTCTGATGACCCCGTCACCTGCTGCAGCCCTCTCAGCTCCAGGGGTCAGGACGAGCAAGGACCCCAGTGGCCTCTCGTCCAGGCTGGCCTTAGGAACAGGCTGATCCTGTCGCCCTGTCCTTGGGGCCTTCCTGACACCTCCTGGTCAGAGCTGCCCACGCTGCTGCCCGCTGGGCCCCTCGAGGCTCCCGGGCCTGCCCTCTTCTGCACCCTCACTCCCTGCCCCCTCTCCTCCCCTCCCACCCTGCTGGCTCCCCTGCTGCTGCTCTGTCCCATCCGCTGTCCTGTCCTCCCGGCTCTGTCCCGTCCGGCTGCCCTCCTGCCTCACCTCCTCCGGGCCCGCCTCCAGACTCGCTGGCCGGGGCGGCCGCCTTCCTCTCGTGCTTTCGCTGCGTCTCCACTCTCCAAGCCTCCCCCACGCCTCCTCCGGCACCAGCAGCCAGTTGCAGCGCCCGCACCAGGCCTCGTCCACGGCCCCTTCGTCAGATGAGACACGAGGAGTGGCCCCAACCTCCTGTCCTCCCACAGGACTGCACCCAGGGGCCCTCCGAGGACCCCCAGTCCCCCAGCCCGGCTGGGTCCCGGTTCTGTGCCCGAACCTCTCTCTCCTGACTGGTCGGGGTCCTAGCCTCCTCCCAGGGCCCCTGCCTGACCTCCCTCCGCTAGGCCCAGGGAACATACAGGTGTGTGCACGTCCACCCAGAGACGACCCAGTTGCTCTCGGATCCCGGCCTGCGGTTGCCTCTCTTCTGCGGCAGGCGTGCCAAGCCAGGGCTGCAACCAGCCTCGGTCCACGGAGCAGGGGCGCGCTAATGCGTGCAGGCGCGTTGCCTCGGGGATCACAGCGATGCCGGCGGCAGGACCGCCGAGCCCTGATCATCTGCTCGGCCGGCGTGTGGCCCTGGGCCGGGGGAGCGGGCTGGTCGGCACCTGTGTCCTGGCCCGGCAGAGAAGCGGGAAGCAGCTCCGCAGGCCGGCACTGGCACTGGCACGTGCCTCGGGCTGTCCGCGGTGGTCCAGCGACAGCTTTATCCTGTTCCTCCTATCAGGGGGTTGATTACTGAGCTAAAGGTGACTTGCATCCCCGCCGTGGGGGGGTTTTGTCTGTCTGGTTCCTGATGACGCTCCTGAAGCAGCAGCCTTGGCGCTGCAAGCACGGCGCCTTCCCAGCGTCCGCTCCCCTGCCTGGTCCCGGCGTGGCTGCGATAGAGCGGGCGTCTGGCCAGTCTCGCTCGAGGGGATGGAGAGGTCTTTAGCTTCGGGCCAGGGTGGTTCCAGGCTTGGGGCCAGCAGTGGAGAGGAGAGAGGAGGGCGGCCAGCCTGGCAGAGCAGAGAGCACCTCGCCCGCGGGAGGGCACCGCCGGCCTGAGACTCCGGGGTGGAGGTCGTCTCCCTGGGCCGGGGCGGAGGGCTCAGCTGGCTCAGAACGTTGCCCCTGACACTGAAGCCCCTGCTCAGGGTCTTTCTCTGCAGCCTTGGCTGCATGCACGGCACCGGAGGGTAGCCCTGGGGGAGGCTGGAGCTCAAAAATCATGCTTCTTTCAGAGACGCTGAGAGGACCGGGAAGTCGGGCAGCGTTGGGCCCGATGAACGAGCTGGGCTGCGCGTGGCCCGCTGGGGCTGCTGCTTTGTGAATGTGATGGGGAGCTCTCAGGCCTCCCTGCCCACCCGCTGCATGTGGGGCACCGGGGGCTGAGGGAAGCCTTTAAGGGAACAAAGCCGAGCTCACCACTTCTGCAGCACAGAGGGTCCCCTGTCGGACCCCAGTGGCCTTGCCCTCTGGAGGGAACCAGGCTGAGGCCCCAAGGCCAGAGGTTCATGGTCAGACAAGGTGGCGTCCACCTGGGGTACTTGGGCAGCGGCACTGCCACTGACCTCAAGCTAGCCCGTCAGAAGGGCATGGTGATAGGGCGGCCACCTCCAATGGGGCAGGCGGGGCGAGCCCTGCTCGGGGCTGCTGGATGTGGAAGTAGTGGTTTTGTCTCCACGGGAGGCCCAGGGCACGGAGCCGTTTCGGGGCTCTGTCCCACCCGCACCCGTTTCTGAGGACTCAGCTGTCTCTAGAGCCCCCTCTCTTCCTTGACTGTCATTCATCACAGATGTTCCTCTGCATAGACGTACTGATAGTTTTCTTCCAAGACCCTCTCTGGGTTCCAATGATTATCTTTCAAGAAGACGTTCTCCCAGACTCGCCAACTTCCAGCCCTGGGAAGGCTCAGCCAGCCCGTGGTCACGCTGTGTGCCCCTCGGGTGGGAGCTCCCCCGGCTGTGCAGGGTGGGAGGCTCGCCGCGTGGCACTGAAGAGCTGTCTGCTCCAGGCTCGGGCGGGGAGGAGCGGAGACACCACGAGAGGGAAACCCACGGCCGCCCGGCTCCAAGGCGGACGCCGACGTGCGTGCAGAGTGTGCGGCGCTGGCCCGAGCGCCCCAGGGCAGCTCTCCTGCTGTCTGGAATTCCGGAGAAGATGGTCCCCGGCTCTGCTCTGGGCCCTGAGCGGGCACTTCCTGGACGGCTGCCGGCTCTCTCTGGCAGCCAGGAGGCCCTGTGGGATGGCCCTGTGGCCTGGGTGGGTGCCGGGCCGTGCTGACTGGAGTCACATGTGGGCAGAGAGGGTCTTGCGGGACACGGGCTTAGTGTGGAGGCCCCCTCTAGGTGGCGTGGCTGGGCCTCAGGAAAGGTGAGCTGACAGGCCACGCCTCTGCTCAGCGGCCTAGGGAGGCCTGAAGCCCAGGAGGGGCCGTGGTGTCCGGGGCAGCGGGGGCAGCGCAGTGAGGCAGCAGCTCCCCCCCAGTGATTGGTGACTGGGGGGCCCTGGCGGGGGACTGGCCACAGGCCTGGCCAATGGAGCGGAACAGCCGGGGCCAGGTGTGAAGCGGTGCCCACCTGGGGACCTCGGGGCCCCAGGGCGCATGTCCAAGCCCTGCTGCACCAAGGGCCCTGCTTTTATACTTTGAGAAAGCGGCTCGGATGCGCCCCCTGGCCTGACTCAGTCCTCCCCTCGGGAGGGACCCACGCTGCCTGCTGAGAGCTCTTGCCCGAGGGCTGCGGAGGGAACCAAGCAGTGGCCTGTGAGCTGGGCCGAGGGGCCGAGACCAGGACTCCCCGTGGTTGACGACCGGGCTCCCTGGGCACCCTGCTCACAGCGGCCTGGCTTTGGTCCCTGGGTCAGGAGGTTGTCGGGAGGGTGGGGCGAGTGCGGTCGGCGGAGGAGCCTGGCCCGTCCCGGCGTGGGCAGTGGGGCCGCAGCTCCTCCCCCTCCTCCACATTCCGTTACTGCAGAGGAAGCTGCTGCGTGAACTCTCGCTCAGACTCTCTGCCAGCTCACACGTGGGGAGAGGAAGCTGGGGGAGAGGGGACAGAGGGCTTGAGCGTGGTCACAGGCCCAGTGTGAGTGCTCACGGGGAGAGGCTGCGGGCCCCATCAGACCCCACATCACAGCTGAGTCCCCGGGACCCCACCAGGGCCTCGGTGACAACACAGGCAGCGAGGCTCTGGGGCTGCGCTCGCTGAGCTGGGGTCTCCTCCCCGACGGCGCCCCTGCTTACAGATGCTCCGCGGTCCCTTCTTTCATTCTCTGGTGGCAAGGACCGCACGTCAGTTGGGCTAGCTGCTGGAAGTGTTTTGAGGCCAGATGTCAGCGTCTTTCTTCCTTGATTTTTTTTTTTTAAAAAGAGCCCAGAACGGTATAAACCAACCCTTCCAAAGTGAATGTCCACAGGTAACTAAAAACCTTGCTGAAGTTCAGGGCTACAGTGCACGGTGATCTCTGTGCAAGTTGGAGGATGCCAGGAGCACGTCAGAGCAGCAGCCTGGCGGGGGGGCGGGCGGCCATGGCGGGCAGGGGGTCCTGAGTGAGCGTGTGCGCGTGCACGAGCGTGAGCGTGTGCACGCACACAGCCCGCAGAACGAAGAACCGGCTAACTCCTGTCCGAGGTCGCTGAACTCGGCCCGCTGCACCCGTCTGTTCCCACCTGCCGAGAGCTCCCTGAAGCGGGAGCATTCCTTGATTGGTGCCCTGCTGCCTGGCTGGCTGTGTCCGGGGAAGAGGAGGCCCGAGATGGTGTCACAGGCTTTTCCCCAGAGTGCCTGGGCAGTGCAGCTCGGCCTGGCTGACATCCTGGAGACCCGCCGCGCACCATACCTGGACTTAAGCTGAATGCTCTAGAGCCATCAAAATGCGCTGGAAATGACTCCTGAATGTTTATTTCCTTTTGTAATAACAGGCAGAGGCTCTAGCTACAATTAACATGCAGCTGGTAGGAGCCAGACGCTCCGGAAAGGCTGATGTTTTCATAGGTCTTCAATGTAGAGAGCTTACGCTACTGATTCCTATCACAGACGCTGCGCCTTCCTGGCTGTGGTAAGAAACGGTCCATTACGTAGATGGGGTGTTCTGATTTTTGTAGCCTGTTGCTTTTTAAGGTTCTGAACCGAAGAGTGGTGAGTGTGAACCACGTAGCCTGCCTCAGGCATAAACTGCTGCCTCTGGCTCTCCGGGGGACAGAACGGCACGTCCGCCGCTCGGGAAGGGCTGCAGGAACGGGGACCAACAGCCCGGGACACCCGCCCGGGGCCCCAGGCTCCTCACCCTGGAAGAATATGGGACACGTGTTCCTTTGTTTGTGGAGCACTAGTTCCTTGCCTTTTTCTTGTCCCCCGACTACCTTGGTTTGAGGCTAATGCTCCTTCCAGGTAATCTCAACCAGGGGAAAACAGAACCAGGAAGACTCGCTCAGAAAGTCAACGGCCACACTGAGAACAGACCGGGCCTCCACTCAGGCTCGGGCAGACTGGCACCCTGTTGGGCTCCCCACCCCGCCCTGCTTTTCCCTGGTGTGCTCTTACCTGGGGGGTGCTCGGAGCCACAGATCTTATCGCTGCCCGTGGTTCTTTCCAAGGGAGGAACGCCGGCAGTTATTTTTGCCCATTACACTTGGTATAATGGCGACAGTTGCTTCCTTGGTTCTCATTAAAACTGGGAAACTCCTAGGTGCGCTCCGCCCTCCCACCGCGTGTGTGGGAGGCAGGGGACCCCGGGGGGACACACGGGACAGGCGGCCCGTGTCACCCTGTCCCTCCGCTACTCAAGGGGTGCTCTGTTGGCAGGTCTCGGGGGCCAAACTCGGCCCCTTGGCAGCATCGTTTTAGCTTCTCAAATTAGAAAGTTCACTTTTACTCCCTAGACTGAGTGCCCTCTGCTCTTTGATGCCTGGCTGGTATTTTGGGGTCCTGGGCCTGTGAGACCCCGTGGACAGACGCAGCCTGGTGCGGCCCAGCCGTGCAAGAGGCTCCAGCCGTAGAGAGCTGAGGAGCCGGCGGCGAGCAAGGGGAGGTAGCTGGACACTCTGCTGAAGGAGGAAGCAGCCTGCTTCTGTCGCGTGCAGAACCCAGCAGCCCTGACCCCAGACGCAGCCCTGGTGTGCAACTGGGGCGTGAAAGGCCGGGTGGCAGGTTGTACTCTCAGGGTCCAGATGACATCCTAGGGCCTGGAGGATGGATGCAGCTTCCCCAGGGAGCACCTTCCTCTCCCGGCCCCGGAAAGCGGCCGGTCCCTCTTCCCACCTGTAATCACGCACGCATACCCCCTGGCAGGGATCTTTGCAGGCATGTCACTTCTTAGTTATATAATAGGTATAAGCAGTTCTCCGTTCTAACCTAAAACACCCCACACCCACATCCAGTGGATATATGTGCCTTTCTCCCGTCACCCGCCTGCCAGGGGCTTCTGTGTTCCAGGGACCCCGAGTCAGTGCAGAACAAATGCTGTGCTCGTCTCTCCTCAGGGTGTTTCCATACCCCCCAGGGAAGTAGGACAGCAGCAGTCAAGGGCAGGGCCCCCCCCCCCCAGCTTCCTGTCCGTGACTCGGCACAGTACGCACTCACCAGATGGAAGCTATGGTTTTTCAAAGTCTATTATCTTAGAGAGGACTTCTCCATTTAGGAAGATGCTGGAGGTTCCGGTGTGGAGAGCTGGACCCTGCAGCGGGTCGTGGAGTGTGTGGCCGTCCCCTCAGCGTAATTATCAGTAGGGCCTCTTTCCCTCTCAGCAGCGCCCTGGTGAGGACCCAGATGGGACGGTAGTGTGTCTGGCCCCCCCGTCATGCGTGAGCAGCCTGGAGCACGGTCAGAGACACCGTGCTCACACTCTCGTGTCTGCAGAGGCCGGGAAAGCAGGCTGCTCACCCCTGTGTGACTGAAGGCCAGCCCGCTAGATGCTGCAGACGGCGAGTGGGGAGGAGGGGGCCCGCTGCTCGGCCGAGGCACGGAGCTGGCTGTCGGCAGGCGGCCTGGAGCTACCAAGTGAGTGCACATCCAGCGATGGGGGGCCAGTCTGTCAGGTCCAGGCTCACCCTCTGTCTCCCCAAAGCCCGGACAGACTGCGACACTGAGACCAGGGCCCCACCGAGACCATGAACCCGGCTACCGTGTTCATGTCACTAACTTGGTGTTGGGTTTCCTGTGCTGGTACGTGGGTGCTCAGAGGCGGGGGCACTGCCTTCTTCTTAAGTTTTGAAGGAGCCTCATGCCCAGGGGTTTTTATCTTTTTATCAAGTGTCCTAGACCATTAACGACACTTGATATTTCCATTTAGACGTCGTTCCAGAAGTTCCTAAGATGTTGTAATCATAAAAGGGGACGAAAGTTACAACCACGGTGACCCAGGAGCGGGCGGTCAGTCCCCGGCAGGACATGTGAGGAACCGGCGGCGCTGCTGAGCCTCCTACGCGGCCAGCAGCTCTCAGCTGCCCGGACAGGTGAATGACCGCAGGGCAGCGGCCCTGGCCGGCTGGGCTCCGCACGGCTGGAGGGCAGCCACGGGCGGGGACAGCGCTCCCACCCGCCGGGGGACAGCGCCGGGCGGGGCCGAGGGGACCCGAGGGTCAGAGCGGAGCACCAGCCCCGGCCGCTGCGTCCCGAGCTGCTCCCGCGCGGGCGAGACCCCGAGTGTGCCCGTCCGCCCCCACCCCGCGTCCGGCGCCCACTCACCGGCTCGCTGGGCCGCGGACCGCGCAGTCGCCGCGAGGGGGGCAGCTCGGGGCTCCGAGAGAGGCGGCGGGGCTGAGGGCGCGCACGCCGCGCGGGCCTGTGTACACACGTGACCGCGCCGCTCCCGCCCCGCCCGGGAGTCCGCCCCGCCCCCGGGGGCGCGCCGCTGGCCGGCGCTCGTTCGGCCGAGGGCCTGGGCGGGCCAGATTGCTGAGTCAGAACGCGCTCTAATCCGCAGGGGACGGACACCCCGCCCTCGGAGGTTGTAATCGGGGCCTGCCAGGCGCACCTGCTCCTCTTCCCCAAGAGTGCTTGCTGGCTCCAGGTTCACCCCTTACTTCCTGGCCTGAGGAATTTCTTTGTAAACAACTGGCCGCAGGAAAACCGTTTAAAGAGACAGTGCGCTGTTTGCAGTCTCATTAATTCCGTAGCTGCTGTTCTAATTGGGTGTTGGGAAAGTTACAGAACAAGGTCGTTTTCTCTGCTCTAAGGCTTGTGCTGTAATAGTGCTCCTGGCAACGCGATCTGGCTCCAGAGCTAAGAACGTTTCTGAAAATCCAAGTGTGCTGTGTGACCAGGGGTTGATGGAACAGGAATGATGAGAATAGTAACCAAGGCTGGCCCTGGGTGTCATGGTCCTGCTGGCTGGGCTCAGGGCTCCACCTTGGGCCATCCTGCTTGACAGGACAGCTTCCTGACCAAGGGATCCGAGAGGGAAGTTGGGGGTCAGCTGGGGGACCAGACTGCCTCTGGCTCTCTGTCAAGGTCATGTACAGACCCCTGGGGCCCCCACCCTCCCCTTGGCCCTGTTGTCATTACCGTAAGTTGCTTCTCATCCCAACACCAGGTCTTTGTGGCAGCAGGCAGGCATCCAGTCGTGGAAAGGGTAGTCCTGTCAGCTGGCACTGACATCCAGCAGCGAAGGAGGACGGGCTGTGTGCCAGGTTCTGTTCTGGGCCCTCAGAGCAGCCTTTCAAGGTATATGCTCCATGTTTCATCAAGTCAGAGACTCCGTCAGCGCTGCACGCGTCAAAACGTTATGGACCGCTACAAGAAAAGAGTGTGTCGCTGTCTCTCGTAAGAAGCGTGCTGATCTTAGAGTCGTCAAAGTGAGGAAATATGCCTTATCATCAGTGGAGTACAGCGCCCTGCTCATTTTAAATTGTACTGAGGCTCAGAAAACTTAAGCAGCGTGCCCGGGGTCATGCAGCAGGGTGGAGCCAGAATTTGCACTCAGGTGGTCTCTGCTTTCTAGATCTAGGGCTTGGGACTTTGGGTCGTCCTAGCGATCTGCCTAAGACGTGTTGTTGTCTACTTGTTTGAAAGGCCCAGGACCCCAGGATTCCTGGTCAGAGTCCCTGGAACGCCAGGCTCGGCAAGGCTCACCCTCTGGAACGTGGCCCTGGAACGTGGGCTCTGCCCACGGGGTGCTCCCCGCCTGGTCAGCTGCTGGTCGTAACTGGGAAAAAGCAGGCGTTCGGCTCCGTCCCGGCCCCTTAGCCCTCGGGTCACCCCACTGCTTTATCTGCAGAGAAAAACTTCCTCCACCAAGCAGGCCCGGGCCAGGGAGAATGGCAGAGTCTGTGTGTGTCGGGGGATCTTCAAAGTGGACCCACCCTCCAGCTGAGCCCAGATCAGCGTTCTCTAGCTGGGGAATGTAAACACGCTCTGCGGGGCCCCAGCTCTGTGGCCTGCTGCTAGCTGCTCCCAGAGCTCAGGCCAACTCCTGTGCAAGACCCAGGTGTCTGCAGGGACAGCTGTACCGTCCTGGGGGCGGGAGGAGTGGGAAGCTGGTCCTGGTTCCTGGGTTTCCAACTGCATCGTCTAGTGTTGACTTTTGAAAACCGCGTGGAGTCGGCCTCCCCTGCTGTTTCTGGTGAAGGCCCCCAAGGAGCGGTCAAGTGCTGCTGGGCCCCAGGCCTCTACCTTTGTAGCTGCACACGCCGTGTTCACAAGGCTGGTGCCCTAACTGTGCCACACTCTGTGGAGCAGAGACTCCGGCCGGTGCTCTGCTGGGCTCACGGACACGCCTCTCCGTGGATGTAGACTGCTCACCAGTCTTGAGACTCGGCCAGTCTTTCTGGTTGTCCTCGAGCGGCAGTCAATCCCACGCCGGGGGCGCTGGACTGCTGGTCAGGGACTCGAGGGTCACCTGCTGCGGGGGCCGCACTTGGTCCTTCCCTCGGGGGCGGCGAGGGTGACGGCTGCCCTCACTGACAAGGCAGGTGGGTTTTTCTTTTTAGGAGTTATGCACCTTTAGGAGATGCACCTTTTTAGGAGTTTCACACCTACGAAGAAATGTGATTCTATGTGAAACGTGGGTCAAGGGCAAGGAACGTTTAAAGTTCCCTTGTTAGTTCTTGTGAGTGTGGCTTGTAGTGAGGTTATGTGTTTTGATGTCTCTGTGGTTCTGTTACTGTAAGTTGTGTTGCTCAGGTCCCGGTAGTTGATTTTGATAAGGAAGCATGAGGGCCTGGTGAGAACACGAGTCCCACCCTGGAGGGGCCGGGGGTGGACGTCAGTTGACAGCTGGGCCCGTGGTTTCTGTGTGGTCATCCTGGGTCGTCACCCTTGTCAGTGCAGTTGCCTCACTGCCCCCCCCCCCCCTTTCTAAATCCCATCCTACTCGGCCTCTGCCGGCACCCCTTCTGTCCTCCGTGGAAGCAGATCCTCCCCATTATTAACGTGAGAAGCGCCCGGGGTGGGTGTGTGACAGGTCCCTGCCCTCGGCGTGCAGGGCCTGGAGCGGGGGCCACCCAGACTCCAGGAGGGCAGTGGAGCGGCACCCGGTGTCAGCCCTGCCCGAGATGCGCCTTTCCTGGCCTGGGGGAGACCAGTGGCTCTGAGAGGTCAGCACGCTGACGGGGCCCGCCCTCCAGGAGCCCCAGGCCGGCGCGAGGCAGGCTGTGAGCCGGGGCTCTGGTCCCCGACGGGGAGCACCAGGGACGCCGGGAGTCGGCAGGGGTGCAGCTGGGCCAGCCTGGAGGAGGGCCACCGGGGCCCAAGCCACGGCCTCAGCCACGCTCGGAGACCTGGTCCCGGGCCTCTGTCTAGCCTGAGGCCGACGAGCGCCCCACACGCCTAGCGGCCCCGGCGCAGCCTTCGTGGTGCTTCTTACGTCTGGAAAATGCGGCCCCTCCCGAGAGCCCCTGGGCGGCCGCCTGATGGCAGCCGGCTGGGGGGTGCGGGAGGCCCCTCCGGCTCTCAGGTGTCCCGACGCTCGCCCGGCAGCGGCCTGCCCTCCCCTGCCCCGTGGCCGTCTTCTCATCCTGGTCTCCGTGTGCGAAGGACCACCGACCCCAGCGGGTGGGCCACGAGCCGGGCTGTGTCTCCTCCGCGTCCGAGCCGGCGGCAGCGGCGAGGACATGGCCCTGTGGACGCACCCTGCGCGGAGGGCCCCGCTGTCCACTGCGGTTCCGGCACCGCGCCGCCTCGCCCTGCTCCTTCTCCACACGCCTCGCCAGCCCGGCTGCCCCGGCTCTCGCACGGCCGCTCCAGCCGCGGGTCGGGAGACGAGGGCAGGCCCCCATCCCCGCTACGGGGCACGCGTACGGGGGTGCCCGGGCACGCGGGGGCTTCGCGCCTGGGCGCCCCTCACCCAGCAGCAGCAGCGCGGATCGTCTCGGGGATTGTAGGTTAACCCGCCATGTGCTTAATGGAGGTTCGTCGCGGCCCCGGCTGTTCAGCCACGTCGGCTCTGGTGTCCGAGAGAAACCGGCGCTGAGCCTGCTTATTCTCCGCACCGCACGAGGGTGCAGGGCGAGTCGGGTGGTCGTGGGCAAGGTCGCCCACGGTGCCATGGTGCCCGTGGGACCTGGGAAGGGGCCCCGATCGCTGGCCTTGTGCCACAGTCTTTACGGAGTGATTTCCTGCACTTGAGTGGGATTCCCAGTGGCCACCAGGCCCGGTTTAGAGAGGCCGGGCTCCAGGGGATAACAGACCCCCGACCAGAGCAGACAGCTGGGGCTCCGTGCGGCCCGGCAGCCTCATCAGGGCGCCTCCCAGCTCCCGGGGACGCTTTGGCAGCTCCGCTTTGCAGGTGGGGAGACCAAGGCCCCGCGAGGAACTGACCTGCACAGGGTCCTGCCACGGTCATGGGCTGGAGCCCAGGTCAGTACCAGGTCGGTGGGCTTTGGTGGCCCCTCATGCTCCCTGTTCTGAGGAGCAGGGATCAGTCCATCCTCTGCGGTGGGCACAGCGCCTCAGCCTTTGTGCAGCCCTGCCCGTGGGCCCCAGGGTGCTCCCCCGCTCGGATAGGGCGGGTTTCCCCGTGGCCGTCTGAGCGGTCCTGGAGGGGTAGAGCCAGCGTGGCTACAGGGCCACGTCCGCTCGGTGGTTTTCTCGAAGCTGGATCTTCCCTCAGAGCCGAGGATGTGGAGGCAGTTGACGGTGGGAGCCCGTGAGATGCCGAGTCGTCGTCTGACTTCGGGAGGCCGGCCTCCGCGGTGCAGCCTCAGAGGCTCCTTCCCAAGGAGTCAAGTCAGCGCTCCCCAGAGTCAGGGGAGACCGTGGCACGTCACCCAACTCTGCTGATGAAACTTTTCGGCCACACTTTTAGCCAAGAAGAGCTCACGGTCCGGCTTCCAAATAACGCAATCAATGACAATACTCCGTTACTTAGAAAAAGCTGTTCCGCTGTAGTCATGTGTGCTTTTATTTGTGTGTACTGCGTGTGTGTGTGGTATAAAACATACGGATCACATCAGAGCCATACGCTGAAGTGTTCCAGGTGCGTGTGAAGAAATGATGAGATGTCTGGAGGTGAGGGGAGGAGGGGGAGATGGGCCACACCATTGGACACAGGGGTTCACCACACTTCCCTTAATAACAGAAAGAGGAGAAAAGAGGGAGGGCGGTGGGCCTGAGCACGTCCCGGGGCCGCCTGCTGGGACCTGCGTCCTACCCCATATGCGCTCACCCCTCCACTCCTCCTGCAGAAGGGGGTTCACAAAGCCGGACTCGCTGTCTTGCTGACGGTTAGTGGGGAGCCTCTGTCACGCCCTGTCCCTCGAGGGAGCCCATCAGTCGCTGCCAGATTGAGTGCTGCTGCTGCCGGTTAGGACCTCGCGTGCAGGCACCTCGAAGCTGGGGTTAGGAGGGGAAAGAACCAGAGTTCTTATTCCGGGAGTTTATTTTTTCTCTTCCCAAACCTTTAATCGACGTTAAAAATAGTGCACGTGGGGCTTCCCTGGTGGCGCAGTGGTTAAGAATCCGCCTGCTAATGCGGGGAACTTGGGTTCGAGCCCTGGTCCGGGAAGATCCCACATGCCGTGGAGCAGCTAAGCCCGGGCGCCACAACTACTGAAGCACGCGCACCTAGAGCCCGTGCTCCGCAACAAGAGAAGCCACCGCAATGAGAAGCACGCGCGCCGCAACGAAGAGTAGCCCCTGATCGCTGCAACTAGAGAAAGCCTTCATGCAGCAATGAAGACCCAACACAGCCAAAAATAAATTAGTTAAACTAATTACTTAATTTAAAAAAATAGTGCACGTGACACAGTGCTTCCTGGAGAGCAGGAGCGGGGTCCCCGGAGGGGCACATGGCCCGGGGTTTCCTCTCAGCAGCGCGCGCTGGGGGCATCCCGGAGTCTGCTGGCCACCTGCCAGTCAGGCGTGGCCCCAGAAGCCAGGGCACCGTCCCCACTACAGTGAAGGGTCCCAGGCCCAGGTCTGGCCGAGCCATATGGGGAAGGCAGTCTGCCCCATGCCAGGATCCTGCCCGAGGACTCAGAGGAGGGTGGGTGGGGGTGTGGATTTTTACCCCACGTGACCTGTGGAAATGATGGGGGGTGGGTCTGGCAGGTTCCCCTGCACAGAAAAGCGCGGGCCCAGGGCCGAGGCTATAGATGCCGGACATTCGTGCAGGCTGGTCCCCCACCCGTGGCCTTGCTCCCTCTGCCTCGGACGGATGGCCATCACTGAGGTGTGCAGCAGATTTCAGGACGCGAGATCAACATACAAAAGTCAACTGTATTTCTGTGCGTTAGCCGTGAACGCTGAAACTGAAATTTAACATGGCAGTGTGGTGCCATTCCTACCAGCCCAGCCTTGCTGCTGGTTTTCCCTATCCTTTGGGCATTTGCACTCTTCATGGAGCAGGTTTTTCCATGCAGGAGCCACTTTTTTTGTTCAGGGGTAAGTTGGGGTTTTTCAGGTGCCTCCTTCCTTATTCTCTTTCCTAACCCTATGCAAGCACCTCTGGCCGCCATCATCTCCTGCGATGCCGGAGGGCTGCCACCCAGGCTCTTGGGCCCAGGGGTAATGCCTCCTAGAGGGAGACTGCACTCTAGTTCTCTGGCGTGGCCTGAGGTGTGGGTGGGCATGCTTGGTGGAAGGCGGGGGGAGGTGAAGGGGGAGAGGTGGGAGGACTGTCGTTGCTCCTTGGAGTTTGGTAAGGAGGGTGGGCCTAGGGCTTGGCAAGCGCCACTTATGGCAGGTTTAGAAATTTCCAAATAAATCTCTGTTTATTAGTGGTAAGCAAAAACAAACAACAGTGTGGTGTTAATGGAGGGAGAGACACAGATCTGAATAGAGACCCCAGAAACTGTCCCACATCAGCAACTTGATTTTCGGCAGAGGTGTAAATGTAATTCAGTGGAGAGTCTTTTCAACAAACGGTGCTGCAGTAATAAGACATACACAGGGAAAAAGTGTGTCAATTCCTTGGGCTCTTCTATGTTGACCATCATGCCATCTGTAAATATAGACAGTTGTATTTCTTCCTTTCCAATCCGAGTGCCTTCGATTGCACTTTCTTGCTTTCTTGCCCTGGCTGGAACATCTAGTGCTGTGTTGAATAGCAGTGGTGAGGGTGGATCGCCTCACCTTGTTCCCAATCTGGTGGGGGGAGGGGGCAGTTTTACATGTTACGTACCAAGTTGAGGAAGCTCTCCTCTATTACTAGTTTTCTGAGAATGTATATCATGAATGAGTTTTGAATTTTGTCACACGCTTTTTCTGCATCAGTTGATATGGTCATGTGATACTTCTTCTTTAGCCTGTTGATATGACGGGTTTATTAGATTGATTCTTGAATACTGAACCAGGCTTGCGTCTGTGGAATAAACTCTACTTGGTCATGGTGTATAATTTTTTTTATACGTTGCTGAGTAGGATTTTTGCATTTATATTTATGAGAGATTTTGGTCTATATTTTTCTTTTCCTTTCATTCTTTTTCCCTTCGTACTATTTTTGTCTGGCTTTGGTAACAAGGTAACACTGGCCTCATAGAGCAAACTGGGAAATGGTTCCTTTGCTTCCAGTTTCTGGAAGAGCTCATATAAAATTGGTGTTAATTCTTCTTTAAGTGTTGAATAGAATTCCAGCGAAACCATCTGGGCTTGGACATAAGGTTCTGGAGTCAGGCCTGCCGTCGCTTTAGTGACAGCCAGGCCCTGCGATGGCCGTCTCTGGAGGGGCTGGCGGGCCGGCTGCACCAAGGCCTTCAGCAGCACTTTGCTTCCTCTTGCTTGTGGCCGACGGCAGACCCTGCTCCCCTGGGGCTGGGGCTCCCCCCTTCCTCACACGCACACTCACGATTTCCACCCGCCAGATGCTTCCAAGCAGGGCCTGACCCACTGGCGGGGCCACGTGTGAGGGAAGGGGTTTGTGCGGGAGCTCTGGGGGCTGCGAGCAGACGTCGGCATCCAGGCGGGTGTTCCAAACCCCCTGCAGCACTTCCTGTGCTTTCACCAGTGGTTGGTTCGCGGGAGGTGGCGTGCCCTGGAACTCTGGGCACGCTGATCAGCCAGACGTTCCGGCTAATAATGTCTGCGTCGGACATATTTATTCTTCGCTGAATGACTCAGAATGATCCCCATGATCTTGGGGTGCTGGTTTTGAGAGCTTGTTCTTACTTCCTCGGGGGAGGGTTTGGTGGCAATTTCATTCTTCTAGAACACCAGCTCGGCAGAGTTGTTCTACTCTGCCCCCCACACCCCCAGCCATCCTGGCTTCTCCTCTGCTTCACGTGGGCCTTTGTGCCCCCTCCCCGGGATGTGGGTGCCTGCTCCCTTTGCCTGGACCACCTCTCTCCCAAATATCCACGGCTGTGCCCTCACCTCTGGGTCTCAGGTGTCACTGTCCTGACGCTGTTTCCTTGACCTCCGTCCTCCTCCAGCCATTTTAAATTACAAAACGTTAAGTCAACCGACTCTCTGTCTGTTGTCCCTAATTTTCCTCCTTAGTATTATAGCCTCTCAAGGCAGTCTAACTATGGCAGGGGGTCTTAGTTCAGGCTGCTATCACAAAATGCCATAGGCTGGGTGGCTTATAGGTAACACATTTATTTCTCATGGTTCTGGAGGCTGGAAGTCCAAGATCAAGGCACTGGCAGTTTTGGTGTCTGGTGGGTTCTCTTCCCGGTTCTCCTTGCTGTGTCCTCACATGGTGGAGGGGTGAGGAGCTCTCTTTAGTGACAGCCAGTGCCCTCTCTTATGAAGGCAATGATCCCCTTCACGGGGCCCCCATCCTCATGATCTAATTACCTCCCAAAGGCCCCACCTCCTAGTGCCATCACGGCGTGGGCGGTAGGATTATGATACATGAGTTCTGGGGGCACTGGAACATGCTTTGTGGTAGCAGGCGTTCCCCACAGTAAGCTTAGCACTTAGAAGAATATCTCACGTGAAGATGTTGCTTAACAAATGTATGTGGAATGCATCCAGGTCTGTCATGTACCCGCTCTTCCTGACCGGGAGCTGCTGAGCCAAGTTGCCTGGGGTTCGAGGGCCTCTGTGGCCCCTCAGGGTAGACCCAGTGCTGCTGCCGGGGTCACGCAGCAGGCCACACCGTCCCACTCCACCAGCTGGACTCTGGCCACAGAGGCCCTCAGGGCTGGACCAAGCGCCTTTTCTCCTCGGTCCCTACAGGGAGCCCCAGGGTGCACTGAGTGGCCCCGTGCCTGCTGCCCTCTGACACAGGCCCGGGACAGACAACCGGGGGCAGCACAGCCCAGCAGCAGCTTCTGGGGGTGGGCTCCACCTGCTTCCGTGGGAGGCCTTGCGGGGACAGAGTGCATCCTGCAGGCGGGTCCCTGGGCAGAGAAGGGCCTGGGAAGGAGCTGGATCCCGGCCCATTTCACACCCTTTACCTCGTCTGCACGGTGCAGGCAACAGGGCGGCTGGGAGCGTGAGACGAGCAGTGGGCACGAAGCTCCCTCTGGGCTGCGTGTCCCCGCGTGCGGTGTCCCACCCTCACCCTGCCCCAGGCCAGCTCTGCCCCTCCTGCTCTCTCCTTTGTCCAGTCTCCCACGGTGGCCCGTTAGAGTCACCAGAACAGTACGTGAAGAAACCAGATTGGGGGTTCTTGGGTTGCAGGGCTGCCACAGGAAATGCACTGGGAAATCAGCACGCAGATCCTCTGTGACTCGGAAGACCTCAAGTGGAGTCCATTCCACGAAACTGGCTTGTGGCTTCGAATCTTGAAACCGTTGGTGTTAGCATTTCTGAGTCTCGGTTTCCTTATCTGTAAAGTGACGATGCTGACGCCAGCGTCCCGGGGCTTAAACGGGGTCACAGAGGTGAGACTGTGGTGGTGGGCCCGCCCCGCCCTGCCCTCCACTCTCCTCCCCCACCCAGCTCTGGCCCCCGCCTCGTGCCTGCCCCTGTCCCTGCCCCTGTCCCTGTCCCTGCCCCTAGCAGCACTCCTGAGCGAGCCTCTGTGTGCGGACCAGCCTTGGGTGCTGGGGAAATGGCCAAGAGGAAAAGCACAGAAAGATGCAGGCTTGGCTCTGGGACCTTGGGAGATCCTTATCGGGCTGGGAAGCTGGGACACCCACACCCGCCAGCCAGCGCAGGGCCTCAGCAGCCGGGGGACAGCGTGTCCTCACGCCAGGCTGCCAGAGCAGCCCCCCCGAAACCAGCCCCGCCTCCAGAGCCTGCTGCAGGCCTTGGGCGGGCTCAGCAGGCTCCGGCTGCGGGAGTGTGGTTTTCCTCCGACTATAAAAATCGATTTGCAGTTTTGTCTTAGGGTAAGGACACCTTCATTCATTTACTCCGTGGGCCTTTATTGATCACCTGCTTTTTGCTGGGTGATGTCAGCGCCTCCGGTGGGCAGACCCGGCCTTATGCTTGTGGCGCTCACAGTTTGGGGGGTGGAGCGCTAGGGGGTGTTCAGCGGGTGAGGCAGAGAGGGCTTCCCCGAAGCTGAGGGTTGACAGGCGCTCGGAAGTGAGCGCTCCAGGCAGGGGGAGCGCATGCGCAGACGCCCTGGGAGGAGCCAGCAGGCCAGGTTCCCCGGCTGCAGGGGGTGGAGATGGGGGGTGGGGACCGAGCCTGTGGTCGGCAGACGCGTCCGTGTTAACTGCACCGCGTGGTTTTCCTGCCTCGCCTGTGGGGACCTGCCAGGGAGCCCGGGCCACTGCGCCGTGAGGAGAGCCACAGGCAGACCCCTGGGCGGGGGCTCAGCGTCTGCCACTCGGCGGCCGAGCTGTGGGCCGGGAAGTGCTCGGAGCCCTGGGCTGGGCCTTCCCCTGGCCCGGAGGTCCCTCCCCCTCCCCCTCCTCCCCCCCCGCCCGGGGCCTCGCGGCAGCCGCCGCCCACACGGCCTGGGGGGGAGGGGTGGTCCGCGCCCCCCAACCCCCGTGCAGGGCCGACCCCGCCCACCGCCTGACCCCGCCCCGCCAGGAGTCCCGCCCATACGCCCAGCCGCGCGCTTGCGTCACCGCCCAGCCGGCTGGATCTGGTTCCAGCCGAGCCTAGCCGGCCTGACATGCGCAGTGCGCGGGTGCTGCGGCGGCCGGGAGGTGCCGCGGTCCCGGGCACACCTGGCGGCCTGGGACGTGGAGGTCAGTGCGCCGGGCCAGGAGCGGGCCGTGGGGGCTGGGGGGCGCGGGGGTCCGTCCTGCAGGGCGGGGCGGGGGCTCGGCGGCGCCCTGGAGACCCGAAACCGGGGGAGGGGCGGGGAGGAGGAGGAGGGGCCCGGCCCGCCTAGTCCCGCTTCCAGACGACAGGGTCCGGAGCGCCCCGCCCTCCGGGCCCGGGGTCCCGAACCGCGGACAGGCTGCGTGGGGCCGGGGCTCTGAGACGCGACTCGACGCGACGCGCCTCCCTCTCCCCGGGCGAGGCCTCGGGTGCCCGCCGACCGTGGGCTGCTTCTTGCGTCCCGGGACCCACGCCAGTCTCCTGGGCTCTGCCGGCCCCACCTTCTCTCTGTAGGAGCGGGGAGTGGTCTGGACCACGTCGCTGCCGCCTCCCCCAGGCTGGGCTGTCATCACCGTTGGCGACCCGCCTTCGGGGCCTTTGTAGCCGGAGGCCTTAGCCCTGCGAGGTCCACCGCCGCAGAGCGCATTGAGTGTCAGGACTTGGGGGCGGAACCCACCAGGGCATCTACCATTTTGCTTGTTAATTACCTGGGTATGCGTAACTCTTTACTTGGCGATGTGAGTGTTTAGTTTTTTAATTCATTGTTACACTCAGGAATTCTTACGAAGTGTGGGGGGAAGAAGCCCATCAGTAGTTTCCTAGTGTGATGAAATGATTTTGGAAATTACACTTAACAGCGGATGGAGCTGACATCGTGAGGTACTACGTGCACGTTTAACGGAGCCTTTGGATTTTCCTGTTTCCTTCTTTTGGAGCCACTAACATGTTTTGTTTTGTTTTGTTGCCTGAAGAGCCTGCAGCCCGGTGCCTGCGGGGCTGGAGGGCAGCTGGGCCCCTGTAAGGCCCGCGGTCGAGGTGGGTTAGGACGCGGCCCCAAACGGGTGTATCCGCTCTGTGCCCGGTCGTCCAGTTTTCCCTCCCGAGGACGCAAGGCACAGAAGCCGCTGGGGAAGAGGACAGGCCAGAGTCTGCTGGGTTGACACGGGGTGAAAACGTAATTGAAAATCTTGAGCAAAAGTGGGATTGTTTTTGCTTTGAGGGAAGCAGCGTCGGACGCTGTGGGAAGCCTGGCGCCCCAGGCCCTCCTCGAGTATGGGGGAGAGAGAGGTCTTTGTGGTCTTGTGGTATGTTTTTCATACGTTCAGAATCTGATTTTCATTAAAATGGCAAGATCAGTACCGTCAAATTAGGAACGACTGTCCGCTAATCTTTCAGAAGTTGTTGGAAGTTACGCTCTCGGTGTGTTAAACGTTATATCTAGACTCGCAGTTCGTACGCTTGATGTTCCACTCAGCTCTGGCCACGCTGGCTGTCCATCTCCCGGAACTGCATTTCCAGGTTAAACACAAAATGCAGCCTGAACTCCTGGTCAGTCACGCGTTTCCAAAGATAAAGAAAAGCAGCTTCTTGTAGGGAGGAGGTGGGCGTGGCGGGGCCTGCAGAGCGGGGGCAGCTTCTCTGAATACACGGAGCAGACCCTGCGTGACCTTTGCCTGCTGATACCGGGACAGTCCACGTTAGGCTGTTGACCGTGCAGAGCACAGCTGGGCCCCAGGCCTGTGTTGGCCTCTCAGCAGCGAAAGCGATGGGGAGGGTTGTAAATCATCCTCCTGCCTAGAACCAAGGAGGGCCCACGGGCAGGTCCTACGCGTGGACATCAGAGCTCCTGCAGAGGCCAGCCAGCCAGGGCCTGTTTGCTCCCTGGATATGGGCGAGATCAACCCAAAAGCTTAGCCGAGATTCTGGGAAGCAGTGAGAGCGGGCGGCCCTTGGGATCTGGGGGCCAGAAAGGCCTGTGCCCCCTCTGCAGCTGGGAGGGGGTGTGGGGTCCTGGCCCGGGCCACTGTCCTGGGCCTGCTGGTGGGAGACCTTGGGGCTGTGAATGAAGGTCTCCAGTGGGCAGTGGCGGGGGGGCGGGTGGCAGCCTCTTCCTGTCCTCAGGAGGCCTTAAAGACTGGGTGTGTAGGAGCCAGGTTCCTGCTAAAAGTCAGCCAACGAGAGCCAGCCCCCATAAATGCCTGGTAAGAAGAATCGCTGGACCCCCTCAGCCCACCCCCGCCCCGGGGCTCATCGGGGAAGCAGGGTAGCTGCTCTGGAAATGCAAATGCTGCCAGAGGAGCAGATCGTGTGGCCCTCTTAGCAGCTTCCTTCCTGGTGGGCTGGAGCTCTCCCTGATGGAATGTGCTGCCTCTTCTCTGTCCTGCCCCCTGTGCCGCGTGGTCTGAGGTCTCCGTGCCGCACCTCAGCAGCACTGAGCACGAGGGCCTGCCCCCGCCCCCAGCCTGTGGGTGCCCGTGTTACACCTGAGCCGGGTGCTTCTCCCCCTGCCCCCGCAGGCCTGCGTCCCCCGAGGCCCCAGGCCTGGGCTTGTTGACACGGCGCCCGGTGGGGGAGGTGCTGGGTGCACCAGGTTCCCGCGTCCAGGCCCTGGGCCTCGCGTGCCGGTGCTGACCTGCCCGTGCACCTGCTGGCTTTGGCTCTCCTTTGACCACGTGTCCCTGCGGGCTCTCCCCCCCCCCCCCCCGGCTCCTCCCTAGACCGCAGCCTCTGAAGGGAGCCGAGGGATCTCCCCCGTCCCAGCTCTCCCCTGAAGCTGTAACCTGGCTTTGCTCCATTGTCCATCCAAGGGCAGGAACGGATGGACAGCCTGTGAAAAGGTAAAATGAGTAAATATCTCAGGACTTTCTGCTTCCAGAAACGAATCTGATCTCTGTAAACACAGTTCCTGTCTCAGGGCAGTTAAACCACGCCTCCTGCTGTCCACAGGCCAGAGGGGGTCCGCCCCCCCCCCCCCCCCCATCTTGCAGGTGTGGGCCTTGCGGAGAGGCTGTCCTTGCTGGCCGGGACCCGAGTCCAGAGGAGATGAGAAGCTGATCACAGCACGGCCTTGGGAGAGCCAGGAGTCCTGCCGTCATCCAGGCTGAAACTGTGGGGGACCTTGAGAGAGTTTTATAAGGCTGGTCATCTACTCTCTGGCTTCGGCACCCTGATCTGTGTTTCGTGTGTCTTCTGGCTTTTCAAGTGCACGTTGGCACGTAACAAACGTTCATTTTAATCCTTGGGTTACAAGAGAAGTAGAATGAAAGTTAAGTCTTCTCGTCGCTGATGCCCCCGGCCCACTGAGCGTGCAGCCGTGCTCAGTTTTTGTTCTGATGCTGGTCTCTGACAAGGGCCAGTGTCTCCAGCCCAGGTTGGGGGCAGGTCCTGCTGGCAGCCAAGGCCACGGGGTTTGAAAAGGTTGATGCAGAAGACCTTCCCCAGAGCCCTGGCCTGTCTGCGAGGGGCCACCGTCCCTCGGTGGCACAGCCCCCCGCCTGGGCCATGGCCGTGGCCGTGGCGACCCCCCACCCCTCGAAACCCTCACCTCTTCCTCTGTAACCCAGGAGCTGGGCCCCGGCGGGATCCGCGTGTCTCTGGCCAAGAGGGTCTGGCGGTTCCGTCATATCGTCCAAGGCCCACATGGAAGGGGGCGCGGGGGTGATGGGCTGGGGAAGGGACGGCCTTCCTCCCAGGTGCCGTGTGGTGGTAGAGCCCAGGGCTGCGGGCGGGGCGGCGCTGGGCAGGGTTCTTGTGAGGGCTCCGTCTCACTGATTCTGGGACCCAGTGGAGTTGAGCGTTTCCTTGTGCTGTGCGTGTTGACAGCAGATGACACTGGCCCTGGGGGGGTGGGGGGTGGGGGGCGGGGCCAGGCTTCATGTAGTATACGGGGACCTCTCAGTGTCACCTCACGTGGATCTACCCTGGGTGCGGTAATGAAGCGCGGAGGCTGTATTTTGTGATCTGGTATCTGTTTCAGCGTGGGCCCCTGTGCTTGTGTATCCTGGTTCACGCATTTGAAAACGTCTGGTCTCTGCAGCATCTGGATGGAGGAGCTGTGCCCTGCTCTGAACGGCCGCTCAGCCCGGGGCAGCCGCCGTCCCTGTCCTCCAGGAGCTCACTTACCTCCGGCCGTGCGCTCCTTGAGGCCAGAGCCCGTGTCTGCCTCAGCACCGGCACCGGCAGCTCTGCAGGGCACCGGGCCCGCCACCCACGGCCCACAGCGCTCGCAGCGTCCCTGCTTCCCCGGCCCAGCCGCTCACGGGGTTGATCAGAGCAGCCTCCCGCGTCGTGTGCACGCTTTCTGAAGTTGTTTGGAATTGGGTTGTTTTTTTTGGCCAAGCTGCAAGGCTTGTGGGATCTCAGTTCCCTGACCGGGGATTGAGCCAGGGCCGCAGCAATGAAAGCCCAGAATCTTAACCGCTAGGCCACCAGGGAACTCCCTGGAATTGTTCTAGTTTTAATCAGAGTACTGCAAATAAAATGAAGAGGGTACACATCACTGTTTCTATTTCTCAATTAGCAGAGGAAACTCAGCATCACTCACAGGTTGGGGGAATGAGCGTTTAAAGAATTTAACGATTTGTAACTGAAATCTTAGTGTCTCCTGTGTGTTTCTGCTCTTGTTCTGCAGGGAAGCTGGGGCGGGGAGGAGGGGCGGGGGAAGGCTCATGGCGTCTGTGTTGCCTTCAAGTTGCCGTCTAGTTATTTCAAAACACGAAGTTTTATTAAAATATTGTAGGAAACACTCCCTCTTTTGTCCTTCATCATTTTCAGGAAAGGAAAAAGGAATTGATTGGCTACCATGAGTTTCCTTTTTGACTTTTAATAATTGCAGTAATGCTTCTGATTAAGGTTTAGTTTTCAAGCTGAAGCAGTGTCTCCAAGGAGCTGCAGGCGGGGACTGGGCGTCCTGCCCACGGATGCCTGGCTTCAGAAGCGGAAGGAAGAGGGAGCTGTGTGGCCTGGGGAGGCGCCAAGTCTGGGACCAGCTTCCTCTTAGGTGCCCTCCCTTCCACCCCTGAGCTCCCGTCGCTCCAAGGTTCAGCCGGCTCCATGGGACTTCCGGGAGAGGAGCCGGTGCTCCTGGCCTCGGCGGTGTTTGGACAGAGACCTGTGGTTAGGGGTCGCTCTGCGGGGGGTGCCTGGCGGGACCTGCGCTCTGACCACCTCGGGAGAGTCGCCGTGCCCTTGGGGACGCTGTCCGGCCTGTGGACAAACAGCTGAGCCGAGTGACGGGACTGCTCGTGCTGCCCGGGCCCCTGCCCCCGCCACCTCAGGGTCACTTTGACCCTAAACCCAGCCTTCACCCTGGGGTCAGGTCACGCCTTACAGCTCATCCCTGGTTCAGGCTCATGTTTCATTGGCAAGGATTTTTAACGTACACCTTTCTAGTCCCCTAATTCTGTGGTTGATGGGTTTCGCCTGGACAGAGTGGGTGGCTTAGGGGCCCCACCCCGGCCTCTGCTGTCAGCAGGCTGGCCGATGACCCTGTCCCCGTGTGTCGGTGGTCAGCAAGGAGCAGCCCCCCCTGACCCCCGACCCCCGACCCCGGCCTGGAAGTTCCACCCGGGGGGTGGTCCCTGCACTGCTGGCTCCAGCCGAGCCCAGGTTCGTCATCAGAGCACCTGCGCGGCCACCGCTGCCCAATGGCACTTGCGGGTGATGGAAGGGAAGCTGGACCCCGACGCTGAGCTTGATGCTCTTTGAAGTAGGCTTCTGAGGAGCACGTGGGTGACGGTCACTGCCCTCTCCCCACCGGGTTGGCCCCTCTGAGCCCACGCCCCCGGCGCTCCCCCACCTCTGCTGGTGTCAGGGTCACTCCCCTGAGAGCTTCTAGAGAGAGCCCGCAGTCAGTCGTCCCCTTCCCTCTCCCCCCCACGCCCCCCAGCTGAGCAGGACCTGGCTCGGGGCCTGAGCTCGGAGGCCCGGCAGCACGGGGCTCAGAATTGCCTGGCCCCACGCGCTCCTGCCCCTCCTGAGTCCTGAGCTGGGGGAGGACCAGAGGGTCTGCAGGCAGGAGACCCCCGCCCGGGCTACCCTGTCCCCCGCAGCTGTGTGGTGTAACCCGTGAGCATGAGGCAGCAGGGGCCCCCCAAACACGGCCCGTTTCAGGCCACCCCAGCTGACCCTTCCTTCCTTGGCTCCTCCCCAGACCTGTGACCCCCAGCGTGGAGAGCCAGACCCCCCACCCCCACCCCTTCCTGTGCGTTGGGGCCTCCGGGCAAATCCAGTTCAGAGCCCTGGGCGGGAGCTGACTAGAAGGTCCGAGCCAGGCCAGTGGGAGCCCACGCGGGAGGTCGGGGAGGTGGGGAGGTCGGGGAGGTCGTGGTGGTCTAGGTGCCCTGCCCAGAGTGGGGCCTGAGAGGCCCTGGGGGGAACCACACTGGGACAGAGGGGGCCCCAGGACCGCCCGTCTCCAAATGCACACAGAACTCGAGAAAGCCTCACCTGAAAGCCTGACACATGGTTGGGGTGCCTGGGAGCCCCAGAGAAGGAGAACCGACCTATCTAGCAGACGGGCCCCTCTGTGCCCTCCCGGGTCTGTGCTGGGCCTGCCCCACCCTCCCGGGTCAGCCTCGGTTCATAGATGAAGACTTTGCTCCTTGAGACTGGAGGGAAGGAAAAAGGTGGCTGGAAGAGAGGCCCGTCTGGAACCTGGGACGCCCTCACAAGGCAGTGGGGACGGGGGGGGCCTCTTGTGCCCCGTCGATGGAGCGTTGCGGGACGCCTGCCCTGACAGTGTCTCCTGATGGCCCCGTGCCCGCAGGCCAGGAACCGAGGCTCTGGTGCTACTCCCTGAGTCTTGGCCCCAATCCCCCACCCCTGTAGTGTCACCGGCAGGGGCAGGGCAGGCCTGTCCCCATCACGGAAGCGGCTGGGGAGGTGCGAGGCAAGGGGTCCTCCCGTGGTGGCAGCGGTCCCACGGTGACCGTCCTTCCAGAGTGTCCCGTTTTTATCTGCATTCCTGGCCAGTCCTCAACGAAGGAACCGGGGACTGAAGGCCCGTCTGTGGTGCCAGCGGTCGGTGCCAGCCTCGCTTCAAGGGGTCAAGGGGTCACGGAGGGAGAGGGGGTCCCCCTGCACATTCTGTTGCTGCTTCCAGTGCCTTGAAGTTGCAGGACCCCCTGGGCTCCCCGGGGTCCTCCTATGGGGGAAGGGTTGTGGGTTTCCATTTTCTGGTTCTGGCTGGGGTGTGACCGGTGACACCGCCTGTCTCGGGGTCAGGGCAGGGCCGGTGGCCAGAGCACGAGGCCCTCCAGGGGTCCAGGCGCCCTGCTTGTGGACAAGGGCTGATGGGCCTCCTGGCCTGAAGGACCCGAGCCTGTCCTCCTTCAAATCAGAGGGTTCTCTGCCTGAACTGAGCCTGTGGAAACCTTTCCAAATCGAGGTCATGCCGTTTCTGCTCGGTCTCTTGCCCAGAGTCACGGGGCTGGATGTTTCCTTCGTGTAGTTGTGTTTTCTCTGTGTCGCTATTCCCGTAAGAAGTCAGCACGTTTCCTTTTATTTCGTTGTTTATTTAGTGCATTTCCTGGATGTACTCAGTGCCTACGTTGCCCAGAAGCCGGTAAGGATTTAAGTGCTAAATGCATCTCTGATCACCCATGTGCTGCGTTACTTAATACGGTACACGCAGACCTTCATGCATGGACGCAATTCGTGCCTGGACCTCCAGGGCCCTCCAGGCTCCTCCAGGCTCCACCACGGTCCTCCATGGCCCTCCAGGGCGGCCTTGGCTGATCAGCTTGGGTGCACATCCTGCCAGAGCTCTGCCACACAGGTTGACTTGTTTTTGTGCCCTTTGAAACATAACCCTCAAGAGCTCTAACTGGAGAGGGGGATACATTGCTGAAATGTAAGTTTTCACCTCACTTCGTGCGAGGTCCTGTGTTTTGTCTGGAGCGGCAGCGCGGTGTGGCGCTTCCGAGGAGACACCAGCGGTCAGCTCCCCGTGGTCGTGCGAAGCTGGGGGGACGGGGTCTGTGTTCCAGCACTGACCCTGCTGGCCCCAGGCCTTCCCCAGGAGTGGGCCTGGCCTGCAGCGAGTCCCGGGGTGGCCACGGTCCGCAGGGCTTTCTGGGGGTGAGGCTTCTCCTTCCCCTGAAACTTGGTCCCCGGAAGGGCCCGCCCAGGCTGCGGTTGTTGACTCCTGCGTTCCTTCCAGATGGTCTTGGTGTTTTTGCGGGCTGTCCCCCCGCCAGCAGTACCAGCGGGAGGGGCAGGGGCCCCCAGGCCTGAGTGAGTTTAGGAAAAGGATGCAGGTCCCACAGGGGGACCGTCCCTGGGGCTTGGGCAGGTGTGCAGAGCCCAGGGGGTCAGAGGTGCTGGCTTCCTCACGCGGTCCACACCAGGGTTTGGCCCGGTAGCCTATGTTGTTTAATTGGAATCGCCAGCATTTAAAGTTTAGGAGATTCACCTGTAAACATGTGTTTCCAGCTTCTCTTGAGAGTGCAGTTAGCTCAGCATTTGCCCCGGGCCCCCCGCTCCCCTGGCTGCCGCGCCCCCGTGTCCTGCCTGGCCCCCGGCCCCCGGCCCGGCCCCCGGGCCCCATGGCTCCGAACAGCTCCGCTCGGGGGCCACGGAGTGTGGGTTCCCACCGCTGCCACGTCAGGGGCGCCACCGGCCAAAGCGAGAGTGATTGAAAGAAGCCCTTTTTGTAGTTTCCAGAGTCCGTGCCTAATACAAGACCGAGGTCCTTAACGCTGGACGTTCCAGCAGCCCCAGGAGAGGCGGTTGGACCCTTCAGGTGCCCCCCTCCATGGGACTGCCGGGGTCCACGTCCCCTCCCTCCCAGGCCCACACTAGAGCCCTGGCCATGTCCCCCTCCAGCCTCCTTCCTGTGCCCTTCTGTGGGGACAGTGGCACCTCGGGCCATCAGTGGGCCCGCAGAGCACCCAAGAGCCCTCAGGGAGCGGGACCTGGCTCCCGTCTCCTGCGTGACCGGGCTCCTCCAGCCTCGGGGGGCAGCCAGCGCCCCATAGGGTCAGAGGGGGTTGGGCGGCAGGGGCCCGGACCTGGGTTTGGAGGACGCCACCGTGTCCTAGTGACAGCGGGAGCCATGGTGGGGGGCGAGGGGCGTCCACCCTGGGGGCAGATGCCTCTGACCCTTCCATTCCCTTCCCAGACCTGCCCAACCTGCTGGCCTCCCTTGGGGGTCAGTGTTGGCCAGTCCCCAGCCCTGACCCTTCCCCAGGACTTAGGGCCTGGTGGCCGGTGCGATGCCCCCCTGCGTGGCTCAGAGGGGCAGGGCTGGCCTGCCGCTTTTAGTGCCAGCTTCTCTGTGAGCCAGGGGGTGTGTCTGCTAGACCCCAGCGCACCCCACTTCGGATTTGTGACAACGTGGAAGGGCCTGGCGGGTGTAGTAGTGCTGGAATAAGTCAGACAGTGTGATTTCACTCACGTGGAATCTAAGACACAAGCGGGCAAACCGAAGATACAGAGGTCGGGGTGATGGCTACCAGAGAGGAGGGACGGGGGAGGGCGGGGCAAGTTAGAGGCTCAACCCCAGGGTGACAGATGGAAACTGAAGGTTTGGTCGTGAGCACGCTGTCGGGTCCGCAGAAGTAGAAATTTACATAACGTTATGAGCCAGTGTTACTCCAGTGAAGAATACCCTATTTTAAAAATCTGATTTTATTCCCTGTCAGCGGAAGTCTGTGACTGGCGTTGGTGTTTTAGGCATGGTTGTGATTTTTACAGCAAACACACACCCCTCGGGCAGCTGTGTGGTCAGAGCCCCTGCTGCCCCGTCCTCCAGGCTGTTCCAGCCTCCTGCCTGTCCCCCTCACTGTCCCCCTGCCTCTCCCTCTCCCTCCCCCTCCCCCCTCACCGTCCCCCGCCTCTCCCTCTCCCTCTCCCCCCTCGCCATCCCCCTGCCTCTCCCCCTCCCTCTTCCTCTCCCTCTCACCGTCCCCCTGCCTCTCCCCCTCCCTCTCCCCCTCCCTCTCCCCCCTCACCCTCCCCCTGCCTCTCCCCCTCCCCCTCCCCCTCCCTCTCCCCCTCCCCTCCCTCTCCCCTCCCTCTCCCCCTCCCCCTCCCCCTCCCCCTCCCCCTCCCTCTCCCCCTCACTGTCTCCCTGCCTCTCCGCCCGGCTACGGTGCAGTGTGGGTCAGGTCTGCACAGAGCACTTGTGCAAGGCGGCAGGTCACCACTCCTCCCCAAGAAAGGAGCCCTGAGCCCCATCCGGAGGCACCTCCTGGGCAGGTGGGCTGTGTGTCCCATGTCAGGGCTGCCAGGAGTCACCCGGTACAGCCCTGAAGCTCCACGGCAGGTAAATCCCAGATGGTTTAAGGAGAAGGAGGAGCTGGGGAAAGCAGCTCTTTTGTTTTAGAAGATTCCGGAAGGAGCGGGAGTGGAGTGGGAACACAGAGGTTGTCAGGGATTGGCATTTATGACGGCCTGCCTGCCGGGGCACGAGAGGGGGTCCCGCTGTGCCTTGCTCTCCGGGATGGGGGCTGTGGACGCTGGGTGTGCGGGGCCAGCGCCAGAGGCCTCCCTGGAAGTGCTGGGGCCGTGGCCGGGTCCCCAGGGCTCCCGGCCTGCATCACAGTGAACTCGCTGGGTCCGGCCTCTGGGGAGCTCAGGAGACCTTGGACTCCGCTCTTGTTTGGTTTGCGGGGTGGGGGTGGGGGATCGCATCACAGGTTCCAGCACCTCCTTCCCGCTCAGCCCCAGAGAGACTCTCCCAGGCACCTCCTGCTGCCCCTGGAGCCTGGGGGGGGTCCTCGGCGGGCGCGTGCAGCACCCGCCCCACCCCGCAGGACTTCCCCCGGGATCCCGGGTCGAGGGGCCCAGCGTGGGCCGCGGGGTCCAGGGAGCCGCGGTGGCACCTGCTCCCGAAGCCCTGATGGCGGTCCCCTTGCTTCCAGGGAGCTGCGTCCCCGGAGGAGCAGCGGGTCCTGGAGAGGAAGCTGAAGAAGGAGCGGAAGAAAGAGGCCCGGAGGCGGCTGCAGGAAGCGGGCGTCCCCGTGGCCCAGAGCCCGGCAGCCAGGCGCTCGGGGGCCGCGCTGGCCTTGGACTACCTGTGCAGGTGCGCGGCCCCGGAGGGATGCGGGCAGGCGGACGCGGGCCGGGGGCTCAGGGCCCCGGGGGGCGGGTGGTCGCAGCCTCCGCGGTGTGTCTGTGGGGCCAGGGGAGCCGCCTGCTCCCCGCCTGGGCGTCTGGCACCCGGAAGCGCAGCTTCAAGCGTCGGGGTCAGCGGTGACAGGTCAGTACTTGCGGGCGTTTGGGCAAGGCTACCCCTGAGCCTCCATCTCAGATCAACAAAATGCAGGTAAAGAGTCTCACTCACCTGCCCCTCGTAGTGTTGTGACCGCCTGACAAAATCATGGCCTTGGAGCCACCATGAAAGACTCACGGGCCATGTGCTGAAGATGGCATCTCACCGCCACTGTCAACCTCGTCACCCCACCGACGTCACCACCCCCACCGACGTCACCACCGTCACCATCCATGTCACCACCACCACCAACCACGTCACCCCCCCACATCACCATCCACGTCACCACCCCACATCACCATCCACGTCACCCCCCCCCACATCACCAACCACGTCACCCCCCACATCACCATCCACGTCACCACCACCACCAACCACGTCACCCCCCCCCCACATCACCATCCACGTCACCCCCCCACCATCGTTGCCACCATCAGCACTGTTGCTGTCACCACCATCGCTATCGTCACACGTCGCACACACCCCACATGTCCCTCCAGGAACCTGTGTTCTTTCGTGGAATCCTCGAGATCCAGCCAAGGGTTGGGGTTGGTGGCTTGGAGCCGGTTCAGGAACAGAGTTTCTGGGGGCCCTGCAGAGGATTCTGGAAGGGCAGAGGGGCCTGAGGACGTGTGTGAACCCAGCGATAGGCTGGGAGGGGCACCGTGGAGACAGAGGGGCATTTCAGAGCCCTGTCTTCCGGGAAGGAGGAGCTGCCCAGCTGCCCTGGCTCTGTATGAAGCGGAATCTTCCAGATTCCTGGACCGGGCTGAGCACCGATGAGTCAGCTGCACAGGCAGCCCAGGGTTCGGGCCTCCCCCTCCTCCTTGCCTCCGTCCCCCTCCCGCTCCCCCTTCCCGCTCCCCCTGCTGTCTCTGAAGCCCACGAGGCTGTGGCAGAACATCAGACGCTACCCCACGTCTCTCCCAAGCCTGGGGCCCCGCTGGGCCCGGGCAGGGCTCCCACCTTCCCACCTGCTGGATGGACTGGGGCTATTCCCCCAGCCCCAGCCGGAGCCTGCTCTGGCACAAAGGGGGGCACAGGCCGTAACCGGGACGGGTGCCCTGGGGAGCCTCGGGCCTTGTGCTGGGCCTGCCGGAGCCCCCGGGAGCAGCCCTCCTTCGGCTCTGCTGGGATCTGCGAGTGCGCCGTCCCTTCCTCGTGGGGGCCTGCTCCTGTTAAGGTCTGCCCGCCTCCCTGTAGGAAACACGCCTTCGATTCAGTGCCTCCCTCCCCGCCCAGGGAAATCCGGTTGCCTTCCTCGCCCTGCAGGGGCCACCGTTGGCTGGCCGGCGGGGGCCACGTGGAGCCCAGCGGGAGGGGAGGCCCAGCCTGCGCACCGGCGGAGGGAGCTGCCTGGCGGCCTCCCCTGACCCTGGCCCTGGGCTGTGTTCAGGAGGTGGGGGGTACAGGGGTGGCCAGCAGGCCCCTCGTTGACACCTGGTCCCGTCCCGGCACCTTCCACCTGCAGCTGAGGTGATATGTTCCATGGTGAACACGGCCGTACAAGGCAGCCAAGAGAGGCGCCTGCGGGCCCTGCTGTCACTCGGGGGAGTGCTCTGAAGACGGAGGTCCTGGGGAGGGGCAGCGGACCCACTCAGCAGCTCAGACGGCCCCGCCCCGCGCTCCCCGGGGGCCCAGCGCCTGTACCTGCCTCTCACCCGTCTGGGTCGTAGGAACATCCTTCGTCCCTGACCTCACGGCGCCGAGAGCCGCGTGCTCATGGGAGCCGCCCGCGGTGCAGCACCCCCTTGAGAGGGTCGGGCCCGGCCCTCAGCCCCCGGGGCCTGCGCTCCCTCCCGCTGACCTCTGACCTCTCACTTCCCCTGCTCGCCAAAATCACGCAGGTGCTCTATCTGTGGGTCCCTGCCTCCTGGGGAGGCGTTTCTGGGAGGGGCCGGGGGCCCGCGTGGTCACTCGGTCGTCATTCACGTGGTCCTGGTGTGTCTGGGAGCCTCCTCTGCCCGTTGTGGATTTCCGTGGGGCCGCACACCCCCCAGGCCTCCAGCCGGGTGCCCTTTGCCCCCCGTGGGCCCGGGCAGCCCATCCGAAGCCAGTCCGATGCTCCAGACACCCGAGCCGCTTCTGGGGCCCGGCGGACCACAGGGTCGAGCTGACCCTGGTCAGAGCCCTGGGCTCGGGGGAGGGGGCGCTTCGGGCCGATGCCCAGCTCCTCCACGTCACCAACGCAGCAGTGAGGGAGCCAGGCCTGAGGTGGTCCTTCCCTCCCAAACCCTCTGGCAGCTCAGGAGGGACCTTGAGACCCTGGGAGGAGCGAGGTCTTCCAGGGCAGATGAGTTGGCCAGGGCGCGACGCGGGTGGAACGACACAGTAACCGAACTGGGGCCAGTGCGGCGGTGTTCTTTATTATAAAGACTGCTTGACCGTAGCGAGAGCGAGAGCCCTCTGGAGACAGCACAGGAGCAGACGTGAGGGGCCGGGCCGAGCCCAGGGAGCGTAGGGGCACACGGGCAGCAGGGAGGTCACGGGAGACGCGCCAGCAGACTTCTGGGAAGCGGTGCGCTGCAGAACCACGGGGGGGCACTGTGGACGTGGGCACCAGAGAGGGCTGCTTGCCCGTGCTGGGAAGGAAGCCCCCTCCTCCCCACCCCGTGTGTCCAGCATCTTCTGTGTAACTTTGTTCCGTCTGGGAAGGAAACATCTTGAAGGGCCCATCTCCACTTGCGCAGGCAGAGGATGAGCGGTGGGTTTGGAGCCGAGAGACAGTTACGTCATTACTGGCATCAGGGAGAGGTCCCGCGGGTGGCGGTGGCCCGCACAGACCGCCCCCTCCCAGTCGGGCCAGCAGAGGAGCCTGAGCAGACGGCCAGGGGCCGCTGACTCCCCAGCCTGGTGGCCCTTCCTCTCTCCCTTTCTTCCTCCCCTCCCTCGAGTCGCCCACCTCCCTCCCTTCCCCCTCCTCCGGGTGGGGCGCCCCTGCAGGTGCAGAAGCCTGAGCCGGGCCCTGTCATGGGCACACACGTCACCCCGGCCTCCCACTCAGCGCTGGAGCCGGGACTCCAGGCACAGGCGGGGTGTTGGTCCCCCAGGAGGGCAGGAGCTGTGGCCAGGTCCGGCTCGGTGGTGCCACGCGAAGTGCCCGTGGTCCCCGGGCAGACATGGGGCGGGGCCTGGGTGGCTGTGCCATCACGTGTCACGGCACGTGGGAAACGCCACAGGCGTGAAGCGTGTGCTTCTGCCTTAGCGCCGCCGGCCGCGGGGCTGCTTGTCCCGAGAGAATGAACCGGCTGGGCGGTTAGGGAGGCCGACCCTCCCTCCGTCCTGCAGCCCCGGTGCCCGCGCTCTGCCCCCTCCACGGCCGCCAGCGCCCGGGTCCCAGACACACAGACCTCTGTCCGTCCCAGCGCTCGGGTCTCCCCTGGGCACTGGCTCCCGACGTGGCCTGCTTCCTCCTCCACGGGCCCCTTCAGCCTGGGCTCCACGGGACCAGCCGCGCTTTGCCGCAGCGTCCTCGTCACCTGGGGGCCCGGTGCGTCCAAGGCCCTTGGGTGGTGACGTGCAGGCTGGACCAGTGGGACCCCTGCGTGGCCCTCGGGGTCAGGGCTCCTGGCTCCTCCCTGACGCCCAGCTCACGGCGTGAAGGCCATGCCTGCTCCAGTCGGCGGTCCTGCCGTCCTGCACAGTAAACGTTTCTGGAAGAAGGACTGAGGTTGTGAAATTCAGAGTGTTCACGTTAGAGTCGTGAAACGATGGACGTGCAGAGCTGAAAGAAAGTGGCCCTGTGTCCCCCGGTCCTGCTGTCCTGGCCGAGGGCCCCCAGCAGGCGTGCGGAGGTGATGGTCCTCCTGGCGCAGACCCCTGAGAGCCCCCTCGCGCCCTTGCGCTGGGAGGGTCCTCTGCAGATGTCCCGCCTCCCCCAGCCAAGGAAAGGCCCCCCAGGCCAGTGGGTGCAGGCCTTCCGGCTCCTGTGCAGAACCTGAGACGTTGTGTCCTTGCCTCCCCAGCTGGGCCCAGCAGCACAAGAACTGGAGGTTTCAGAAGACGAGGCAGACCTGGCTGCTGCTGCATATGTATGACCGTGACCAGGTGGGTGCACACTCGGGGGGGGGGGGGGGGAGGTCCGTGCACACTCGGGGGGGTTCGTGCACACTCGGGGTGGGGGGTGAGGTCCGTGCACACTCGGGGGGGGGGAGGTATGTGCACATTGGGGAGGATGGGGTCAGATCTCCCAGTGATGGGTGGGAAGGACCGGCTGGCAGGGCATGGTCGGACCACGCTGGCCCGAGGTCTCCAAGCCCCTCTGTACTCGGCCTCCCCTCCAGCGGGGGGTGTGGGAAGGACAGCCCCCTCGATCCCCGCCCCCCTTCCCTGGCCAAGAAGCTCCTTCCTGAGGCCTGTTCTTCCCGTGGCCTGGCCGGGTTATGATCACGAAGAAACCGTGGCGCTCGTGGAGGCCCTGTGGGAGCACCCCGTCCAGCCCTTCGTTTTCCAGAGATGAAACCCGGGCTCAGGGGGAGGGACCCGCTCGGTGTCGGGGAGTCAGAACCCCTGCCGGGTTTGCCCAGCGGCCAGACTCATCCGTGGAGCTCCAGGCTCCCAGCTGCAGGAGGCGGCCGCCGTTCCAGGAAGGCCAGCGTCCGCGTGCTTGGAAGTTCCGCCCTCCCCCTGTGGATCCTCGTGGGGTGTGGCTATAAGGCCGGGGCTGGGAGATGCCATCACCCCCAGACACTCCAGTGTGCGCCTGCTGCACATCAGGGCGTCCTACGGGACAACGACCCGGCCTGAGTCGGGGCTCCACGTCACGTGGTCACTACTAACTCCACGTGCTCAGTGGCATCCCTGGGCGGGGCCTGTCGAGAACCGCACTCACCCGGTGTCTGCCCCTCTGTCTGGTCCGGTCCGGCACGCGCCTCATCTTACGACCCTCGTGACCCTGATGTGCTTGCAAGGGCAGTCGTGTGGCAGGGCGTGGCCGGCGTGGTTGGTTAGATCCCCACCCGGACTCGGGGAAATGTATGTGTTCGTCCTCGTAGCTGGCCCGTGGTGGCTTGGTGTCGATGTTGATCACATGACGCGGGTGGTGGCCGTCGGGTTTGTTCCTACAAAGTTACTGATTCTTTCAGTCACAGGCACGAGTCTTTGGGGGCTGCCCCATCTCTCGTCACTCTCACTAGCCCTCGGTGACCCTGTCTGGGGCTTTTCTGTTTCCTTCATCCCGTCTCCGATAAGGAAGAGCTTTGCTGCCCCCCGCTCCAGTGGGCTGTGACTTCCCACATCAGCGTGGACTCTCCTGTTCTATTCAGTGGGTTGTAATCCATTTATCTGGGGCCGTCGTCACCATCTGTGACGATTGTGTAGCTTTCATTACGATTGTTAAGTGGCTCCACCGGCGGGGAAGTTGAGGGCGGACTCTGCCCTGCGTGCACTTGATGGGGGGTGGGGGACCCTCCGTGGAGGAGGCACCTGTGAGCTGAGTTCTGAAATCAGGCCGTGGCTGTTGGGCGGGTCGGGGACAGCGGGGTGCAAAGCCTAGGCCGGGCCAAGCCAGCGACGCTGCAGGAATCGGAGCCCCAGGCTGGGGGGTGCTGCCCGCTCCTCCTTGCCCAGGACCACCCTGCACTCCTGCACAGCCCCACGCCCACTCCCCACTGGGCCTGCCCCTCAGGGCACCTGCCCCTCTTCCCTGTGGCCCTCAGGTTTTGAAGTCAGTGTGAGTCACTAGCTGCTTTTGAAGTGGACTTCCCGTCGCCCCTGTCTTTAGCCCCATCTTTACTCTCACTTCCAGAAGTGCCCACACAGCCAGTTCTGGAGTCCCGGGCTTGGGGGCGGGGATGGTCTGCAGCATGATTTGCGTTTCTCAGCTTAAGCTTCGCCTTCATCAGATCTGCTGAGTCACCATCATTCATCTCCAGCCCCAAAACGTTGTCACTCTTATCTTTTCCTCTACTCTCTTTGTTCTAAGAGATTTATCTCTTTATTATTTTTATTATTATTATTTTTAATAAATTTATATTTTTTTATTTTTGGTTGCATTGGGTCTTTGTTGCTGCATACGGGCTTTCGCTAGTAGCGGCGAGCGGGGGCTACTCTTCGTTGCGGTGCAAGGGCTTCTCATTACAGTGGCTTCTCTTGTTGTGGAGCACAGGCTCTAGGCATGTGGGCTTCAGTAGTTGTGGCTCACGGGCTCAGGAGTTGTGGCTCACGGGCTCAGGAGTTGTGGCTCACGGGCTCTAGAGCGCAGGCTCAGTAGTTGTGGCGCACGGGCTTATTTGCTCCACGGCATGTGGGATCTTCCCGGACCAGGGCTCGAACCCATGTCCCCTGCATTGGCAGGCGGATTCTTAACCACTGCGCCACCAGGGAAGCCCGATTTATCTCTTTAAAAACGTATCTGCTTACTGTTGATTTAGTGGCATTTCAGGAGGGCGTGAAAACTGACGTCTGCCAGCCTCTGGAACGCAAGCCGGAGTCTGTGGGGAAAAGAACGAGGGCCAGCAGAGGACAGCGGGCTGGCCGCCCTTTCCACCTCCCCCAGCCCGTCGTCCTGGAGCAACTCCTCGGGGCCCGGCCTGAGGGTGCTGAGGGCTGGACGGTCCCCTCGCAGGCCCGGGGCCCGCAGTGCGGACATCCTGCGTGGACATCCTGCGTCTCCACGCGCCACCCGCCCAGCCCTGACGACTGTTCTCTGCCCCGTCCAGGTCCCCGACGAGCACTTCTCCACCCTGCTGGCCTACCTGGAGGGGCTCAGGGGCCGGGCCCGCGAGCTGACGGTGCAGAAGGCGGAGGTGCTGATGCGGGAGCTGGACGAAGCGGGTGCTGGCGCCGACGCCCCGCTGCCGGGGAGGACCCAGCGCGTCCGGCAGGTGCTGCAGCTGCTCTCCTAGCAGGCGGCTTGGGGGTGGGGGGTGGGGTCCCTTGTCCTCCTGGCCCCTGACCCTGGGAGGGACCACTTCTCTCTCCTGATTCCTTGGCCAGAAATTGTTTATAGGGGATGACAGTTTTAACCCCTTCACAGCAGAACGCAGTCACTCTGAAATAAGCTGGCCTCCCAGTGGCCCTCAGGCCCCCAAGGAAGTTGTTTATTGAGGGAAATGCCTGTTTTTGTCCCAGGGGTGTCTTAGAGGTCACCAGAGCTGGCCCTCCCCGCCAGCTGTGGTCCATCCGTGTGGGGGCTTGGGCCCCCCCATGGCTCTGGCGGTCCCTCGGTGCCGGCCGCCTGGCACCTGCCTGCGTTCACCTAGGGGCCTGGGCTGTGGCTTATCCATCTCGCCTCCCTCCTCAGGCAGGCCACGGCTCCGCTGGCCACTTACAGGGAAAACCGGGGTGCATTTCCAATAAAAACTGGCCTCTGGAGGCCGTGGCTCTTGTCGTGTGACTCATTCCCTGCCTGTGGGGCGTGGGCTCCGTGGCCTCCCGGGACGGCGTCCAGGCGAGCCCCTCGTCTAGTCTTCTGGCTGCAGGCTGACTCCTGCTCTTCAGGCCGTGTTTCCAGGTGTCGGCAGGGGCCACGCGCTGCCCTCCCGCACCTGCCCAGCCGGGAGGCACCTGCTCTGTCCCCCGTCCCCGGAGGAGCGCGTGCGGCCAGGCCGTCTCCACAGACAGTCAGACGTGGTGGCGGGTGATTGTGCAGTTTTGAAACTCCACCGAGCCTGTGATGCTCTGCCCCTCGGGCGTGGTCGGCTTCCCGCCTGGGAGACGCACGGGCCCCGCGTGGCTTCGAGGCCGCCGTGATGGGGGAGGAGCCGCCCCAGGTGCCCCGAGTGAAGCAGAGCGGGGCCGAGCCCGGAGTCCTGCTCCCGTTGCAGGTTTGTGAGCCACGTAACCAGGGGGCAGTAGGAAAGCAGAGTCCGAGAGATTGCGTCACGTGGGCAGCTCTGTCGTGAGTTCCGTGCTGACCGCCCGTGAGTAACGGGGGCCCTTTATTCCAGAATGAGGCCCCGGGACTTCCTGTGGCCACTCCTGGCTCGGCTGGGCCCTGACCGTGGCCCTCGGGGATCTCGCCTCAGAGGAGCGTCCCCAGTTCAGTTCAGTTCCATTCAGTGCCTGAATGGCGGAGGTGGGGGTGGTGGCCCGAGGAGGGGTGACCCGAGCCCAGGAGGGCCACACGTCTCGAGGGCCCGGGCAGGTCCCTCGCTGACCACTTGGGGCCTTTCCCTCTTCTCACCTGTGACCCCGACCCCAGACTCAGGGTCACGCCACCCCACGTGGCGAGTCTTGTCCACGCCGAGGTCTCGTCTGCTCCCCCCCATGAAAGGGGCTGCTGTGCTGCTCCCTGAGGGGCATCTGGCGTGCCCCCCGCCCACTGGGCACACACGCACACACGTCCAGTTCCGGGTGGGAGCCACTGGCCAGGCACCTCCTTCGGCCTTGCAGCCCTTGGAGACAGAGCGAGGAGGCCCAGCCCTCCTGGAGGCCCTCAGGTGAGGTGAGGTCCCCGACGGGAAAGCACCCTGTGACGACGAGTCATCGCGGTTCTGCAGATAATCTGTGGGTGATGCAGCCGCCCGGTGCCAACGTGACTGTCCCTCAGCTTTGGGGCATTTTAAAAACACTGAGAAATAGACGTGCAATAAAAGAAGGTCCACAGGGCACAGGGAAGCGGCATGTTCTCTTTAAGGAATCCGGGTTGACTGATCAAGAACATAGCTCTGGGTTTCCTGGCAGCCAAATCAAAAAGGGAAACGTGGTGGGTACCGGGTCCTCGTTTCCTGTTAATGGGAAGCGGCCCAGGAGAGCCAGGCGCTCCCCTCACTCGTGCACAGAGGCCCTCGGACGCCGACTGGGGGGCTCCCGTAGGGGGTGCAGTGCGGTCCTCTGCGGCGTCCCCCGCGGAAGGCGCAGGGGAGGCAATGCGTCACGTGGTGCGGGAGCAAGCTCAGGATCCGGGCGGTTCCTGGGGTCCCTGTGCGGTCAGAGGCGGCACTCTGATGGCCCCAGGGGCCAGTTGGTGGGGAGAGTCTGAGCCTGGTGGCCGCACGCGGGTACGAGGCTCGCCGGCGCGGCGTCCGGCCGTGGGCTGAGGGGCACCTCCCTGAGGGGGCGGGTGGAGCTCCCCCACCTGTTGTTGACGTCCCGGGCGTCCATCAGGCCAGCGGTCACGGCACCGCGAGGGATCAGGATGGGGCTGGCGGGGGCTGGCGGGGCTTTCTGGGTTGCGGTCAAGCTCCCTGGCCTGTCGAAGCCTCAGCCCCCGGCACCCTGGCCCTCCGAGGAAGCCGCCGTCATGGAGCCAGTAGCTGTAGCGTTTATGGCCGAGAAGCAGGTGTTTCCTGTTGGCCTCGCCTGTGGGATGTGGGGACTCAGCTGCTTCTGCGCCCCCAGGAGGTTCGCGTCCACTTTGGGTAAACTGGTGTTGAGCGTGTCCCGTCGGTCCTGTAAGGATGCGGTGACCAGCCAGAGTGTCCCTGATGTGCCGCCCCCGCGCGGCGGGAAGGAAGCTGAGACAGAGGGGCCTCGGGAAGTTGGACGCCCGAGCCAGGACCCCTGCCCCCAGTGTGCTCTCCCCCACCACGGGTTTGCCCTGCGAGGTGGGCGGCGGCCGCGCAACACCGTTGGGTTCTGGACTCACGGAAGAACGTCTCCAGTCAAAGTCCCTGCAGACCCGGGAGCTGAGACCGCAGCCTGTATGTCTGTTCTGGAGAGTTCGCTTGTGGTTTGGGGCTGATGCGGTGTGGCCAGGGGCCAGCCCTGGAACCAAAGGCAGATCTGGACCAAGAGCCACCCGCCGGCCCCCAAAGGTCCCCCCTCAAGACCGAGAGGCCGGGGCACTGCAGCCTTGGGAGCAGACTGTCCAGGGACTGACCTACCCACGTGCACCCAGTCCTCACGTCCAGCCCATCTGCCCCCTCCTGACCCACCATGCCAGGGGGCCCTTGACGGACGTCTGCCCGCGGGGGCTTCCCCCAGAAGCCGCACAGCCAGCAAGAAACAGGATCTAAAGCCTGGAGTGTCCGACAAAGGGTGAGCGGTTAAAAGGTGCTTCATCCGTACGACGGGCTATGACTCAGCCTTTAGAAGGGAGGAAACTCTGGCACATTGTGGTGGACCTTGAGGACATGATGCTCAGTGAAATAGACTGTTACAGAAGGACAAATACTGTGTGATTCCACTTCTGCGAGGCCCCTGGAGGAGTCAAGGTCACAGAGACAGAAAGTAGGGGGTGGGGGCCCAGGGCTGGGGGAGGGGACGGGGAGTCGGTGTTTAATGGGGACAGAGTCTCAGTTTGGGAAGACGAGAAAGTTCTGTGGACGGATGGTGTTGATGGTTGCTCAACAGTGTGAATGATCTCGATGTTCCTGAACGAGACACTGAGAAGTGGGTAGGACGATAAGTTTTATGTTCTGTATGTTTTACCACAGTAAGAAGAATATTTTAAAAAATGAAACAAAACCAACTAGAATGTGAGATGACTGACCCGTCAGCTCCCACCCAGGGGTCGATCTGCACACTGGGTAGCGGGGAGGGCTTCTGCCTTTAGGCAGGGTCGGGGGGCAGCCCCAGGGGCCGGGCAGATGTCCACTGTCCCGTTCCTGGTCCCACATCCCTCGCTGGGGAGCTGAAGGAGCTTTCAGGCTGTCTGAGTCCGGCAGGTGGGTCCAGAGGGTGGTTTCGTGGCTCAGAGGACAGACGTCAAACTTGGCAAAACGTGCTGCGTTCGTGTCAACATAAAGCAGGGGAAGGGATCGGTGTCCCCAGAGGCTAGGTGGCCTCGGCTCTCCTGGGCCCCGGCCAGCTGGTCCGGCTCTGGCCATTTCAAGGCGGGGGCAAGGGGAGCCTGAGAATGGAGACCTGGGTCCCCTGCCGAGAGTGTGCGGCCCAAGCCCTGGACTAGGGGGGACGAGGGTCTCGCTCACACCAGCCCTCTGCCCAGTCCCCCTCAGATGTGCATCTGGACTCGGGGTGACCGCCCCCTGGGGTGGGAGGCGGAGGTGCTCTGGGGCAGGTGACGAGCAGCCCACCGCCTGAGGGCGCCAAGCTGCAGTGATCTGGGTGCCTGGGCGCCGGCCCGGGAAGCCCAGGCCCGCACGATGGGCCACCGGCTTGGAGGTCACGGGGTAGAGCCCCCGCCTGACGTCCCAGGCGCGTCCCCCCAATGAAGACCCATCCCCGCCAGAGCCTCGGCCCAGAAACAGGGTTCCCCAACTCCCTCCGCTATGCAAGGACACCCCGGGGTCACCGTTGTTCCCAGCTGTGTCTCTGCCCGCCGGCGCCCCTGCCCCCTCCGCTGCGTTCAAGCCACCAAGGCCACCTGTGGGGCCGGGCTGCCCAGAGCAGCAGCGCATTTGTGTTTTTATTTATTTATTATTTTTAAAAAATTTGTTTATTTTATTTATTTATTTTTGGCTGTGTGGGGTCTTCGTTACTGCGTGCGGGCTTTCTCTAGTTGTGGCGAGCGGGGGCTACTCTTCATTGCGGTGCGCGGGCTTCTCATTGCAGTGGCTTCTCTTGTTGCGGAGCACGGGCTCTAGGCACGCGGGCTCAGTAGTTGTGGCACGTGGGCTCAGTAGTTGTGGCTCACGGGCCTAGCTGCTCCGCGGCATGTGGGATCTTCCCGGACCGGGGCTCGAACCCGTGTCCCCTGCATTGGCAGGCAGACTCTTAACCACTGCGCCACCAGGGAAGTCTGAGCAGCACATTTTTAAAACCTTTTCTGCCAGGATCTACCCCTTCCAACCCAGCAGGATGGCTTTTTAAAATAACCGCCATAAAACGTCAACCAACCAATCAGGTTCTTTTGAGAAAACTTAAACATCACCTTTGAAAGTGGTTCATTTTGACACCTATTCTTATAAGTTAGAAAATAAGCGCGCCTTACTTTCTGGGTCCTGCACCTGGGCCCAGCGGGATGTCCCGGGAGGTGACTGAAACGGGGCTCACGGCACAGCCTGACACGGCTGTCAGCCGCCCTCTGGCTACACTCGCACCACCGTGTCCCCCAGAATGTGAGCCATCACACGGGGCACAGGCACGGAAGGCCGTGGAACATTCTGTCTCCCTGGAGCCCCCGACCCTCTGGCCTCCGTCCTCCTGGGGCTCCCTGGCCGGACTCGGCCAGGCTGCTCTCAGGTGGAGGCCAAATCTTCCTGCCCGTCCGAGCCTCCTCCAGCCGCGAGGGATGACTTAGAATCAGGACCCAAGCCATGAGTGCCCGCCCCACGCCCACGGGCTCGGGTCCTGGAGAGATGGGCCTGAAAAGTACACGTGAGCCACGTGCCAGCATACGTGCGTACCCCACCTCAACGTGCGTGCCTAAGCACGTTATGGTTAAAGCTGGTAATGGTGGCTACAAATGAGAACAGTTTACATTCTGGAAAAGAATGAAATGCACACAGCCCTGGGGGTTCTGAGAATCAGGACTGATCCCCGTGATTCCTGACCCTGCAGGAGGACCCCGGGTGCAAGGGCTGGGGGCCTGCGGGGCATCGAGCCCCATATCCGGGGAAGAGATGCCCGGGTCCCACCCGCACCTCTGAGCAGATGCCTCTATTACTGATGGAAGGTGTGGAGGCGGAGGCGAGGACCCAGCCCCTCGTTTCCCAGGAGCACAGGGGGCCGGCCTGGGGTCACGTGGCCGGCGGAAGCGCGCGCCTGGGGCCGGCCGTGCTGCTCCCCCGAGGCGGCAGCCAGCTCTCCCTGCCCCCACCCACCAAGCTGGGAGCAGCGACCTCTCATCTGCAGGCTGGACGTCCCCAAGAGGACCCTGACCTCGTCGATGAGGCCCAGCAGGGACACGAGCACGGGATCCCGGTAGTCGAACCGCTGGCCGAAGAGGGGCATGAAGGTGATGCTGGAGGGAGCCCAGCCGAGCAGGGCCAGCGGGAAGGGCCGGCCTGCGGGTGGGGAGAGGCCTCAGAGCTGACGGGCCCCCACTCACCTCCGTCGCTGTGCAGCTGCGCCGTGAGGCACCTCGGCTCCTGCAGGACCTTGTCGGCCACGGGCGCCCTCCCCACGCCCAGGCCGTGGAGGGTGCGTGTGGTGAGCCGGCGGGCGGCCCTCCAGCGCGCCCCGGAGGAGAAGAAGATGCCTGCGGGCCGGACACCCCCGTGAGCAGCCCGGGTGATGCAGGAGGGAGCAACGGGGGGCTGACCGACGGGGCGGGGGCCTGGCTGGGGCCTCACTCCCTCCCCCAAGCCTGGCCCCTGGAGCTGGCCTCGGCTGGCCCTGCCCTTTCTGGTGTGCCCTGGTCCCTGGTGCGCCCAGCCTGCCGCGTGGACACCCTGGCGCTCCCCCTGGAACACACTGGGAGCACTCCCCCAGCTGCCGGAGGTAAGGGGACTGACCCTTCTCCTTGGCCCCTCTCCGCCTGGCGGAAGCCCCCTCACCCCGCCACACACCTACCGCCGCCTCCCTGGATGAGCTGGAAGATGACGATGGGGGGCCGGCCGGCCAGCTCCTGTCCGGTGCCCAGCAGGGCCTCCCTCACCGCCTCGTAGCCGGTCAGCACCACCGTCTTCTGGCGCCCCAGATGGACAGTGAACGCCGGCCCGTACTGTTGCGCGAGCTGCCGGGACGGGCAGGGATCAGCCTGCTGCCCCACCCCCAGGTCCCCTGGGAGCCCCTCAGGCCCCGCCCGCCCATATGCGGAGGACTCAGGGAGGCCCCTGGGCCTCTGTGTGTGCCCCCTCCCTTCTGTCCTCCCAGCGCCCCTGCCTGAGACGGGAGAGCTGTTGTCTCCCCACTTTACAGATGGGGAAACTGAGGCCTGGGGGCGGGAAGTGAGTTGCCGTGGATCACACGGGTGGAGCAGGGCCTGCCACTCCTGTCCACTGCCCGCTCTGCCACCAGCGTGCAGACGGTGGCCTCCAGGGCCCGGCACTGGGCACAGGGCCTGAGAACCCTGGTGCCTGCGGCCTGACTTCGCGGGTCATCGCGGCTTCCCACCCACCTGCAGGGCCTGGGGGCCACGAGGCAGCCTCATGGGTGGGTCCTGGAAGCACCTCAGCCAAGTGATCATGGGAGCTGGAGCTCAGTGGGGGGTGGGGGTGGGGTTGGCTGGATGGCCCTCGAGGGCGGGGCCGGGCCTGTACCTCTGCTTCACCGGCTCAAGGTGGGCGAGGGTGTTCAGCCTCCAGCCCAGGTGGGAGGAGCCGCACCCAGCAGGCGTCCCACCTGGCCCACGGGCACATCTTTGCGCTGGTCCTGGTCCTTTCCATCGCCAGACCTCTGCCGCCCCCGACCCTGGCCCTCCTGCAGGCACTCATCAAAGGCTGCCTTCTCCAGTGAGCCCTCCGGGCCTGCCACTCTTGGCCCCCTGCTCCTTGGTCCGCCCATCCATTTCCCTGTGGGGTGGAATATGTTTCTCTTCCCCGAGGCGACGCGGGCACTTGGGCCTCCTATGTCCCCTGTCGGCCCAGCATCAGGCTGGGCACAAACCTCCCACCCCACAGGGATCCTGGAAATTGGGGGGCTCAGCTTTCCCGAGATGGGGCTGGGGTGCCTTCAGGGCTGGCAGGGGCCAGGCCCCGGGCCCAGGCGCAGAGCCCAGCTGAGGACGTGCCTGCCCTGACCTACCTCCCTCAGCGGCTGGCTGGTCCTGCTGTGACACACGCAGCAAATGTAGGTTCCCGATGAGGGGCAGCGGGGGGCCGGGGAGGGGGTGTGGGTGCAGGTGCGGAGGAGCCCCCAGAGCCCCAGCAGCAGCAGGGCCGTGCGGACGGCGGGTGGCGAGGCCCCAGCTCCCCTCCCGGGGCGCCGCCCGCCCTGCACCTTACAGGCCTCCCGGGAGGGCGTGCCGCACTCCACCCACCCCACCACCCCAAGAATGTGGAATGAGCAGTTCGCAGGGGACAGCCAGGCGGCTTAAAGCCACAGGCGTGCGTGGTCTGTGAGGTCGAGTCTGTGGCAGGGGGCTGGTGGGGCCGGGGGCCGGCTGGGGGCTTCGCCTCGCTGGGCAGCGCACAGCATGGCGGCCAGTGTGCGCCCCCCATGTCTCGGCCTCTGCCCGGTCTCCGCGTCAGAACCGGGGCTCAGGGGCCCTGGGCCCCGTCCTCTCCAGGCTCTGAGCCTCCCTCTGAAGGACCCCTTGGCCTCTTCCAAACCCACTACCACCTGTGTCCGCCCAGCTCCTCTCTGCCTGGGGCCAGGGGGGGACACCAGGCGTGGAGCGGCTCACGAGGTCTGCACCACAAACGCCTCAAATCCTGGGACTTCAGAGGCCCCGGAAGAGAGCTCGCCCGAGCGGCGGTCTGCTCCTTGGTGGCTTTTCGAGCCCTGTCACCCAGGCAGGAGGCCCTGGCTGCGCCGGGACGAGGCAGGGGTTCGGGGAGGCGGTGGGTTGCTCAGAGGGGCCCACCCCGCAGGCAGGGCCGGGCTGGGCGACCGGCGGCCGGGCTCACGAGCCCCCGCCCGTCTGGGCTGCACTGTGGCCTGCTAAACCCTGGCGGCCCAGCTGGGAGGGGAGGCGGTGCTGTTTGGGAAACGAGCTCTGAGGGGTGGGAGGGCTGCTGGCGCCAGGAGTGGCTGGGCCTGCTCTGGGCCTCCTCCCAACACGAGGCTGCGGGGACCCCATCCGCACCCCTGGGCCCCTCGCCCCGGGGCCTGTCTCCTGGGGCACCATGCATACCCCTACGCAAACCCCAGAGCCAAGGCAGCCTGAGGGCCCTTACCCGCTCTGAGCCCCGATTTGCACACCTCCCGTGACCGGGTGCTCACTACCTCACAGGCACACCGTCCAGATACACAGCCGTGGGGCTGCAGTGAGGGAGGACCCCTCTCTGACTGCTAGGTCTCCGGATCATTCGGGCTGAGCGGCCGGTACCAAGGCCCCAACTGGGTGCATAGGCTGGGGCTCCTGTACGCCCAGGACAGTTCACTTAATTAGTCCAGTGTGCAGTTACTGACTGCCTGCGTGCACCAGGCTCGGCCAGGAGCTAGGGCTACAGAAACTGGTGACACGGGGATCCTAAAAGGGCCCTCCCCGTGTGGCAGCGACTTTGCCACGGGAAGTGCCTTGGGTGTCGGAGCTGGAGAGGTGGGTCACAGGAGGAAGGGCCTTCTCGTGAGGGAACAGCCTGTGCAGAGCCTGGAGGTCTGAGCCGGAAGGGGCGCTGGGAAGGCCCGGGTCATGGCCACGGGAGCCCCGCCCGGGCGGCCGAGCGGGAAGGACACTCGTGGTGGGAGGGCAGTGTGGCCGAGGCGCTGGGGACGGACGCAGGGTCCCTGTGGGGGGCCTCCCCCTCCAGGTCGGCGAGGTCGGGCCCCGGGGAGCTGGCGGCCCCCGCAGTCGGACGGTGCCGCTGGGGAGGACGTGTCGGGACCGGTCCCGGCAGAGCGGCGTCTGTCCTGCACGGCTCCAGCCCCCGACAGCCTGGCGGGGTCACCCCGAAGCAGGCTCAGCTGGGAGGCGTCCCGTCCAGCGCGGGGTGCGCAGCGGGGGAAGGTCACGGGCGGGGCGGAGCAGGGAGGTCGGCAGTGAGGCCCCAGGACGCGAGTGTGTCGGGTCCCAGCGAAGGGATTCGGTAGAAGATGGCCTGGGGCTGCTGGCCATCGCCCTCCGACCACAGGGCAGGAGATTATCCTGGGGGAACCACAGGGCCCCCGGGGAAGACGGAGGCCGGCGGGGCCGGGGAGCTGGCTCGGGCCTCTGGCCTCTGGAACCCGGCGGGGGGCTGGGTGGGGACTTGTGTTTTTAGGCTTCAAGAGTGAGTATTCGAGAGACAGAGGCCACAGCCGATGATCTATGACCTGTGACCTAGCCTTGGAGGAGGGGAGCCAAGGTAAGGGGGAATGGATGGGGGAGGGGCAAGGTTCTAGAAGAGTCTGGGACAGGGGAGGTGGATGGCTCTCAAAGGGTCCCGTCCGAGCTTTCCGGGGCCCGTCCCCTGGGGGGCCCGCGCTGCTCTGTCTGCAGCATCCCCGGGCCCCGAGCCCAGCAGTCGCCACAGGCGGCGCCGGCAGGGCCTGCGGGCATCTCTCCCGGCACCACTAGCCCCCTGCTGCCTTTCCTCAGCTCACCTAGCGCCTTCCCCCCGCCCCGCACCCTGAAATAACAGCAACGACAATAATAAAATCCCTCCCTCACGCTCCACTCCTTTCGCAGACAAACTCCTAGAAAGAGCTGCTGCACCCACCGGCCCCCCTCGCCCCCGCCCCGGCCCCCGGAAAGGGTCCTGCCAGCCTCCCAGCGGCCTGTGTCACAGGCTGCGCCTGCGTGAGGTCCCGGGGCCGCAGCCGACTGGGCGTTCAGACAGCAGGAACGTGTCCTCAGCTGCGCGGTGGGTGAGGGCAGGGCCGGCTCCTTGCAGGCTCGGGGCGAGGCGGGGTCCTCGTCTCCCAGCTCCAGAGGGCTGCTGGCGCCCCTCGACCGGCCCTCATCCAGGATGGCCTCGTCTGGAGACCCTTCCCTTTGTGACACCTGCCAAGGCCAGGCGGGTACGTCTCTTGTGGGGCCACCAGTGAAGCCACTACAACATCCCACACAGACTCTTTGATGAATGTAGGTATTAGTTTGGATATTTGTCCATTCCAGTAGGCGAGAGACACACCAGCAAAGAGTCCGGAAGTCCACCAAGTCCCTCAGCAAGGTGAGCACCTCCCCGACGTACCACTTCCTTGTGCATCCTTCAGAGATGCACCCTGTTGTGTACACGCTTTTTTTTTTTTTTTAACAAGTTTATTCACGTACGGTAAACGGCGCATGTAAAAGCGTACAGTTGGATGAGCTGAGATGCGTAGACACCCAGGGAACCTTTGCCACGTTCAGGACAGTGAACGTCTCCATCAACCAGAGTCTCTGCATTTTATTTTTATGGTAACGATGTGGCCAGGACCAAGCAGGGGCCTCCTTCCCACTGCGTAACTGCTGCCTCGTTGCTGGGTTGGGCCTGCCTGTCCGTCGGTCCGTCTCAGGCCCTTACGAAACTCCTGCTAAAAATGCCTGTGTGGGACTTCCCTGGTGGCGCAGTGGTTACGAATCTACCTGCCAACGCAGGGGACACGGGTTCGAGCCCTGGGCCGTGAAGATCCCACATGCTGCGGAGCAACTAAGCCCATGCGCCACAGCTACTGAGCCTGCGCTCTAAAGCCCGCGAGCCACAACTACTGAGCCCACAAGCCACAACTACTGAAGCCCGCGCGCCTAGAGCCCGTGCGCTGCAACAGGAGAAGCCACCACAATGAGAAGCCCGTGCACCCCAACGAAGAGTAGCCCCCGCTCACCGTGACTAGAGAAAGCCCGCGCACAGCAACGAAGACCCAACACAGCCCAAAAGTAAATAAATAAATAAATTTATAAGAAATAAGATAAAAAGGCCTGTGTGCCCGTCCCTGTGCACAGCTGCACGGTCGCTGTAAGATGACTTCCTGGCAGCGCGCCCCGAGCCAAGGGGTTGCTCCTCGTCAGATCTGGCCACGTTCCCGCCCGGGGAAGTGGCTGCACCCCCGGCGCCCCACACCCCAGGCGAGGCCCCTCCTGCCCCCGCGTCTGCAGGGCACCAGGAGGAGCCGCCACCTCCGGGTGTCCCTGGTCTCCGCCGCGCCTTCATTTCCTGCCCCCCGATATCTGACACCAAATGCTGGGGGGTCTCCTGAGCGCTGCTCCAGGCCAGCCGGTCCCTTTTCTCGGCAACAAGAATGATTTTTCAAGCTCGTGACCCCTGAACTTTGAGGTGGCGCCCACACCCTGGGGTCCAGAAGGGCCCCCCCAGCCCCCTGTGTGGGGCCTGCCTCTGCATCGCATGCACCTGAACCCAAGGGTTCTGTGCCCGGTGGGACTCTTCATAGGGAAAAAACCGCAAACTGGCTGGAGCAGGGCACTGGGTCGAAGGGCGTCCCCCCAACATTCACATCCACCCAGAACCTCAGAATAGGACCTTGTTTGGAGGGAGGGTCTTTAGAGAGGTCATCCTGCCCCTCGCGCAGTGACAGAGGCAGAGGTGCAGGCCACGGCCACAAGCCAAGGCACGTGGGAGCCCCAGAAGCTGAAGGGGCAGGAAGGACCCCCCTCCGCCGGAGCGCCGTTGGGAGATGGCCCTGCGACACCAGCCTCTGGAGCTGACAGGGTGTGACTTGGCGGTGTTTTCAGCCCCCTAGGCTGTGGTCCCGTTAGGGCAGCCCCAGGACACCGTGGAAGCAGAGTTCAGAAAATTACCCCACTCGCAGAAACGAGGCAAATGGGTGACGTGTGTCCCTTCATGGGGTCACTGTCTAACCAGCCTGCCGGGTGTCGCTCGGCCCGGGAGGGTTGCTTTCTCTGACTTGCCGTTTATTATCGACCAGGCCCAGGTGCCGCGAAGCTGGAGGTTACCTTGCGGAAAATAGGAAAAGTGCGGGTAACTTTCCCCCATAAACATGCAGATGACTTCTGTCTGGCGGAGACGATAACCAAGGTTGTGGCTTTATTGTCCTGTTAAGACATTAACCTGACATCAATGTCAGACATTAACTCCTAAGCCCAGCTCAGCAGTCTCGTTCCCGAGCTCCTTCTCCTCTGACTGCACGTGGATCCGTCAGGGTTTGACATTCTTCTTTGAACCAGCCTTGCCATCTAGACTCGTTCCCTTGTTAACGGGTGAGATAAAATTCTGACATGTGCTCAGTATATATTTGGCTGAAAGCCTTTTGAAAATTACACTTTGACAGCAGAATTTGTTAGAGTGGAAAGATCAGCTATCTCTTAGTTTCAGGCAAGGGTTGATCCAGGGACCAGATGATGTTGTTAGGATTTGGATGAATTCTCCTTGCTCTTGGGTCTGCTGGCTGCGCTCTGGGGCAGGTAACGGTGGCCAGACGACAGCCGGCCGCCCAGGCTCGCGTCCCCCTAGCCGCAGTCCAGTGCACAGTTCCACCAGCTCTGTCCTGGTGCTCAGGCAGGAGCCTGGGGATTGTTCTGGTCCGACCGGATTGGCCAGGCCCCGCTGGCCAGGGGTCGCCAGGCTCCGACTGCGGCTCAGGTCACACCTGGCCTTGACACCCGAGGTGCAGGATGTTCCCTAGAGGGGTCTGGAGTTGCACACACCTGGCTCCACACTCAGCCCCTCCATCCACTTGTTAGCTGAGGCAGGCGGCATGTTGCAATGACAGCGCCCAGCCCGTAAGCTCTTTGTATAATTTGTCCTCCGCCCGTGGAGAGCAGGGGCCCTGCCCTTGAATTTGAGTGGGAGCTTGTGACCACGGCGGAGGCAATGCTATGTGACTTCTTTTAAAAAAATAAATTAATTTTATTTATTTATTTATTTATTTTTGGTTGCGTTGGGTCTTTGTTGCTGCGCACGGGCTTTCTCTAGTTGCGGCGAGCGGGGGCTACTCTTCGTTGCGGTGCACGGGCTTCTCATTTCGGTGGCATCTCTTGACCTCAAGCCAAGGGACTTGACCTCTCTGTGTCTCTACGTGTGACATGAGGATAATAATACCTGCCCAACTATGTTCATTCTACAAAAATATTTTTTTATTTTTATAGATTGATTGATTGGCCGCACCACATAGCATGTGGGATCTTAGTTTCCCTACCCGGGATCGAAACTGCGCCCCCTGCAGTGGAAGCGCGGAGTCTTAACCACTGGACCGCCAGGGAATTCCCTCTTCAAAAAATATTAACAGAACACCTACTGTGTTCTGGGCACTGTTCCCGGCCCTGTGACCCCACATGAAACAGCCCGGCGCGTAAGAGGGGTTCCAAAAACATTAGCTCCTTCCCCGATTTTCAAATCTGTGCACTGCTAAACATCTCCTGCAAAGCAATAACCGCTTGTCAGGTACAGACATGTCAGTTAAAAGCTGGCCGTCACCTCCAGGTCCCTGGGCCTCTGGTGCTTCACTGGTCCCTCAGGGCCGCCAGACGGAGAGGTGCGGGCAGCCCTGGTGGGGATGGGCTGTCCCTTTTACTGCTGAGTGGTGCGATCTAGTCAAGTGGAAAAGTGCTACTTGCTGGGTAATAAAAGCTTCCATTGTTCACCAGCCCTGGAAACATATTAATGAATAACCCAGTGTGCGGCCCCTGGCCCCAGCGGTGTGAACGGTTGTTAGTACGGCAGGAACAGGTACAATCTTCCTTTTGTAGTTTTAAGTGGGCCCAGAGCCCCAGGTCGACCAAGGCCCAGACAACGGGATGGGCTCTCCCTGCAGACCCCTGCTGTCAGCCCACAAACGTTTGGTGGAGCTCTGTGCTGGCTTTGGACAAACAGATAATCCAGCCTCAGGCACAGAGATCCGGTGGTGTGCACCACAGGCGGGGTGGGGTGGGGGGGCCTTCAAGTGGGTGGAGGCAAGTGGATGCCTTCTGGAGGAGGGGGCACCCGAGTCAGCCCTGGAAGGGGGCAGGCCTGTGCGGGAGGGGCTGCTGGGACTGGTTGGCAACCTCCTGACATTACAAGGGGCAGGGCCTGGGGGGAAGAAAGCTTGTCCAGAGGGGCCAGTGGTGACTCTGTGATGCTAAGGCCCCTCTGTGCTTACGTCCGGGGCCTGGCACATGGCGGGTGCCAGTGACTGTTAAGCGGGTGGGTGGGGATTGAGCTCAGGGCAGAATCACAGACAACAGGGTGTGCTGGGCGGGCAGCTGCCCACTTTCCCCGTCACCCAGATGAAAACCAGAGGCTCTGCCCAGGGTGCAGGGCTGGGAGGAGCTCTGCTGGGGAGAGCTGGGGTCCCCACTCAGCCCTTTCCCTGTTGTTACTGTTGCCATAACAACAATAATAAATGACCACCAGGGGCTTTCCTGTTTATGATGCATTTTTACTCTTTTATCTGTTTAATTGTGTCCCCAAATTCATATGTTGAAGTCCTAGCTCCCCCTATCTTAGAATGTGACCTTTTCGGGAACAGGGTCCTTGCCGATGTAATTAGTTAAGGTGAGGTCATCGGGGTGGGCCCTAATCCAATACAAGTGCGTCCTCATAAAAGGAGGAGATTTGGACACTGACACACAGGGAGAGGCCACGTGATGAGGCAGAGATAGGGTGATGCGTCCACAAGCCAGCAACCCACCAGCAGGGATGGGAGAGGCCAGGAACGGACGCCCCAATCTCAGACGACTGGCCCCCAGAACTGTGAGAGAATTTCTGTTGTTCTAAGCCACCCAGAGTGTGCACTTTGTTATGGCAGCCGCAGGAAGCTAACGCTCCTTCCTTCTCACCAGGCAAGCGCCAGGATTAGGCCCTGGTGCCCAGAGGGAGAAGCCCCTGCAGACAGTCGGGGATACAGAGACCCACAGGCACAGCCTGCAGGACGGTGCAAGTCTGCTGTGTGTCCTTGGGCAAGTTGCTGAACCTCTCGTAACTTCCATTTCCTCATCGTGAGGAGATGATGGCTGGACCCTCTGCCGCTGGGTTCCCCTTAGGGTCGTAAGGTCCAGCAGAGCAATTGGCGGAGGATCCGGGCCTTTTAGAGCCCGGGGGTGGGGCCCTGGAGGTGAGGGCGGGCCCTATAGGGCGAGGGGCGGGGCCAAGCGACCAGGGGCTGCTCGCCGCTCGACGTGATCGGCGCTCCCGCGGGGGCCTGCTCGGCGCTCGGCCGGCCGTCCTGCGTACGGCGCGCGTCGCTCTTGGAGACTCCGGGCGTCGCCATCATGTCGACGGCCATGAACTTCGGGTCCAAGAGCTTCCAGCCGCGGCCCCCGGACAAGGGCAGCTTCCCGCTGGATCACTTCGGTGAGCGGGGGCGGTCGGGGCTCCCCGGCCGGACCGGCGCAGCCCTGGGCCGGCTCGTTGGAGCCGCGCGGCCGGGGCGGCACTGCGTCGGCTCGCGGTGCGGGCGGGGCCGCTGAGGCTGGGTTCGGCCCGGCCGGGTCCGGTCCCGGCTCAGGGCCTCCCGTCGCGGCCCGAGGGTGGGAGCCGGACGGGGTGGGCCCTCGGAACCGGGGAGGGGACGCGGAGTCCCGGCCTCCAGTCTGGGGCCGACGTTGCGTCGACAGAGTCCTTCGCGGGTGTGAGGCCCGCGGGGTTAAACGGGTGTCTCGCGCGAGAGCGAAGGACGCTCCTGATCGCCGCAGACTGCGTGGAAAGCAAGGCTTCGGAGATAGGTTTATGGATGGATTTTTTGTGTGCCAGCACTTTACTGGGACATATTAGACCCACGCGGCAACGTCGGGAGAACCCTGCGTGAGCTCCCTGGCGCCGCCGCCTGGCTGCCCTCTTTCTCCTGTACTTGCTTTCCCACTTCGTACGTTTGCTTTTTCCAGTCTGTTTCCAGCGTGTTTCGGGAGGAAACCAGTTTTCAAAGGGGGAGGAGGGGGGTTGCCAGTAAGGCTGCCGGGCGGGCCTGTCATGTTTTCACCTTAAAAAGGAAACACTTTTCTGTTTCGTTCCAGGTGAATGTAAAAGCTTTAAAGAGAAATTCATGAAGTGTCTCCGGGACAATAATTTTGAAAATGCTTTGTGCAGAAATGAGTCAAAAGAATATTTAGAGTGCAGGATGGAGAGGCAAGTACCCGCCAACAGTTATTTATGACTTCTCCCCCCTCCCGCGTCTCTGGCTAAAATGTTTATTCCAAGAGGTCGTTAACTGGGGGCCTCACTCAGGCCTCAGTTCAGCTTGTGTTTCGGAGCTGTAGGGCTGCTTGCCCGTGAGGTTGAGGCTTTTCAGAGATTCAGTTGTACTCCAAGTTGTTTAGCAATCATGGGAACCTTTTCTCCAGTGATAGCATTGGACATGATTGCCTTCCTCCGAGGATTTTCTTTCCAAATTTGGGTGCTACTGACATGTCATTCAGCTTTCAGAATCGCACATCATAAAAATGCTGACTGAGTCAAAAGATTTGAAGATTTGTGGGTACGCAGCTTATTCCTTTAAATATTTTTCTTGGAACATAGAAGTATGTGCTCTGTTGTTTTGTTCCACGTCGGCTCAGAGCTGTTTGCAGTGTGACAGGCGAGACAGTGGGCCCTGTGAGGAACGATGAACGACGAGTGATTCTTCCTGTCTTAATCAGAATTTACCGGACGTCACCTTTAAAGAAAACAAGAACGCTCCTAACTGATCTGTTGAGATTTTCCTTAAAACAAGTACTGTTGTAAACCTTCACGGGGATAGTGTGTAACGTGTAATTACATCCTTGGGTGGGAACTTTCATTTCTGCCTTTTGAGCCCTTCGTTAGTTCACTAAGGACTCGAGTCATCAGAGGCCTTGTCTGAAGACAGGTTGACAGAAATCAATGCACTCTGAGCCCTATTTTCGTTTTCCCGTAACAAACTCAGACACTCGCCTCCAGGCAAGATCTGCTGTGCTTCTCAGGCCCCGGTGTGTTGAGGGCTGTCGGGGACACTGGGGACGTTGAGGGGGACGGGCCCTCACGTGGCCTCCTGCGTCGCGCAGGCTCGCGGAGCTGGCGTCTGGCTGCGGGCCGGCCCGAAGCAGCTTTGCCGTCCCCGAGCCCCGAGCGGCGCATCGGTCGGATCTGCCCGTTCCAGTCACTCTCTTTCAAACTGATGCATCTTCAAAACACCTGAACTCCGTGAGTTCCTTCTTGGTGTGGCCACGCCTCCGAGACCGAGTTTGGAGCTGGTCTCCGCCCCGTGTGAGGGTGTGAGCAGGTCGCCCGCCTCCCCGAAGCTCGGGTCACCGTCCCTGGGTCAGTCGTCCCTGGGCCAGCACGGGGCCCAGCAGCTCCTGCGTGAGGCTGCTCGGAGGGTTCGGCTGGTTGGGTCCCAGAGCAGCTCCTGCGTGAGGCTGCCCGGAGGGTTCGGCTGGTTGGGCCCCAGAGCAGCTCCTGCGTGAGGCTGCCCGGAGGGTTCGGCTGGTTGGGCCCCAGAGCAGCTCCTGCGTGAGGCTGCCCGGAGGGTTCGGCTGGTTGGGCCCCAGAGCAGCTCCTGCGTGAGGCTGCCCGGAGGGTTCGGCTGGTTCGGCCCCAGAGCAGCTCCTGAGTGAGGCTGCCCGGAGGGTTCGGCTGGTTCGGTCCCAGAGCAGCTCCTGCGTGAGGCTGCCCGGAGGGTTCGGCTGGTTCGGTCCCAGAGCAGCTCCTGCGTGAGGCTGCCCGGAGGGTTCGGCTGGTTGGGTCCCAGAGCAGCTTCTGCGTGAGGCTGCCCGGAGGGTTCGGCTGGTTCGGTCCCAGAGCAGCTCCTGCGTGAGGCTGCCCGGAGGGTTCGGCTGGTTGGGCCCCAGAGCAGCTCCTGCGTGAGGCTGCCCGGAGGGTTCGGCTGGTTCGGTCCCAGAGCAGGGCTTCCAGGCAGGGCCAGCACAGGGCCCTCTTTTCCCCATTTGCCCCTGGGAGGGAGCTGCCCGCGTCTCCATGTGGTGGTCCCTCGCCCAGCGCAGCTTTTGGGCACCAGCCTCCCTGGGCCGCTGAGGGCGTGGGGGGCAGGGACGCGGCCGGCCGTGCTGGGGGTCCCACGATTCAAGTGGCTTCCCTGGTTGGTCAGGCGACGTTGGGACGCATGTACGGGGATGTACGTGTCTCTGACTTGGCCAGTTATTTTGACTGGAGATTTTCAGTTTGTTTTCAGTGAAAATCCTCAATCATACAAAAGCAGAGGATCGTCTGGATCTCCATAACCATCACCCAGATTCAGGGTCAAGATTTTTCCCATTTTGCCCTTACTCATCACCCTTTTTAAAAGCCTCTTTTCTCCTCCTCTTTTTTCCTTTCTGCTGACATCCCAGACCTTATTTTGCCCCTACTTACCTCACGTGTGTCTTTTTAAAAACCAGACCGCAGTAGAGTTTGCAAGTCGCCTCACGAGGACTCGGGCCCTGTCAGCCTGAAGTGGACGTGTCTGCGACTTAGGTGGGGGCACGCTTTCTCACGGCAGCAACTGTTAAAATGGGGGTTGCACTGTTGGCAGAGACCCAGCAAACACACGTCTGATCCACGACCTCAGGTCCGGTTCCCGCCTGAGGCCGGGCCTCCTGACCGGGTGCCAGAGGGTAGAGCAGACGGTCCCGGGAAAGCCCTCTGCCCGACCCAGGGTGCGGCCAGTGAACACTGGTTACTGTCATCAGGTGCGGGCAGGTTCCCTCTGGAGGCGCTGTCTCCTGGCCTTTTCCAGCTCCCAGCAACGCCATGTCCTCGGCCCGAGGCCCCTTTCTCCACCCTCACGGTCCACAGTGCTGCATCTGTCCCATCCTCTCTCCTCTTTACATTTTTTCTCTCTGACAAGAGCCAGTAAATGTTCTCTAATTTTAAGGATTCATGGGATTAGGTTGGGTCCACCTGGATAATCCACGGTGGTCTCATCTCCAGATCGGCTGATTGACAACATTATTTTCATCTTCAGCCTTAACTCCCCTCCCGTGTAAGGTCACAGTCACAGGCTGTAGGGATTAGGGTGTCATCTGGGGGTCGTGGTCCTGCCGACCGCAGTGAAGTCTGAGGAGTCAGTTTGAAGAGCTGTCGGCCAGTTGTACTCTTTTGGCAAAGACGCGCGAAGGTTTATCGTTGTTTGCCTGTTTTGGGTTTAGGGAGTGTCTTGTGCATCCCATCACTGTGCAGTTGGTTTAATCTGCTGCCGGGTTAGATTGTGCCGCCTGGGGTTTGCGATTCGGGGGACATCGTCTTAAGGACTGTTGCTGGGCCGCTGGGTTTCGTGGGCGTGGCAGTCGGGGGCGGGTAGAGGGGGCGGGGGTGGAGGGACTGCATCCCGGAGCCGCCAGGCTCTCCTTCACCCCTGCACCTCGACCCGCTCCGCCTCTGGTCTCCTGCTGGCTGTCTAGGCGGCCGGCCCCGCGAGTTCCGGGGCCACGTGACGAGGGAGGTGTGGCCAGGAGCACAGCGGGGCTCCTCTGTCCCACCCTCGGGGGTGCAGGTCTAAGGGTACCGCTCGGGGTCTGTTCTCAGGGCAGAGCGGTTGGGGCTGAGATGGTGGCGGGTGCCCAGGGCCTACCTCGTCCTTCTCCCGGCCACCCTGACAGCTCTCACTTCTCCTTTCAGGCAACTGATGGCACGAGAACCCCTGGAAAAACTGGGATTTGGAGATTTGATAGATGGAAAGTCAGAGATAAAGACGGAACCGTGATGGGAAGAAGCCCGCAGGGCTGTGTGGGGTTGTCCGACGACCTGCCGCCCCAGCAGCTTGCTTGTAGGTACCGTGGCTCAGGAAGGGGCTTTGGTGATGCCGCGAGGTGCCGCTTGAAATCAAGACAGACACCCTCCCTGATGGATGCGCCTCGTGGCTGGGAGATGGCTCGTCTTCTGAAGCTTCCAAAAGGATTCTGGAAAACCACTGTCCCTTTTAGATCCCATTTTCCCCCAGGAGCGTTAGGTTTTATCTTTAAGTTCAGGTGTGCGATGGGGCTCCCGGGAGGTGAGGTGCCGGATGACGTCCGCCTAGTGAGTGGGCACCGCGGGTCCCTGTGAGATGCTGGAGTCACATCACGGGTTCTGCGCGTCTTTTCGGTGCAAAAGTGATAAATGTTCACAAATTGTGGTCTGTTATGTAGACAGAGATTGTCAGGAAAACGTTTCCTAGCAAATGGTTTTCTCTTTGTACTCATAAATATATGTGTCTTTTCTTTCTTTCTTTCTTTTTTTTAAACAAAAGTAGAGGATAAACTTGGAAGTGGGAAGCAGTCTGGCTTTTGACGTACCTGACTTCTTGATTTTTTTTCTGGTGATGCACAAACACCAGGTATCCTTCTAGTCCAGGGCATTTTCTGATTTGGATCAGACGATATTTGTAAAACTAGATGGTGTAATTTTAAGAACTATCTGCTGTAACTGAGAAACAGATCATCCCCCCTGTCGATCGATGTGCACCGTGGCCTCCAGTGCTTTTACTCCGAGGAAGCACCCGGGACCGCAGTCAGCCCTGCTTCCCGGCCAGGCGTGGTCGGGGCAGCGCATTCCCACTGAGAGCTGCCCAGGGCGCTGTCAGGACAGACCTCCTGGGGGTGCAGGCCCCGCGGTGGCGTTTCTGGGGCGCCTTGTCGTTGGGCTCAGAACCACAGCGGAGCCCCCGGACCTGCCCTGTGGGCTGCCTTCCCTGGCCCCCAGTCAGCTGGCTTTTGTCCCAGTGTGGCCAGTGCTGGGAGGATCCAGGCGTGTCCCCGCTGGTGGGCACAGCTGGCCCTGATCCCCCCTGGTGACCCAGGCCGGGCTCTGGGAAACCCTCGTGCTCTGCTCCTCAGCCGTGTCCAGTTCTCTGTGTTGACGTCCCTCTGCCTCGGTCCTACGGTGGTGGCCGTACTCGGTCAGGCCCTCCCTGACGGTCCCTCTGAGGCTGGGCCCATCTCCACGGGGCTCCCCAGCGCCGCTGGCCACGGTGGTGGTCCAGCACCAAGCGCTTCATCTGCGGTTTGTCACTGTTCCGCGTCGGCTCTCTGTGCTTCTAATTGTGCTGCAGGTTGTTTCCATATTTTTAGCTAGTTTATGAAAAGCCATGGTTTCTGTCACCAGTGAGCCACGAAAATATTTTGTGTTTTCCAGCAGTGCAGCGTCGCACACGCACAAGGTTGTTTATCGCAGCGTTGTCTGCAATTGGAAAGCATTTAGAGACGGGGCCCTGGGCGGCTGCAGGAAGGACTGGGGGAGAGAACGGAGCGCCCCGCGCGGCCCCAGGGGTGGCACACGGTGAGCGGGCTCCGCGGGGGAACGCAGGGCCCAGAGAACGTCGCGGTGAGAGAGAGAAGGAACCAGCGCCACACCCGCGTGCTTGAGCAACAAGAAACTCCGGAAGGCAAACTGGAGACCAGTGCGGATGGTTGCCGGCAGGTGGGGAGGTGGGGAGGTGGGGGGTGGGGGCAGCTCTCTGAGCGCTTCTGACTCGGAGCCACGTTCTTGTTTTACGTGCTCAAAAGATAAACCGGGACTTGGGGGGCCACCGTGGGACAGCGGCAGCGACCCCGAGCCCAGCCGTGTCGCAAACGCTGACTCTGCCCACGGCGGAGGGGCCGGCGGGGCGGGACTTGCCCAGGTAGCTTTGGAAAATAGTGTTTTGACTAAAGCTAGAGACAAAAAGACAAGATTTGTACCCTGGTTAGTATGTTTGTTCTTCACGTCGACAATGGTTCTGAGGCTGTGAGCTTTAAGGTGGAAAAAGCTGGAGCTGTGTTGTGGGTGATGAGAGCTGGGGCTGTGGGATCCTGGTTCTCCGACATCTGCAAGGGCAGTGGGTAGAGAAGCAGACGTACAAGTGTGTATGCGTGCGTGCATGTGTTCGTACGGACGTCCCCTCGCTCTGGGCACCAAGGGACCAGGGGCAGTGACCCCTGGCAGCACGGATCTGAGCCTCTCTCCAGCAGGAGGACCCAGGGGCAGGAAAGTCCAGATGAGCCTGGACCCTCTTGTGTCAGAAGTAAGGCACTGCTGGAACCATGATGGGCTTGTCGAGAGGACATGCGATGGAGTTCCCAGTGGCCCGATCGGGGACCAGTGGGGCAGCAGCAGGAAGGACTGTAATGGGCTTTGGCTGCAGAATCAGCTCCTACCCAGGAGTCCCCGTTGATGGAAATAATGCATGGAGTAAACGTATCAGTGCAGGAAGGGACGGCCCCTCCTCCGGATCCCAACCCGCATGGAAGGAAGGGGCGTCGGTGGCCCTGAGGTGGGCGGGCAGCGTGGTGTGGAACAGGTTTGCCTGGTCTGGAGGGTGCCCTGCCAGGCACTTGGCAAACAGCTGAGGCTTCTCAGCGTGGTTGCCTGACCGCCTGGGCCCCACGGCGCCTGCCCCGACCGATGCCCTGAGAAGGCGGCGTTGCTCCTGCCGTTGTCTTGCCAGGAGCGCCTCACCTCAGTCTGACGAGCACACGCAGACACACCTGACGTGAGGGACGGGCTGCAGAGTGAAGAAGAGCGCTCCCCAGAAGGGCCGCGTCCTGGAGGACAGACGGAGGGGCTGCCCCGGGCCAAGGGTCCAGGGAGGCGAGGGCCACCAGGTCAGCCACGGCACTTCCTGTCCTGTGCCGCAGAGGGTGTCGTCGGGAGAAGTGGGCAGACAGAACTGTGGCCTGTTTCTGCAGCTTTCTGGAAGTCTGAAATTACTTCAGAATCGTTTAAAAAAATGTTTTGTGCTAAGCTCTTTGTAGTTGAACTTTCTATATACGTGATTGGGTAAATACTCATTTTGAAACACATTCATGAATCTCAGATAGAATGCAGACGTAGTGGTTTCTGCGTTGGGAGAGGGCAGTCGGGCTCTTGACAAAGGGCAGCAGCTTCCCGCACTGCCTGCTGTCTCCTGGGTCTCAGTTGCTAAAAATGCCAGGCTCAGGGGTCCAGACGTCCTGTCTGGTCCTGCCAAAGCTCCTGTGAGATATTTTTGGTTGCCCATCATTTGTCATGTAAAGAATGCCTTTTGTTTCTCGTATATACTCGTCACAATGAGCCAGTGACATCATTAGAAGACAATTTCCAGAATGTTTTCCAAGTGTCCTCCTTAGGCAGGAGGTAAGCCGGAGCAATCAGGTCAGACCTGGGCCCACAGCTGCCTTCCCGACAGGTGAGGCCAACGGAGCCCCTTGACCCGGCTCTCACTCCAGCCCCTGGGGCGGAAGCTCGGGGCGCAGGGCCAGGCCACCCTCCGTCTGCAGCCTCGCGCAGGCCTCCACTCTGCTGGCTGGGCCCCAGGTCCTTTTAGCAACTCTGTGAAAACCTCAAGCAGCACACAGGGTGGCTGGAATATGTTTACTGTTTAGGAAGGCAGTGTTTTTATTTTTTAAAAAATGCAAGTCAGGTTTCTTCCCCACTAACAGGTCAGCACAGACTGGGTGGCTTAAACAGCACATTTATGCTCCAGCCTGGAGGCCACAAGTCCAGAGGCTCCCGTGAGCCGCTTCCTGCCCAGGGTTCTGGGGAGGGTCCGTCTCCTCCTCTTCCAGCTCCTAGAGGCGCCGCGCTCCGTGGCCCGTGGCCCGTCCTCCATCTGAGCCGGTGGCTTCTCTCCTCCCCGACTCAGCCTCCTCCCCACACCTCTCTCTGGCCCTGGCCCTCCCACCTCCTTCCTGTTAGGGCCCTCGTGATGACATTGCCCCCCCCCCCCCGGCATAATCCCGCCTCCCTTCTCAAGACCCCTGACCACACCTGCACAGTCCGCTTTGCCATGTGGGGCCGCAGAGTCACGGGTTCCGGGACCAGGACGTGTGCACTTCAGGCCGGTCCGCAGCCGACAGCACCACCTGCCGGCGGTTTGGGAGGACGCTGGAGCACGGCACGGGGTCCCTGAGCGGCCGGGTGGCGGGTGGCTCGCTCGGGCCCCAGGACGGCTGAGCGCTTGTCCTCGTGATCCACAGCAACCCAATTGTGGGTCGAATTTTCTCAGGGCTGAGTTTAAATCCCTGTTTTTTTCGGACTCTTTGGTACTGGCTTTGCTGCTGCTTGTTGCTGGCAGACAGAGAATGGGTATGTACTTAATAACCGGGATCAGAAAGTCACTGCCAGCGTGGCGTGTGGGACGGGGTCCCCCTTCTTGTCAGGTGTCTGTCTGGACGTCTCCTGATTCTCTGCAGGTGTGAGCGGGTTTGGAACCCTGAACAGCAGATGTTCAGGATGCCTGCCAGTCTGGGTGGTTTCCTGGTATTTTTCTTACTTTTTTTTTGAGAAACTATTTTCCGTCAACCTATTTCCATTTTAAGAGTTTGTGGAAGAACAGCTTCAGGCCACTCGGTGGTGGTTCCTACCCTCTCAGTGGCCTGAGCCGTGGGAGCTGCAGACCCGTCTTCAGTGGGGAACTGCTGAACAGGCACAGAGGGCACCTGCACGCCTTCGGACCAGTCCGCCACCTCCGGCTGAGTAGCGGTGAACTTTCTTCATGGCTGTATTTTATAACATGCACGTATCATTTTTATAGAAACAATAAAATCATTAGTTTAAAAAAGCTCATTGTGTTTAGTTGTATTTTATGTCCTCGGCAAGTTGCATGCCTGTGGTTGGAACTTGCTGCGGCGCATGAGCAGAGACTGTGCTGGCTTGTGTGTCGGGGGCCGTGTGGCCTTGCTGGTTGAGGGCAGGCTTGCCGCCACCAGGCTGTGGACCCTGTCGGCTCTTACGGGAGGGGCCGCGTCGGTTCCCCATGGGAAGTGGGAGCTCCGGCAGTGACCCTGGGGCGGGGGACAGGCTGGCCCCCACGAGCGTGTCTTCCCGGCCGCGGTGCCGCTTCCCCAGCCTTTACTGGGGAAGAAAGGGCTCCTGTCTCTCGTGTCTGTCATTCTACCTGCCTGGTGCTTGAGGTCAGTCTTTTAGTGAAATTAGGTATTTCTGGACGAGAAAATGAGGGTTTTATTGTTGCAAGAGGCATAAGGAACTTTCTGTTAACCCGTGGAGCAAGTCACCTTGTCTTAACACTGTGAATAAAGTCTCTCCTGGAGGGATGGAATCAAGTCTCAGCTGTGTTTGTGGAGTGGGGCGTCCCTCACCCCGGGAACAGGGCCGAGGGTGCTCTTGCAGAGCCCCGGGGGGAAGCGAGGTTTGGCTTTCCGCCATGTTCCCTGCAGGGCCCGGCAATAAACCCACGACTTCCAGCACCTTCCGGGAGCCTCCATCTGCGGGATTCTGCCGGCGGCCCTCGCGTGGGAGTTACAGAGCTACGTGCGCTGACAGATGAGGACTCAGCTTCTGGGGGCCCAGCGGTGTCTCTGATGGCCGCTTTCTGAGTGTGAAGGGAAGCAGATCTCTTGGGCACTGGGGACAGAGCGAGGCCGCATGATGGACGCTGGGGGCTGCAGACTGTGTTGGGGGGACAGGCAGTCCTGGCCGGGGAGGGTCTCCGGCACCTCGGCGCTGGGGGGACAGAGCTTTCTGAGGACGCTGAGCCGCCTTACCACGTCGGGGCGGGGGAGGGGGCAGTTAGGGTTGGTTAGGCCAGGGGTGGGCCGGCCTTGCCACCGAAGGACAGAAGCCTGGGGGCCTTCCGCTTCTGGCGACTGCGGTCCTGGTGCCTCGGGGACAGAATGTGGTGGCGTGGCGGCCCCTGCTGGACGGTGGCGGCACTGCAGCGCCTGAGAGTCACCTGTGGGAGGGCTGTCCCCTGGGGCCCCCAGGGGACAGTGTTATGTGCAGTGGCCTCCACGCTCCAGGACCTAAAGATTGGACCAGGGCTGTGCACCCCTGAGGCCCCAGGTCCTGCTGACACGACGGCCCAGCTGGGGGCTGGGGGGCCCTGAGCGCAGTGGGGGCCCCAGCTGAGGCTCAACAACTCCCCCTGCCCCCCGGCGCCCGGGCCAGCGCCCTGCTCAGCACGGGCTCAGTGACGGCGGCAGGCGGCTCGCCGTCCACGCCCGCGGGCTGTGTGCCAGAGGGCGGCGGAGCCCCGTCCAGAGGAGACCACCCTGGGGCAGAGGGAGCTGGAGGAGGGCTCGCGCCAGGCCTCCCTTCCCGGCCTCTCTCTGAACAGAGCGTCCTGGGCATGGTGACTGTGGGGCGGGCTTTCCACAGACCCCTGTGCCCTCGCTGGGTGGCAGCGCCCCAGACTTGGCTTCTGACCCCACCATTTGATGGTTACCACCCTCACGGCCCTGGGATGGGCTGCGGTCAGCCGGGGGTTCTCACCAGGTGGCGGCTGAGGCTCCCCGAGGCTGTTCCCGCGTGGCCGGCACCTGAGCTGAGGGGACTCAGGCAGACTGGCCTCCACGGGGCCTCGGCAGGGTGGCGGCTCAGGAGAGCAAGACAGAGACCGAGACGGAGAGCTAGAGGGAGAGACACAGAGAGAGAAGGAGAGACACACAGAGGGAGAGACACAGAGAGAGAAGGAGAGACACACAGAGAGGGAGAGACACAGAGGGAGAGACACAGAGAAGGAGAGACACACAGAGAGAGAGGGAGAGACACAGAGAGAGGGAGAGACACGGGGAGGGAGAGACACAGAGGAGAGACACACAGAGGGAGAGACACAGAGGAGAGACACACAGGGAGGGAGAGACACACAGGGAGGGAGAGACAGCGCGCCAGGCGGGAGCCGCACCCTTTCGCGGCAGCCTCGGAAGCCGCGTCCTCCCCGGGTTGGAGTGCCCCTGGCTCCCGCCCCAGGTGGGGGGAGCAGGTAGAGCCCACCTCTCAGTGGGGGCGGGGGAACGTCAGTGACGTTGTGGAAGATCCTGGGGGAGGGGAGATGGATGGATGATGGATGGACAAGGTGGGGCGCAGAGGGCCCCTCTCTGGGAAATCCAAGACCCCTCACGCCCCGCCCCATCCCCCTGTCCGAGGCCTGTCCTGACAGGTCGGGTCAGAGCCCGGGCCGGCTCTGTTTGCAGTCTGCAGAGCCTGGTGAGCTGTGAGACGCTTCCACAGGGGCTGCGGGCTTCCCTGCCGCCTCCCTCTGGGGGTGGGGGGGTCCCTCGTGCTCAGTCCTCAGGCAGGCCTGTGGTCCGATCCTGGAGACAAGCCTCAGGAGGCAGGTGGCCCAGGGCCTCCCCATCGCTAAGGGCTGCTGAGGGGCGGAACGAAGGACCCCTCCGTTCAGTGGAGCCGGTGGGCTCAGCACAGGGGCTGGGACTGACACGTGGAAATACTCTTCAGATCCGAGGACTCACATGAGGAGACACGCAGTCTGCCCTTCCGTGACTGCGTTCTCTCACCGAGCATCACGTGTTCAAGGTCCGTCCAGGTTCTAGCTTGTCAGCACTTCCTTCCCTTCCGTGGCCGAGTCCTGTTCCACTGCAGGGAGGGACCGCGTTGTGTATCCATTCACCTGCCGATGGACACGGGTTGTTCCCCTTTGGCTCCTGGGAGTAACGCTGCACGTACGTGTTTCTGAGTGAACGTGTGTTTTCTGTCTTGGGTGTGTACCTAGGAGTGGAACTGCCGGGTCACACGGTGAGTGTGTTTAAGCGTCAGCGCTGGTGAGTCTCTGTGGCTGAACGGCAGCCGTCCCAGCGTGTGTGCGGCCGTGTCTCGTCTCCCGGAGTACGCGTGGTGCTGAGCGTCGCCACGTGCACGCTGGCCATCTGTGCGTCTTCCTCGGAGAAAGCGCCGTTCAGATCCTCTTCCCGTTAAGAGTTCTTTACAAGTGAGTTTTTAAATTTTATTTATTTATTTTACTTTTGGCTGCGTTGGGTCTTCGTTGCTGTGTGCGGGCTTTCTCTAGTTGCGGCGAGCGGGGGCCACTCTTCGTTGCGGTACACGGGCTTCTCACTACGGTGGTTTCTCTTGTTGCGGAGCACAGGCTCTAGGCGCGCGGGCTTCAGTAGCTGTGGCCCATGGGCTCAGTAGTTGTGGCTCGTGGGCTCTAGAGCGCAGGCTCAGTAGTTGTGGCACACGGGCTCAGTAGTTGTGACTCATGGGCTCTAAGTGCAGGGGCTTCAGTAGTTGTGGCTCACGGGCTCAGTAGTTGTGGCTCGTGGGCTCTAGAGCGCAGGCTCAGCAGTTGCGGCACACGGGCTTAGCTGCTCCGCGGCATGTGGGATCTTCCCGGACCAGGGCTCGAGCCCGTGTCCCCTGCATTGGCGGGCGGATTCTTAACCACTGTGCCAGCAGGGGAGCCCCTATAAGTGAGTTTGAGTGGCGCTGATTTGCGTGTGAACTGCAGACCCACAGCTGGATGTTTTTTTTTTTGTTTTTTTTTTTTTTTGTTTGTTTTTTTATACTGCAGGTTCTTATTAGGCATCAGTTTTATACACATCAGTGTATACATGTCAATCCCAATCGCCCAATTCAGCACACCACCATCCCCACCCCACTGCAGTTTTCCCCCCTTGGTGTCCATATGTCCATTCTCCACATCTGTGTCTCAACTTCTGCCCTGCAAACTGGCTCATCTGTACCATTTTTCTAGGTTCCGCATACATGCATTAATATACGATATTTGTTTTTCTCTTTCTGACTTACTTCACTCTGTATGACAGTCTCTAGATCCATCCACGTCTCAACAAATGACTCAATTTCGTTCCTTTTTATGGCTGAGTAATATTCCATTGTATATGTGTACCACAACTTCTTTATCCATTCGTCTGTTGATGGGCATTTAGGTTGCTTCCATGACCTGGCTATTGAACAATATGGAGGTTCCTTAAAAAAACTAAAAATAGAATTACCATATGACCCAGCAATCCCACTACTGGGCATATACCCAGAGAAAACCGTAATTCAAAAAGACACATGCACCCGAATGTTCATTGCAGCACTATTTACAACAGCTGGATGTTGCTGCTGCCGCGGGCTCCCGCTCCGGCCCCGGCCAGGCCGCCCGTGCTCACTGCCTTGGGGAAGCCACGTCCTGGCAGCCTCGCTCCAAGCCCGAGAGATGCTCCACCCTCCTCCTCCTGCCAGGTGCTGGTTCTCTTAGGGACACCAAGCAAAAAATATTTTTAAATGTCCCCAGACCCACTAAACAACCCATAGCGCCCTGCCCCCACAGAGACCCCACCCCACATGTCACCTCTGGGGACAGCCCTGAGACCCCGCCTTCCCAGGGGGTCTCCAGGGCCAGCGCCACTCTCAGGTGGAGAAACTGTCCTGGTCCCAGGGGCCTGTCCCTGCTGCCCCCTGGCTTTGGGGTGGGGAGGGGCCTCCATATCTGTGTCGTCTGTTAAGCACACGCAAAGCTCCTGAGTGGCCCTGCTGTACCCAGGGTCACCTTTCTTTTGGGTTTTTCTGTGTTTCTCTTGGTGAGAAAAGAAAAAAAAAAAGAGATCCTTTTTGTTGGGGGTGGGGCCGGAGGCTGAGGGCAGAGGTTCAGGAGTTGCACTGGGTGAGGGCTTTAAAACAGGAACAGTCCCGAGCCACACCAGGAAGCTGGTCCTCGTGGCCAGGCGCGTCCCTGTCGCGCATTTTAGCCACCATCTTCCTGCCATCTCCACCCTTCTGGGAGGTGCTTGCTTCCTCCGCCCCCATGAGCCCCGGCCCCCGGTGGAGGGCTGACCGCAAATCCCCAGCTGCCCCGCTCCTGGGAAGACCCACAGGGGTCGCCTCCAGGGTCTGGCCCAGCAGGCCCGGGGAGGAGGGTGGGCGCAGGCGGGGGGTGCCGCGGCAGCCCTGCCCGAGGCCCCCGGAGGGCTCTGGCCGGGTTCCTGCCCTGCTCCCTTCTTGCCCGGCACCACCCCGGAACCTTGCGGTTGCTCAGCCCCAGAGCCACAGCACATCCAGGGAGGGGCTGGAAGGCGGCGCCCGCTCTCCCCACCCCCGTGCTGGGCTTGGGGCTAATTCAGCCTAAACCCGGGTCTCAGGCCAGGGGTGCTGGCACAGCCTGGGGCTCCCCGTCTTCTCCCCTAGTTAGACGGGTCAAGCTGCTAAGGGCTCTGCACACCGCGGGCGCTGCGAGAATGCTGCCGAGGGGAGGGGCCCGTGGAAGGAGGGGCCCAGCTGCCCAGAAGGCCAGCACACGCGTCAGCCAGGAGCTCCGAGCATTGCTGCGCCCCTGCTGCTGGCCACCTCTGCGCTCGGTGTGTCCCCTCCCCTCCCCGTCCAGGCAGGAGCGCCAACCCACCTGCTTTACAGAAGCTCCTCAGGAGTCTGGGGACAGCTGCCGCTGGCTGGGGGCCGCACTGCCCTCTGTGGGGATGCGGACGCCTGCTGCACCCCAGCCCCGGTGCCCCCTCCCCCTCCCAGTGCTTGTCCTCTGCGTGCCAGCACCCCCGTCGCCTTGCAGCCCCCCTCGGCCCTCCAACCTCGCCGTCTGGGCCCTCCCCTTCCCTCCCCCACCGCCCGTCTTCGTGGCCATCTCCCCACCTCCCGCACGGCCCTCCTCTGCCCAGGCCGTTGGTGCTGGTGCCCAGCGGGCCCCGGCCCCTCTCCCCTGCCCGGCCCCCTCCTGGGTGGCCCACCCGCTGCAGCCGCCCCGCCGTCGACTGCCCTGGACTCTGTCCCCAGCCCTGGAGTGGACCCCTCCCTGGATCTTCTGTGGGCTTTGGCGGCCCCACCGTCCCCAACACCTTCCTTGGGCCACGAGGCCCTGAGTCCTGGGCATCTCTCGTCCCCTACACCCAGGCAAGCACAGCTGTCTCCCCACTCACCCTCGTGTGCCCCCCCCAAAAGCAGACAGAGTGGTCACTCTCCTTCATCCCCATCCCCCTCAGGACAGGAGCCGGACCCCCAGGGCCATGCGGGGACCCCGGGGTCTGGCCCCCAGCACCTCCCAGCAGCCCCAGGACCCTGGGCCAGCCCCTGTCTGGGTGTGGCCCACCCTGGGCTGCCTGTCACCTTCTGAATTTTGTGAGTCCTGAGCCCCGCACCCCAGCCCCACTGCACCCCGTGCCTTCACTCTAGCCTGGGCGCCGGGGCGGGGGGCTGCAGATCTTGGACCTGCCTGTCTCCTCTTTTAAGAGTCTGTTTCATGACCTGACGCCTCTTCTTGAATTCTCACTTCCTCCTGCCTACCTGGACAGTGTCATCACCTCCTTAGCTGGATGAGAAGACAGAGAAGGTGAACAACCCACCACCAAACAGGGCGTGGCTGTGTGCTCAGCCCTGCCTGCCCCGCACCTGCCCTTCCTCCGAGGCCCCTCTAGCTTCCCTGCCCCTCCCTGTCCTTCCCTGTCCCTCTTGGCCCCTCAGCAACCCTGCCCTGCTTGAGGGGTGGGGTGTCTCTTTGTTTCCGAGCTGTGCGTTCATCCCAGTACTTCCACCTAGAAGCCACGTGCGGCCTTGGGTGTGACTGAACTGCTCTGTGCCTCAGTTTCCCCATCTGTAAATGGGGATTAAATAAGAAAACACATGTGAGGGGTCTGACCTAATGCCTGGTGCCGTTGGTGGAGTAGCTGTTGTGATTGACGTCAGCCTGTCTTCATTAAGCGATGTGCTCCACTCTGCTGTGTGGCAGATTCCGACCCTGGCACAGGGACCCAGAGATGAAAATGCCACCCATCCCTCCCACAAGGCCCTGGAAGGGCCGCATCCCTGCTGTTGGGCAGGGTGGGCGGCTGGGGGCCGGGCAGGGGCCAGGCCTTGGTGGAGTGGCGCCAGCCCAGCCTCCACGGAGGGCGAGGTGGCAGGCCCGTCACCAGTTGGGATGCTCTTCCCTTTGTCCCAGAGGTGCCACTGCCGGCTGTGGACCCACCCGGGACGCTTGCAGAGCGTCCGACTGTGATCCCAGCCGATGGAAAATGCCCGCCCCTCAGCCAGGCACTGGGGAACAAGTCATGGTCCAGCTCTGAGTAGAACGCAGCCATTGGAAAAGAAAGGGGTAGATCTGTATGTATGGACTCGAAAGGGGTATGTACGGTTTACTCAGTGAAAATAAACCAACCCCAAACCCCCAGCAGCAGACCAGAGGAATAGGGACTCCCTTGGTGTTCTAACAGGCCGAGGACCATTCTGGAAGGATGCTAATGGTTGTTAACAATGGTTGGCTCACAGTTGCCAGGGCGGGGGTGGAGGTGGGGAGATGCTGTCATTTTTCAGTCTGGTACTGTTTCAATTTGTTTTTAACAAGATGCATCGTTGCATTCATAATTTAAGAAAAAAATGAAAAGAATTTGAAAAAATGCAGGGGCACATCACCTCCCTCCCTCCCCATGTTACCCTCATGTCTGGGTCCTGGCCTCCTGACTCAAAACGGGCTTTATTGGGAGCACCGCGGCCCACCCCTTGTCCTGTCCCTGTTGGGTGGACGGCGGGGGCCCTTCTCCGGCCTGAGCACCCACCACACTCACGGGGCCTTGTCACCTGCCGGCCGTCTCCTCCCAGGGCAGGGATGGTGTGAGCCCCGGCCCCCAGCACTGGGCACGCACCACTCCCTCCAACAGGCATTCCCAGCGTGCCCACTGGACCTGGTGCGCTGACCCCCTGGGCGCACAGTAGGTGTCCAGGCGCTTTTGGGGCCCAAATGACCGAAGGATGATCCCACCGAGGCCTGTGGTTATTCGGTTCCCTCAAGCCCCCCACCACTGTGGCTGGTGGCCCCTCGCTCGGGCAGGTGGGCCGCTGCGCTGGGATAGGGTGGGCGGAGGCAGCGGCGGCGGCGGGCAGACCTCCCCGGGCGGGTCCCCGGGCGCGCGGGCGGGTTCCCGGGCGCGCGGGCTGGGACGCCTGGCCGGCGCGGGAGGAGGCTGCCCGCCCGCCCGCGCCGCTGGGGGCCGCCCGCGGGCCGCGCCGGCCAGAGCGCGCCGTGCGCCCCGGGCCCCGCGCCGGCACACGCTCGGCTGCCGCGGCGGCGACGAGAGCGGCGGCGGTGGAGCCGGGCCGGGCGGCAGGAATGCGGAACCGGCGCGCGGGCTGAGCTGCTCAGGATGGCGCAGGGGCGGCGGCGGCGGGCGGCCTGCGCGGGGCCGTAGCGCGGCGGGGCGGACGCTCCCCACCCGGCGTCGCGGGGGGCGGCAACGCGGCCATGGCCAAGGAGCGGCGGAAGGCCCTGCTGGAGCTGCTGCAGCGGCCGGCGAACGCGCGCTGCGCGGACTGCGGCGCCCCGGGTAGGTGCGGGCCCGCTGGCTGCGCCCGGGGTAGCTGGGGGCCTGGGTGGGTGCGGGCGGGGTAGTGGCCGGCCCGCGTGGGGGAGGGCCCGAGTGGATGCAGCCCGGGGTGGGTGCCGGCCTGGATGCCAGCCCCGGGGCCGGGGAGGGGTGCTGCGGCGCCTGCTTGGCGGTGGGGGGCGCGGGCAGCGCAGCCTGGTCCCCGCTCGAGTGGGGCGCGGGCCCGAGGGCACCTGCCGGGACCCGGACATCGCCTGCCCGCCCACGGCCCCTGGCCTGCGGCTGTGTTGCCGCCTCCCCTCCCCCAGGCTGCGTGTCTCGCTGTCACCCGCGGACCGCCGCCGCCTTGCGAAACCTGGGGCTCCGCAAAGAAAGAGGAAATCGCGGCGGGCGACCGGCTGCAGGGAGGGGACGGACAAACGGGCCACGGGCCTCTGTGCGTGGGTGTGGGGGTCCACCTAGCCCTCCCCCCCACCTGCGGGTGACGTCATGGGCCCCCGCCTGGAGCCCCCCTCTAGCCCTGCACCCGGCGGCAGGGGGAGGAAGCACCTGCCGCCTCCACGTGGACCCCGTGGGAACGGGCGCCCCTCCCCCACCCGGCCTCACTGCGCTGGGGCAGGTGGCCAGTTCAGGTGGGGCAGGGGGGCAGGTGCAGCTCGGAACAAGCGCTAGGCTACCTGCATCCCATCCTCCCAGAAGGCATCTCCTAGACTTTGCTCCTGGGTGGTGCCCGCTCTGGGGTGATTTCCAAGGCGCCAGAGCCCTGGGGCTACGTGTGCTGGGATTGGCAGGAGGAGAAAAGGCTTTGCTTTCGGACCGGCGGCACCCTGCTTCTGGGCTGGCGGCCCCTGGCGCGGCTTCGCTGCGGTGGGGGCTGGAACAGCCCCTAGAGGCTCACCTGCTCAGGCCCCCAGCAGGGAGGGCGGCTCAGCTCAGGGGCTGTCCCCAGGCTCTGCGGGGACACACGGGGCGCTCCACTTGGGGCTCCTAGCCTGAGCCCCTCAGAACAAGCCCAGCACAGCGGGGAGTGGCCGAGCCCCCGGGGGGGGAAGGTGGGAAGACTCTGCGTTTGTTCTGAGACTCCTGTTTGAGACACACAGTCTCTGGACACCCCGCAAGTAGGACACCCCCCCCCCCCAGCTCTCCTCTGCTGCTCGCCCGCTGGGCTGGGAGGGGTCTCCGGCGCAGCCCCCGCCCCCGCCGAGTGCTGGGCATCTGCTGGGCAGCTGCAGTGTGGCTTCGAGAGGCCACGCCAGAGCTGGAGTGTCCCAGAGGGGCGGCAGGCTGAGGGCCTTTCCCCGCCGCCCTGAGGGCCCGCCGCGCCTCGGCCGTGCAGTGAGGCGGGAGTGCCGTCCCCTCCGCGCCTGCTCCCGCCCGTTCCGCCGTCCCCACCTCCCTCTCCCAGACCTGTATTTCCACTTGTCAGGAGAGCGGCCGTGCCAGGGAGCAGCCTGGTGAGGAAGGGCGGTCAGCACGGTCTGCTCTCAGGCTTGGCCTGGGGGGCCCGGGCAGCGGGGAGCTGGCCCCGGCCCTCTCCTTCCTGGCCACCCTGCCCAGCGGGGGCTTCTTTGGACCCAGAGCCTACCTGGCAGGAGGGACAGTGAGCTTCCTTGGCGTGGTGGGCCCTGCAGCTGCCGTGCCCACCCACCCACTCGGTCCAGGGGCGTGGCCCTCCAGCAGGTACAGGGGATCGGGAGCGGCCGGCTCTCCCTGGCTTCGGGCCCGCCTCTGCTTTTCGGACTTGGTCCATGACCTCAGCATCTTGCCTCAACTTGTCTGGCAGCCTGAGGAGCAGACAAGATACGGGCTGTTGCCCCCATTTTACAGCTGGGGAAACTGAGGCCTTGAGAACTTGAGCTGTCTTAGGGGACATGGGGCCTCAAAGGCAGACCGGCTCTCCTGCTGCCCTGACCTCCCGTGACCCTCATGTGATGCCCGCCCATGGTCTCTGCTGGAGCCCCGCTGGTCCGTCCATATTCTGTGCCACTGTGGGGTGTCACTGGGACCTCCCATCCCTGCTGTGGCCCAGATAGGCAACTCGGGCCCACTCTGGCATTGATGGGGGCTGGAGGGGGGACAGAACACTGTCACATGGACTGGTTCATGGCTGCTGTTCTCAACTGCAGCCCACCAGGAGCTGGGCGCCTCAAGGGTGAGGGTCCCCACGGCCTGCACTCTGCACCACAGGACACGGGGTGGTCCCCGGCCCCCCTAACCACCAGGCACAGGGTTTGGGGAGCAGATCTGGGCAGACCTCACAGCTGGCCATGCAAGGGCTGCTGCGAGGAACGCAGTCTGGGGTTGGCTGCAGCCCCCATGGGAACTGCTCCCAGACCCTCCCATTGTCTGCTCCAAGAGCGAGCCCCCTGCCCTTGAACACAGGGCCTTGTCTAACAGCTTCCAGAGAGGCTGCTCTCATTGCAGGCCTGGCGGAGCGTGGGGGGTCCTCAACCTTGGGGGGTGTGGGTAGGGGGCTGTGCCTCTTACTTCCTCTGAGTCACCTGCCTAGTTGGGACAAATGACAGTGTCACCTTGGAAGCTCAGGTCTGATGCCCAAGAAGGACATGGCCTCTCAGCTCTTTCATTGGGCTAAGGTGTGGGTGATCGTTTTGTGGGGCTTTGATGCATGTCACCTGGACCTTGGGATTGCCTAGAGCGCCAGGCAAAACCACCTCTGAGCGCACGTGGGCCTTCTGATTGGCGGTGAGGTCTGGGCTCGTTAAGGAGAGCTTTCTGAGAAGACGGATGGTTTGGGACGGCGGTGTGGAGACCTTGCTGCTCCTGGACCGGGGGTGTTTGGGTATGAGTGGCCCTGGGGGCCCGTCCTCACAGCTCTGCCAGGACTGGAGCAACTGCCTGCAAAACCAAGGGGCTGAACTCAGAGCGGGAGGTCCTCACTCAACCCTGGAAGGCTTCAAGGCAGAGGTGAATTTTCAGACATTGCTGTAAACCTGGGCAGGGAGGAATTTCGGGAATTTGGCTTAGTTTGGGAGAGGGTCCCCTGAGAGCGTGGTTGGCAGTGGGCTGCTGAGGAGTGGGCTGGGCAGACAGTCCCTGCTCCCTGGGGCAGCAGCCCACTTGGGTTTTGGGTTAAATTGTTTTTTCATTGTGGTAAAATATACAAAAAAGTTATTTTTCAGTGTGCAGCTCAGTGGTGTTAAGTACATTCACATTGTCGTACAACCATCACCACCACCCATCTCACAGCTCTTTCCATCTTGCAAAATGGAAACTCTGTCCCCATTAAACACTGACTCCCTCTTCTTCCCCAGCCCCCACCCTTCCACTTTCTGTCTCTATGAATTTGACCCACATAAGTGGAATCACACAGTATTTGTCCTTTTGTGTCTGGCTTATTTCACTGAACATAATGTCCCCAATGTTTATCATGTTGTGTCAGGTGTCAGAATTTCCTACCTTCTTTAAAAAATTGAGTTATAATTGGCTGTCACGTCATATTAGTTTCAGGTGTACAGCATAGTGATTCGGTATTTGTACGTGTTGAGCAATGATCACCACAGTAAGTCTAGTTAATATCCTTCATCACGCAGAGTTTTTCCTTGTGATGAGAACCTTTAAGATCTACTGTCTTAGGAACTTTCAAATATACAGCACAGTGTTATTCACGGTAGTCACCGTGCCGTGTGTTACATTCGCAGGACTCACTTATTTTGTAACTGGATGTTTGTACCTTTGGACCCCCCTTCACCCATTTCACCCAACCCCCCCCCCCACCTCTGACAACCACCAATCTGTTCTCTGTATCTGTGAGTTTGGGGTTTTTTTGGTTGGGGGTTTGGTTTTTTTTTTAGATTGCATATACAGTATTTGTCTTTCTCTGTCTGGTTTATTTTACTCAGCATAATGCCCGCAGGATCCATCCATGTTGTCACAAATGGCCAGGTTTCCTTTTTTTTTTTTTTTAATTTTATTTATTTATTTATGGCTGTGTTGCGTCTTCGTTTCTGTGCGAGGGCTTTCTCCAGTTGCGGCGAGCAGGGGCCACTCTTCATCGCGGTGCGCGGGCCTCTCACTATCGCGGCCTCTCTTGTTGCGGAGCACAGGCTCCAGACGCGCAGGCTCAGCAATTGTGGCTCACGGGCCTAGTTGCTCCGCGGCATGTGGGATCTTCCCAGACCAGGGCTCAAACCCGTGTCCCCCGAATTGGTAGGCAGACTCTCGACCACTGCGCCACCAGGGAAGCCCCCCTTCTTTTTTATGGTTGAATAATATTCATATATTATATATCACATTTTCTTTATCCAATCATCCATATCTTAGCTATGGTAAATAAGGCTGTAATGAACATGGGGATACAGATATCTTATTGAATTTGTTTTCATGTCCTTCAGTAAAATATCTAGAAGTGAAATTACTAGATTGTATGGAAGCTCTAGTTTTAATTTTTTAGGAACGTCCATACTGTTTCCATAGTGGCTGCATCAATTTACATTGTCACCCAAGTGTACAAGGGTCCCCTTTTATCCCCGTCTTTGTCAACACTTGTTATTTCTTGTCTTTTTTTGATGATGGCTATTCTAACAGGTGCGAGGTGATACCTCATTGTGGGTTTGATTTGCATTTCCCTTCTGATTAGTGATTTGAGCATCTTTTCATATACCATGCCATCTGCATATCTTCTTCGGAAAAATGTCTCTTCAGAGGCCTTGCCCGTTTTTTAATTGAAGTGTTTTGTTTCGTTTTGTTGCTATTGTATGAGTTCTTTATGTATTTTGGGTATTGACCCATTATTAGATATATGATCTGCAAATATTTTCTCCCATAGGTTGCCTTTTTATTTTGTTGATGGTTTCCTTTGCTGTGCAGAAGGTTTTTAGTCCCACTTGTTTATTTTTGCTTTCATTGCCTTTGCTTTTGGTGTCAAATCCAAAAAATCATCACTAAGACCGACGTCAAAGAGCTTACTGTCTATGTTCTTCTAGGAGTTTTATGGTTCCAGGTCTTACATCCAAGTCTTTAATCCATTTCAAGTTAATTTTTGTGTATGGTGTAAGATAGTGGTCCCAGTTCATTCTTCTGCATGTGGCTGTCTGGTTTTCCCAGCACGATTTATTGAAGAAATTGTCCTTTATCCATTGTATAGTCTTGGCTCCTTTGTTGTAAATTAATTGACTATATATGTGTGGGCTTATTTCTAAGCTGTTTATTCTATTCCACTGATCTGTGTGTCTGTTTTTATGCTAATGCCATACTGTTTTCTCATACTGTTTTGATTACTATAGCTTTCTAATACAGTTTGAAATAAGGAAATATGATGCCTCCAGCTTGTTCCTCTTTCTCAAGATTGCTTTGGCTATTTGGGCTTCTTTGAGGTTCCATACAAATTTTAGGATGGTTTGTTTTTGTCAAAAATGCCATTGGAATTTTGATAGGGATTTCTGTAGATATCTACACTGAATCTGTAGATCACTTTGGGGGGTATGGACATTTTAACAGTATTAATTCTTCCAATCCATGAGCCCAGAATATAATTCCATTCATTTGTGTCTTCTTCAGTTTCTTTCATCAGTATCTTATAGTTCTCAGTGTACACGTTTTTCACCTCCTTGGCTAAATTTATTCCTAGGTATTTTATTCTTCTTGATGCCATCGTGAATGTATTGCTTTCTTTCTTTCTGCTAGTTCTTTTTATTAGTATAAGGAAATTACAGCAAATTATTGTATATTGATTATGTATCCTGCAACTTTACTGAATTCGTGTAGTAGTTCTAACATTTTGATGGAGTCTTAGGGTCTTCCATATTTTATATCTTGTCATCGGCACACAGTGACAGTTTTACTTTTTCCTTTCTTATTTGGATGCCATTTCTTTCTTATTCTTGCCTGTGTGCTCTGGTTAGGACTTCCAATACTTTGTTGAATAACAATGGCAAGACGGGCTTCCTTGTCTTGTTCCTGACGTATGATTTTTATTCTTCATTCGGTGTGTCACGTTGACTGATTTGGGGATGTTGAGCCATCCTTTGCATCCCTGGAATAAATCTCAGTTGATCATATGATCCTTTCAGTGCATTGTTAGATTTAGTTTGCTAATAGTTTGTTGTGGATTTTGCATCTCTGTTCATCGGGGATATTGGCCTATAACTTCCCTTTTTTGTGGTGTGTTTGTCTGGTTTTGGTATCAGGGTGATGCTGGCCTTGTAAAATGAGTTTCAAAGTGTTCCCTTCTGTTTTTTGGAAGAGTTTGAGAAGGACTGGTGTTAATTCTCCTTTAAATGTTTGGTAGAATTCACCAGCGAAGCCTTCTGGTCCTGGACTTTAGGTTGTTGGGAGGTTTTTGATTACCGATTCAATCTCCTTATTAGTAATCGGTCTGTTCAGATTTTCTGTTTCTTCATGATTCAGTCTTGGTAGGTTTCATGTTTCTAGGAAATTATCCATTTCTTCCAAGTTGTCCAGTTTTTTTACTTCTAGGTTAATACCATTGTGGGTAGAAAAGATGCTTGATGTGATTTCAGACGTCTTAAATTAGACTTGTTTTGTGTCCTAACAAATGATTTGTCTTGGAGAATGTTCCATGTGCACTTAAGAACGTGTACTCTGTGTTGCTTCTGGATGGAATTTCCTATGTACGTCTGTTAAGTCCATGGTCTAATGTGTTGTTTAAAGCCAGTGTTTCCTTGTTGATTTTCTGTCTGGATGATCTAACCATTGGTGAAAGTGGGTTTTAAAGTCCCCTGCTATTACTGTATTTCTGTCTATTTCTCCCTTTAGGTCTGTTAATATTTGCTTTACAGCTTTAGGTGTTACTATGTTGGGTACCTAAATATTTACAAATGTTATACCGTCTTGTTGGATTGACCTCTTTATCATTACGTAATGACCTTCTTTGTCTCTTATTACAGTACTTGTCTTAAAGCCTATTTTTTCTGAGTATTTTTTCTAAGTATAGCTATCCTAGCTCTCTTTTGATTTCCATTTCCTTCCTTTTTAAGGTCAAATAATATTCCATTGTATGAAGGGACTACATTTTACTTATCCATTCGTCCACAGATGGACACTTGGGTTGCTTCCACGTTTTAACTATTGTGGATAATGCTGCTGTGAACATGGGTGTACAAACATCTCAAGACTCTGCTTTCAGTTCTTTTGGGTATATACCCAGAAGTGGAATTACTGGGTCACTTGGTAATTCTATTTTTATGTTTTTGAGTAATCTTGTACTGTTTTCCAAAGCGGCGGTACCATTTTATATACCCACCAACAGTTCACATGGGTTCGAATTTCTCCACATCCTCACCAGCACTTGCTGTTTTCTGTCTCTTGGATAGTAGTCGTCCTGATGGGTGTGAGGTGGTCTCTCACTGTGGTCTTGACTTGCATTTCCTTAATGATTAGTCACGCTGAGCATCTTTTCGTGTGCTGATCGACCGTTTGTATATCTTCTTTGGAGAAATGTCTTTTTTTTTTTTTAATTTATTTTATTTATTTTTGGCTGCCTTGGGCCTTCGTTGCTGCGCGCGGGTTTCCTTTAGTTGCGGTGAGCAGGGGCTACTCTTCCTTGCAGTGCACAGGCTTCTCATTGCGGTGGCTTCTCTTGTGGAACACGGGCTGTAGGTGCACAGGCTTCAGTAATTGTGGCGCACAGGCTCAGTAGTTGTGGCGCACGGGCTTAGTTGCTCCGCGGCACGTGGGATCTTCCCAGACCAGGGATCAAACCCGTGTCCCCTGCATTGGCAGACGGATTCTTAACTACTGTGCCACCAGGGAAGCCCCAAGAAATGTCTTTTTAAATTCTTTACCCATTAGAAATTGGGTTGTTTTTTTTTTTATTATTAATTTATTTATTTTTGGCTGTGTTGGGTCTTTGTTTCTGTGCAAGGGCTTCTGTGCAAGTGGGGGCGAGTCTTCATCGCGGTGCGTGGGCCTCTCACTATCGTGGCCTGTCTTGCTGCGGAGCACAGGCTCCAGATGCGCAGGCTCAGTAGTTGCGGCTCATGGGCCCAGTTGCTCCGCGGCATGTGGGATCCTCCCAGACCAGGGCTCGAACCTGTGTTCCCTGCATTGGCAGGCGGATTCTCAACCACTGTGCCACCAGGGAAGCCCCGGGTTGTTTGGTTTTTGTTGCTGTTGTTGAGTTTTGAGAGTTCTCTGTGTATTCTGGATATTAATCCCTTACCAGATACATGATTTGCAAATATTTTCTCTCATTGTGTGGGTCACCTTTTTACTTGATGGATAGTATATTTTGATGCACAAAATTTAAAATATTTTCATGAGGGAATTCCCTGGTGGTCCAGTGGTTAGGACTCAGTGCTCTCACTGCTGAGGGCCTGGTTTCAATCCCTAGTCAGGGAACTAAGATCCCACAAAGCCGTGCAGCGCAACCAAAAAAAAAAATTTTTTTTTTCATTTTCGTGAAATCCAATTTGCTTATTTTTTTCTTTTCTTGCCTGTGCCCTTTGGTGTCATAGCCAAGAAAGCATTTTCAAATCCAGTGTTATGAAGCTTTTGTCCCATGTTTTCTTCTTAGAGTTTTATGGTTTTAGGTCTCACATTTATGTTCTTGATCTATTTTGAGTTAATTTTTGTACATGGTGTTAGGTAAGGGTCCACCTTTATTCTTTTTTGCATGTGGATATCCAGTGTTCCAGCACCATTTCTTGAACAGACTGTTTTTCCCCATTGATTGATCTTGACACCCTTGTCAAAAATCATTTGACCATATATGTGAGGGTTTATTTCTGGGCTCTGTATTCTATTCCATTGGTCTATTTGTCTGTTTTTATGCCAATACCACACTGTTTTGATTACTGTAGCTTTGGAGGTCCCTTGAGATTGCCTATGAATTTTAGGATGGGTTTTTCTATTTCTGCCAAAAAAGTCTTTGGGATTTTGATAGGGATTGCATTGACTTTTTAGATCACTCTGGGTAATGTTGACATTTTAACAATATTAAATCCTCTAGCCCATGAACATGGGATGTGTTTCCATTTATTTATGTCCTCTTTAATTTCTTTCAGGAATGTTTGTAGTTTTCATTGTACAAGTCTTTCACCTCCTTGGTTAAGATAATTCCTAAGTATTTTATTCTTTTTGATGCTAATGTAAATGGCATTGTTTTTGTAATTTCCTTTTCAAATTGTTCTGTATATATAGAAATGCAACTTTTTGTGTGTGTGTGTTAACTTTGAATCCTGCTGCTTTACTTAGTTTGTCTATTAGTTCTAACAGCTTTTTTGTGGAGTCATTATGAATTTCTACATATAAGATCATATCATTGGCAAATGAGATAATTTTACTTCTTCCTTTCCAATTTGGATGACTTTCATTTCTTTTTCTTGCCTAATTCCTCTGGCTAGAAGTTCCAGTACTGTGTTCAACAAAAGTGGTGCAGAGGGCAACTTTGCCTTGTTTCTGATCTTAGAGGAAAAGCCTTCAGTCTTGGGCTTCCCTGGTGGCGCAGTGGTTGAGAGTCTGCCTGCCAATGCAGGGGACACGGGTTCGAGCCCTGGTCTGGGAGGATCCCACATGCCGTGGAGCAACTGGGCCCGTGAGCCACAATTGCTGAGCCTGCGCATCTGGAGCCTGTGCTCCGCAACAAGAGAGGCCGCAACAGTGAGAGGCCCGCGCACCGTGATGAGGGGTGGCCCCCGCTTGCCACAACTAGGGAGGGCCCTCGCACAGAAACGAAGACCCAACACAGCCAAAAATAAATAAATAAATTAAAAAAAAGTAAACAACAGTTAAGAAAAAAAAAAAGCCTTCAGTCTTTCACCATTGACTGTTATGTTTGCTGTGGGTTTTTCATATATGGCTTTTATTATGTGGAGTTAGTTTACTTCTATTTCTTTCTTGTTGATTGTTTTTATAAAGACTGTTGACTTTTTTCAAATGCTTTTCCTGCACCAGTTGAGATGATCATGTGGTTTTCCCCCCTTTATTCCGTTTAAGTGATGTGTTACATTGATTGATTTTCATGTATTGAACTGTTCTTTCATTCCAAGAATAACTCCTACTTGGTCATGGTATATAATCCTTTTAATATGGTACTAGATTCAGGTTGATAGTGTTTTTTTAAACTTTTTTTTTAAAATTTATTTATTTTAATTTATTTATTTTTGGCTGCATTGGGTCTTCGTTGCTGCATGTGGGCTTTCTCTAGTTGTGGCGAGCAGGGGCTACTCTTTGTTGCGGTGTGCGGGCTTCTCATTGCGGTGGCTTCTCTTGTTGCGGAGCATGGGCTCTAGGCACACAGGCTTCAGTAGTTGTGGCACGTGGGCTCAGTAGTTGTGGCACACGGGTTTAGTTGCTCAGCGGCATGTGGGATCTTCCCGGACCAGGGCTTGAACCCGTGTCCCCTGCATCGGCAGGCCGATTCTTAACCACTGCGCCACCAGGGAAGCCCTTTTTAAACTTTTTAAAGCCTTTTATCATGGATATTTCAAACATATACAAATATACCCATTACCCAGGTTTAACCATTCACTCTTTTTTTCCATATTCTTTTCCATTATGGTTTATTACAGGATATTGAATATAGTTCCCTGTGCTATACATTAGGACCTGTTGTTTATCCATCCTGTATATAATAGTTTGCATTTACTAATCCTAAACTCCCACTCCAACCCTCCCCGGCCCCGTCCCCTTGGCACCTACAAATCTGTTCTGTATGTCTTTGAGTCTGTTTCTATTTAGTTTGATAGTATTTTTTTGAGGACTTTTTAAAAAAAATTTAATTAATTAATTAATTTATTTTGGCTGCGTTGGGTCTTCGTTGCTGCACACGGGCCCCCTCTAGTTGCAGCGAGGGGGGGCCACTCCTCGCTGCAGTGCGCAGGCCCCTCACTGTGGTGGCCTCTCCCGTTGCAGAGCGTGGGCACCAGGCGTGTGGGCTCAGTAGTTGTGGCCCGCGGGCTCCAGAGCGCGGGCTTCAGCAGCCGTGGCACACGGGCTCAGCTGCTCCGCGGCGCATGGGATCCTCCCGGGCCAGGACCTGAACCCGTGTCCCCTGCATTGGCAGGCGGACCCCCAACCACTGCACCACCAGGGAAGCCCATTGTTGAGGATTTTTGCACCAATGTTCATAACGTACATTGGTCTGTGGTTTTCTTATAGTGTCTTTGGTATCAGGTTTATGCTGGTCTTATAGAATGAGTTAGGAAGTGTTCCCTCATCTTCAGTTTTTCAATTTTTAAAAAAAAAAGTTTGAGAGGAATTGGTGTCAATTCTTCTTCTTCTTTTTTTTTTAAATAAATTTATTTATTTTTGGCTGCGTTGGGTCTTTGTTGCTGCATGCGGGCTTTCTCTAATTGTGGCGAGCGGGGGCTACTCTTTGTTGTGCTGCCTGGGCTGCGCATTACAGTGGCTTCTCTTGTTGTGCAGCACGGGCTCTAAGCACGTGGGCTTCAGTAGTTGTGGCTCGCGGGCTCTAGAGCACAGGCTCAGTAGTTGTGGTGCACGGGCTTAGTTGCTCCGCGGCATGAGGGATCTTCCTGGACCAGGGCTCAAACCTGTGTCCCCTTCATTGGCAGGCAGACTCTTAACCACTGCGCCACCAGGGAAGTCCCCGGTGTCAGTTCTTCTTTAAATGTGAGGTAGAATTTGCCATTGAAGCCGTGAGGTCCAGTTCTTTTCTTTGTTTGGGGAATTTGATTGTGGATTCAATCTCCTTCCTAGTTATAGGTCTGTACAGATCGTGTATTTCTTCCTGATTTAGTCTTGGTAGGTTTTGTGTTTCTAGGAATTTGTCTATTTCATCCAGGTTATCCACTTTGTTGGTGTACAGTTGTTCACAGTACTTTCTTATAATATCTTTATGTCTGTAGAATTGGTAATAATAGCCCCACTTTCATTTCTTTCTTTTTTTAAGTTTATTTTTTTATATGAAGTATAGTCGATTTACAGTGTTCTATTTGTTTCTAATGTACATCAGAGTGAATCAGTTTTATGTGTGTGTGTGTGCGTGTGTGTGTGTGTATATATATTCTTTTTCATATTCTTTTCCATTATGGTTTATCACAGGATATTGAATATAGTTCCCTGTGCTGTACAGCAGGACCTTGTTGTTTATCCATCCTATATGTAATAGTTTGCATCTGCTAATCCCAAACTCCCACGCCATCCTTCCCCCACCCTCCTCCCCCTTGGCAACCACAAGTCTGTTCTCTACGTCTGTGAGTCTGTTTCTGTTTTGTAGATAAGTTCATTTGTGTCATATTTTAGATTCCACATGTAAGTGATATCATATGGTATTTGTCTTTCTCTTTCTGACTTCACTTAGTATGATAATATCTAGGTCCATCCCACTTTCATTTCTGATTTTAGTATTTTGAATCTTCTCTCTTTTCTTAGTCCATCTAGTTGAATTTTTGTCAATTTTGTTGATCTTTTTGGACAACCAACTTTTGGCTTCATTTATTTTCTCTATTGTTTTTCTGTTCTCTATTTCACTTATCTCTGCTCTAATCTTTATTTCTTTCTTCTTTCCTCTAGCTTTGGGTTTAGTTCTCCTTTTCCTAGTTCTTTATGTTGTAAAGTTAGGTTACTGATTTGAGATCTTTCTTGTTTTTTTTAATGTCCTCATTTATAGCTATAAATTTCCCCCTTAGCACCGCTTCTGCTGCATCTCATAAGTTTTAATATGTTGTGTTTTTGTTTTCATTCATCTCTAAGTATTTTCTAATTTCCATCGTGATTTCTTCTTAGATCCATTGGTTGTTTAAAGCGTGTTGTTAAATTTCCACAAAATCGTGAATTTTACAGTTTTCTTTGTTATCGATTTCTAACTTCATCCCGTGATGGTTAGAAAAGATACTTTGTATGATATCTATCTTTTAAAATCTATTGAGACTTAATCTGTGCCCTAAGGTATGGTCTGTCCTGCCTAATGTCCCATGTGCACTTGTGAGAATGTGTGTGCTGCTGTCAGGTGGAGAGTTCTCTGTGTGTCTGTTAGGTCTAGTTGGCTTATTGTGTTAAGTCCTCTGTTCCCTTACTTCTGTCTGGTTCTTCTGTCCATTATTGAGAGTAGAATATTGAAATCTTCAACTATTACTGTAGAATTGCCTATATTCCCCTTCAATTTGTTAGTTTTTGCTTCATGTATCTTGATGGTGTGTCATTAGCTATGTAAATATTCATAATTGTTACATCTTCTGGCTGTATTGAACCTTTATGAATATATAATGTCTTTCTTTGTCTCTTGTAGCCTTTTTTGATTTAAAGTCTGTTTTGTGTAGCCACTCTTCCTCTAACTTGTTTACTGTTTGCATGGAATATCTTTTTCTATCCTTTTAGTTTCTACCTGTGTGTTACTTTGGATCTCAAGTGAGTCTCCTGGAGAAAGGATACAGTTGGATGATGTGTTTTTAGCCATTCTGGCAATCTCTGTCTTTGATTGGGAGTTTAATACATTTACATTTACAGTAGTTACTGATAAGGAGGGACTTACTTCTGTCATTGTACTATTTGTTTTCTATATGCCCTGTAGATATTTTGTCCCTTCTTTCCTGCATTCCTGTCATAGTTTATGTTTATTTTTTTAGTGAAATATTTAATTTTTTTCTTAATTTCTTTTTGTGTATATTCTATAGCTATTTTCTTTGTGGTTACCATGGGAATTACATTTAACATTCTAAAGTTATAGCGTTCTAATTTGAATTTATAGCAGCTTAACTTTAATAACATACAAAACCTCTGCTTCTTTATAGCTCCGTCTCCACCTCTTTCAGTTGTTGATGTCACAAAATGATACCTTTATACATTGTGTGCCCTAAAACATAAACTACTAACTATTTTAAATGCACTGTCTCCTAAAGTATGTAAAAAACAAGGTTTGGAGTCACAACCCAGAGTTACAGTAATGCCAGCTTTTACATTAATGTTTTTTCCTTTAAAAGTATTAGTCTCTTAAATCATGTAGATAACAAAAAGTTACGAACCATTGTTACAGCAATACTGGCTTGTATAATAGCCCACGTATTTACCTTTATTGAGCTCTTTGTTTCTCCACATGGCTTTGAGGTACCATCTAGTGTTCCTTCATTTCACCTGCAGGACTCCCGGAGCATTTCTTGCAGGCGGGCCTGGTGGTCAAAAACTCCCTCAGCTCTTGTTTATCTGGGAATGTCCTCATTTCCCCCTTACTTTTTTTTTTTTTTTTTGGCCGCACTGCATGACTTGTGGGATCTTAGTTCCCCAACCAGGGATTGAACCTGGGCCCTCGGCAGTGAGAGCACGGAGTCCTAACCTCCAAACCACCAGGGAATTCTCTCCCCCTTACTTTTGAAGGACAGTTTTGCTTGGATTGAGGATTCTTTGTTAAGAGATCCCCCCCTGCCTTGAGCACTTTGAATATATTGGCTGTCTTGTGCCTCCAACGTTTCTGATGAGAAGTCTATTCATAATCTATTCGAGGATCCCTTGTATGTGACAGGTTGCTTCTCTTTTGATGCTTTCAAGATTCTTTATGTTTTGAAAGTTTGATTGTAATGTTTCTCAGTTTGGGCCTCTTTGAGTTCATCTTCCTTGTAGTTTGTTGAGCTTCTTGGATGTTTATATTCATGTCTTTCATCAAATTTGTGATGTTTTCAGTGAGTATTTCTTCACATATTCTCTCTGCATGTTTCTTTCTCTGCCTCTTCTCCTTCTGGGACTCCCATAATGCATATGTTGGTCTGTTTTGTCATGTCCCACAGGTCCTTTAGGCACTGCTCACTCTTATTCAGTCTTTTTTCTTTCTCCTCCCCAGCCTCAATAATTTCTATTCTCATACCTTCACGTTCACTGATTCTTTCTTCTGCCTGCTCGTATCTGCCTTTGACTCTCTCTAGTGAATTTTTCATTTCAGCTGTACTTTTAGCTCCAGGTTTTTTGTCTGTTTGTTTATTTCTTTTTAGTTTACTTTCTCTTTATTGATATTTCTACTTTGTTTATATTAATACATTGTTTTCTTGACTTTCTCCACATATTCCTGTTGTTCTTTGAGCATAGTTAAGGCTGTGCTATAAAATCTTTGTCTAGTATATTTGTCATTAAGTCTTTTTCAGGGACACATTCTGTTTAATTATTTTTCCCTTTGGATAGGCCATACTCTCCTGTTTCTTTGTGTGCCTCGTGTTTTTTGTTGAACACTGGGCATTTGAATCTAATAATATGGTACGTACCTCTGGAAATCAGATTCTGCCCCTTCCGCAGGGTTTGCTATTATTTTGTAATTGGTTTTTTCCCCCTGGCTGTTATAGGCTGTGTCTGTGCTGTGGATCAGCCTGAGGCGTGAATTTAATGTCTTCTCAGGTCTTTTCTAAGCCTTTCTCTGGTCATGCGTGGTCACTTTCTAGTTTTACTCATATACGCAGTTGTTTCTGAATGTCCTAGTCTTTAATGAGTAGCTCCCAAAAGGGGAAAAGCACAGATGAAGGGGGAAAGCTGGTGCTGGCCCTTTAAGTCTTTGGGCGGTCTTGAGCTGCAGGGGGAGGGGCTGCAGCAAGGGCTGTCTCCCCCTTTTTCTGCACGTCTGTGGTCAGAAGCAGCAATCAGAGCACAGATCCCGAACATTTGAGGGACAAGGTCCTTCCTCACCCTGGCTCCTGTGAACTGAGTGCCAGCTGCACCTAGGGCACGTGCCCAGCGGCCTGCTGCGCTCAGAGCTAAAATCGAGCAGAATTAACTGCAATTTATGTCCGAGTTGTCCCCTGGAAGTTGTAAGACTTCAACAGGCTCTGGAGTTCAAAACTTGTTACATCAGTCAGATTCTGCCAGTACCGTTGTTTTCCAGGTGGGGAGAGAGGTTTCTGGTGCTTCCTACCCAGCCATCTTCCCAGAATCTTCTCTGGGATGGGCACTCCGTCCAGGCACAGAGGTGGACAGCAGTGAGCCAGTCTCACCTGGCCCCCGACCCTGGGCCGCGGCATCCCGCCGCTTTGCAGAGGTGGCTCGTGGCTGCGCGGCTCTGCCCACGGACCCAGAGGCCTGTGAGGGCCAAGCCTTCAGTCGGCCGCCCACGCCAGACTCCAGTGCGGGTGCCCCCTTATTCCATCCCGTGCGTGTGTAGGAGCGCCTTCCTGTGCTGTCGCCCGGGCTGTTTGCTCACGCGTCTGCATTCTGTGGGGGAGGCGGATGATGAGCAAGTGACCCCATGCAGAGACGGGACAGGCGGAGGGGGGCTAGTGCAGAGGTGACCACTGCTGGCTGCCCCGTCAAGAGCGGTCAGGGAAGATGATGGGCCGTCTGGGGCCTGAATTGTGAAAAGGAGCTGGGCCTGCAGGAATCCGGAGGAGGAGCATTCTGGACTGTAGGAACAGCTGCCCAGATGCCTGGGTGCAGGCCTGGCCTCTTTAGGGAGCAGGAGGCCGGGGGGTTGAATGCAGGGAGGCTCTGGGACCACAGGGGACGCGTGGGGTCACCTTGTGCAAGGGTCACCTCGCCTAATGACGGGTTTGGGGTGGGTTTGGTGGGGAGCTCCTGACCCACATTTTGGGGTCCCGGGGGAGGGGAGATGGAGGACAGGTGTGGGCACTGAGCACCCCCTGCAGAAGCAGAGCCGGCAGAGGAGATGGGGAGGGACCACCGGGGAGGGTGGAGACCCCCGTGAAGACAGCTGTTAACAAAGGGGAGGGGGCGCCTGCGTGCGAGGGGATCAGAGAAGAGAGCAAACTGAACTGACCCTTGGCGGGGTAGTTCAGGGGTTGCTGGCTGGCGGGGCGGGATGGTGGGAGCTGGCGGCAGTACCTGGAGTCACCGTGTGAAAGGAGCCGAGACCTCCATGGACACAGGCGGGACCAGGACCACACAGGAGGCGGCGGGGGCGCCTCTGTCCCCCGGCATGAGGTGGGGGAGGTGGGCGGGGAGGAGAGGGTGAAGCAGTGGCTCTGATGGGGGAAGCCCCGGGAAGGGGAGCCCTGGCCAGATGCCCTCGGATGTCCCCGTGATGCGTGGCCCTGGGTTAACCTGCGCACCTGTACGTGGCCGGGCCCTTCCCTGCACGTGGGGCCCCCCCGGGCGAGACCTTGGTGGGGGAGAGGTGGCCTGCGTTGGGCAGCAGAGGGGGGGCAGTGGAGACGCGGGGTCTGTGCTCTCAAGGTGCAGGGCAGGTGGGTCAGAACAGGGCCCCTGGGTGGGGGCGGGCGGCTTCTGCAGTGACGGGGTGAGGGTGTGGCCCTGGGTGCGGCTGGGGTCTGGGTGGGGGTCACTGGGAGGAGGGTGTTACCGGGGTGTGACGAGGGGGCAGGTGGGTAACCCCGGGCACCAGGGTCACCCGGGGGCGTGGCTCCTCCGGAGGCGGGTGGGCCCGCCAGCTGCCGTGGCCCCGGGCCGGCCGTGAGCCTTGCCTGACGGAGGGAGACGCCGAGAGGCCGGTGTGTCCAGAGCAGGAGGCGTGAGCTGAGAGGTGACCTGGGGCGCACGCGCGGCCTCAGCGGGAGGGGGGGTCGGAGGCGGTGAAGCGACGTGGAAGCAGGTAGACAGGGTGCTCCCGAATCCTCCAGGCCGGAGGTGGCAGTGCTGTGGTGACAAATGACCAAGTCCTGGATACATTTTGAAGTTTGAGGAGCAGGACTTGCTGGCAGACGGGGCGTGGGGGTGAAGGACGGGGAGGGACAAGGGCGCCCCGGCTTTTAGCCGAGGCTGAAGGAAGGGCGAGACGCCGTCGCTGGGTGGGGCCGGCCCTGGGGATGCGGGCTGGGGACCAGGGGCTGGTTTAGAGGCCGCGACAGACCTGGAGTGGAGGCGCGAGCCTGGCGCCGGGGCAGTTCTGGAGGAAAGAGGGCAGGGGTAGAGACTGGGCAGAAAATAGCCGAAGGGGTATGACTGTTTCCTTTTCTTTTCCTTTTTCTTTTTATTTATTTATTTATTTATTTTTAAATTTATTTTTATTTTTGGCCGCGTTGGGTCTTCATTGCTGCGCATGGGCTTTCTCTAGTTGTGGCGAGCGGGGGCTACTCTTCGTTGTGGTGCGCGGGCTTCTCATTGCGGTGGCTTCTCTTGTTGCGAAGCACAGGCTCTAGGCGCATGGGCTTCAGTAGTTGTGGCACGCAGGCTCAGTAGTTGTGGCTCACGGGCTCTAGAGTGCAGGCTCAGTAGTTGTGGTGCACGAGCTTAGTTGCTCTGCAGCATGTGGGATCTTCCCGGACCAGGGCTTGAACCCGTGTCCCCTGCATTCGCAGGCGGATTCTTCACCACTGCGCCACCAGGGAAGCCCTTCCTTTTTCTTAATTGAGGCGAAATTCACACAACGTAAAATTGACCATTAAAAGAAGTGAACAGTTCAGTGGCATTCAGAACATCCCCAGGTTGCGTGACCACCACCTCCGTCTAGCTCAAAGTACAGTTTTCACAGCCAAGAGACCAGATGAGATGCCGGGAGGGTGCCTGGCGGGGAGGGGTACGCACGCGGCCTGGAAGGCAGGAGGACCCCTGGGAGGCGGGCGGCCTGGCCAGATGCTGCCTGGTCCAGGAAGGAGGGGGTCAGTGCCATGGAGGCCAACGGGGTCTGCGATGGGGGTGGTGGAGCGGCGGGGATGAGAGGGATGGGGGGCGTCTGGAAGGCACCTCGGGGCCAAGAGAGGGACTTTGGCAGTGTGCGTGGCGCTGGCCGGAGTGATGGGAGAGCTGGGGAAGGACGGTGCGGGAGAGAAAAGGGAACTAGGCCAGGCAGGTGGGGAGGGCTCAGGAGGGGAGGCGGCGTGAGGCTGGGTCCCGTGCTTGCCTCTCAGTGTACTGGGCACCGGGGCGGGGAGAGAGGAGAAGGTGTGAGCCACAGGTATTCACTGAGCGCCTGCTGTATGCAGGGTGCCGTCTTTGGTGATGGGAACCACCAGGCACAGAGCCAATTGCCTGCCCTCCCGGAGCTTAGGTTCCAGCGGGAGACAGGATAAACACAGCCCAGGCTGCACTGTGTGTTGGGAAGCGCCAACAGTGGAAACGGGGCGCGGGGCCCGGATTGAGGCGAAGGGCGGGTGCTGTGCGTGTGGGGAGGGGGCGGCCCCAGCAGGTGAGTAACTGTGGTGGGCGGTGGGCACAGGCTGTGGGCCCCTAGGCGGCCACTGGGCCCTCTGCCCAGAGCCAGTTGCCTGGCTGTCCCCACCAGGACTCGGCCCTCCTCACTGCTGGGCCTCTGCCTTGCGGGGGCCGAGGTCCCTGGAGCCGGGCCACGGGGTTCGGCCAGACCCGCCGTTCCATTGACAGGTCCCACTGCACACCCTCCTCGCCCTGCTGGGCCTTGGCCGAGGGACACACCTGCTCTTGCTGGCTCAGCCCCAGGACGTGTCTCACCTGGCCTCGGTCCGGCTCCCAGAGGCGGCAGTAGTCAGGGGGCTGAGTCACTCAGAGTGCCCTAGGAGAAGGCCGGGCAGCGCAGGGGCAGAGGGAGGGCAGAGGACGGGTGCGGAGCTGGGGGGAGAGGAGCCGGGCGGAAGCTGGCAGCCTGGAGCGGTCTGCTGGGCGGCAGGTCCGGTCACCCCGATTCGGAGAGGGTGCGGCAGGAGCCTGGAGAAGCACAGAGCAGCCCTGACACTTGCGGGGCTGGGGCAGGAGTGCACGTGGAGACTCAGGCCTGGCCCCTCTCCCGCCCCCTCCTATTGCAGGGCCCCATGCGCTCCACCCACACCAGCCCATGCCCTTGGCCACCGCGTGGCCCAGGCCATTGGGCAAGGAATCCCTGAGTCCTGGGTGCTCAGAAGTGGACAGAGAGGGGCAGGGCAGGCTCTGGACGGCTCGGCAGCCCCTGGCCCCGCAGGGACGGGGTGCAGCCAGAGTGGAGCCCGGACCAGGTGTGAGGCCCTCCTGCCCGGGACTAAGGGGGTCCTGGTGCTGGGGTACCCCGACCAGCTCGCCTCCCGCCGTGGGTCCCCCTCCACCCCAGGGGCTCTGAGCTCAGGAGTGTGGGGCTTTCGCATATACACGGACACCCCAGCCCTGTGCCTGTCTCCTGGCCCTGATGGGGGAGGGGGCCTTGTGCAGATGGGGTGGACCTGGCCACGCCCCAGCGGCTTAGGAGGGAAGCCTGCGGGAACAGCCTGTCCACTAGGAAAGCTGAAGGTCACCCACCCCCTCCCTTGGGGACCTCCTGCCAGCCCTTATCCAGCCCCTCATCCTCATCCAGCCCCTCATCCTTATCCAGCCCCTCATCGCCCCCGCTGCACGCGTGCACACGCGCCCACCCCGGAGGTCCTCGGCCTCAGGGACGACATCCCCAGTGGACAGGCCAGGGCGGCCCTTCTGCCCGAGATTGTGCTGAGAGGCTTTTGTCGGGAGGAGGGAGGGGCTGGGGTCAAGTGAATTACCGATTAGCTGAAGTGCAGGCACAGCGCAGGAAGAGTTAATCCATTCATCAGCCAGATGGACACACAGGAGACTGTCCTGGCCTGTGGGGCCACGGCGAGGGGCCCGCACACCCCACTGGTCTCCATGTACTGCTTTGGTGGCTTTGGGGGGGCTGGGGGCAGTCACTCTGCCTGACCCCAGAGACCTTAAACTGTTGCTCAGAGTCACCCCCAGAACTCGCCTCCCAGGATCTGAATCCTTCCTTAAAACAGGGGCTCTTGGTTGGAAAGCCCTCCCGGGGCCCAAAGGCCCGGCGTCCAGGGGTGCCGTTCCCGGCGTGTGCTGCTTGACCGGCCCTCCGGGGACGGTGAGTCCTGAGAGCAGCGGCTGGCCTGTGTGCTGGGCCGCGGGCCCTGGACTGGTGCCCTCTCACTGCCTTTAGGATTTCTGCAGCAATTTGCAGGGCAGAGGACAGACAAGCACTCAGCCCAGCCACGGGTGACCCGTGCGTCGGGGGCACTGCAGGCCCACTGTGCGCTGGGCAGGGGGGGAGCTGCCGGTGCCTCCCCCGAGCAGAGGCAGGCCTCTCCTCTCCCGGTGGCCTTGCCGTGGTGCCACGTGTGATGGCACGGTTGGGGGGACTCCGCCAGGCCGGGACCATGGGCTTCCCAAACTGCAGTGCACAGGCTAGGCTTGGGGTCAGGACGCCTCCTGCTTCAAACCTGTTTCAAACCATCTTCTTGCCTTTCCCCGCCAGCCCCTGGGGGAGCCCCAGGAGGGGGCAGCGGGGGCGTCCCCTCCCGAGATGATGGGCAGGCTTCCTCACCAGCCTGGATGCTGGGCTGGGGCTCCCGTGGGCCACCCGTACACGTCCTCGCACCCACCTTCTTTGAACCGGGAAGGTGGTTCCGGGGTGGAGGGTGGGAGACACGTGCCTGCCGTCCGATCCCAGCTTTGCCACTGTGTGACCTCAGGCACCGTCTGACCCTCTCTGGGCCTTTTTTGCCTTATTGTGTAGAACTGGACTAACGACAGGATACAGCCTCAGAGGGAGCGGTGAGGAGCGGCGAGGTAGCGTGGTCAGTCATTGCGCAGTGAGTGTGCTCAGGCCGCAGAGCTGTTACAGCGGCTGAAGGGACCGGCAGGAGGCCGGGCGGCAGGCGCTGACTCCCGAGGACACCGTGGCCAGTGTGAGGATCTGGAGGGGCCCCGGACAGGCCAGGCCTCTGGATCGGCCCACGTGGCTCCCGGCCGCCAGCTGGACATCACTCTGGGGGGCGCACCCCTCGAGAGGAAGCAGGTGCCTGCCCGCCCTTCGGGGCAGGACGCAGGGGGCGGAGGCCCTGACCTTCCTGCTTCTCCAGTCTGTTGGGACAGGTCCGGGGCTGCAGCCACAAACGTCTTTCTTAACTTCACTTTTATGGAGGTGTGACTTGCAGGGGATAAAACGCCCCCTTTGGAGTGTGGGGAAGGCTCCGCCGTCACCCCAGAAGCCGCCGCGGGTCCTGCGCGGTCAGCCCTGCTTCCCCGGTGACGTATGAGGGGGAGTAACCTCCTTGTGCCGTCTTCCGTCAAGTGCCTGTTGCAGTCTTTTGCCTGTTTTTGTAATTGGGCTGTTTGTTTTATTACTGAGTTTGAATAGTTCTCTATATACTTTGGACACAAACCTTTTATTAGGTGCATGATTTGCAAAATTTCTCCCAGTGTGACTCGCCTTTTCATTCCCTTGACTAGTGCCTTTCAAAGAGCAGATTTTAAAAAAATTCTAATAAAGCAATATACCTTTTTTTAAAAAAATGGGGTCTGGGGCTTCCCTGGTGGCGCAGTGGTTGAGAATCTGCCTGCTAATGCAGGGGACACGGGTTCGAGCCCTGGTCTGGGAAGATCCCACATGCCGCGGAACAGCTGGGCCCGTGAGCCACAATTGCTGAGCCTGCGCGTCTGGAGCCTGTGCTCCGCAACAAGAGAGGCCGCGATAGTGAGAGGCCCGCGCACCGCGATGAGGAGTGGCCCCCGCTTGCCGCAACTAGAGAAAGCCCTCGCACAGAAACGAAGACCCAACGCAGCCAAAAATAAAATAAATAAATAAAATATAAAAAAATTAAAAAAAAAAATGGGGTCTGCTTTTAGTGTTATAGCTAAAAAGTCTTTGCCTAACCCAAGGTCACAAAGATTTTTCTCCTGTTTTCCTTTGGAAGCTTTATGGTTTCAGGTTTTATATTTGGTGCTCTGATGCATTTTGAATTACTTTTTGTATATGGCGGGAGGTTTGGATTGAAGTCTAATATTTGCAGATGATACCTGTTTCAGCTCCATTTGTTGAAAGATTATTCTTTCTCCACTGAACTGCCCATACACCTTTGTCAGTAATTGGTTGTCCACACATGTGTGGCCTATTTCTGGACCCTCTATTCTGTTCCGTTGATCTATTTGTTTTTTTGCTGATACCACACCATCTTGATAACTGTGGCTTTGCAATAAATTCTAAAATAAATTCTAAAATCTTCATCTTTGTTCTTTTTCAAAGTTGTTTTGGCTCTTCTAGGTCCGGTGCATTAACCTACGGATTTTAGAATCAGCTTGTTAATTTCTGCTCTAAAAATCCTGCTGGAATTCTGATTGGGATTGCACTGAATCTATGGATTAATTTGAGAGAGTTTACATCTTAACAATATAGAGTGTTCCAACTCATGAGAATAGCACCTCTCACCACATATTCGGGTCTTTAATTTTTTCAGCAATATTTTGTAGTTTTCAGCATACTGTTTTGCATATCTGGTCATATTTACCCCTAAGTATTTAATATTTTTTTATGTTATTGTTAAGTGGTATTCAAAAATATTAAATTGTGGTAAAATATACGTAACATAAAAATTTCCATTTTACTCTCTTTTAAGGGTATAGTTCAGTGGTGTTAAGAACATTCACATTGTTGTGCAACCATCTCCAGAATGTAATTGTATTTTTAAATGTCCAATTTCTGATTGCTTGTTGCTGGTTTATAGAAATACGACTGATTTTTGTATATTTATATTGTATCCTGCAACCTTGTTTGTTAGTTCTAGTAGTGTTTTTGTAGACTCCAGCAGATTTTCTATATAGATAAGCATGATGTCTATGCATAAGAGCCATTTTACTTCTTCCTTTCCAATCTGGATGCTTCTTATTTATTTATTTATTTATTTATTTTTTAAATATTCTTTTTAAAAAAATTGTTATTAATTTATTTATTTATTTTTGGCTGTGTTGGGTCTTCGTTTCTGTGCGAGGGCTTTCTCTAGTTGCGGCAAGCGGGGGCCACTCTTCATCGCGGTGCGCGGGCCTCTCACTGTCGTGGCCCCTCTTGTTGCGGAGCACAGGCTCCAGACTTGCAGGCTCAGTAGTTGTGGCTCACGGGCCTAGTTGCTCCGCGGCATGTGGGATCTTCCCAGACCGGGGCTCGAACCCGTGTCCCCTGCATTAGCAGGCAGATTCTCAACCACTGCGCCACCAGGGAAGCCCTTTTTATTTATTTTTATTGCCTCACTGCACTGACCAGAACCTCCTGTGTAGTGTTTATGTTTGTTTGTTTTAAATTTTTTAATAGCTTTATTGAGATATAATTTATATACCATACAATTCACCCATTTGAAGTGGACAATTCAGTGGTTTTTAGTGTACTCACAGAGTTGGGCTACTGTCACCACAGTCAATTTAAAAACATTTTCATTATTCCAAAAAGAAATACCATACACTTTAGCCATCACTCCCCATTCTTCACATCACCCCAACCCTAGACATCCACTGTTCCCTCCAGGGTAGTGTTGAATAGAAGTGAAGAGAGCAGATATTCCTGTCTAGTTCCCCGTCTTAGCGGGGAAGCATTCAGCCTTTCTCCATTAAGTATGATGTCAGCTGTAGGTATTTCACAGATGCCCTTTATCAAGTTGGGGAAGTTCCCCTCTATTCCTAGTTTTCTGAGAAGTTTTATCAGGGTGTTACATTTCGTCCAATGCTTTTTCTGCATCTATTGAGACGATCGTATGTGTTTTCTTTCTTAATCTGCAAATACGGTGAATTACACTGATTGGTTTTCGCATTTTAAGGCAGCCTTGCATCCTTGGTATAAACCCCGGCTGATTACAGTCTTTGTACTTCTTACATATTGTTGGATGTGCAAGTTTTTATGGACACATTTTCATTTCTCTTGGGTAAATACCGAGGAGTAGAATTGCGGCGTTATAGGAGAGATACATGTTTAGTTACGTAAGCAACTGCAAACCGTTTTCCAAGGTGGGTTGATCCACTTTATGCTCCTGCCGGCAGTGTCTGAGAACCCCGTGCTCTGCACGCTCGTCCACACCGGGTGGTGCCAGTCTTGTAAATTTTGCCCTTTCTAGTGAATGTGTGACAGTGTCTTATCACCATAGCTTTTTAAAAAGGCACCAGCTTCCTGCTCTTCAAGTGACAACTTTCTGTTGCCCCTGCCCCCAACACTTGATTTCGCCGGGTCTTGTCTTCTTACTGTTATATGAAAGGCTTAGGGTCTCCATTCCTTAATTTTAAACTTCTGTGAGCCCTCTTTGGAAGGAGGCCGCCCAGGTTGTGTCTGTGGGCACGCACGTGTGCACACCCTCACACACACAGTGGGTGGGCGGGCGGGGGTCAGACAGCCTTAAATTTACACAGTGGGTCCGTGTGCCGGTCGCATGACACTGGGCAAGTCTGTAGCCTCTCCTTGAACTTCGGTATCTGTGATCAGAGATGGGCAGTTGTGGGCAGTGGCCTTGAGGCATCAGTTCTAATCACCTGCTTCCTTAGGCTGCTCTCTGTGTCACACCTATTTTTCCCTCTAGAGCAGAGCTTGGCAGACGTTTTCTTAAAGGGCCAGATAGTGACTGTTTTAGGCTTTGTGGGCCACACGTTCTCTGGGTGACAACCACTCAGCTCTGTCCCTGCGCCACAGAAGCAACCATGAGCAGAATGTAAATGATGGGCATGGCTGAGCGCCCATGGTTTGTAAAACTTTACGAGACCAGGCCCGAGGGCCGCCGTTTGCCAATCCCTGCTAAAGTGTCCTGTAAACAGGGCTTCCAGGACAGGGGACAGACAGCCTCCTGCTGGAGCCTGTGTGCGAGGATGGGGCGCGTGGGCACTGGTCCTGGCCCCGCGGCGGGGCAGGAGCTTCTGGTGGCCCTTGTTCAGCCAATCTCAGAATTTCCACTTCAGTGGACAAAGGCTGTGAGGGGGGCCAGAGCCAAGGTCCACGCTCAGAGCGGAACCCACCAGCGACACCGAGCGGTGCACAGGGGGTCTCCCCTGCACCGGGGCCCTCCCGGGGGCTCGTTTCACCCATCACCCTAGCAAGTGGCTGCCATCGTCCCACCACACAGAGGAGGAAGGCGAAGCCCGGAGCGGTGCCGCCTGCCCCGGGCCCCGGGACTGCCGTCCCTGGGGAGGACGGAGCGCGGTGGGGGAGGCCGGGACTGCCCCCCGGGACCTCACTTCAGCCTTTCTCCACGACCCCTGGGACGCCGCCGCTCCCTGCAGCGCGTTCTTCCCCGGAGGCCGCGGTGCCCAGCGCCCTCACCCCGCCGCACACGCCTGTTGGTGCGGATCCCGGGTGCTGAGACTTCGGGCCTCAGGACGCCACAGGGGACGGGCAGACAGACTCCCTGCTGAATGGACAGCCCCACGTCTCAGGGACCTGACTTGTCCTCGCAGCAGTCCCCTCGGCGGTGTCCGTCCCCCCCTCTCCGGGCCTCTGTCCTCCGGGCAGTGACTCAGGGGCCCAGCTCTTTCCCCCGCCCCGGCCCTCGAGTCCCCCACCAGCCCAGGATGGGCCCGGAGCACAGCGGGCGGGGGCTGGGGGGGGCTGTCGCCTGGGCCTGGGGGCACGTGGGTCCCCCTGCTCACGCTTCACTGGCCGGACTCGGGTCCCGCGGCCACGCCGAGCTGCAGGCGAGGCTGGGAAGTGTGGGCGCCGTGACCCCGTGGAGGGGCAGGCGCTGGTGAGCCGGCAGGTGCTGGGGGCCGGGCCAGGGTGGGCCGAGCTGGAGCAGCCTCTGGAACCCCAGGACGAGCGGTGCGGCTGGACCAGCCGGGCTGTGGTGGCTGCCGGGCAGGGAACCTCTGTGCCCAGAACCGTGCTGTCAGTGGCCTCGGGACGCACAGCCCGCAATGGCGGAGGGGGGGACCCGGTGTTTAGCAGGCGGGTGTGACAGGGCCACGGGGCTCAGCCGGGAGTCCTCTGGGGTCCCAGTGAGCGGCCGGGTGCCAGGAGCTCGGGCAGGGGTGCCACAGCCCCTCCCCCTGCCCCGGTGCAATTTTCTAGCTGTCCTGTCCCTGTCCCCATCGCAAGTGGGTTCCCGCACCGCGGGACATGCAGCGGCCACCCCGCTCGGGCCCCGGGTGCCTGTCTTCTCCGTTCATTTGCTCTCGGACCTGCTGGCTTTCCGTCCGGATCTCCTCACGTCCGCAGAGAGGGCACTGCTGCTGGACCTGGCGCGGGGTGGGGGAACATGGCTGCACTTGGTGGGCCGCGGGGCGGGCTGGGCTGGGGCCTGGCAGGGGGACCCCGGGTGGGTGCTCTCCTGGGTCCTCTTTGCAGCAGCCAAGCGGTTTCTTGAAAGTGACGCACGTGGGGAAGCCTGTCCTGAGGATAAAGGGCTGATGTAGCACGTCGGTTCCTGCAGATGCATGTTTTCCACCGCCCCACGAGCTGGTGAAAACTGGTCACGAGTGGGGGTCTTCTGTCCAAGAGCCCTTGGGCTGGAGGTCTTCTGGGGCTCCCTGGCCCCCAGTGTTTTCTTCCGCCCCCTCCCCAGAGGCTCAGAGCTGGGGCATGCGGCCTCCTCCCTACCCAAGCCCCCTGTGCCCACCCCCCAGGTCCCCACACACCCGTGCACCCCAGTACATCGGGGGCCCGGCTTGTGGCCGCTGCCAAGCCCTTGCCACCAGAGTACCTCCCCGGGTCACGTTCAGGGTAGCGGGGTGGTGGCCTGTCCCTGGCGTCCCCCCAGCGGTCACCCTGGGGCAGTGGGAGGGAGCTCGCAGGCCCCCCACCCCTGCACGTTCCGGGGGCCGAGACAGCCCGTGGTGAACAGGGACCTAAGTGCCAGGACGGGCCGACGCCGGGGAGCGAGGGGGCGTCGCAAGGGGTGCGTGGGGCCCGGCCGTGGTCGGGGAGGCCCGGGGGGGACGTGTGAGCTGGGGCGGGGGCGCCGGGGCGGAGGAGAGGTCCCCAAGGCTCCACCCAGAGAGTTGACGTGATGAGCGTCTGTGTGCCCAGCGGGCAGAGGCTTGGCCGGGGGGACGCAGGGCAGCAGGGCGCGAGGCTGGGAGTCAGGAGGACGGAGGGGCCCCCCCCCGCTCACAGCCCTTCTGAGCTGGGGTGAGGCCCGAGGCCCCCGGGTCTCTGGGCTGCCCCCACCCGTGCTGGCCCCGGTTGGGGGCCACCAATGTCAGCCAGCCCCACGCAGGGGGGAGGCAGGGCAGGGGCCCCCGGAGGCCTCGGAGCGCTGCCTCTGCGTCCCTGGGCGGGGCAGCCCTCCCCCACCGCCCAGCCGCGGCCGAGCCCCCGACCCCGTGAGCGGCCAGCATCCCTCATTAGGAGGCCGGCTCGCCCGTGCCCGCAGCCCCCATGGCGAGTCTGCCGGGAGGCCGGGGCAGGGGCCCTCGGGATGACACGGCCTTTCTGCTCCCGAAGCTTCTCTGTTCCACGTGCCACCTAGACTGTGTGTCGCGGGCCGGAGACCTACCTCCCTGGCTTCCAGTTTCCTCCGCGAGACCCCAGAGCGGTCACACCCTGCGCGGCCTCCGGACTGGATGGCTGTGAGCCGGGCCGTGAGCGCCAGAACCGGGCTTTCCCTTCCCCCGAGCTCGGCTGCCCATCCCGCCAGCCGCCTGTGCCCCTGTGTCTGCGAGCTGACCCTTCACTCCCCAGACAGGCAGGGAGGTGTGTCTGGGGCCCAGGGTCCCGGGCTGGAGGGGTCTTGACCCAGGAACCAGAGGTGCCTGCCACCCCTATGGACCCCCCCCACACACACACCTCACACACACGTACACACACGCATGCTGCATGGGCCCGTGGTGGGTGTTTGGTCTCCGAGCAGGGCTCTGACCCTCTGGCACCAGGGTGGGTTCTTGGGGGTCCCTGAAGGGAGGTGCAGGGCTGTGTCCTCAGTAGGGTGGGGGGCCTGGGCCAGCCCCGCCGTGGATACAGCCACCTCCCAGCCTTGTCTTTTTTTTTCTTTTAATTTATTTTTGGCTGAGTCCCGTCTTAGTTGCAGCACACGGGCTCTTCGTTGTGGTGCGCCGGCTTCTCTAGTTGCGGCACACAGGTTTTCTCTTCTCTAGTTGCGGCGCACAGGCTCCAGGGCGCGTGGGCTCTGTAGCTGCGGCACGCGGGCTTAGTTGCCCTGCGGCACGTGCGATCTTAGTTTCCTGACCAGGGATCGAACCCGCGTCCCCTGCGTTGTAAGGCAGGTTCTTTACCGCTGGACCACAGGGACGTCCCCCAGCCTTGTCTTATCACAGAGGAAAGTGTCCTCCTGACCTGGGGGTGGGGGGCCATCCACGTGCTGATCCCAGCGACCCCCGGGTCTGCGGGCTCCGGGCCCCTCGGGTGGTGGTGACCGCAGGGTGGGCTCAGTGCTGTGCTCTCACACGGGCGTGGGGGGTGTTGGCTAGTTTAGGGGCTGGGTGCAGACCAGCCCCCCCGGGGCTCCCAGGGAAGCCTGCTCAAGCTGGTGGCCCTCGGCTGGGAGCCACTGGGCATCTTGATTTAGACCAGTCCGATCCAGAAGCTTCCCTGAGAGACGGGAAGCCTTTACTGGACGACCCGTCCTCTCCAGAGAAAGCCTCTGTAGGACTCCTTTCCGCGGCCCAGCCCCTCACGCAGTTACCACGTGGACACACCGATGGCCGATGAACTGGGGACTCGGGCGCCAGTGCCCACTTACCCTCCGCCCAACTTAACAAGCATCACGTTCCTCAGTGTCCGCGGTGCCGCCGTTCTGTGTGAAAAATGTCAGACCTCTCGCAGTGTGGACACAGGTGGGCCTCCACGGCCCCGCCCTAGCCACGTGCTGCTTTTTCCGTTGCCTCAGCTGCAGGACGTGACACGTGTTGGCGTGTCCTGGTCACGCCTGCCGGACGGGCGCTGATCACGGGTTCTCATCAGCACGTCGCCCCAGTGTCTCCCGCGCTACTGTGTCCACTCAGGGTCCCCTCGGTCCCCGGGAGCAGCTAGGATGATGGGGTGGGGCTGCTCCTCTGTGCGGGGGGCAGGGACCCCCACTCTGGGCCCCCAGAGCCTGTGAACCTGGTCTCCTGGCCGGTCTCCCATTGCACAGACGAGACCAAGGCCAGAAAGGGAGGGAGCCTTCCAGACCTGTGGGCCCTGGTCCAGTGTTCTGTCCCCTCTGGGGGACCCTCGGGGTCAGCGCCCCCTGAACGTCTGGCCTTGTCTTCCAGATCCTGACTGGGCCTCATACACCCTAGGGGTGTTCATCTGTCTGAGCTGCTCTGGAATTCACCGGAACATCCCTCAGGTCAGCAAGGTGAAGTCCGTCCGCCTGGACGCCTGGGAGGATGCCCAAGTGGAGGTAAGGCCAGGCAGGGGTGCCAGGTGGGGATGGGAGGACGCAAGCCTGTCCCGTTGCCCCTGGGTGACCTCGGCCCCACCCTCTGGGTCATGACACCTCGGAGGTTGCTCCATCCCGGTGCCCCAAGGGGGCCTGGGCTGTCAGGGATCCCAGGCTGCGGGGAGACCGTCCACAAGTGTCGGGAGGCCCAGGGGCCAGCAGCTGGACCTCGGCCCTCCTGTGCCACTGCCCCCGCCCTGTGCGTCCAGTCCCAGGACTGACTCTCCCTGCCTCCCTCTTGCGGCAGCTGCAGAGTGAATGAATGAGCAAGCGACTGCAGGAGACTATTGATTCCCCTCCATGGGCAGTTCCTGCGGCTTTGGTCCCATTTCCCCACACCGGGGACATTCTGGTGCTCAGGGAACACAGCATGGAGCAGCTGTGCAATGGGACGGGCCCTCTTGTTGTTAGGGTTTTATTGCTAACCTTATGGAGAGTCGCAGAAGGTAACAAAAGTCAAGCCCTTCACTGAACCATCCATCCATCCACCCACCCACTCACTCACTCATCCACCCACCCACTCACTCATCCATCCATCCATCCATCCATCCACCCATCCACCCACCCATCCACCCATCGACCCATCCACCCACCCACCCACCCATCCATCCATCCACCCACTCATCCATCCATCTATCCACCTGCCCGTCCATTCATCCACGCATCCATCCATCCATCTACCTACCCACCCATCCACCCACCCACCCATCCATCCATCCATCCATCCACCTGACCCGTGTTTATTGCACAATTGCTATGGGGGGCCTGGCGAGTGGCTGGCCCCTGGAGAAGGCCCTAGAGAGGGGGACATGCAGGTTGCCGGTGGGCAGGGGGTGGTGACTTGGGCCGGGGTGGCAGGCAGGGCCCCACAGCCTGAGTGAAGGTGAGAACAGGGCACAGCCTGGGGTAGCGAGTTCCAGACAGAGGGCCGTGGCTGTGGAGGCTGCCCAGGTGGGGCCTGAGCCCTGACGGAGGCTGCGGGGAGATGGGTGGGAGCCGAGGGCAGCCCCCCTCGCTGCTCAGATTTGGCTCCAGGGTCAAGGGCTCAGGGGGCGTGGTGACCACGCCCACCAGTGAGGGGAGGAGTTCCCTGGCTGATGGCTGCCTCTGGGCTGGGGGACCCAAGGCCGGGCGCCCCCCGTGCACCCCCCCCGCTTCCGCGAGGAACAGTTCGCTGCTGTCCACGCAGCCTCCCCGGAGCTTGCTAGAAATGCAGAGTCCCGGGCCTACCCAGGCCCTCCTGCCAAGTCAACCTGCAGGTGACGGAGCTGCCCTGTGCACGTGGAACGTTCACACGTGTGGCCGGAGGCGCCCTCACCCCAGCGGTCAGACAGTGGGGGCGGAGGCTCCTCGACGCCCCGCGGGGTGTGATGCCTCGTGAGGAGGGAGGGAGAGCGTCCCGGACACGGGCGCCACCAGCAAAGCTGTGGTTTCCACCTGCGAACGCTCGTGAGCAGGTCCGAAGGGAGGCCGGGCTGGCGCCAGTGGTGCAGGTGTGGGGCAGGGGCGCTGGGAGCTGAGAGGGGCCTTCATCCCCTTTCTGTCGTCTGCCCCTCTACTCCGTCATTAAAACAGAGGTGACCTCGAGGGGCTGGAAGGACTTGGCCTGCAGGGCGCTGGGCCCCCGGGTCGGTGTGGAAGGGGGCCTGTCGGGCCTCCGGGCTCTGCTCCTCCCCTCACTCTGCCCTTGAGTCCCTGGGCTGGTGGTCGGCCGGGGGTCCTGAGCCTGCGTGAGCCAGGCCTGCTCCCGGGAGGGCGGCCGTGATGCGGGGAGCTCGGCCCTGGCTGTGGGCCAGGCGCGCAGGACCCTTGTCCGTGCCTCTTCCTTTTGTTTCTTTTTGTGTTTTTTCTCCCTGAACTTCGTATTTTTCTATAGCATCTTCTTCAAAGAAGCTTATTGCAATGTAATTCACAAGGCACACAACTCACTCTCTCAAGCACAGCTCAGCGGTTTACGGCCCCGTCACTGACTTGAGCAATCGTCACCACAGTCAATTTTAGAACGTTTTCATCACTTCAGAAAGAGCCCCGAGCCCTCGGCTCCCCCACCTCCCCCCGCCTAAGCCACCACGCGAGCGCTTCCCCCCTGTATAAAGGCCCAGTGACGCCCACCGTGTGGACGGACCACGGTCCCGGGTGGCGGACGCTGGGGTGTCTCCCCGCGTCCACGTGCACAGGCTCCGGGGGGCACGGGTGCCCCCGCGTCCCCGCCTGGAGGGCCCCAGTTTACCCAGCAGGCTTCTGCGTGCACGCAAGGGTGCAGGGGTCTTCCCACCGTGACCACCGGGCCAGCGACGGCCTCACAGAAGCATCGCCTCCTGCAGGGGCAGCGACGGGGCTCACGTTCCTCGAAGGGGAAGTTCAGAGGCTCCGTGACTGTAGTTTGAGGGATTTTGCCAGCCTCCCCTCTTGGCCACGCCTGCGCCCACGCGTGTGAGAGCGCTTGCCGCGTTCCTGCCGACCCCTGTCTCCCAGGGCCCGTCTGTGCCGACAGAGAGGTGAACCCTTGCTCCCAGGAGGGTCTTTTCTCGTCTTGAGTGAGGTGCGGCGTCTTGTGAGACGTTTCAGAGCCATCTGTGAGCTTCCGGGCCCTGGGCCACCGCGGGCTGCTTCCGTTTTCTCGTGGTTTACCTAGGAGGCCTGCAGCCCTCAGAGACGGCAGGTGAAGACGTTCTTCTCAAGGGCGTCTTTTGACTCTGCTCATGGTGGTTTCTGCAGTGGAAACGTTTTTACTTTGAAGTAATCCCATTTCTCAACCTTGCCTTTTGTGGTTTTAGGGTTTACAGCACACTTAGATAGGCCTGCCCTACCCTCAGATTATTTTTACTCAGAACAGCTTGATTTCTGTCATTCACACACCATACACCTCACCCTTTTAAAGTGTACAGTTCAGTAGTTTTCATGAATTCTCAGGGCTGTGCCACCATTGCCACAATCTAATTTCAGAGTATTTTCACACCCCCAGATAGGCCTGTACCCACTAGCCGCCACTCCCCAGCACTCCCCACGCCAGCTCCTGCTGAGAGGAGGACCCCTGCTTTCTGTCTTGATGGATCTGCCTGATCCGGACGCTTCGTGTCCGTGGAATCACACCACGTGTGGCTCCTGTGTCCGCTTTCACTGAGCACCGTGTTTGCAAGATTCATCTGTGTCATCGAGGTGTCAGCATTTCATTTCTTTTTATGGCCGAGGTCATTTCCATCGCATGGATGGACCACGTCTTGTTTATCCATTCCCCAGCTGATGGACACCTGGGTTGTCCCGTTTCTCCGGCTCTTGTGAACAATGCGGCTCAGAATATTTCTGTGCTTTCAGTTCTCTGAGAAGAGGTGGCACTGCCGGGCCTTAGGGTGGCTCTGTGTCTAACGTTTGAGGATCTGCCAGGCTTTTCCCAGCACAGCTGCCCATTCCCACCAGCGATCCACGCGGATTCCAGTTTCTCCGCGTCTTCTCCAGCGCTCACTGCCGTCTGTCTGACTTCAGCCATCCTGCTGGGTGCACGGTGGGGTCTTGTGCTTTTGGCCCCCATTTCCCTGACGATGAGTAACGTTGAGCATCCTGTCATGTGCTTCTTGGCCATTTGTGTGTCTTCTTTTTTTTTTTTAATAAATTTATTTATTTATTTATTTTTGGCTGCGTTCGGTCTTCGTTGCTGCACGCGGGCTTTCTCTAGCTGCGGCAAGCGGGGGCTACTCTTCACTGCGGTGCGCGGGCTTCTCGTCGTGGTGGCTTCTCTTGTTGTGGAGCATGGGCTCTAGGTGCACGTGCTTCAGTAGTTGTGGCGCGTGGGCTTCAGTAGTTGTGGCACGCGGGCTCTGTAGTTGTGGCTCACGGGCTCTAGAGCACAGGCTCAGTAGTTGTGGCTCACGGGCCTAGTTGCTCCGCGGCATGTGGGATCTTCCCAGACCAGGGCTTGAACCCCTGTCCCCTGCATTGGCAGGCGGACTCTTAACCACTGCGCCACCAGGGAAGTCCCTTTTTGTGTATCTTCTTTGGAGAAATGTCCATTCAAATCCTCTGCCCGTTTTAAAAATGGGTTGTCTGTTTATTATTGAGTTAGGTGATTTTATTGTTGAGTTCTTTATGTATTCTGGACACAAATCCCTTATCAGATTTAGTATTTGCAAGTAGTTCTTCTCATCCTGTTGGTTATATTTTAACTTTACTTCTAAAATAATATTTTTAAAATGCAAAAAGTGCAGTTTATATCTTAAGGAGCTATGTAATTTTTTCAATTACTGAGGTGAAATTCATGTAATATAAAATTCATTTTAAAGTGAACAATCAAAGTGGTACATGTATATAATGGAATACTACTCGGCCATAAAAAAGAATGAAATAATGCCATTTACAGCTACATGGATGAACCTAGAGATTATCCTACCAAACGAAGTAAGTCATAAGGAGAAAGACAAATACCTTATGATACCACTTATATGTGGAATCTAAAATATGACACAAATGAACTTATCTATGAGACAGAAACAGACTCACAGACATAGAGGACAGACTCGTGGTTGCTGGAGGGAAGGGGAGCTGGGGGAGGGAAGTACTGGGAGTTTGGGATTAGCAGATGCAAACTATTATGTATAAATGGATAAACAACAAAGTTCCACTGTATAGCACACAGAACTATATTCAATATCCTGTGATAAACCTAATGGAAAAGAATATGAAAAGAATATATAATATGTGTAACTGAATCACTTTGCTCTACAGCAGAAATTAACACAACGTTGTAAATCAACTATACTTCAATAAAATAATTTTTAATAAATTTTATTTTTGGCTGCATTGGGTCTTCGTTGATGCACGCAGGCTTTCTCTAGTTGTGGCCAGCAGGGGCTACTCTTCCTTGTGGTGTGTGGGCTTCTCATTGCGGTGGCTCCTCTTGTTGCAGAGCATGGGCTCCAGGCGCACGGGCTTTAGTAGTTGTTGCTCGCGGGCTCAGTAGTTGTGGTGCATGGGCTTAGTTGCTCCGTGGCATGTGGGATCTTCCCAGACCAGGGCTCGAACCCGTGTCTCCTGTGTTGGCAGGCGGATTCATAACCACCGCGCCACGAGGGAAGTCCTCAATAAAATAAATGTTTAAAAAATGAAGTGAATAATCCAGAGGCAGGAACATACAATGGGGGAGAGTCTCTTCTATAAATGGTGTTGGGAAAACTGGACAGCCACATGCAAAAGAATGAAACTGGACCACTTTGTTACACTATATACGAAAAATAAACTCAAACTTAGGATAAAGACCTAAGTGTAAGACCTGAAACCATCGATTAGAGACCTAAATATAAGGCCTGAAACCATCAAACTTCTAGAAGAGAACACAGGCAGTATGCTCTTCGACAGCCGTCTTAGCAGTATCGTCTTGGATCCGTCTCCTCAGGCAAGGGAAGCAAGAGCAAAAATAAACAAATGGGACTACAGCAAACTAAAAAGCTTTTGCACAGCAAAGGAAACTGGCAACAAAATGAAAAGGCCACCTACCGAATGGGAGAAGATATTTGCAAACGATTTATGCAATAAGGGTTATTACACAAAGTATACAAAGAACTCATACAACTCAGTATCAAAAAAAGAAACTGTCCAATTAAAAATGGGCAGAGGACCTGAACAGACATTTTTCCAAAGAAGACATACATATGGCCAATAGGCACGTGAAAAGGTGCTCACTGTCGCTAATTATTAGAGAAATGCAAATGAAAACCACAGTGAGGTACCACCTCACGCCAGTCAGAATGGCCATCATTAAAAAGTCTACAAGTAATAAATGCTGGATAAATGCTGGACTTCCCTGGTGGCGCAGTGGTTAAGAATCCGCCTGCCAATGCAGGGGACACGGGTTCAAGCCCTGGTCCGGAAAGATCCCACATGACGCAGAGCAGCTAAGCCCGTGTGCCGCAACTGCTGAGCCTGCGCTCTAGAGCCCGCGAGCCACAACTACTGAGCTTGTGCTCTAGAGCCTGTGCTCCGCGGCAGGAGAGGCCACCGCAGTGAGAAGCCCGCGTACCGCAACTAAGGGTAGCCCCCCTCGCCGCGACTGGAGGAAGCCCACGCGCAGCAGCGAAGACCCAACACAGCCAAAGACGGATCGATAAATAAGTAAATAAGGAAAGTAAATTCATTAAAAAATAATAATAGTAATAAATGGTGGAGAGTATGTAAAGAAAAGGGAACCCTCCTACACTGGTGGTGGGAATGTAAGTTGGTGCAGCCACTACAGAGAACAGTATGGAGGTTCCTCCAAAAATTAAAAATAGAACTACCACATGATCCTGCAATCCCACTCCTGGGTGTTTACTAGAATATTTTTAATCAAAAAGATATACACACCTCCATGTTCACTGCAGCGTGATTTACAATAACCGAGATATGGAAGCAACCTACAGATGAATGGATAAGGAAGATGTGGTGTATATATACAGTGGAATATTACTCAACCATAAAAAAGAGTGACATTTTACAATCTGCGACAACATGGATGGACCTAGAGGGTAGTATTATGCTAAGCGAAATCTGTCAGACACAGAAAGACAACTACTGTATGATCTCCCTTATATGTGGCATCTGGAAAACAAAATGAACAAATATTAAAAAACAGAAACAGACTCATAGGTACAGAGAACAAACAGCTGTTGCCAGAGGGAAGCGGGGCGGGGGACAGAAGAAGTAGGTGCAGGATATTCAGAGGCGTGAACGTCAGTCGTATGAAAAATAAGTCACGGGATGTAACGTGCAGCACAGGGGATACAGTCAACAATGTTGTAACAACTTTGTCATCTCGTAATATGTATAAATGTCGAACCACTATGCCGTACATCTGAAACCAATACTGTATGTCAACTACACTGCAGTAAAAAAATAAATCAAGCACATTCACAATCTTGTTCAACCATCACCTCCGTCTAGTTCCAGAACATTTCCCTCACCTCAGGGGAGACCCGTCCCCCTTAGTGGCCACTCCCCTCCCCTAAGACCCCCAGTAGGCTTTCTGTCTCTGGATTTGCCTGTTCTGGATGTTTCATACAAAAGCAGTCCTATGCTGTGTGGCATTTTGTGTCCATTTCTCATGAGCCTCGTGTTTTTAAGGTTCATAAATCTTTTCACTTTCCTGATGGTGTCTTTGGAAACACAACAGTTTTTAATTTTGATGAAGTTCCATTGATTTTTTTTTTCTTTTGTTACTTGTGCTTTTGGTGTCACCTCTAAGAAACCACTCCTAACCCAAAGTCATGAAGATTTCCTTCCATATTTTCCTAAAATTATTTTTTAAATCATCCCGTGATTTTCATCTACTTTTGGCCACGCTGCGCGGCATGTGGGATCTTAGTTCCCTGACCAGGGGTCGAACTCGTGCCCCCTGCAGTGGAAGCGTGGAGGCTTAACCACTGGACCACCAGGAAATACCCTTCATCTACTATTTCTATTGTTTAACTTTGGAAACTCAGTCTTTAATCCAGTTGGAGTTTACTCTGCTGAAAAGCATACCCCCTTTGCTCCAGTAGTTTCCAGTTTCTTATTGGTCATCAACTAATGGGCACTTCCCCCATCGATCTGAGATGTTACCACTATTGTACACCAACTTGTCCTACTAAACCTGTTTAATGTTGGATATTAGATCCTATTGGATCTGTTTCTGGACCTTTTAGGCTTTCTGGTCAGTACTGTTTGACTCATAGTAGCATTATAACAGGTTTGAATATCTCGTAGGAAGCATCTTCATTTTCAGAATTTTCTAGGATGCTTTTGCTTGTTAATTTTAAAATGAACTTTAGAATCTTTGCTAGCTCTTGAAAATTCTATTCCTGGTTTTCTTTTTTTGAGAATTGCTAAAAATAGATGAACATAAGGAGACAGCATGCTTTCTGTCTCCCTAACCAAGAACTTGGTATGTCTTTGGAGTTTCTTTTGCTCCCCAGGAGCACATGACAGTTTCTTCGTCGAGACTGAATGCTCCTCATTAGAGCTAGTTCTTAGGTGCTTCGTCCACCTGCTCTCATCGGCGGGCCTTTCCTCCTATTGGACCTCTGAGCAGATTGGTGTTTTGTATAGAAAAGCCATCGCTTTTAGGATTCAAGTTGGTACCAGCCTTTTGCTGAAGCATCTTATTGTTTGTGATATTTTCCCCATTGACCCTCCACATCCACGGCCTGATGGTCCTCAAATGCGATGACTTAGAGGGAAGGGTTCCCTCCCTGCCCTTGAGGCCCCTGTGGTCAGGGCCCCTCCCCGCACCGGCCAGGCCAGGGCATCTCCTCCAGCACGCCCGGCTCGCTCCACCTCAGGGCCTTTGCACGTGCTGTTTCTGTGCCCGGGACGCCCCGCGTGGCGGCTGCTCCAGAGGCTCCCCGCCCCCCCCCGCCCCCCCAGCCTGTTCACAGCTCGCAGTCGCACGCCTGGTCTCTGCAGCCTCGCTGCCCTGCGGGAACGTGGGCCGCTTCTGCGCCGCTCAGGCAGAGTGGACAGGCCAGGCCTCGCGTGAGGCCCAAGGAGGGCCCCTTTCTGGAGGCACCTGGCCCCAGCCAGCTGCAGGGAAGGGCAGTCCCCTGCCCCCGCTCGCTCCCTTCCAGGCGGCCAGCCTCCAGGGCCCTGGGGTCAGCCGGCCTTGGCCTCTGGGGCCCTGACCCCCCCTCTCTCTTGCAGTTCATGACCTCCCGCGGAAACCATGTCGCCAGAGCCACATTCGAGTCCAAAGTGCCCCCCTTCTACTACCGGCCCTCGGCCTCCGACTGCCAGTGAGTAACAAAGGGCTTTTGTCAGGGTCGCTGGTAAACAGCCCGCACGCTCTGGAGATGGCTCGGGACGACCCGCTGGCGGGCGGGAGGGGCCGGCGTGGGGGAAGGTGGGCGCCGGCCTTGCGTCCCGGGGGCCCCGTCCAGGCTGTCCTCCGCTTGGTTTTGGTTCTTGGTGCGCCGGGCGTGGACCTGGGGAGGTGGGGGGCCCGCCCCCGTGTGACCCCGGCCCCCGCACGGACCTCCCTGTGCCTCAGTGTCCCCATCTGCACCCCACCTGGGTTCCCGCCCCCGTGGTCCCTGAGTGGCTCCCCCTCCGGGCTGGATGGCCGTTCCCCATGCCCCTCCCGCCCCAACATCCCCCGGCTGTTCCTTCCACCCGAGGCCCTTGCTTGACCCCCCAGGACCCCAGCCCCCAGGCTGGCTCCGTTTGGCCGCCGCTCATTCCTGAGGACCCCTCCCCCTCCTCTGGCCACTCAGAGCCGGGGGGTTGCAGAGGCCTTTCCTCCTTGGGTCCCATGGGCTCAAGGGAGGGTGGGCTCCTCAAATCTCTTTTCCTGGTGCCCAGCACAGGGCGGCACACTGTGGGGTTCCAGAAGGTTCTGGAAGTCAGGGGAGGTGCTTGGGGTGGAGCTGGGACCCCAGCCCCGTGGGGTTGGCTGCCCGTGTCAGGCTCAGCACCAGCAGGGAACCTGCCCACCAGGGGTCTCCGGATCCTTCCTGGGGGGATCCTGGGGACCCTCCCCCGTCTCACGAGCTGGCCCCCCCAAGCACCCGTCATACCTTCTCCACCCATATCAGACCCACCCATCCATCCCTGGCAACCCTCCCAGTGCCCTCAAGGGTCACCCAGGCCCCCGACGGCCCCCTCCTCAGCTGGCCGGTGTCACAGCTGCTCAGCTGCGGCTCGGAGGTGAAGGGCCCCTCTTGTGATGAGGGCCCCTCCCGGAGCTTCCTTTTCTGGGAAAGGAGGGTAGGGACGCAGCCCAGCCTCCTCCCAGGCCGGGGACGCGCCCACGGCTGCGCGGTCCCTGGGCGCCCTGCATCCGGCCCCGGCCCCCCGGGCGGCACCTCCCTCCTGTTTGCTCAACACCGTCGCCTCCTGACTCACTTGGTGAACCCCACACCCTGGGGACCCCGCCCGGCGGCACCTGGACCCGGGCTGCACGCAGGGCTGTGTGTTTCTAGTTCTGTGTGAACGAGGGGTGGGAGACCGGGCCGCAGTGGGGAGGCTGGGAGGCGCGTCCGGTTCGGACACTTCACAGGCAGGGAGACCGCGGCTGGCCTCACCTCGGCACGCCGCGCCCACCCCTTCACCCCTTCACCCCTTCACCCCTTCACGGGCAGGCCGGCCCCCCAGGCCCCGGCGCATCCTGGGCTCTGGGCTCCCGGGGAACTCGCGCCCCGCCGCACCCGGCTCCATCTCGGTATGAATCAGCAAGGTGGCAGCTGGTTCTGAGACCCGGTTTTCGTCACCCGGCCCCAGGCTCCTCTGTGGTCTGGGCCATTTGCCTGCACACCCTGCATCCCCACCGCCCTGAGCGCGTGGCGAGGGCACAGACTGGCCACAGCCTGCCTCCCGCCCAGGGCTCGGCCAGCCCCTCTGCAGCCTGGTCCCTGCGAAGCCCCCTTGCAGGGCTGGGTGGTCAGGGCCTCTCGGGTGACCAGGCGTCCCCACTGGGAGGGTGCTCAGAACCCCAGTGGGCCCCACCTTCCAGAAACCTCCACTGAGTGAAGGTTCACGGGACCCGAGCCCGCCCCATTCCCCAGACTCAGGTGCTCAGGTCTGCCCGAGACCAGCCTTGGAGGGTGCAGATGCCGGTAGGGCTGGGGGCTGGGGGCTGGGGTCTGGGGAGAGGCCCCTCGCCGGGCTGCTGTCAACAGGGAAACCTAACCGGGGAGCCATGAGACCAGGAGGGTGGGGGGGCTGACAGCCGAGCTCACTGTGGAGAGCCGTGCAGCGGTGGAGGGGGCGTGAATGCCCGCATACACTGTGGAGAGCCGTGCAGCGGTGGAGGGGGCGTGAATGCCCGCGTACACTGTGGAGAGCCCTGCAGCGGTGGAGGGGGCGTGAATGCCCGTGTACACTGTAGAGAGCCCTGCAGTGGGGTGTGAATGCCCGCGTACACTGTGGAGAGCCGTGCAGCGGTGGAGGGGGTGTGAATGCCCGCGTACACTGTGGAGAGCCGTGCAGCGGGGTGTGAATGCCCGCGTACACTGTGGAGAGCCCTGCAGTGGGGTGTGAATGCCCGTGTACACTGTGGAGAGCTGTGCAGCGGTGGAGGGGGCGTGAATGCCCGTGTACACTGTAGAGAGCCCTGCAGTGGGGTGTGAATGCCCGTGTACACTGTGGAGAGCTGTGCAGCGGTGGAGGGGGCGTGAATGCCCGTGTACACTGTAGAGAGCCCTGCAGTGGGGTGTGAATGCCCGTGTACACTGTGGAGAGCTGTGCAGCGGTGGAGGGGGCGTGAATGCCCGTGTACACTGTGGAGAGCCCTGCAGTGGGGTGTGAATGCCCGTGTACACTGTGGAGAGCTGTGCAGCGGTGGAGGGGGTGTGAATGCCCGCGTGCACTGGAATGTACACCTCCTCAGCTATGCACACTTAGCACAGGGGCTGCAACAGCCTCCCGGCAGGCTAAGACCCAGTGGCCTCAGTTTCCTCGGCCGTGAAGCTGGAAGGATGCCGCCTGCCCCCCCGGGGCATCACGAGGGTGCGATGAGGTGGTGAGTCAGGTGGCTGGGGTCTGGCCCAGGGTGGGTTCCGGACACAGTGGTCCCCCAGCCCCTGCTGTCTGGAGCTCGGAGCCCACCCCTCCAGCTGGGGTAACGTGAGAAGCAGAGGGCCTGGCCGCGTGACTCAGAGAGCGGCCGGGGCCCAGATTCCCTTCCGGTGCCACCGGTGCCCTGAGTTTCAACCCCAGCATTGTGGGGGGCGGTCAGGCCGGCCCCCTCAGTTTGGCCTCTGCTGGAAGCCGGGCCTCCTGCCTGCTGTGTGGCTGGGGCAGCTGGGAGCCAGCCCCGCTCAAGGCAGCCGTGGGCCTGTGGGTGCCCCTCCCTTGGCAGGTCCCAGGCGAGGCCCCCGAAGAGGGGCCACAGGCCGGCGGCGTGAGCAGGAGAAATTGTGTCTCCCCGTCCTGGGGCTGCGTGGGGTGGTCCTCCCGGGGCCGGCGTCCCGTGTCCTCACGTGGTCGTCCCTCTGCGGCCTGTGTCCAGACGTCCCTTTTCATGAGGGCCCCGGTGAGACGGGGTTAGGGCTCCTGCACAAGGATGACCTCGTCCTGGCTCACTGGTCTGCAGCCGTCTTGTCTCCAGACAAGGGTAGGCCTGAGGTCGTGCAGGTTGGGACTCCAGCATACATACTTGGCGGAATGGGGACACCATTTGACCCGTGACAGCCTCGGAAATCACGCAGATGAGATGGGGGGGTCTGGGTTCGCAGGGGCGGCTGGAGGTGAGAGCTGCCCCAGCACGAGCGTGGATCTTTGTCACCGTCTTCCCGAGGCCGTCTGTGCAGAAGGGGAGGCCGTGGCCGAGGGGGTCGCCTCCCCAGGGGCACAGCCCAGCCCCTGGCCTTCGAGCAGGTTAGTGGCGTGGGGCTGACCGCCCAGGGGAAAGCGTCCTGTGAGGGCAGGCAGGTGAGTGGGAAGCAGCCCCTCCTGCTGGCCTCGGCCGTCCGCCAGCCCGTGCGGCGGTGTGGCCGCCCCTGCCTGGTGCCCAGGGGCCCGGTGGGAGACGGGCCCCGTGAGTCCACGCGGGGAGGAAGTGGTCAGCTGTGCCCCAGCTGCCCCCTGCCCCCCAGCTGCAGCCACCTCTGCAGTGACATCAGTTTAAATCTACCTGTGTCTGAAACAGAAGTTCGGGCTGTGGCGGCATCTGGGGACGGAGGCCTTTGCACATTAGCCGTGAGATCTGGGAGATGAGGAGGCCAGGGGCCGCCAGGGCCACAGGTGGGCACAGCGGGCTGAGGGGGGCCAAGGTGAGGTCAGGCCACCGGGGTCACGAGGCCATGTCGGCACCGGAGGGACAGGGGAGCTGGCGCCGAAGACGTTGGGCCGAGGGCAGGGCTGCCGAGTGCCCACCTGGCTGCTCGTGGGGAACCCCACGGGAGGGGGCGGCCTGGGAGACGGGAGCGGCCGGGGGCTGCGGGGCGTCAGGCCGCCCCCGTGGGCAAGCCCCCTCCTCACTGCCTTGTCTCCCCTGCCTGCTGTCCTCCCGCAACCTGCGACCACTGCTGCCCTGGGAGCCGCTCTCGGGGGAGCACGGGGCGGGCCCCCGGGGGGCAGGTGCTGGCCTGGCCTTTTCCTTCTCTGGACCCGAGCGTGGGCCCAGCCTCCCAGACGGAGGGGGAGGAGGGTGGGGTGACTGAGCTGCCACGTGGATGAGCCCCAGACACTCTGAGCACATCACACGTCCCCCTCCCGGGGGCACAGGAGACGTCCCGACAGGAAGCGGACTCACGGTTGGGGCCGGGAGGCGGGGGCACTGCTAACTGGGATGGGGTTTCCATTTGGCGCGATGGACGGTTCTGGAACTAGATCCTGGCGGTGGCTGCAGAGCCTGTGAGTATACCAGGAATTGCTGAATCGAACCCTTAAGCGGGTGGATTTCATGGTACGTGAATTACATCTCAGTTTTTAAAAAGGGGACCATGAAGTGGTGAAACTATCTGATTAGCGAACAATGTTAAAACTCAAAGCTGGTGGCCCTTCAGCCCCGCCACCTGCGAGGCGGTGGGACTGAGTCCAGGGCCCACCCCTCCGCACGGCGGCTCCTGTGGGCCTGCGCTCAGGCCGGACTGTCCCCCAGCCCGTCCCCTCTCTCCCCAGACTCCTGCGGGAACAGTGGATCCGGGCCAAGTACGAACGGCAGGAGTTCACCCACCCGGAGCGTCAGGAGCCCTACTCTGCAGGTGAGGAAGCCGGCACCTGTCCGTCTGTCCTTCCGCTCTGTCTCTCTGTCCCCCCGCCCCCGCCCCCCGGAGCTGGAGCAGGATCCTTAGGAACCTGGGCGACCGCTTAAGTGGTCTGAATCTGTGTCCCTCCGTTGGCCCCTGACACCAGCCGACTGACCTGGCACCAGGGGTCCCCACAGCTGCTCACAGCCCAGCCCTGAACCCCGACCGAGGGGTGGGGGGCTGCCCGGGGCCCTCCAGGCTGGTGCGGGCAGCACCTCTGCCCTGGGAGGGCCCGCAGGATGGGTGGGTCCTGGCAGGAGGGGTGTGGATGGGCCCGGGCCAGGTGGGCCCAGGGAGGGTGGGCCAGGCCCCGGGGGCTCTGTCAGCACACGGGTTGGGGGTGATCACATGCGGCGGCTCAGGTGTCCGGCGCGGGATCGGCCCCTTTATCCCCCGTTGGCCGGGAGGGGCTCTGCGCGCAGCCCCTGCTCCTGCACAGCAGGCGGCTCCGGGTCCCCTCTCCTCCCGAGCCCCTGATGTGGCCCAGGGCTGGGACGTGGCCTCGATTCAATTACGGCCCACCCCAGAGAGCCACTTCCTCCTCTCCTGATGCCCCCGACATGGGAGGGAGAGGACGTGGGCGCCCGTGCCTGTTCCGCCCTGGGGCGCTTGTGCCCCATCCTGCCTGAAACCCGGCCTCCCTGCTCTGGGACCCCAGGAAGGCTCACCCCACAGCCTTTGTCTCCCGGGCATAGACGTCTCAGCGATTTACAACGCGTGGCGTGCGGCCTCGACTCAGAGGCAGGTGCAGGAGTTTGTGCCTGTCCCTGCATCAGGGCCTGTGGGTGTGAGCGGCGGTAGTCCAACCCAGTTGGGCGTAAGGAAGACAGGGAGAGGAGTGGCTCGCACAGTTGCTCTGGCTTCAGGCACAGTTTGAACCAGGGGCTCAGTCAGCGCTGTCAGGACTTGGCTCCTGTTTCCCCCTCTGGTTCTGCTTCTCGGGGTGGCACCGCCCCTGCCGGTGGTGGCTTTACTGCGGCAGGTCCAGACTTTTCACCTGGGTTGGAAACGCCTTTGGGTTCCATGAGAAAAGGGCAAGTGTGACTTTCACCCAAGCGTCAGGAGAAGTCTTAGCTTTGGTCCCGACTGGTCAGGGGTGGGCGTGTGACCTAGTCACGAAGGCCGGGAGATGTGTGCGCGCCGGCCCGCCTCTGGAGCCCCCCCGAGAAAGCGGGGCTGTGCATAGGGTGGCACGACGACAGACCTTCCCGTCGCGGGCTGCTGCCATTCCTCTCGTGAGACGTCTCCGACACCGCGGGAGTGCTTGGGGTGCCGGGCAAGTGGGTGGGATGGGGAGAGCCCGTGGGGCGTGCACACGTGGCGGGATGGAGCCGGCGGCTTCTCCGGCAGACCCTCGGGGCAGCGAAGAGCAAAGGCTGGGGCCCACCTGTGGGGGCGGGCCCTTGTCTCACCTGGACAGGTTGTGCTGGGGGCCGCAGAGGACCAGCCCGCACGGGCGCGAGCGGGGCGAGCTCAGCTGGGCCCAGGGACGCTGCGGGGGTGCTGCTGAGGGGGCACCGGGCGGGGTGACGGTGAGAACTTGGCAGGAGCAGGCGGTGCCGGTCCCCACCGCGGGGGCCCTGGCTTCCCACTGGGCAGCAGCTGATCCGCTGGAAGGGCCCTGTGCACGCGTGCCCCCATCTCTGATCGCCCGGCCCCTGCAGCTCTGCAGCCTCCCCCCGACTCACACGTCACCTCCGGCGTGGGGGGCCCCGGCCTCGGGCCTCGTCTCTGCTCCCCACACGAGGCGGCAGCTGCTCACGGCCTGGGTGCAGAGACCCTTAATGGGGCTCTGATTCCCATTTCTCTAAGCCCACCCACCCTGCCCAGGACGCTAACGCCCCCCCTCCCTCGAGCCCTGAAAATTCACGCCTGTGGCTCCCCGCCCGCCCCCCGCCCAGCAGAGCCCTGAGATTTACAGGCACAGAGTCCTGTGTGTGCGGGGCCCTGGGGACCGTCAGCTTGGTCCCCTGACTCCACGGAAGTGCTCACCAAGCCACCCGCGGGGCAGGGCCCCTCAAGGAGACGTGGGGAGTGCCCGGGGCACCCGGGGCACCAGCTGCTGGGGTCCCCCTGGGTTCCCAGAGGTGCCTGAGCCCTGGCTCTGTGCGCGGGTCCTGAACAGCCTCTGAATCTCATTCCCGACGGAGGGCCCCCCCTCGCCCACCTGTCTCCCCAGAGCCCGCCACCACCCCCCACCCCCCGGGCCTCCTCCTGGGAGAGGGCGGCGTTCAGGAGACCCGGGGCGCCGCTCCTCACAGCCGCTGCTGCCTGGCTGGCTGGGGCCCCTGGACCAGAGCCCCGCCCGGCACTCTGTCGGGATGGCGGACGACCAGGCCCCCGGCCCCCCCCACCCCCAGGCCTCCTCTCGCCCACCCGCCCCGGCCGCGTCCCTGGCGAGGCCCAGCCCCCCCAGGAGCGCCCTTCCCACGGCACAGGGGCCGACACGCCCACGGCCCCTGAGAATGGGGACGTGCCAGGGAGGGGGACCGCGGGGCCGGGGCAGGGCCGTCCGAGGTGTGACGTGGCCAAGGGAGGCCGGGCCGGGGCGCCCACCTGCCTGGGGTGGGCTCGGGGGCTGCTGGGGACCCTCCCGACACGGCGCCTGCCAGGGCCTCGGGCGAGCCCGGTCCCCACCCGGTGCACTTAGGGCATCCGCGGAGGAAGTGTCACTGCCGGGGCCGAGCTGGACGGTTTGAGCAACACGGGAGCGGCGTCACAGGATCTGAGTCGGAGCAGAGGACGTCTTGACGGGTCCCTGTGATAACGAGGAACCCAACTGTGAGGGAAGGGAGGGGACACAAGTTCCCGCTAAGTGTCCGTGGGGGAAACGTCACCACAGCGAAACCGCTGTGGACAGACGTGACCCGGGTGGGGACGTGGGGGCGCGGCCTCCGGGTAGGACGGCGGCGGCCTCGGTGCTGCTGGGGCGCCAGCCTGGCTTTGCCGGTCCTGCTGTGGAGGTGGGTGTGGCGGCAGGTGCCAGCCTGGCCGAGGTCACAGGTGCGGCTGGCGCTCCCGGCTGACCTCGGCCAAGGTCACGGGCGTGGGGGGTGCTCGCCCCGGGATAGCAGGACCGCAGGCCCCTCGCCGGGGTGACCCCGGGTAACAGCTGCTCCTGGCTCTGTCCCCGGACCGTCCCCGCCTGCAGCCAGAGCCTCAATGGCCGCCTTTCACGGGCGACAAGGGCCCCTGTTGTCCGGAGGGCCGGCCGCCCCCGTCACCGACACACTCAGCGCTTGCTGCGCGGCTCGGCCGGCCCTGCCTCGCGGGTTCGGCCCCCTTCGGAGAGCGTGGAGCCCTGGGGGCGGTGGGCCGGGGGCTCCCGGGGGGAGTGGCGGGGCCCCCGCACCCGTCCCAGTCTGTGTGGTGGGGACGCAGGGTCGCGGTGGGAGCGTGGAGTGACCTCAGGCGCGGGGCACACGGGGCCCGAGGCATCCCTGGCGGGGCTGGAACCACACATGAAGCAGGCGCTTCTGTCCCCCTCCTGGTGCCGCCCTGACAACCCCTGTGTGTTAACACGGGCTCACACACACTTCCATGGTGCTTGTAGCCGCAAATCACACGCGTGTGCTCTTAGATGCACTCAGTCACACGCGGATCTCAGGTTCACACCTGTGTTCACACCCGTGTTCACACCCAGAAGCACCCGCCGCGTGTGCTGTTCCCAGAGCCTGTGATGTTCCTGGAACACTGGACGACGGGCTTTGAGTCCTAGCAGCACCGCGCTCGGCCCAGCCTGCGCCCACTGACCCTCCGCCTTCAACCTTTCCCCACCGGCCCCTTTGGCCGTTTCAGCCGGAGCAGCTGGGAACCTGAGTGGTGGAGGACCGGGGCCCCCAGGGCTCCCGTGCCGGCCTCTGGGGGAGCAGAACCCGGAAACCAGGTCCTGGCCCTTCTGGGGAGGCGGCTGGAGGGGGTGTCCCTAGTGCCACCCGTGCCCAGGGGACACCCTCCACGGGGCACCCCCAGGAGAAGCCACCCGGTGTGGGGGCCCATCTCCTAGCCAGGGAGGGCCACCCCGGGGCCTGGGCACAGGACGCCTGGCCCGGCCCCCGGCAAGCCCTGGGCCTCCCTGGAGCACGGCCATGTGGTCCCTGCTCCAGTTTTTTACGACGTTAACGTGTGATCTGCACACCTGATGAACAGCTCCACAAGCTGCCCGGGCCCCCCGCCCCACCCACCCGGGTCTGCTCTGTGCCCGCGTGTGCGCCTTCGCTGGAAGGTCATGGATGGCTCCTCTCGGCGCCGCACGTCTGAGCCTCGCCCGGCTGCCCCGCGAGCCTTGCGCGCGGCCGTCTCAGCGCAGCGTCCACTGTGCGCGGGACCAGTTGGTCCCCAGCTGAGGGACGTGGGTCGTGTCCGGTCGGTGACGCTGACGAGTGAAGCTGCTGTGAACACGTGAGGGTGTGTCCACCACGTTTGTGTTTTCACGTTTCTCTGGGTCACGTGGGAAGTGCATGATCAGCTTGAGAAGCTGCCCGCTGCCCCGTCCTGCAGCCGCCCCGCCGCCCCGCCGCCCTACTGCTTGTCCGCTGGGGGACGGATGGTCAGTCTGTGGTTTGGTCACTGGTCCATCGCAGTGGGCATCTCGTCGCCGGCTCTGGTGTCCACGGCCTCTCCCGGGCTCGTCCCAGGCCGTCCCACGCAGGGGTTTCAGAGAAGAGGCGGCTGAGCGGGGCTGGGAGTGGCCCGGCTCCTCCAGCTCCCCGCAGCGAGTACTGGGCCCAGCACACAGTAGGCGCCCAATAAGTGCTGAGTGAACGCTCTGGCTTCTGCCCCAGCACCGGCCAGTCCTTTGGGAGAAAATGGTCACTTCTAGCCAGCCGGGCCCCGGGTGTGGGCGGGGCAGGGGGCTGCCACTGGCAGGGGTCACGGGGAAGGCCGAGCAGCAGACCCCCCCAGCCCGCGGCTGTGTGCCGGGCGCTGCACCGCGACAGCCGGGAACGGGTTCGGGAACCTCCCAGGGCCTGGGCCTGCCTCAGGGTGGGTGGCGAGGGGCCCACGGCTTGGAGCCCGGGACATGGTGGGCAGGCGTCCGCACGGCAGAGCCTGGGCTGCCCACGTCCCACGTCACGGGGTTGGGGGGCCGCTGAGAGAGGACGGCTCGGGCGAGTTTGGACGTGGGCAGGTTGGGGGCCGCCACCTTCAGGCTGCGGCCAAATAGCCGCCCATCTGCTGGGGCAAAGGCAGGGACCTGGCCAGCACCCACCCGAAAACGCTGCTGCTGCCACATCGCAGACCCAAAAGTAGGCATCCTGGCGGCTCGCCGTCGGGCCTGGGAGCCAGGCAGACTCGGGCCAGCGTTTCCGTGTGTTCCGCTGGGCTGGCCCGGGACATGTTAGCAGAGCCGCCTCAGGGGTGACCAGTGGGAGCGCCATTCCAGCTGCGGCAGAGACGCCCCCGTTCCGGGCCCGGCATCCTGAGGCGCTGCTGCCCCCTGCTGGGCCCCGCAGGCAGGCGCGGGCCCCTGGGGGCTGGGAACCGCTGACCGGGCTGGCGGCTCCAGCCTTGCTGGCCACTGGCCTTGGACGGGACTCCACGCCAGCCTCAGTTTCGTCCTCTGCAGTGGGGATGACCACGGGATGTTCCTAGAGGCCCGTCTGGGGGACGTGAGACGGCTGTGCAAGTGCTCGGCCTGCCATGTCTCAGGCGTGGTCAGGGCTGCTGGCGGGCAACGTCCTTGCAGAAAAGCTGCGCCTTGGGCACTTCTCTGTGTGGCTAATGCAGGGTCCAGGGGGGCCGGCCTTGAGCCGAAGGCAAGTGGACTTCCAGCCAAATGCTCACTGAGTCAGTCAGCAAACATTCCAGGGAGGGCCCTGCTTGGGCTTGGGGACACGGCGGTGGCCCTGTTCCCCGGTGCACATAGAGGGGATGTGCCTGCTGGGCTGTGTGCAGGGGCCCCGGGGGACGTGTCTTTCACAGGCCTTGAGGAAGCCGGGGACCTCTGAGTCGCGGGGGGAAGGGAGCAGGCCTCATCTGGCACTGTCCCACCACAGACAGACAGGCGCCAGCTGCCCCGTCCCCGACGCCAGGCTGCCGCCTCTTTAGGACCACACATCTCGAGAGCAGAGAAACAGCTCCTAGTCTCCATGGTGCTGGGTGTGGGGCTGCCAGGACAGCCGACGGGCGGCAGCAGGCTGGAGCTGGGGGCTGGGGGCTGGGGGCCAGGACCCAGCGGTGGCGTCCAAAATACTAAAGCCACGCCGTCAGGCTCTGGGCTCTGGGCACCACCCCTACTGACGGCACCCCTGGCACGGACCAGCCTCAGACGGCGCCTGGCAGGGATCTCACTCAGCGCACGTGGGCAGCGGGACCCTCTCCCCAGGGCAGGAGCAGAGGGAAAGCTGTAGGGCAGTGACTGAGGGCCCCCGCCCCTAGCCATGTGCCCCCGGGCTATGCCCAAGGGCAGTGGGCGCCCCTGGAAGACACGGCGCGCTGGGCACAGCAGAGCTGCTCAGGAAGGCCGGGAACCACCAGGCGTCTGTCCACCAGGCGAGGGTGGACAGCCCGGCATCCACAGGGCCCCGCTGGCGACGACGAGCGGCGAATCCCTGACCTGGCAGCAGCACGTCGAGGAGCGTGGTCTTGAGAGGGAGCCGGCCCAGCCCCCGGGGCACGTGTGGGGCAGACCTCAGACACAAAGCCCCAGAACAGGCAAAGGGGAAAGGGCGAGAGAGGGCTCAGGGCGGACGCGGCGCCTGAGGGGCTGCCTTCTCACCACTGCTCCTGGGACACTGACCGCGGGCTTCGTGCCTTCAAGCGACGTAAACGGACCCTGCGGTCCCTGGAGGTCGGGGCTCCACGATGAGGCTCGGGGCCAAAGCTGAGGAGGGGGCAGGGCTGGCTCCTCCTGGGGGGCTCCCCCTGCACTGCCCAGCCCTGGGGGGGCTCCCCAGATTCTTGGCCGAGGCCCCATTGCCCCAGTGTTGCCGGGCTCACTTCTCCCTCTGCCCCCCTCTCTCGAGGACCCTTGTGGTACCCTTGGGCCCCCTGGATGATCGAGGACACTGGCCCGTCCCCAGGCCCTTGCTCACACCCAAAGAGCGCGCACCGTGTGCCCGCCCAGTGCGCTCACATCCCCGCGTGCCTGTCACACCTGGCAAGAGAAAGAAGAGAAAAAGGGCAGGAGCGTGCAGCCCGGTGGAGAGGGGGCGGCCTGGGGTCCAAGGACAGGCTGATGCCCGCTCACACCCGCCGGCCTCCCGGCACCTGGGGGCTGCGGGTCCCCCGGGGACGGGAACAGGGTCCACCCGGCCTCTGCCTCGTCAGGGTGGCAGCTGCCAGCCCAGGTCCATGGCGGCCGTCCGACTGGGCCCTTCTCCCCCAGGGTACCGAGAAGGCTTTCTCTGGAAGCGCGGCCGGGACAACGGGCAGTTCTTAAGCCGGAAGTTTGTGCTGACGGAACGCGAGGGGGCCCTCAAGTATTTCAACAGAAGTGACGTGAGTTGGGCACAGGGCCAAGGGCAGCGGCCGGGCCTCCCGCCCGGGGCCTGGGGTGGCTGGGCACTGGCCCCTGGACAGCGGCGCCACTTCCTTGGCTGCCCTCGTGCCCTTCCCGGGAGATGCGCTGCCCCCTCCCGTGGGGACACGCCGGCCGCCGTGGGGACCCCTCCACCCCCCCCCCCCCGGTCACAGCCACTCCCTGTGCTGTGGGTGACCCTGGGGCACAGAGGTGGCAAGACTTCCCCTGGCGGACACTCCCAGGCCTGGGAGGGACAGAGGGGACCGGCACCCGGCAAGCAGGCCGGGGTGACCCCGGGTGCCGCAGGCAGCAGCGTGTGGGGAGGCGCTGGGGGGGTCCTAGTGTGGCGGGGCAGCTGGCCGAGCCGCACCCACACCTGGAGCAGACCGGCTCCGGGTCAGAACGAGACCCTGTGATGCAGTAACCACGGCAGCTCGTGGCCCTCAGGCCCGCCGCCTCTGCCAGAGGGCGCCACACGGAAGTCTGCCGGCCCCCCGTGCAAGGAGAGGAGAGAGGTCGGGCTGGCAGGATGGGAAGCAGGAAGGGGGGGCCCAGCCGCGAGCAGGGCGGACCAGACAGGGGGCAGAGGAGGGGTCAGTCTACATGTTGAGCGCCCGCCTTGTCATCCCCCAGGAAGGGATGCTGTTACCTTAGACTTAGACCAGGGAGCCTAGGCCCAGAGAGGGTAAGTAACTTGCTCAAAGCCACGCGGGACAGCAGGTGCGTGGCCGGCATCCGGAGCCCACCCTGCCTGCTCCCTTGACCTTGGAGACTGGAGACTCCCTGCCAGCCCAGCGCTGAGGCCCAGCCTTGCTTCCCAGGCCAAGGAGCCCAAGGCCATCATGAAGATCGAGCATCTGAATGCCACCTTCCAGCCGGCCAAGATCGGTCACCCGCATGGCCTGCAGGTCACCTACCTGAAAGACAACAGTACTCGAAACATCTTCGTCTACCACGAGGACGGCAAGGTGGGTGCACGGCTGGGTGATGGTGGCTGGACCACCCCCACTGTCTCAGGAGAGCCCAGCGGACCCCCAGGGTGGCAGGCACGGGGCCAAGGGGCCGCCAGACCACCCTGCCATGGCTGCAATGGGGATCCAGCGGGGCCCTTGGGGAGGGGCCTAGAGGCCTCGGGCAGAGACGAGGGTGGCTTCTGGCTGGCAGAGCGCCGCACCCCACCCCGTGGCCATCGCCCCTGTGTCCCCACCCAGCGAGGGTGGGAGGAACCCCAAGCAAACCCCTCAAGGTCTGTCCTTAGGAGTTCTCTCTATATTCTGGATATTAATCCCCTAACAGATAGGTGATTTGCAAATATTCTCTGCCATTCTGTGGATTGCCTGTTACTCAGTGAACAGTCTTTTGATGCACAAAATTTTTAAATTTTCATTTAGTTGAATTCGTCTGTTCTTCTTTGGTTGCGTGTGTCTTTGGTGTCACATCCAAGAAATTATTGCCAAGTCCGATGTTGTGAAGTTTTTGCCCCATGTTTTCTTGTAAGAGCTTTATTGTTTTAGGACTTATATTTAGGTCCTGGATTCATTTTGAGTTAATTGGGTCAGGGTCCAGCTTCATTGTTTTCTGTTTGTTTTTAAATTTTATTTATTTTTTCTTTCTTTTTTTGGCTGCATTGGGTCTTAGTTGTGGCATGTGGGATCTTCATTTAGCCATGTGGGATCTTTCGTTGCAGCGCGCTGGCTCTTTGTTGTGGAGCACGGGCTTCTCTCTAGCTGTGGCATGCAGACTCCAGGGTGCGTGGGCTCTGTAGTTGCAGCACGTGGGCTCTCTCATTGAAGTATGCAAGCTCAGTAGTGTGGTGCACGGGCTTAGTTGCCCTGAGACGTGGGATCTCAGTTCCCCGACCAGGGATTGAACCCGCGTCCCCTGCATTGGAAGGCGGATTCTTTACCACTGGACCACCAGGGAAGTCCCAGGTCCAGCTTCATTCTCTGGTGTGTGGATTTTCAGTTTTCCCAGCACCATTTGTTTAAAAGACTGTCCTCTCCCCATTGAATGGTCTTGATACTGTCATCAAAAATCATTTGACTGAATATGTAAGAGTTCATTTCTGGGCTTCCTATTCTAGTCCATTGGTCTGTATGTCTGTCTTCATAACAGGAGCATACTGGGTTTTTCTGTTTGCTTTTTAAAATTTTATTGAAGTATGGTTGACTTAAAATGTTGTGTTAATTTCTACTGCACGGCAAAGTGATTCGGTTATACATATATATATTATTTTTCATATTCCTTTCCATTATGGTTTATCACTGGATGTTGAATATAGTTCACTGTGCTATACAGTAGGACCTTGTTGTTTATCCATTCTCTATATAATAGTTTGCAAAAAAAAGGTTGCATTTGCTAATGCCAAACTCCCAATCCAACCTTCCCCCATTCCCCTCCCCCTTGGCAACCACAAGTGTGTTCTCTATGTCTCTGAGTCTTTTTCTGTTTCATAAAAGTTCATTTGTGTCATATTTTAGATTCCACATGTGATATCAAATGGTATTTGTCTTTCTCTTTCTGACTTATTTGACTTAATCTCTAGGTCCATCCATCCATGTTGCTGCAAATGGCATTATTTCATTCTTTTTTATGGCTGAGTAATATTCCATTGGATATATGTACTGTATCTTCTTTATCCATTCCTCTGTCGATGGACACTTAGGTTGCTTCCATGTCTTGGCTATTGTGAATAGTGCTGCAATGACCACTGGGGTGCATGTATCTTTTCAAATCAGTTTTCCGTAATCCCACTCCCAGGAGTGGGATCACAGGATCATATGGTAGTTCTATTTTTTGTTTTTTGAGGAATCTCCATAGTTTTCCATAGTGGCTGCATCAATTCACATTCCCACCAACAGTGTAGAAGGGTTCCCTTTTCTCCACACCCTCTCCACCATTTACTGTTTGTAGAATTTTTGAGGATGGTCATTCTGAGCAGTGTGAGGTGGTATCTTGTAGTTTTGATTTGCATTTCTCTAATAATTAGCGATGTTGAGCATCTTTTCGTGTGCCTCTTGGCCACCTATACGTCTTCTTTGGGGAAATGTCTATTTAGGTCTTCTGCCCATTTTTCGATTGGGTTGTTTGGTTTTTTGTTACTGAGTTGTAGGAGCTGTGTGTATATTTTGGAAATTAAACACTTGTTGGTCACATCACTTGCAAATAATTTTCTCCCAATCCGTAGGTTGTCCTTCCATTTTGTTTATGGTTTCCGTTGCTGTACAAAAGCTTGTAAGTTTGATTAGGTCCCATTTGTTTATTTTTGTTTTTATTTCTATTGCCTTGGGAGACTGACCTAAGAAAACATTGGTACAATTTACATCAGAGAATGTTTTGCCTATGTTCTTTTCTAGCAGTTTTATGGTGTCATGTCTTATATTTGTAAGTCTTTAAGCCATTTGGAGTTCATTTTTGTGTATGGTATCAGGGAGTGTTCTAATTTCATAGATTTACATGCAACTGTCCACCTTTCCCAGGACCATTTGTTGAAGAGACTGTCTTTGCCCCATTGTATATTCTTGCCTCCTTTGTCAAAGGTTAATTGACTGTAGGTGTGTGGGTTTATTTCTGGGCTTTTTAAAAAAAAAAAAAATGTGGCACATGGGCTCCTTGTTGTGGTGCACGGGCTCTCTAGTTGTGGCGCATGAGCTCTGTAGTTGCAGCACGCGGGCTAGTTGTGGCCCGCATGCTCAGTAGTTGCAGTGGGCGAGCTTAGTTGTCCCGCGTGGCATGTGGGATCTTAGTTCCCCAACCAGGGATCAAACCCGCGTCCCCTGCATTGGAAGGTGGATTCTTAACCACTGGACCACCAGGGAAGTCCCCTGGGCTCTCTTTTCTGTTCCACCGATCCATATGTCTGTTTTGTGCCAATACCATACTGTTTTGATTACTGTAGCTTTACAGTACTGTCTGAAGTCTGGGAGGGTTTTGCCTCCAGCTTTGTTCTTTTTCCTTCAGGGTATCTGTGGCAATTCTGGGTCTTTTATGAGGACCATACTCTTTTGATTACTGTGGCTTTGTAATCAAAAGTGAATTCCTCCAGGTTTGTTCTTCCTTTTAAGGATTGCTCTGGCTGTCTGAATTCCCTTGAGACTCCATAAGAATTTTGTCAAATGCATTTTCTGCATCAATTGAGATGATCATGTAGTTTTTTCCCCTCCCTTTATTCTGTTAATGTGGTGTATTACATTGATCGATTTTCATGTATTGAACTGTCCTTGCATTCCAGGAATAACTCTCACTTGGTCATGGTGTATAATCCTTAAATATGCTGCTGAATTCAGTTTGCTAGTGTATCGTTGAGGATTTTTTGCATCAGTGTTCACAAGGTGTATTGGTCTGTGGTTTTCTTTTCTTGTAGTGACTTTGTCTGGCTTTGATATCTGGGTTATTCTAGCCTCACAGATGAGTTAGGAAGGGTTCCCTCCTCTTTGATTTTTTGGAAAGTTTGAAAAGGACTGGTATCAATTCTTCTTTAAATGTTTGATAGAATTCACCAGTGAAGCCATGAGGTCCAGGGCTTTTCTTTGTGGAGAGACTTTTGATACTGATTCAGTCTCCTTACTAGTTACAGGTCTATTCAGATTATCTGTTCTTTTCATGACTTAGTCTTGGTAGGTTTTGTGTTTCTAGGAGATTATCCAGTTTCATCCAGGTTATCTAATTGGTTGGTATACAGTTGTTCATAGTACTCTCTTATAATCCTTTCTATTTCTGTACAATTAGTAGTAATGTACCCACTTTCATTTCTGATTTTAGTAATTTGAGTCTTTTTTTCTTAGTCCATCTAGCTAAAGTTTTTTCAATTCCGTCCATCTTTGCAAAGAACCAACTTTTGTTTCCATTTATTTTTTCTATTGTTTTTCTGTTCTCTATTTCATTGATCTCTAATCGTTTTTTCCTTCTTTCCTTTAGCTTAGGGTTTAGTTTGTTCTTCTTTTTCTAGTACCTTAAGTTGTATCGGTATCTTTGTTTTTCAATGTCAGCATTTATAGCTAAATATTTCCCCCTTAGCACTGCTTTTGCTGCATTCCCTAAGTTTTCGTATGTTTTGTTTTCATTTTGATGTACCTTAAATATTTTCTAATTTCCATTGTGATTTCTTCTTTGATCTGTCGGTTTTTTTACCTTCCACAATTTTGTGAGTCTCCTGGAGAAAGGATATAGTTGGATGATGTGTTTATAGCCATTCTACCAAACTCTGTCTTTTGATTGGGAGTTTAATACATTTACATTTACAGTAATAACTGATGAGGGACTCACTTCTGTCATTGTGCTATTTGTTTTCTATATGCCCTGTAGATTTTTTGTCCCTCATTTCCTGAATTCCTGCCTTTTGTGTTTATTTTTTGTAGTGAAACGTTTAAGTTCTTATTTCTTTTTGTATATATTCTATCACTGTTTTCTTTGGGGTTACCATGGGGATAACATTTAACATACTAAAGTTAAAACATTCTAAACTGAATATATAGCAGCTTTTTGAATGTTTTTTCAATAGCATACAATTCTACTATTTTAGCTCCATCCCCACTGCTTTTGGTTGTTGATATCACAAAATTACATCTTTGTACAATGAGTGTTCAAAAAAAACCCCAAAAAACGAACAAAAAAAACCACCCCCTACTAATTATTTTAAATGCACTATCTCCTAAAGTATGTAAAAAATAAGGTTTGGAGTCACAACCCAAACTTAAGTAATACTAGCTTTTACATTAATTTTTTTTTCTTTATCCTTAAAAGCATTAGTCTCTTAAATCATGTAGGTAACAAAAAGCACAGTTACAAACCATTGTTACAGTAATACTGGCTTTTATAATAGCCCATGTATTTACCTTTATTGAGATCTTTGTTTCTCTACAAGGTTTTGAGGTACTGTCTAGTGTTCCTTCATTTCACCTGTAGGACTCCCTGAGCATTTCTTTCTTTCTTTTTTTTTTTAAATATTACCTTTAATCTCTCTTTTTGAAAAATTTATTTATTTTTGGCTGCGTTGGGTCTTCATTGCGGTGCGCGGGCTTCTCACTGCGGTGGCTTCACTTGTGGAGCGTGGGCTCTAGGCGCACGGGCTTCAGTAGTTGTGGCACACGGGCTCAGTAGTTCTGGCTCACAGGCTCTAGAGTGCAGGCACAGTAGTTGTGGCACACAGGCTTGGTTGCTCCATGGCATGTGGGATCTTCCTGGACCAGGGCTCGAACCCGTGTCCCCTTCATTGGCAGGCAGATTCCCAACCACTGCGCAAGCAGGGAAGCCCTAGGATTCTTTATTGAGAGGGTTTTGTTTTGTTTTTTTCTCCTTTGAATATATTGGCTAGCTGTCTTGTGCCTCCAACGTTTCTGATGAGAAGTCTACTCATTATCTATTTGAGGATCCCTTATATGTGACAAGTCATTTCTCTCTTGCTTTCAAGATTCTTTGTCTTTTCAAAGTTTGATTATAACGTTTCTCAGAGTGGACCTCTTTGAGTTCATCTTACTTGGAGTTTGTTGAGCTTCTTAGATGTTTATATTCATGTCTTTCATCAAACTTGTGACGTTTTCAGCTATTATTTCCTCAAATATTCTCTCCACCCCTTTCTCTCTTTCTTCTCCTTCTGAGACTCCCAGAATGCATATGTCGGTCTCTTGGTGGTGTCCCACAGGTCCCTTAGGCCCTACTTGCTTTTCTTCAATCTTTTTTTCTGTTTCTCAGCCTTGATAATTTCCATTTTCCTCTCAAGTTGACTGATTCTTTCTTCTGCCTTTGAATCGTCTAGTGAAATTCTCATTCCCATGATTGTACTTTTAGTTTCAGAATTTCTTTCTGGTTTCTTTTTAGATTTTCTCTTTATTGTTATTTCCATTTTGTTTATGCATTTTCTTGATTTTCTCCAAATATTCTTTTCTTTGAGCATATTTAAGACCACGTTTAAAAGTCTTTGTCTAGTATATCTGCCATTAAGTCTTTTCAGTGACAGATTCCGTTGATTTATTTTTTCTTTTGAAAGGACCATTTTCTGCTTCTTTGTGTGCCTTGTGATTTTTTGTTGAACACTGGATTTGATTCTGATAATGTGGTAACTCTGGAAATCAGATTCTCCCCCCTTCCCCGAGGCTTATTTATTTTGCTGTTGCTTTTGGGCTTTTTGTTTTAGTTGTTGGAGGCCGTGTCTGTGCCGAGGATCAGCCTGAGGTGTAAACTTAATTTCTGCTCACGTTTTTCTCTGAGCCTTTCCCTGGTCATGTGTGGTCACTTCCTAATTTCCCCTGTATATGCAGCTGTTTCTGAATGTCCTAGTCTTTGATGTCTGGCTCCCAAAGGGGGAAAACCAAAAGAGAAGGGGAGAAAGTGGGTGCTCGCCCTTTAAATCTTTGGGAGGCCTTGAGCTGGAGGGGGAGGGGCTGCAACAATGCCCCCCTCCTTTGTCTCCCTGTGATCAGAGCACAGATCCCTGATATGTGGAGGACAGAGTCCTTTTTGCCCACCCTAGCTCCTGCAAACTCTGTGTAAGTTGCTCCAGGACACCTGCACATTGGCCTGTCCTGGGGGTGGGGGTGGGGGGAAGGATGGGTAGCTGCATCTGTTCTCAGAGCGGAAATTGACTGAAATTAACCACAATGTACTCTCCAAGTCTTCCCCTGGAAGTTGTTAAGACTTCAACAGACTTCAGAATTCCAAAATGGTTACATCAGTCAGATTCTGCCAGTGCCATTGTTTTCCAGGTGGGGAGACAGATACCCGGTGCTTCCTACCCCATGTTCCCAGAATCCTCTTTTCAGCTTTTAGCTGATCCCTTGGGAATCCATGTCCACGTGCGTGCACAACATGCTTGTGCTGCTGCCAGATCTGTCCATGTTCTCATCGCCTGATGACTTCCCAGCACGGTGGATGAGGCACTGGCTTTCTCCAGTCCCCACCCCTCACCTCGCCCAGGCCCGCTCCTCTCCCACCTCACCCATCAATCACCCTTACCTTGCTATTCTGTCCACACCTCTATTCAGAGTGTACATTACCATGACCACAGAAATGCTCTCAAGGCTGAGCAGTGACTTTTCGCTTCCTGCATGTTTCATTTCTCCTAGAGCTAACAGCTGCCTTTCCCCCCTGGGTAACCACGTGTTCATTACTGACTCACCTCACCACCGACTGCCCAAGTCCCTGGATATGTCCTGGGCAGCAAGCAACTTCACCCTTCTGGAATCCTCTCTCCTGCGGCCACATCTCAATACTGGGCTGATTCCATTTCCTGGAATCTAAGTCCTTCTTGGTTTACTCCCTCCTCCTGGTGGAACAAACCCTTTAGTAGCTTCCTGAGAAGGAGTGCCTTGGAGGCAAGCTTCCAGAGACCTTGCACATGTGAAAATCCTAACTTCCACTTGAGTTAGAGTTTTCCGATGACAGCCTGGGCGTGGGTCTGTCTTCCTTCTCTGTGTTGGGAGCTTGGTGAGTCCTCCTTGCCTAGTAATTTACATCCATGAGGTGGGGGAATAGTTCTTGAGTTATTTCTTTAATAATTTCTTCCTCTATTTTCTCTGTTCTCATTTTCTAGAACTGTTATTCAGATATTGGCTGTCTTAGATTGGTTCTCTCATTCATTTCTAGTCCCACTTTTTCCCTTTTTCACTGATTTCTAGAAAATTTCAACTTTGTCTTGCAACTTTCCTATTGAAAGTTTTCTTTCTGTTCTCAATGTTTCAATCTTCAGAGCTCCTTTTGGTTTTTGCAGTGTTCCTTTTTCAAAGTACATTGTTCTTGTTTCTTGATTGTAGTATCTTATCTCTGATTATTTGAAGCTTTCTTATCCTTGAACAATGTTTATTTCTTCTAAGCGGCTATTTCCTGTTTGTGTACTCTGTTCTCTGACTTCCATGTGAGAGATTTTTGGGGCTGGTCAGATTCTCTGGAGGAAACCCCTCCTGCCTGGTGCAGATACCTTTGAGTCCCAGCACTGAGGGAGCTGAGAGAGAACAGGAGGGGCCTCAGGCTTGGTGTGCAGTCACACAGCTTCACTCTTTCTGGAATGATGCCCCAACACACACACACACACACACACACACACACACACACACACACACACACACACACACACCCTGTGCCTGGCACAACTCTCCCCTGAGACCCTCTCTTTCTACCCCCTGCAAAGAATAAAGCTCCATCTTCTGCCAGGGTGGCGGAGGGGCAGTCTCTTAGCCAGTTCTCCTGCTTAGAACCCCCCTCTCACTTCCAGGGGAACCTAGAGCTCTGCATTCCCAAGCCCTTTGGGGTCTGCAATACAAACTGGGCGGTGCCTCAGCTTTCCTCCGTGGCTTCCGCTTTAGCTGTCTTGGATCACACCTCCACCTGTCTGCCAGCTCCTGGCACTTTGTGACTGTTCTCGCCATCTCATGGGGTTAAGCCTTGAAAAAGCAATCCCTTATGCAGTACTAACAGGTGTTGGGAGGGAACCTGGCTCAAGGAACGTGAGCAAGTCTTCAGTTTTACCCAGAAGCCTCTACCTTCACTTTCCTTGTCGGGAGGCTGAGCCCAGGGAAGGCAGAGGGTAGGTGCCGGGAGCCCAGAGGCTTTCTGCACGAGCAGTGGGATGCCGTCCTGGCCCGAGTCCCCAGCGAGTTGTGGGCACCTGCTCTGCACCAGGCCCTGTGCGTAGATGCTTGATGTGGCTCTGTCCTTGGTGAGAGAGCAGAGTCTGGCAGGAGAGACAAGAGTCTATCAGACGGGCGACTCAAACCCCAGCTATGCCGAGTGCTGGGAAGAGTGAGAACAAGTGATGTCCCAAGGGGCGAGGACACGTTCCAGGAGGAAGAAACGGCCGTGCAAAGGCCCCGTGGCTGAGACTCTGCTGAGGATGCGGGAAAGGAGAGGAGGAAGGGGTGGGGGACAGCAGGAGGTGGTCCTGCTGAGGGGGCTGACCCGACCCTGCACATGTCCGGCTATACTGGAGATGCAGTGGGGGGAGGGTGTTGCAGCCCAACTTGAATTTCCGGAGGATCCCTCTGGTTTCCGTGAGTCAAGGGAGGTCCTGAGACGAGCGGGGGGCAGTGCTAGGGACCGGAGGGACTCGGTGCACTGCCGTGGGGCTGGGGACACCAGGCCTGAGCGGGGCTCCCTGGCAGTGCCCAGAGGGTGTGTCGCGGCCTGGATTGCGTGGGCTGGGCTGGGCTGGGCGTCCCATGCGCCGAGGCAGGAGGGACAGAGCACTGAGGTGGGCAGGGAGGTGAGTGGGGCCTCAGGTGCGGCTGGAGGTGGGCGTCAGGGTGACACTGCAGGACCCAGTGGACCTGGAGATCGGGGAGGAGCGCTGTCTGTCCAGGTGTTGGCGGGGAGAGCAGATGTTCGGTCCATCCAGGGTTGCGGGAGACCTCGGCCTGGAAGGGCCTGGGAGGGGAGAGATGGGGGAGCCTGTGGTGGGGAGGAGGGGTGGGCGGGGGTCCCTGGGGCAGCGAGCATGGCAGCCAGGAGGAGTGAGAGGTCACAGGAGGCCGGGGGGGGGCGGGGGCCGGCCCCAGGACGGGCGCGGGGCCTGGGGTGGGAGGGATGGGGTGGCAGCACCTGGGCCGTGACGCTTCGGCCTGGGGAGCGGCCCTCTCCACTCCCCCGTCCAGCGAGGGCCGGCCTCCGGGGAGCAGCTCTGCCCTCCTTCCCTCGGTGGCGGGGGGTGGCAGCTCCGGGTGGGTTTATAAATAGATGGGCCTCTCTCTAGGCTAGAGATAGCAGGTCATAAAGATAGAACGATCTGAGAGGAGAAGAGACCGCCCGGTGCCCGAAGCAGCGTCAGGGCTTGGGGACAGCTTGGACGGCAGCCCCGCACCCGCTGTCCCGCCTGTCCTGAGGTGGCTGTGCGCGGCGCGTCCCCGAGCAGGCCCGGGAGCTGGGGGACGGGGTGAGTGTGGCGGGGCCCTGGGGCCGTGGCCCACACCCAGCCTCTGACCCCCAGGAGATGGTGGACTGGTTCAACGCGCTCCGTGCTGCCCGCTTCCACTACCTGCAGGTGGCCTTCCCAGGGGCCAGCGACGCGGACGTGAGTGGCTGCTGCTACCTTTGACCCGGGTGGGGGGACGAGCGCCCCAGGCTGGGACGGGATTGGGAGCTGACCCAGGGCCCACGTGGACCCCCCCCCCCGAGACCCCCGCCGCTGACTGGCCTGAGGCCCCTGGAGACCACAGTAGCTCTACTTTGTTCCAGGGTGTTTCAGCTTCGCGGGGAGGGGGAGGGGGAGGGGGAGGGGGGGGAGAAGGGCAGGAGGGGCTCCCAGGGCCCAGCCCGAGTGGTTCTGCCCTAGCTGGTGCCGAAGCTGTCCCGGAACTACCTTCAGGAAGGCTACATGGAGAAGACGGGGCCCAAGGTGGGTCTGACCTGGAACCCCAGATGCCCAGGCCTCACTCGGAGGTCATGTCCCGGGAAGGGGGAGGCGGGGGCGTGTCAGCAGTGCCAGCCAGTGGCACTCGCCCCCCACAGTGCTTTGTGAGAGCGCGGGCTCCACTGACCTGGGGCTCTGGGTCCAGCCCCAGCCAGCTCCGAGCCCTGCCTCCTGCCCTGCCCCCCCCCCCCAACGTGTCCCTGTGCACCCCCAGGTCCCTGCCATGTGGGGGATGGGGGCAGACACGGGGGACTCGGATCCCAGGACCCAGGTGGTCCCACAGCCCAGATGGGGCCCCGCGGGCACGCGCGGACGGGGAGCGGACGTGCTGGCGGCCCTGCCCTGGGGGAGGGGGGCAGGGCCTGCCTTGGGCTGACCAGTGGCGCCCTCGACCCCCAGCAGACGGAAGGCTTCCGCAAGCGCTGGTTCACCATGGACGACCGGAGGCTCATGTACTTCAAGGACCCCCTGGTAAGGATGGGCCGCGGCTCCGGGGCCCCCGCGGCATGGACGTGCCCTCCTGGGTCACCCGCCTGACTGGGAGGTGCCGACCAGCATTTGCTGGGTGAGCTGGAGATGACGGGCCAGGCCGGCAAGGAGGGGCCGGGCCTGGGGGGCCGCACGCGGCTCTGAGCAACGCCAGGGTGGAGAGAAGCCACCCCCGCCGGCTCAGCCCGGTCCCCCCACCCAGGACGCCTTCGCCCGCGGGGAGGTCTTCATCGGCAGCAGGGAGAGTGGCTACACGGTGCTGGACGGGCTCCCGCCGTCCACCCAGGGCCACCACTGGCCGCACGGCATCACCATCGTCACGCCAGAGCGCCGGTTCCTGCTAGCCTGCGAAACGGAGTCAGAGCAGCGGGCGTGGATGGAGGCCTTCCGGAAGGTGGTGGACAGGCCCATGCTGCCCCAGGAGTACGCAGGTGAGGTGGGCGGGGTGGCCTGGGGCCCCAGCCCCATGACCCCGAGCAGCCGTGACCGGGTGGGACCCTGTCCCTTTTCCAGTGGAAGCCCACTTCAAGCACAAACCCTAGCACGAGACGGTCCTGGAGGCCTGAGGACTCCGGACTCACCAGACGTGGCAGGCGAGGCGGTGGCGGCGGCCGGCGGAAGGAGGGACCCGGCAGCCCCCGACGTGGCCAGGTGGGGCCTGAGCTTTAGCCGCTAGGACCTGTTTCTTTGGAACACCACTGGGAGCCGGCCCGGCCTGACCCCGCCATGCTGCTGCCCCCGGTGTGACGCCCACGGCCCCCCACTCGCCTCCCCGCCCGCCAGACCACCTCCTCTGAGGCCCCCCCCCAGCTGCCGCCACCCACCTCCGCGGGACCCCACCCCTGACCAGGAGGCCGGGCTGCGGGGACAGAGGACCCGCCTGCATGCCCCCAACCCCGCCGTGTCCCCTCACTCCCCCCACCCTCCCCCAACAAGTATTTATTGAACATCCGCTGTCAGTTGTGGGGTCCCGGGGGCTGGCGTGGCAGACAGGGCCTGGCTCCCTCAGCAAGCCGACCCGCGTGTCCGTGGGGGTCCCGGGGATCAGAGGCCCCGACAGCTGGAGCCCCCCGGGCCTGGGCCACAGGGCTGGCTGCACCCACCCCCAGCCTGGGCACTTCCCACGCCGGCTCCGGACTCAGCGCTGACATGACCCGCCCTCCGCCTGCCCTCACGGTCTTCGAACCCTTGGAGGATGGAGGCCCGGGTCGCCGCCCGGACCCCAGTGTGCCGCTCGCCGGTGGTTACCGCCACCGTGCCTCTCCCCGGGTGCCTTGGGGGGATGGGGGACACCTGTGAGAACATACTTGGGGGAGGAGGTGAGGGAGGGAAGGAACCCTGTGTGGTGGAGAACTTGGGGGCAGGATGTGCATGGGGGTCCCGTCTCCCCAGGAAATCAGTGTGTAGTTGAGGGCATCACCTGCTGGGTTATCTGGGCGGCGTCCTGTGTGGCTGAGATGTGCTCCCAGGGGAGCCCTGGTCCAGCTGTTGGGACCAGGAGAGGGGCCCTGAGCCAGGGTGTCCCCCGCCACGTCACATCTTGGAATAAAGTGGGGGCTCTGGGCCCCCAGGAGGACCTGCCAGGAAAGGGACACCCCCAGGAGAGGGGCACGCAAGGGCCTCGGCCCGGCTGTGGGCGACACCCAAGGGAATGAGGGAAGGCACCCTTCCTCTGAGCCCCCATCATCATCATCTCCCCTCACGTCTGAGCGAGCGCCCACAGCTCAGACCCATTGTGCACCTGGATTCTGAGCAGGGACTGCAGGGTAAAAGGGGGAGCACAAGGCCCCCCTCCCCCGACAGTGGGGGCCCAGCTAAGGCTGCCAGGTCAGGGGTCCCCAAGATGGCTGGGCCGGGGGTGAGAACAGCTGCGGGCTCACCCAGGGCCATGGCCCCTTTCTCCCCTAAACCATTCCTGCCCCAGGCAGTGCCTCCTAGCCCAGGCGAGGCTGCGGGGTCACCCTTTCCCTGAGAACCCAGGTCCACTGTCTTCCAGATGAGGCAGAAGGACTCGCCCTGGGCCAGAAGCGAAGGCCCGGGCTCCCCTAGACCTTCCTGACCACGCAGGGCCACCCAGCCTCGGGCCCTGGGAGCTCGGGCGCCCGCTCGGCGCCAGCGTGAGGTCCGTGCACTTGTGTCTGAGCGTGTGCACACCCACATGCTCTACCCAGAAAACTCCAGAGAGAAACGACAAAATATCCTGAACAGCTGCACGACCAGCGGGAAGAATTTCTCGGACGAGGCAGGACCCCTATGGTCCACACCAGGCCCGCCCCTCCTGCTGGCAGGGCCCCCGCCCTGGTCCTCAGGCCCGAGGCAGGCGCAGGCTCGGGCAGCCCCTGCACAGAGGTGGGGGAGTCGCAGAGACACAGGCGGCCGCCTGCGACAACAGCACGACGTGTCCCACTCACAGCGCTGAGACCACAGGGCGCCCCCAGCCCCACAGGCTGCTTGCAGAGCCCGTGAGGCCTCACCTGTCCGCAGGTTGGGCTTCCACAGATTGAAATAAAACACCGTATATTTACATCTAACATCGCGACGCTCTCAACACTGTCTACTTGCCGCCGCCCACCGAGGACACACTCCGGACAGAACTGGAAAACACTGGTCACGGGGCTCCCTGGCCACTGCTCACAGCCCCAGCCCCGCGGCCCAGCCCACGACCAGCCCCAGGAGCTCACTCAGAAAGGACCAGTGCTGCCAAGCCCAGTATAAAGGATTTATTTAAACTCGACACGAACACCAACCTTCCTTTAAATTCCATTTTTACAGTAAATAAAATTGTGTATTCCGTTCCTTCCCATGCATGATCACTGGGTATTAATCTACAACTCTTATAATTGTGAAAAAATAAAAGTGTTTCCCATTTTGTAACTAACTATCCTGGGGCATCTGACACACATCAGTGCGAAGGGACAGATCTGCTCGTTCCTGGGCTGATCGTTTGGTTAAAACCTAGAACATCAGGTCAAAGGAAGCAATCACCCGGAGACAATAAGTACTGCCCCACGACGGTGGATGGTCCTGCAGCCTCCCAGACGAGACGCCATTCCGAACGGCTGGGCGCTCGGCCGCAGCTCCTGGGGTGTGGCATGGAGCGGCCGCCCAGGCGCTCCCCAGGACACGTGCCAGGCCACCCCCGCCCCACCTGAGGGGCACGGCACCCCCGCTGCGTGCACAGGGCCCTCCCGTGCAAGACCGAGCCCTCCCCAAGCAAACCAGACACGAGGGCCGGGAGAGGAGGCGCGGCAGGGCCTGTGCTTTATTGGGGTCATCTCAAGGTACACGGCGGCCCGGCCGGCACGGCCCCGGCAGCCCCAGAACACCCAACGTGCGGCCCCTCGGCCTCGGCCGGAGCCGGGGGGCCCGGGTCTGGACCCGCATCGGGAGCCGCACCCGCCGCGGTCCAGGCCGAGTCCGTGCAGGTCCGCGGGCGTCAGTCGAGCTCGATGGGGCTGCTGTCGTCCTGACTGTCCTCGCCCTCCTGCTCCGAGGAGCCCATGAGGCTGCTCAGAAGGTTCCCTGGAAGGAGGCGCGCGGCGCTGTCAGGGCCACGGCCGCCCCTCGCCCGCCGCCCGGCCCCCGGACGCCGCCTCCTCCCGTGGCGCCGTGACCGGGGCCTGGCGAGGCAACAGCAGCCGAACCCCGGCGCCCCATCCGGGGGTCTCGCCGCAGAAATTTGTCTGCTGCGCCCGGAGACGCAGGGGTTCCGCTGGGGCCGCGGGGGAGAAGACCCAGGTGCCCGTCGAGGGGGCACCGCACGGCCGCCAGGACGGGCCCGGGAGGACCACGGGTGGCCGAGCGGCAGGTGAGTCGCCAGTGACCGAAGTCAGACGTTACAGTCCCAAAGGCTGCACATAACAACGTTAACCGCCGTGGGCCTTGTCAAGATGGACACTCCTTTTTACCGAATTTTTATCCAAAGAACTGTCATGTCAATAGAAAAGCAAAGTTTAAAAAGTGCCCTAAACCGACTCGCAAAGGGGAACAACAAAGAAAGGGCCAGCAGTGCCCTCAGGGTAAAACCCTCCTCGCGCTGCAGTGAACTCGGCCCAGTCACCGCACCTGGCGCCACTGCGGTTGGAAGTTCTGTGGGGAAACGCAGAGAGTCAGACGGGAACGCAGTAGCTGACAGTCACGGCAGCCCGAGACTGAACATGCTAAAATGTCACCACGACTGTGGACGGACAGGCGCTGCAGATGCCCGAGGTGTGGGCAGGAAAGGACACAGCCACCGAGACGAGTGGCCGTGACACGAGAGCCTGGAGATGGGAAGTGGCCCCCCACACCTTCCACTAAAACTCCAGACAGACCCAGTTTACAGGTAAAAAGTCCAACTTGCATTTAAGGGGAAACAGTTTATAAAATAATCTGGGAGACAGGAAGACCTTTGCACGGAGCACAGTTTGACGATGGCCACGGAAACGACAGACGCTCATTCCACCCCCCCACGCACACACAGAGAGCCCCATGAGGCAGGGCCACAAGCAACAGCACAGCGGAGCAGCGTGACCAAGCGCCGAGGGGCTGCCCCCCCGGTCCTGCCACTGCAGGCCGTCTGATGTCTGCAAAGTTCCCACCGGGAGGAAGCTAAGGAAACCTAGCACTGCCTGGCCTGCAAGTCACCATGGGACAGCGGCAGGGCTGGGTACGAGCCTGCCACCTGGACTCTGTGAGACAAGCTTTACCTATTCAAAAATAAAACTTAGAACACTAAGGAGGGCAATACCCACTTTTAAGTGCAGGACTACACTGGTGCCCACCCTGCTGGAGGGCAGGAGGCCGATTAGGACTCAAGTGGTCTCGGAGCCCCGAGGCTGCATCAGAAGAACGGGCAGGACGCGGGGAGGTGGCCTGGCCCTGAGACGCAGGACCAGCGATCTGGCCACCAGCGCCTACCAAGACTGAAGCACAAAGAAATACATACTCTGAATAGACTCTAATGAGTAAGAAGACTGTGTAATCTCTCCCAACAAAGAAAAACCCTGAACCTCACGGCTTCACTGGGGAAGCTACTGAATTAGTACCACCCATCCTTCCAATACCAAACCCAGACAAGACACTATGAGGAAAGAAAACTACAGACCAATATCCCTTATGAACACTGGTGCAAAAATCCTCAACAAAATACTAGCAAACCGAATTCAGCAGCATAGTGAAAGAATCAGACACCAAGACCAAGTGGGATCTGTTCCTGGAATGCAAAGATGGCTCAACATGTGAAAATCAATCAACATGATACACCACAATAGAGTGAAGGAAAAAAAACCAATGATCATCTCAAATGATGCACAAAATGCATTTGACAAATTCAACACTCTTTCATAAAAACACTCACCAAGAAAGAACATAAGGAAACCCTCTCATATTATGATGTAATACAAGGCATATATGAAAAACCCACAGCAGACGTCACACTCAACGGCGACAGATTCAAAGCTCTTCCTCTGAGATCAGGAACAAGGCAAGGATGCTGCTCCCACCACTTCTGTTCAACATGGTACAGGTGACCCTGAACGACACGGGTTTGCACCGTACGGGCCCACGTATCGTGCATGTTTTTCTATATGCATACTAAAGCACTACCTGGTCCGCAGTTGGTTGAATCCACAGATACGATGGGCCAACTGTAAGTTAATACACCAATTTTCAACCGTGCAGGGGATCAGCACCCCTAACCTCCACGTTGTTCAAGGGTCAACTGAACCTCAAGTTCTAGCCAGAGCAATTAGGCAAGAAAAAGAAATAAAAGAATTCCAAGTTGAAAAAAAGTAGTAAAATTATCTGCTTGCAAGTGATATGATTTTACTTGTAAAAATTTCTGAAGAGTCTACAAAATAACTTATTTACAGAAACAATTCCATTTACAATAGCATCAAAAAGAATAAAATATTAGTAATTAGCTTAACCAAAGAGGTGAAAAATTGTACAATCAAAACTATAAAAAATTCCTGAAAGAAATTAAAGACGTAAATAAATGCAAACATCCCATGTTCCTAGACTAAAAGACTTAATATTGTTAAAATGTCATACTACCCAAAGCAATCTACAGATTGAATGAAATCTCAAATCCCCAAAACATTTTTTTGCAGAAATAGAAAAACCCATCCTAAAATTCATATGGAATCTCAGGGGACTCAAATAGCCAAAACAATCTTGAAAAAGAACAAAGGTGGAAGTCTCACACTTTCTCATTTCAAAATTTACTACAAAGCTATAGTCATCAAAAGAGTGTGGTCCTGGCATAGAGACAGACATCGACCAATGGAATACAGAACCCAGAAATGAATCCTCGCATATATGGTCAAATGATTTTTGACAAGGGTTCTGTGCCCACTTGATGGGGAAAGGACAGTCTTTTCAACAACTGGTGCTGGGAAAACTGGAAATCCACATGCCAAAGAATGAAGCTGGACCCTTATATAAGTAAAACACCACATAAAAAAACCACCTCAAAATGGATCAAGGACCTAAATGGAAGACCTAAAATAATAAAACTCTTAGAAGAAACCACAGGGCAAAAGCTTTGTGACACTGGATTTGGAAATGACACCAAAGGCAGAAGCAACAAAAGGAAAATAGACAAATTAGACTTCATGAAAAGTAAAATATTTTGTGCATCAAAAGACAATCCAGGGAGTAAAAAGGCAACAAGGGAGGGAAGGATGAACAGGTGGAACACAAGAGAATTTTTCAGGGCACCACAACGACTCTGCACAATACTGTAATGGCGGATACACGTCCTCACACCTTTGTCCAAACCCACAGAACGTAAACACCAAAAACGAACCCTAATTAATGTATCAATGCTTTGGACCTTGGGTGATAATGACACGTCAATGCAGGTTCACCCATGATAAACGTACCACCTGCTGGGGATGCTGATGATGGGGAGGCTGCACCTGTGGCGGGGAAGGGGTATTTATGCGAAATCTCTGTACCGTCCTCTGAATTTTGCTGTGAATCTATAACTGCTTTAAAAAATAAAGTCTTAAGAAAATAAATAAAAAAGGCAACCCACAGAATGGGAGAAAATATTTGCAAATCATATATCTGGGAGGGAATTAATACCCAGTGTAGAGAACTTGTAAAACAACCAACATGATTCAAAAATAAGCAAATGACACGAACAGGCATACACACAAATGGCGAATAAGCACGCGAAAGATACGCAAAGTGCTTAGTCACTAGGGAAATGCAAATCAGGACAATCAAAACAGAGACACCACCTCAGACCCATTAATAAGATGACTACTGTCAAAAAGACCAGAAAACAGCAACTGTTGGCAAAAATGTGGAGGAACTGGGACCCCTGTGCCCTGCTGTGGGAGCAGCTGCTGTGGGAAAACAGTGTGGCGTTTCCTCAAAAAATTAAACAGATCCAACAATTCTGCTTCTGGGTGTCCCAGAAGAACTGGAAGCAAGACCTTAAGGAGATAACTTGCACACCCACATTCACAGCAGCCACAGGTGGAAGAACCCAGGTGTCCACTGAAGACGCAGTCTTATCCACACGATGGAACATGAATCAGCCTTAAAAAGGAAGGAAATCCTAGCACCTGCTACAACAGGGTTGAACCTGACAGTGACATAAGCCGGCACAGGAGGACACTGTGTGATGCCACTTATGTGAGGTCCCTGGAGGTTCACAGAGACAGAAAGTAGGGGGTGGGGACTGGGAGCCAGTGTTTAATGGGGGCAGAGTCTCAGTTTGGGAAGACGGAAAGTTCCGGAGATCCGCTGCACAACAGTGTGCATGTAGTTCACACAACTGTCCTGCGTACTTAAACACGGTTAAGGTGGGGAATTGCACGTAATGTGTATTTTACCACAAAAAAAAGAAATCTGGCTTCGATTCTGTGGCCAACGGAGAGGGACCCCAGGGGACGATTATTCATCGGGGGCCCTACGAGTTCTGCTTGGGGAACACGCAGGGGGAAACAGCTGGGAGCCCGCAACCCTCCTGCTGGCACCGGGCCCCGCTCCAGGCCCCTGCCTGCTCCGCTCCCCCGGCCGGCACACCACGCTCTGGGCCTCACCCACAAGCCCCCACTACGAGCCCCCGACCCACGGGCCCCTCACCTAGCAAGCCTCCGTAGGAAGACGTCTGCTTGGGCGGCACGCCGAAGAACAGCTGTCCTATCCGGTCGAGGTACTGGAAGAGGCACAGGCGTGGTCGCGGAGGGCGCTGAGCCCGAGGCTGCACGCGGACCCCGCGCAGTGTCTCTCCCCCTCCCCCTCCGGCGGCTGCCCGGAGTCGCCGGCTTCAGCCCGCCCCCCGCCGCTCACCTCGTTGTACATGGGGTCCCGCCGGAGGGACGGCTGGTACTGCTCACACAGCACCGTGAACACCGTCAGCTTCCCCCTGGAACAGGACAGAGCGCGGCATAGCCGATGCCCACGCAAGACCGAGGACGTGAACAGAAACCACACGCCTCTACACACCCACACCCACACGCACACGCATGCTCACCCACACATCTCTGCGTGCCTCCACGTACACGTCTACGCCCCTCCGCACAAGCACGTGCACACGCCTCACCCACACGCCTCTACACACCCACACCCACACGCACACCCACGCTCACCCATCGACGGCCAGCAGCAGAAACCAGATGAAGTTGAGCAGGGGCTGCACGAAGGGAGGGCCGCTCTCGATGGACGGATGTTTCCGTGTGTACGTCGTGAACACCACTGACGCGCTGCTTTTGTTTTTTAAACAGAGAAACCTGGAAATAACATCCCAGTGAGTGGGCACACCTGACCGGAGGAGGAGGAAACAGGTTTCTACAAGCGCCTGCCCAGAGGGCCCTGTGCCCCCGTGCAACACCCCGAGGGCACCAGCCAGGCCCCTCGCGTGGACCAGCCACCCCAGGGAGTCCCAAGGTTTACGGCCAGGGAGAACTAACTTGACAAGGTGACATGTTCAAGGTCAGCAGATCCAGGAGACAGCGGGGCGCCCTGAACCTGTCCCACACCTGTCTGCCCCTGCCCGCGAGAGCACGGTGGCCCAGAGGCTGCCCCGGCTCCTGTTTCCGCCCCGTGGAGGACGTGTCCACGGCCAGACTTTACTGTGGTGCATGCCCTCGACAAAGACGGATGGACGAGAAAGGGCTCACACCAGAGGAAACACTGGCACCACATGCCAAACCCAGGGCCAGCGAGTTCTGGATTTTAAACAAGTTTCGTTTTCAAAGTCACAGATTCAGCAACAAGTGGTGACTTGTGGGAGCTCGGAAGCTCCCCGTCCACCCCAACTCATGGGACACACCTCATCCCAAGGCCCGGCCACCAGATCCAAGTGCTTTTCTGGGAGGGAGGAATCTCATCGACAAACACATGGTGGGACAAACACATGGTCCACTGGGAAGGGAGGTCAGGCCCCAGGTCACCAAACGTGTGCTCTCGGCTGTGTGACCCCCACAGGGTGCTCACGCCTCTGGCGACGCTGCTGTGTTTCAAAATAAATTGTCGGAAGAAAACAAAAGAGGAGGAGGCCCAACTGGGACAGAGAGGCAGAGACACAGAGCTGAGGCGGGGAGCGGGCAGGCGATACCCCATCACCGCGTCTGGATGCACAAAACACCTGGGAAGGCAAACGGCCTCTGAACAAAGGCTGTGATGCACGCGTACTTCACATCCCAGGAGGCTGAAAGTTTGGTGAATGTATGTGCCCTAAAAAAAACAATTGCACAACACTAACCAGCGCCCCCAAACGTGATACATAATGGGGAAAATAGAAAATCAGTGGCAACAAAACGCTCATTTAAAGCACAGGAAGTACTTCTACCACCAATGGAAACATCACAAGTCGGCCTAGGGGCGCTGAGGGGCACGTCTGGGGTGCCCGGAGGTCAGCAGCAGGGTCACAATGGGGGACGTGAGCTGCGTGTGGGACGCTGAGTGACTGCAGGCCTGTCCTCAGGCGAGGCTCAACCAGAGGCCAGCCCTGGACCCCAGGAGGCCACGGACGCAAGGGCCGGACAGCAAGCGGGTACCTACTGGAGGACAGCCTGGGCCACGAACATGTCCACCTCGCTGCGGAAGCCCCGGGCCGTGGAGTACTCCACCAGCATGTCGGCGCAGCCCTCGCCGTCGCTGGAGTGCAGGAAGTGGTACCGGGACTCGCAGTAGTTCTGTTCTGTGGGGGCAGGCAAGGAGGCCGCTGTGAGTGCCCCCTCCTCCCCCCGCCCCGCAGGCAGGGAGGACGGCGGTCCCACGTCATCGCCGCACTGACGTCCACCCGGGCTGTGTCCCCACTCAAGTCGGGGTCACCTGGGAGTCGGTCAGGAAGGCGGCGTCCCGCCAGTGGGGCGTGTGCACAGCGGAGCCCGGCGGCCCTCTGGGCCCCGAGTCCGCCGTTCTGACAGGAGCCAGGACAGGGCTGGACGCCGGCTCTCCAGGCACGGTGCTTCCTCTGCTGCTCCGCTGTTGGGAGCCTTTGACTCTAAACCGGCTACTGAGCTCTACGTGGGTTCTAACGGTCTGTTTTCTTAAAAAGCGACCAAACTCCCAACCTCCCCAGTTTCACCTGGACACACACACCCCCTCCTCCCCCGTGGATCCACCTTCCACGCCGATGGCTCTCGCCCAGAGCGACTCGACCCCTCCTCCAGACACAGGGAAAGGTCTGGAGCCGGTGTCAGCCGTCACAGCTGGGGGGCTTCTGGCACCTAGATGGGGAGCCCAGGGATGACGCCCGGAGTCAGCAGTGCTAAGGCAGAGACCCAGCTCCAGGGCAGCCCCCCAGTTCCCACTCACACGCCGCACCGGCTCCCTCTCCTTCAGGACAGAGGGCACGCCTCCCGGGCTAGGCCTTCTCCCACCTTCCACCAGCACTCTCCTCCCGCCTGGGCACCCCCAGATCACCGCTGCCCCCCAGCATAGGCTCCCAGCGCTGCAGGGCGACCTCGGGGAAGAGCCCGCTCTGCGTGGCTGCATTTTGTTGGTCTCCTCTCCCTCCAACCCCAAGAGCGACCTTTTGGTTTTAGAGCCTCCACGTGAGAAGAGAAATCCGGCAGGTCACCAGGCACCCTCAAGCCCCGGAGAGGCACCCGCGCGAGACCCCAGTGGAGCGGGGACACCGAGGGCAGGCAGGTCTCCCACGGCGCCCTGCACAGCATGGCGGGCCCCGGGCCACACCCCACGCCTGCCCGGAGGCCACCCACCGCCGGGGCCCTGCAGACACCCCTCAGCACGGCCTCCCATGGCGCGGGGGCCCGCTGGCCTCACTCGCCATCTGTGCCTGACGCGACCCCTTAAGATGCTTAGGTCTCGAGGTTCAAACATTCAATGTTAAATATACGAGAGCTTAACAGCGCTCGACCCCGGCGAGGCCTCTGAGCAGGCGCCACACGCCCTGCTTCGCGCCAGGCGCCGGTCCCGCTAACACGGGTCCCGCGGACACGGGCCCCCTCCAGCTCTGCCTGGCACCCTGGCACACAGGCTGCGTGAGGCGGGTGTGAATCGAGGTACTGATGCTGCAGGCGGCCCGCCCGGCCGACGAGGCAGTGCGGAGGGCGGCTGTTGGCTGAACGGATCCGCCGACAGAGCCCCAGCACGGCGTCCAGAGGTCTAGACGACGGAGCGTCTAGACCTTCCAAGTTCCCACAGCCTCAGACACACGCGGTCGGGCCCGCTCGCGCGGTCCCAAGGCACCTGCCCAAGGTCGCCGTCCCTCCGCCTGCCCCCGCCCAGGTGACGCCCGTGAGGACGAGGCACAGAGTCGACCTGGCCGGCGGGGCCCAGACCCCTCGGCCGGCACAGCTCCCTCACACCCGCCCAGGAGCGGCTCAGGCCGCTCCCCTTCCTGTGCCTGAGCCCGGGACACGACCCCCTCGCGTGGACCGAGCAGCCCCCGCAAACGCTCACTTAGAGGACAAGAGAAGTGCTGGCAGAACGCCGGCAGGGGAAGGACGTCCTGGAAGGAGGCCCCAGCGCGGGGGAGCGGGTGGCCCGCGGGGGACCGGAAGCTCCAGACAAGAGAACGCGCCGCCCACCCGAGCGCAGCAGGTGTTCACACTCAGCCAGACGCGGAGGCCGTGAGACTCAGAGGGCCGCCACCCCCCAACCCCCGTCAGCAGCGCAGATGATTTTAATTGATCCGAACAGACCCCGCCAGCAGCGGCCCCGAGAGCATCAGGAGGGCCGCCTGTTCCCTGGCCCACCTGCCCGCAGGAGCCCCTGCCCAGCCACGGGCCCACGGCCTACCTTTCCACAGGGTGAGGGCCAGCAGCTGGTGGAGCCGGGGGTGGCCCAGCTTCCCGGACCCCCCACTGGACCACTTCAGGGCTCGAGACACAAACGCCACTCGCTCCGGGGAGTTGGGATCCATCAGACTGAACAGCTTGGCCAGACTTTCTGCAAACGACACGCACACAAGCCTGACCCAGAGGGACCCGTGGCTGCTTCTGATCTGTATCGTGCGTCTCACAGAAGTGAATTAAAAACAACTGTTTCACGTTGAAAGAAAGCGGAGAAGCGGCAGGCACAGCGGTGGGGTCCTGGGGCCACCCCGACCGTCCTCACCGTGATGCCTCCCCACAGCTGAGCCTGCATCGGGGAGCAGAAGGGAGGGGGGCTGCCCCAGCGGGGATCCGCGCGCGCCTTTCCGGCCGGGCAGCTCGCAGAAGGGCTCGCCCAACGGGGCAGGGGCTCCAGACCACGTGGCACCCACCGCATGCCAGGGAGGCTGGGTGCGTTTGGGGGGGTGGGGCGGGGGAACGGTACGGTGATGTGGCAACGGCACGCGTGTCCACTCTGTCTCACCCAGCAGCTCATCGACCACCTCGGCCTCCGCCTTCTCCAGCGACTCCAGGACCAGCATGGACAAATCAGCCGCACTGTTTTGCTATAAAACGTACAAAAGGACTGTCAGTGGGAAGCGAGGCTCTGGCCCATTTTCAGAAGACGGTGAGGCTGGGCAGTGGCTCTGGTTTCCAGTTAGAAACTGGCGACCGACTGCACCTAAGAGATGGTTCTGAGCACCAAGGCCACTAGCCCTCAGGTCCCACACCGGTGCTGGGACACGGGGACGCTCGGCCCAGGCTCCCCACCAGGCCTCTCCCTGGACGCCCCATGCCAACCCTGGCCCCGGGCAGACGGCTCACCTGGCCATGGCTGAAGAACAGCAGGGCGCCTGAGCACATGAGCTCGCGGGCCTCGGCGTGCTTGCTCTGGGCCATGTACCTGCACGGAGAGAAGGGCAGGGCCGGCCAGGTCCGGGATCTCACAGGCCGCCGAAGCACGGCCACCCACTCACAGGGGTGGTTTCGGAGATCAGATCCCAAAGATTTGGCATCCGAGCAGGAAGCGAGCACCCGCCCCACATACTCCTCCGCTGAGAACAGAGCGGAGCTGGGCTTCGGGTCCCGAGGGCTCCTCCCGGAGCTGCCCCCGACCCCCGTCTGTCAGGCTTGGCGCTGGGCGCCCATGGCCCAGCCCTTCCGCCCACGAGGCACCCCGGGGCAGCAGCAGCGCCGGCTGACGACAGGGTGCCAGGCACTCTCTCCGCCCAAACGGGCCAGGAGCCGGAAGCAGAGCCTCCCTGCAGCTGGGCAGGGGTCTCAGCAGAGGGACCAGCGACGGGCCGGGGGCCACTTCCAGCTTCAAGCACAGGCCTGGCTGTGGTGAGGGGCAGCGAGAACCGGGCGAGGGCCACGTGCTGGGGCCGAGGGCCTGCCGTGCTGCCCCCTCTGCTGCCCCCTCCACCCCGACCACTTTCCACCTGGAACGTTTCTCACCAGGGACGGAAGCTGGGAAAAGCCGGCTTCCCGAACTGCAGACGGACGAGAGCCTCACAGGCAACTCGGCACACACGGGACAGAAAGGATGCCCCGTCCACGACAAGTGAGACGGACGTTCAGGGGGGCAGGGCCAGGCCCGAGCTGAGCGCAGGACACCGAGCCCACTGGCTGCACGTTCCTCTCAGGGAGGATCAGGAAGGAAACCCGCCCAGCCGGTCAGACCTGCGTCCCGGCCCAGACAAGCGGAGTCAGAGACGCACGCCGCCCGCAGGCGCACCGGAGACGGAGACGGAGACGGAGACGGGGGAGCCCCGCTGCCCTCTGGCTCGCGGCCCGAGGCTCAGGCCGGGACCAACCACAGAAAAGGGCTTTTCTGCACCAGCCTCGTCCCGGTCAGCCCCCGGGGGGGGACCAGGAGGAGAATCCCGCACCCCGAGGAGCAGACTGGGGCACCTGTGGGTCGTGGGCACGGAACGGGGGCTTCTGGAAAAATGAGCCCTCGCGCCGCCACCGGCACAGACGTCCGGACGGTGGGCACGCCTCCTAAGGGACAGTCACGCAGCCCGGCTCAGCTCTGGGGACACGACAGGGCTCCGGACTCTCCTCCCCGAGGCACAGCAAGAGATGAACGCCTAGAAAGTTGGGGAGGGAGCAGAGCCCCGAGAGGCAGACAGGCTGGATTCCTGGGGCGGCGGCTCCGGCTCCGGCTCCCAGTGACCTCCGGCTCCCAGTGACCGGAGCCACACAGCCCTGGGCAGCCCTGCCCCGCAGGAGGGGGCCTGGAGCTGCCCGCCGCGGGTCCAGGAACGCTGGAAACCCCGCAGCAGCAGTGACAGGCACCCTGAAAGCCCGACGTGCTCGCTGGGCACCGCAGAGCCCTGGGAAGGGCGTACGTGGTTTCCCGGTGCCCGAGCCGGAGGGGACGGGGTGCCACCGAGGCCTGGGGGCTCAGAGCACCGCCGCCCCTCCCCCACCGCCGCCCCCACCCCCGCGCTGCGTCCGTGCAGTCGTTCATTTCGCTTTTTTTTTAAAAAGCAGAGCATAGACACAAGCGTTAACACTAACGACGCAGACGCAGTGTCCACCTCACGCCCTCTCCCAGGCGCTCCATCCTACCCCCAGGTGGTTGAGAACACAGGTTTGAAGTTCCTCTTTCAAAATATTTCTTCATTTAAGACACAAAACATCCACAATCGACACTCATCTCAGGAAGGCCCCTGGGCAGCGAGGCCCCTTTCACAGTTAAATCCCGGCGGGGGCAGAGGCCCCTCCAGGCCACGGGCCACCCTACAGAGCAGTCGCCAAAGTACCAATAACCCATCAGGCCTGGAAAACGGACCCTCTCCCGTCCCGGCAGAGAGAAGGCTGAAGAGACAAGGGAGCGCCCACGGCACCCGCACCTTCGAGGAGACGGAGCTCGGCCTCTCTCAGAACCATTGGCTCCTGCCCCGGCTGCAGCACACACCCCCCCATAAGTCCAACCTCCCGGGCTGCCCAGTTCCTCCTCCCCCTCCTCAAACTGCTGGGGGACACAGTGTAAGTGAATTAAAATAGCATACACTGCTGAACTCATCCCACAGGTGAATGGGTAAACTGTAGGCCACCCATACAATGGGACACCACTCAACAATAAAAATTAACTAATGATACACATAAAGGTGACTCTTGAGATGATCATGCTGAGGGAATTCAAAAAGCCAAATAAAAAAAGAACATACTATACAATTCTACTTACATAAAATTCCAGAAAATGCAAACCCATCTACCATGACAGAGAGATCAGTGGGTGCCTGGGGGCAAGCAGTGAAAAATTCACTGTAAAGGCAGATGAGAAAGCTTTCGGGGATGATGGGTATTTTCAGTACCTTGATTGGTGATAATTTCTTGGGTGTGTACATATGTCAAAACCTATAAAGTTTTACATTTTATATAAACACTTAAAAGCACTTATTTATAGAAAGACATAAAAAGAGCAAAGCTGACTTCTCAGGGCCCCCGTGCAGAGCTCTAAACCAGGGCTGCAATCGCAGGTCCGAACGTGGACGGTACCCAGCAGAGACAGGGACAACTCCAGGCCTTTTCAGCTGGGCCCCCGGACGGCCACAACTGCTACCGCGCCTGAGTCCACCGCATCCCCCACGGAGGCCCACCGGAGACCACTTACTTCTCAGCAGCTCTGAAGAGGTGTAGGAACCCCTAAAAGATCAAAGAGGAAGCCAAGGCTCAGAGAAGAGATTCAACAAGTTGTCCTGGATCACAGGTCACAGAGCAGAGGGAGAATGCGAACCCAGGTCAAGGCCGGGCTGGTGGACAGCCTGCATCTGCCCCCACGTCAGCACAAAGCACACTCTGGGCACAGGGACTGGCCTCTTCAAAGCTAATCAACAATCACGTCCCTGGTACAGCAGCAACTGCAGAACTGGCTCAAAACAAGGAACGCCGTGTTCATCTTTGGGAAGATCCAGTTTTGCTGACTAGTCACTGGGGCAAATACTTATATAAAAGTCCCCAAGAAAAGCAAGCACCGGGACAAATCTTGAGCGCTACGAAAGCTCCCCATCACACAGATCTGACTGGCTAAGCCGCCAGGCCGAACGCTCGACGTTACAGACCTTAAAGCCTACTCACATCTTTAGCTCATCCCGTGAAGACCAACCAACTCACCCCTACCTGGTCCTCTGGCGACAGAGCTCAAACTCGGTCTGGGACACGAAGCGTTACGTCTAAACCCAACTACAACCAAAGCAGAAAGTACTGCCAGAGTTCCCAGAATATTGATTCAACTTACTATTTAAAGAAAAAATTTAAATCTAGGCCCAAATGGTGTAACGCAGGCATGACTGCCTTTAGATATCATAGCAAAATATTTGCTGTTCTGCAGCAGTTTAGAACGAAAAAGCATTCCACAGAACAGATTAAATCCTCTAAAACTATCTTTAAATGCTAACGAATGTCTCAAATGCTTTCTGGCAAGAAACCTGAAGGCTAACAGAACGTGTGTAACATACAGGAATGCCTTACACATGTAAGAACAACTAAAAAACTATAGCAGTAGCTGCATGACAGCAGAAACGGTGTGACACACTGCAGTCCAAAAGAAAACTGAGCTAGGTTTAAGAAAACCTAAATTCCTAAGGCCACACTAAAAAAAAGACATTTTATTTAATCCAATATATTCAAGCATCACTTCAACGTGCGCTCAAGAGTTGAAGGTTCCTAACTAATTACCTGACATTTTCTCTGCTTTAAGTCTTTGAAGGCCGTGTTTTTACCCTCACCGCCCAGGCCGTTAGGGACTCGCATTTCAGAAGCTCAACTGCCGCACGTGGCCAGCGGGCAGCGCAGGTACAACAAAAATACCGGCTTTATGGGAACAGCTGGCTTAGTAACAAGACACTCGGGTGAGCAAGGGCTACACAACAAGACGAGAAATATGTTTACAGCCTCGCGACGGGACTCCCAGAGGCAGGAAATCCGTGGAACTCGGAGCTGGGGCTTCAAACCCAAAGGCGCTCGGGTCGGGGCGGGGGAGGGGGAGGGCGGTCTGGGCCGGGGACTGGGGTCCGGAGTCTGCGTCCGGGGTTCGGGTCTGGGTCCGGAGTCTGGGGTCTCGGCCAGGGCTTTGGGTCTGGGTCCGGAGTCTGGGGCGGGTCAGGGGTCTGGGGCGGGATCCGGAGTCTGGGCCGGGTCTGGGGTCTTGATCAGGGGTCTGCGTTGGGTCTGGGGTCTCGACCAGGGGTTTGGGTCGGAGTCCAGAATCTGGGCCGGGTCTGGGGTCTCGGTCTGCGTCGGCTTCCAGAGTCCGGGCTGGGTCTGGGGTCTCGGTCTGCGTCTGAGTCCAGAGTCTGGGCGGAGTCTGGGGTCTCGGTCACGGTTCTGGGTCGGGGTCCCGGGTCTCGCTCCCGGGCCGCAGCCCTCCCCCGGCCACCGCACGGCCCTTGCTCCCACCGCCCAGGCGACGGGCAGCGGCGCGGGCCAATGGGGGCGCGGGGCGGCGCGGCGCGGCCAATGGGAGGCGGCCGGGCGGAAAGCCCTGGAAGGCGGTGGCCGCGGCGCAGTGGCTACCTGAAGAAGAGGGTCCGGTACATCTGGTGCGCCTCATAATAGTCGCCCTTCTCGACGCTGGCACGCAGCTTGCCCTCCACGCGCTGGACGCCGCCGCGGTTGCGGGCGCCGTTCCGGGCGCTCTCCTCGGCCATCGCCGCCGCCATTGGGCCGGCGCTCCGCGCAGGGCTGACGCTGTCGCAGGCGCGGTCGGCGGCGCCTCTCGGCTTCCGTCCCGGCGGCCGCCCGAAGCCCTCTACGGTGGCTCACGAGGAGCCGCGGGCGGTGCGCGGGCGTCCACGTGACCGCGGGGCGGGCCTGCGCAGCCTGGGGAGGGCGGGCACACGACCAAAGGGAGGGGATCCGGAGAGTGACGGCGCGGCCTGCAGACGACCGCGGGGGCGCGGCTGAGGGCGGCACGTGACCCCGCGGGGCGGAGCTGACGCTACAATGGCGGGCAGGCAGCGGGGAGATTGCAGCTCTGGCGCGGGGAGGGTGGTCTTTGCTGTAACTGAGGCCGCTGAGGTATTTAGACTTTCCAATAAATACTTTCCGGGTATGCCGGCGGCTCGGGGTCCCGGGGCAGCTTTCCCACTCGGGCGCTCGGGATCAGCGCTCGCCCCGACGCCCGAGACCCAAACACGCCGCTCTTCTCTCGTAAGTGGTCCGTGTGGAAGCGCGGAGACACGCCCGCGAGCGGGGCGCGCACGGCGGGGACGCACGCGGCTCCGAGTCCGGCGGCCCGACAACGCGGGCCGGATGCGCTCCCGGCCCAGAGGGGTCCTGGGAGGGGCCGCTCCACGCGCTGTGTTCCCCTCCCTCCCCGCCCGGGGCAGAGACAAAGCAGGTACAGAAAGGAACACACTGTTTATTGTTCATCTGAAATATCACATGCATTTTTTTAAAAATTAAAACTCTTTATTTAAACGTTTCGATAGCATCTTACCAATTTGGTGGCAGCGAAAGAAGCTCAACCAATGACAAATATTTTGAAAAGCATTTACAAAAATACATTGCACAAAGTCCTATCTCTCATCTTTAAAAATAAATTAATATTCAAAATATTTCCACCCCATCTCCCAAATTTAGTTTTATATAGGAAATTTTGATTTATATATGTATCCTTTAATATATGAAACATCTGTATACGTTTTACCCAACTTAACTGCATAGGCATTAGTTTCAATTCTAACAAGAGTGAAAAAAATGCTAGTTTATGTAGTTTTTGTATATCTGAGGACTGTTGTGCAATATACATAAAACTCTTCAGAAAACCAGTCAGCACCATCATTTTATCTTTTTCTGAAAATACAACATTTATGGTACACCAAAAGACTGTCTTAACCCAATAAAACTTAAATAATTTTTAAGGTAAAACATCTGTAACACTTTAAGTGCCTTGCAGATATCTCATTTATAAAGTCTGCTCAGTAAAATAGTCAAAATATTAAATACTAATTATAACCAAAGCAAGTCTCACAGGAATTGAGAGAGAATGGCCAACAGCTGTAATAAAAGGCAAATCCCAACCAGAGCCAGTGCAAAGTGCTGCTGTAAGAAAACCTAATCACCAAATGTCCTGGTTTCATGAATTTGCCACAATCATGGACAATCTCCTTTAATAACCATCAGTGGAATAAAAGCATAAGCCTCTGAAAGACTTAAAGCATGTTAGTGTTTGCTTTTCCAGAAAAATTCAAAACAAAACCTGAACATATCCAAAAGATTGGATTTCTTGGTTCCTATTCATAGTGTGAAGTTAAAACTGCAGGGAAAATCCGATGGGATGAGCCCAGTGGAGACCTGAGAACTCTATTTACATGTCTGTGTAGATCCAGACCATCCCCTTTCGAAGCAGACCCACTTCAACCTGCAAAGGGAAACTCTCCAGGGTTCCTGAACAGATGTTCACACGCCAAGACCTGACAGAAAATCGTTCTCAGAAGTGGGAGCAAACTAGGCAGGAGAACCCGTTTTCATTACTTCCCCACCTAGTGACTTGAAAGAACTACTGGTGCCGAATAGAGGAGAATCTCACCCTAAAGAAAGGGAGTTCAGAACTCTGAACTTTGGTGACACTGTTCTTCCCTGAAAGAAACGTGTGCTGGGTTGAACACATATCTGCCCCAGAAGGTCCTTTAAAAGGGCCAGTGAAGGCCGCTGTCAAGGCTTCAAAAACACTCCAAACCTTTTAACTTCCTTTGCTTTGTTCCTGATGTCAAGCAAATACAAAGAGTTTTATGTTCAAAAACAAATCCCCCAGGCCAAAAGTAAGTGTCTTTGTGAACCATACATTCAAATGAATTTCCACAGAGACCACCTGTAGCTAGCGGGTCTCTGAGCCCAAGCAGTCAACATGCAGTGTTTCCTGTGGACAGAACAGCAAGCTGGGCGTCAGCATTTATCGCTGCCACGCGCAAGTCCTGCTGGCAGTCAGTGCGTTTATTTCAGGGGTGACATTATCCTGCTCTCTGTATGCCCGCGTCCAGGAAGGATTCCAGTGTTCCAGGCTGTCCCAGTATATATACAAAATGTACAAGAACCGTGAGTAGTCTCTTTACTTGATAGGCTCTCCATGAACTCTGAACCGGTAAAGACATGTGTATTCGGGATGGCCCCAGTTAGAAAAAATCCGAAGTTCCACTATTTGGAAAGCTCTTTCTGGTCTTTTCTGCAATTGAGGAGGGGGGGGAAAAAAAAATCACACTTATTTCATATTACTACCACCAAGCCCAATCACTTCCCCAGGTAAGAGATTTGAGATTAAACAGCCAAGTTGGAGATTAAGCTTTTAACGTGAACTACATCATCTATCACAGGACACAAAGTTCAGGTGAAACTCTTGAGAACTCATCACCTGTGACACATTTACGCAGAACAAATTATATACTAAAAAGGCTCATTCAGGAACAAAAGCTAGGAAGCTCAGATCCACTTTCTCAGAAGTTGGCCCTCACACCCTGTGGGCACTTGTGTGAGTGTTGGCAAGTCCTGTGGACGCAGGCAGCAGTGAGGAGACCCGGGAACCTGAAGCCTGTGTGAAGCGCAAGGATCCTTACCGGGGCAGGGAACATCTGCAGTGACTCCCCTTCTTGGTCGTAGGTAAACTGTCCCAGGAGCTGCCCTTCTTCTTGATTCTCATTTTCTAATCCCTGAAACAAAACCATCTAGTCACCAAATAAAGGAAAAACGGTAGTGAGGTAACTGAGAGAGGGAAATTACTGTTCCATTAAAGTAAGGCCCTCTGTGTGCTGGGCATTTTATTAAGGGCTTCTCGCAGATCACAAAGCCCGTGAGGCAGGCATTATTCCTCCCGTTATACAGATCAGGAAAACTGAAGCTGGGAGAGGGCAAGCTAACAGGTAGCAGAACACACTCAACACCCGCGTGGCCCACTGTAGCCCTCCATGCTCCCAGGCGGAAACCCAGGGGCACGTGATGAGCCTGGGGAAAGGAGAGCAGGTCAGCAGAGTGTGGGGCCCCAAGGAGGTCACTCACACAGCCAAGAAGAGAGGACGGGCGCCGGGGGGCTGGGGGACAGGAGACAGTGTTTAACAGGGACAGAGTCTCAGTTTGGGAAGATGACAAGCATTCTGGAGATGACAGTGGTGATGGCTGTACAACAGTGTGAATGTACTTGATGTCCCTGAACTGCATGCACACTTAAAAACGGTTAAGATGGTGAGTTTTATGTTCTGTGTATTTTCCCACAATAAAAAAGTAACCAGTAGGAAGTACAGGTGACTAATTTGAATGTCTGTTTCATAAAGGGAAAGGACTTTCTAGGTACGAAAATGCCATGGAAGAAATTACAGGTAATGAGCAGGTGTAACTAAACACAAAATTAAGACCGACAGTGGGAAGTATATCTGTAACAGAATAACACGATTAATATTTTTATATTAAAAAGCTCAAATATTCATAAGGAAACTAAGATACCGAAAGATAAATGAATAGAAACAAAACCAGAATCTACAAAAAAGGAAACATGCATGTGAAATACATAGAAATGTAGATTAAAATAAGATCTATCAAATTAGCAGAGATTTAGAAAAAAGAGGACTCAATTAGAAAGGGAACTACAAGATAAGGAACGCTTCTCATACTAACAATGCGTATGGTGCAATGAATCAAAGGCCCCCTTCGAACCCCTGAAACATAATGCCACCTGAGTGTCTAGCCTGAAGGATCACCAAAAAGCGAAGAGGCTTATCCTGAAACGTGGGGAGTTGAAATAGTCAACAACGGTGAACTGGGGGTGTGGACAAGGGCACCCTGTGCTGCTCTTTAAAGAAGTGTGTGGAGATCACTTCACACCCTGTGGGTGAGCGGGGCAAGGGGTCCAGCGTGGGTGACGGGGGGTGGTGCTCTAATGTATTCAGACGTCAGATGCTGCTGCTGTCTGTACACCTGAAACTGGTACAGTAAAGTTCACTGCCATGGACAAGTACTTAATGGTCAATTTGTTTCTTTAAGGCAGGAAGTGAAATTTTATGAATGGTATTGGGTCAACTGCACTTCTTTTTCGGCACACGAGATCTTAGTTCCCCAACCAGGGATTGAACCCGTGCCCCCTGCAGTGGAAGCGCAGAGTCTTAACCACTGGATGGCCAGGGAAGTCCCTCAACTGCACTTTTTAGGGGAAAATACCAGTGTTAATGGTGACTTCTATAGGTGCTGGGATTCTGGATGGTCTTTTCCCAACGTCCTCATTCTGTTCTGTACATTCAGCCTCACGGTGTTGTCAGAACAGACTTTACGGCCGAGCAGATGAGAGGCCAGTCCTCCCACAGCTGGGTTGTTGTCGTCGCCCGGCACCCCATCCTCCCTCCCGGGGGAAGCCCTGGAACGTCTCCCTCCACGTTTATTGGCTACTCAGAGGTCAGCGGGCAGAGGGGAGAACAGCGACACCGGTACTATTCTCAAGTCCCCAGCCTTCGCAGGGCTCGTCTCCAGGAGGTTCCCAGACGGGCTGAGGAGGGGCCGCCCCGGGACCGGGCGCACTCACGTAGACCGCGAAGTCCTTGGGGGCGCTGGTGATGTTCCCCGTGGGCGACAGAGTCTTTGGTATGTGCTCTAGGGTGAAGGTGGTCGGGTGGATCTTCATCGACAGCCTCACCACGAGGTACCCCTGGGAGCCTTTGAACGCCCAGCAGTTCCCTGGATAGATGTCAGGCTGGGGAAAAGGCAAACACTAAAACTCAATAGCTGAACAAGCTCTTAACCACTCGAAAAACAGGAGCAGTAAGAGAAAAAAACTGGTTAATATTAGGGGCGGGGGGGAATATGGAATTTTTGCTGGTAAGAAATGGTCGTGAGCGAAATCAAAAGACGAAGTGAGGCAAGGCGTTTGTGACTTAATCCCAAAGGGCCACTGCGTGCAGCGTGAGGCGAGCGCTGAGTCAGCCAGAACCTTAAAGAGAAAGGGCAGCACACACATCTCAAAGACACACAACTCTAGGCGGTCCTCAGACAGGAAAAGATGCTCTGCCCTGCAGAACAACAAGAAATTACGAACTTAAATGACGTGGTGCCGCCGTGTCTCATCTCACAGATTGCCAGTAACCCTGAACCGAACAAAATCCGCTGTGCACGCCGTGAGGACGCGCACTCTTGCACACTGACCCCGTCGCTGGGGGAAGCAGCGCTGGGCAAGAGCGCGCATCGGCGTATGCGGCCGCCCTCTGACTGACTGCAGAGCCACCTCCGGCCGAGCGCGTGGGCACAGGCACAAGATGCAGAGGCGGCGCACACTCATCGTGAGGGCACTTTTAACAGCAACAGAGGAGCCACGAGCCCACGCCAGGGCTTGGTCAAGTCGGCAGAGCCGCGTGTCTTCAGAGGCCAGGACGACGGGGGCCCCCACTCCCCATTCATTCCGATGCCACGCGTGCGTCTCCTGCCCCTCCAAACACGCCGCTGCCCACCTGCGTGAGGGGCTCGGGCCCTTGGCACAGCCCTACCACCCGCAGCGGCTGCCGGGCTCCTCTGCGCCCTCTCAGACAGGCCTGGACCTGGGCCGCGGCGGAGGGGCCGGCCCTGGACCCTCCGCAGACTCTGGCTTCCAGCGAGCAGCCCCTCACCTACGACTCACAGTTCCTCAGTCCTGGCTCTCCCGTCCAGGGTGCCGTGCGGTTCTCCCGAGAGGATGTTCCCAGCAGGCCCGCCTCCACTTGCCCCTTCACATCCACCCAGCACCTAGGTACTGGCCGCTACCTAAGCTCCAGACCCAACCTGCAGCCCAGGGACAAGGCTGTGGGCCTGGGTGACCTGCTGTGGAACGTCGAGACTCCGGAGCCCTTCGAGCTCTAGGGCGGCCCTGCAGCTTGGGGCCAGGGGCGGCGGGGTCAGTCCAAGCAGCTCAGACGACAAAAGCCAAGCCGGGCAGCCCCCAAGGACAAGACGGCCACTAGGACGGGACTGGAGGACCCAAAACGTGAGGTTCACTGACCCTGACTTGATGCTCAACTCAACTCCCGACTCGGATCGGATTTGTGCTTTTTAAGTGAGAGACGGCTACTGTGTGGATGGTTCACACAGAGGGAGTTATTGGAACTTCCTTCCAAAACTGTCATTAACGTAAGGCAGCTCGTTAGCGCCGAGGTCCGGTGAACGTCTCTGAGCGCTGGAGCTCTGTCCCTCAGTCCTGTGTGGGCACAGCCCGGGGCGGTGAAGGCGCCCAGCGCCTCTGCAGACGGCACCAGAGGACAGGGCCCTACGGTCCCCTGAGCAGCCGTGGGTGCGACGTGCAGAGGGAGAGGGACTCCTCCTGACGCCACCTGCGCGTCTCCACCCGTTCCACCTCCTGAAACACCGAGGAAGCGCAACACACGACCTCCTCGTGGAAGGCCCTCCAGCTCTGACGGTGAGCGACACCCTAGAGAAATGGGTGAAGCCAGACACAGGACAGGATAGGCGGCCTCGCCTGCACCAATCAAACACAAGCAGAACCAACAGGTGGCATCGGAAGTCACCTTTGAGGTGAGAGGGGGCACTAGGGGACCTAGAGGCGCTGGGACTGTGCTCCTGGGTCCACAGACGTGTCCGCCTGATGCAGAGGCCGAGCTGGAGACCGAGGAGCTGCACGCTCCAGCTTACACGTCAGCAAGAAGCTAAACAAGCACACCCCTAAAACGGTCTCAGCCGGCATCATGACTGTGCCGGAGGCCTCGACACGCACACGATGATCCGGACACCCGCTCACCTGGATGGCCACGCGCGGGGACTGGGAGAAGTACCAGAGCGGGACGCCGAACAGGCTGATGAGTGCGGTCTTGGTCTCATACGTCTCAGAGCAGCGGGTACTCAAGATGCTCCCACCTACAGCAGAGTTGAAACGTGTCTCAGCATCTTATCCCACTGTTTCGGAAGCAATATCACTACCCACCTGTAGAGATTTATTTGAAATGTTCTAAAAATTCTCACGTTTCTAACTCATATAAAGAATCTTCTACTTGAAGATCAGCTCCATTCTTAATTTTACTTTTTCCAAATTCAGTGTCAACAGTTCACAACTGCTTTAGGACACACAGTCCCTACCGCCAACCAAAGGCTTAAAATACTGGGCTCCCCCCCCGCCACTCCAGGGACAGCGACTCTGAGTGAGCTTTTGCTCACGTTGTAGAACAAAGAGCAACGCATGCAACCAGGCACCAGCGTTACCTGTCAGGTTTTCCAGAGGACCTACGTAATAGGCCAAAGCGATCAAATATTATGACGATTACCAATTGCTGGGGTAATAGGAAGTTGCTAACAAGGACAGGGTTTCTATTTGGAAATAAACAGAAATGTCCTGGGGCTTCTTTGGTGGCACAGTGGTTAAGAATCCGCCTGCCAATGCAGGGGACACGGGGTCGAGCCCTGGTCCGGGAAGATCCCACATGTCGCGGAGCAACTAAGCCCGTGCGCCACAACTACTGAGCCTGCGCTCTAGAGCCCGTGAGCCACAGCTACTGAGCCGCATGCCACAACTACTGAAGCCTGCGCGCCTAGAGCCCGCGCTCCGCAACAAGAGAAGCCACCGCAATGAGAAGCCCGCACGCTGCAACAAAGAGTAGCCCCCGCTCGCCACAACTAGAGAAAGCCCGCGTGCAGCAACAAAGACCCAATGCAGCCAAAAATAAATAAATTAAATAAATTAAAAAAAAAAAGAAATGTCCTGGAATTAGATAGTGGTGACTGTTGTACAACATAATAAATATACTAAAAGCCATGAAACCGTACACTTGAAAATGGTGAAGTTTGTTATGTGAATTATACCTCAACAATAATAATAATAATAATAAATAATAATAAAATAATAATAAAAAGAGTGTTAAATAACAAAGTCCACTTTGCCAAAGCAGGTCAAAACAACTTGGTGTGGGAAGAAACATCAACTAAAATAAATTAAAAAGAAAAACAAAAAAGTGAGTAATAAAACTAAACAGTCCTGAGTAGTCTGTATTCTAAGAGCCAACAGTCCCTAACCTGGCTGCACATGACAACCCCTCAGAACGCCTGCAAACGCGGCCGCAGGCCCTTTTAGAGCTTCTCACCTGGTAACGGGCAAAGGGATTGGATGGGATGGAAGTTTAAACAAGGAAACAATGTGATTTTGACATAGCTGATCAGTAGGTCCAAACTTCTGAACCACTGAATTCTTTTTAAAATATCTTACTCTCATTCTAAAAAAGTGTCTTCTTAAATACGGTGACTCACTTTTTTCACTTAAAAAGAGCCAATATATGTTTTGTTCAGTAACAGAACATTCAGTTCAGCCTTGTCAGGATTATCAGAATTCTCAATTAATAACATACCAACCTGTGAGCACTCATTATGCCTCTAAGAAAAAATGACAACTACTGGTCCCACTGAACTGTTAAATCGTCATTTGATGTCTCTGAAAATGATTTCTTCAGAAATCACTGAATTTCAAAACACAAAACTAAAATCACTTAATATTCTAAATCAGTCATTCTAAACAAAATATACACAAAGAGCAGTCAGCAGCCTTACTGACTTGTGACGCTGGAAGAACTTGGCGGTATCCACCCGGAGCAGCAGCCTCCTGCCCCGTCTGTTCAGCCCCCGCGAGAGGGTGAGTGATGGGGACGGGCCACAGCTCCCGCGAGGCTGGCCTGAGCCCCACGCCTGATGCCCTGAACGGCTGGGGCAGGTAACCGACACTCACTGTGGGCTGACGTCCCCACCCCTCCCACAGGCCCTCACCCTTTATTACTGAAGTGTTATCAAGAACCTCCTTTCCTCCGAGAGACCGTATTAGTCAACCAGCCCTCATCTGCAATTCCTAAGTTTTAAAAATGTAGAAAACCAAGATTTTCTCTAACACGTATGGTGGCAAAATGCTCCCTGAACTGACATGACGTCATTCCCGTTTTCACAGCCGTGTTCCCATGTGTGATCCGGGTGTGCTGTCCTGGACGCCACTGAGGGATGGTGACAGAAGTCCACGGACACGATGCTTCACTAAACCAAGTCTGGTTTATCCAATACACCTGGTCCAGGGCCTGTGCCATGTCCACGCACCACTTCCAGACTCAATGGACCACTTCCCTGAGGAACCAGAATAGCACCCCCAAACTTCTCTCCATTCAGCTTGGCCTATGCTGCTCTAGGGTCAATTTCTTTTTACTGGACTTCTATACTTAAAAAGACCCACACACTTTACAACACACAAGATCATAAGTGAATAATCAATAATTCTGTGGTGGTAAACTCTCATATGGCCAGAAAAACCTAAAAGCCACTGAAATGCCCCCAAACTGAGATTTTGCTGGTGTGTGTCATCTCACAGGCTCACCCCCACAGCTGACGCGTGAGCTGCAAGCACAGCCACCAGAGCTCCTGGGGGACCTGGCTGTGCTCCGAGGCAGAACACTAGGGGCTCACCTAGAATAATGCTCTTTCTCAGATCTCTGAAAGTTCTAACAAGCTCCCTACTGTTGGGCGTGGGGCAGGTAACAGCCTCTTGAGTGGCCTCCCGCTGGTAGCAGCACTTTTGGGTCAGGGGTCTGGCACTTACCCCCGGACTCCAGGGCGAAGTCCACCATGCCAGTCTTGTCCTGGGAGTACAGCCTCAGGGCGCTGTTCACGATGGCACGCGCTTGCTGGGCAGTGGAGACACACATGGAGATGACCCCAGAAATGAAGGACAGGTTTTCAGTTAACTCTCTTTGGGGACAACAGGCACGGGGGCTGTCTCAGCACTCCCAAACCTCAGTCCTGCTCTCAACTGTGGGGACCCTCGGCTCAGACACAGGCAAGAAAGTCTCAGAGCCGGAACCCCCAGTGCCATAAAAAGTGGACAAAACAAGGACTAGCGTTAGAGATGGTAACTTGGGACTGTATTATGGGAAATTTTTGTGTAAACCCAGAAGGTATGTGGCCACCCAGGGAGACCAAGTCTTTGGGACAAAAAGATTAATAAAGTATAAAGTACTCCTAAGAAGTAGTTTGATAACAACAGCTGAAGCTTACCCTTCCTGGCACCCTGCATGGTGCTAAGCACTTTTTGTATCATAATCACATCCCTAGAACACCATTCGCAGAACAAAACATCAAAATCTGCTAGCTTGGGACTTCCCTGGTGGTCCAGTGGGGAAGACTCCACACTCCCAATGCAGGGGGCCCGGGTTTGATCCCTGGTCAGGGAACTAGATCCCACATGCCGCAACTAAAGATCCCGTGTGCTGCAACTAAGACCCAGTGCAGATAGACAGATAGATAGATAGATAGATAGATAGATAAAGAAATATTTTTTTAAAAAAATCTGCTAGCTTAATACCTAGATGATCAGTTTCACTACTATGTGAATTTTAAACAATTCTCATCGTCTACTTACCGCTTCTGTTATTCCAGAAACGCCCGCTCCATTCACAGCAGATACTACAGTTTCAGAAGTTGGCATCTGTTTGGTCACAGAAATGTGGTGGGTAATGTTCTTCAGTATCTGCAGCTCTAAATCTCGTAATAAAATCTGCAGGTTATCCTTGTTTACAAATTGAGCAGACAGCTTCTGGAGCAGCCACTCGAGAGAAGATTCGTGCTCATCTCCGGAGAACATGAGTCTGAGAGTTTCTCTGACTTGGGCGTCCACCTAGTAAAATCATTGGTGAATATAACATGAATCTACTGTTTTAGCTAAATCATTCCAACTCTTCACTCTGTCACCTTAGATACCCTGGAAAGATCACACAGCAGTTCAAAATCCATAATGGAAACTTGACACGGTTTTTTCCCTTCATACGAAACTTAAGAACCCTCCAAAGATGCTGAAATACATTCAGGGGAACAGGGATAGAGGAGAGCACAGCCTAGGTGCCTTGGGTGCCCACGGGACTGCAGGAGAGGGGCCCTGCCCCAGGTGAGGTGCAGATGACAGGGCCCCTCATCTTCAAACTCAGTCTGAGAAGGAAACAGTCATAAACACAACTGAAAATGTAACTTTACGCAGGCTGGAAGCGTCCAAGTGCATTATTTCTACACACACATCATTATGTGTATAAGCTCCCCTTCTTGCTCCACAGAGAGTGGAAGATGGGGCAGAAGCACCAGGAAAAGCACAGCATTGTGACAAAGCAGGCACATCGACCTCCTCACTTGCAGGCTCTGGAATGTTCCACCGTACAGGTCAGCTGCTGCCCTGACGCAGGCACTTGGGCCACCTCAGCGCTACTGTCACAACACTGCACACTCGTCCGTGGCCCCTGCGCTGGCGCTTTCACCTCTGCGCCCAGAGTCCCAAGAGCGTGGCTGCTTGTCTCGAAGACTGTGTGTCTCTGTGACCCGTGACCATCTCAAGATCTTCCCCCCAAAAGGCTGCAGGCATTCACAGTCCCCCAGCCATGAGGACACCTGTGTCCCGAGCCAGCCCCGGAGGAGACTGTCAGCACCTCGCCATCCCGAGGACTGAGGAGCAGTCATTCACGTGACCTGCAAACCCATTCAGGGAGACGGGTTGCCTGCCGGGCTGGGCTGCGTCTCTGCTGCGCTGCCCCATCGGCCTCAGCAGCTCCCTGCGCCGCAGACTGTCACCCTGGGCCTGCGAGACCTCCTCCCCACCAACCGTCCGCCTTTGACTTAGGATGACCTGTGCCACTCCAACGTCCGTGTTTTCATTTCCACGTAGCTATAAATGTCTAGATTTCTTCTTCTGCACATGGATACAGAGGCCTGAAGCAATGTCCGTGACGTGAGGATGTGATACGAAACTGCAGCGTGACTCTACTTTGGTGAGAAGATATACAAATGGCCCTGGCCCCAATAAAGGTGAGCCCTTGGCCATGCGTGTGTAAAGGAAGGAAAGACATCTCGTGTCACTGGAGAGGCAGGAATTCGAGGGGAGCTGAATTTTTAATTATTTTATTCAAAATGGTTAAAAACTTCAAATATAGTAAAATAAAATTTTTAAAGAAAGTTGAAATTAACTTAATAAAGATATCAACTCAAGTGTTTTTACTTTCTATGATAAAACAAAATGTAAAGACTGAGGAAACTTACTCTTTCATATGTCGCATCCACCTTCTCGCAGCTGGTTTTCAGATGCTGCCAACCGGACAAGTCTGCTTTCAGACGCCCCAGCTCCTGCTCCAGACGCTGGACCGCGGCAAGGAGGCGCGGCTCCTCGTCACTTCTGCTGGGGTGGGGGGTGACGACAGCACATTCAGGGGAAGCGCCCGTGTCCCCAGGCAGGTCGCTGTCAACACACCGCCCTGTCCCTCCGCAGCACAGAAGTCTCAAGCCAAGGCCCCAGAGACTGCTCCCACCTCAACATCCGCACGCGCACAGACACGCACGCCTGCCCAGGCGGGGGCCAAACCTGCCACGAGCAGCGGTTATGCTTCTCTGGGTGGTGGTGGGGACTCTCATATACTATTTAATATTTAAACCTGTACCTATCGCCTTAAAATTCTGAAAAAGACTTCAGAAGTGTGACAATGTTTACTGATAATCACTATAAAATTAAATATGAATTTTTCATGCTACTGGAAAACTAAAAACATATGGCTTCAGGGTTTTAACAATTCTATTTTAATGTAGGTACTGTACATTATGAAATATTACGGTATTATATTTATAGTTGTTTATAGGTAGTTATGGTTGTTGAGATACCAACAGTTCGTATCTCAGAAGAGTGCACTCTGGGGTAAACACTGCAGGATCCATATGACTTCAGTCAAAAGGTGTTCTGATATGTAAAGGCTCTAAAGGAACGTTAGAAGTGCGCTAACACTCATCCCCATCCTGAGAGGAGGGTGGGTGAGGTCTCAAATCACACGATAGGATCCACAGAAACACACAGGAGCTAGAGCGGGAAGACGAGAGGTAAAGCTCATCATCTGCTCTCTCCCGAGCTGAGCGCTGAGCCGGTGAGTGGAGTGACTGGAGTAACAAAAGGGTAACAGTGTCCTATTCAGACACTGGGGTGGAGAGAACCCAGGTGACAAAACCAACGGTGTGAAAACAGTGAGCGGCTCTGAGACAGGAAGAAGCTCCATGCTGCCAGGCGACTTCAGGGAAGCTGACAAATGTGCGGGAGAAAAGCAACCAGGGTACGAGGGACCAAACGCCACCCCCCTGAAACTGCTGAGGGACCAGGGCTGTTTAGCAACAAAGAAAGGGCTCAGAGGAGGCCCAGCCTTGGTGAGAGCCTCGCAGCTCAGAAGGCGGGTGTCTGGCCCCCTCGAGGGGCTGCCGAGCGGGGGACCAGGGTTGAACTGTGGTGCCCGCAGAGCCAGCAGAGGTCCAGGCAGGGAGCCCACTCCACGCTGTGCCATGAGCTCACGGCCCGTTCCTCGCACCCTGAGGACCCTCCCGGCACATCCGGGCAGGGAGCCTCCCCAGAGCAAAGGCGGGGGGCCCCCGCTGTCCTTGGTGCTGCACGGAGGTGGATGGTAACAAGCTCCCCGGCCCCCCTCCATCCTCAGGCGCCCTGAAGGGCCTCCCAGAAAGACACCAGCTGGGACTGTTACCACCAACACAGCCCAGTCGTCCCAGGTGCAAACCGTGCCCCTGCTAAGGACGGCACAGCCCGACGTGACGCAGAGGAGCACAGAAGACGGCAGACGAATTTACTTGAAGTTATCCTACCTAACTGTTCTTAGCGCAGTCTGTTCTAATTCCTTCTGGATGGCCTAAAATGTATGAGAAACAATCCGTTTAAATACACAAGTTACATACCAACTTTCCATAAAATCATATACTTGACTATATACATATAAACAGAAATAGAAATACACATATTTATCTAGGATTTTTCCCCCCTTAATTTAAAGCCCAGACCTGCCTGTTGGCAGGCAGGTGAGGGATGTTTACTTTTCAAAGCAAACTTTTAAAAGACGACACACAATGTATACTTAGAGAGGTGCACAGGTCATACAAAAAAGCAGCTTGATGGATTTTCAAAATAAGCAACTCCTGTAACCAGGACACAGGCCAGGAAGCCAAATGTCGCCGGCGCTGCCACCACCTCTGGTAAGTGCTTTCAACGTGGCAGGACAAGGAGGAGGACGGCAGATTTACACACGAAGGCATGACTTATTAACACGGCCTGTTCACAGGCGCGGGCGCCCACCGCCCCACGCGAGCCGAGGCCCAGCGGCCATGTAGGCCGTAACTCGACAGAGGCCTACGGGCGACACGGCACAGGCCCAACGCCAGCTTCCTCACGGAGGCGCGCTTCTTCCTCAGGCACCCTGGAAACATCTAATCAACGAACGGACTGAACTGCCCACCTCTGACACGGTCAGCAATGCAGCGGCCAGTCCTGAGCTCCCGAGGGCGGTGCGTCTCCCCTGAGGCCCATCAGGGGATCCAGGCCACCCACTCGGCGCCCCCAGTCCTCACCCATGTCCATGCAGATGCCCGTCTCCTCCCTCCGCCTGCCTGACACCTGACAAGACTAGACTTTCTGACCAGAAAATCCCTCTGTCAGAAGGTTCAGGGTGAACCTTCACTCCCTTGTCCACAGACACTGTCACCCTGTGGAGGCTGGGTGACAGTGAGGAGAACCACCCCCACCTGGGAGCCAGTGAGCTGGACACACTTACGAAACATAAAAGAAAAACAACGGGGACTTCCCTGGTGGCACAGTGGTTGAGAATCCGCCTGCCAATACAGGGCACATGGGTTCGAGCCCTGGTCCGGGAAGATCCCACATGCCGCGGAGCAGCTAAGCCCGTGCGCCACAACTACTGAGCCTGCGCTCTAGATCCCATGAGCCACAACTACTGAAGTCCGCGTGCCACAACTACTGAAGCCCCTGCACTTAGAGCCCATGAGTCACAACTACTGAGCCTGAGCCACAACTACTGAGCCCGCACGCCTAGAGCCCGTGCTCTACGGCAAGAGAAGCCACCGCAGTGAGAAGCCCGCGCACCACAACGAAGAGTAGCCCCTGCTCACCGCAGCTACAGAAAGCCCACGCGCAGCAACGAAGACCCAACGCAGCCAAAAATAAAAATAAATAAATAGAAAAATTTTTTTAATCTAAAAAAAATATTTCCCTTTCGTTTTATAAAGGATGGCAGCAAACACCCTAAAGGAAGCACTGTGAAGGCTGGGGACCGAGCACAGTAACTGCAGCTGACGCTTATCAAGGAAATCACGGTGCTGGGGCTGCGAGTGAAAGGTCAAGAGCGTGAATACCTCAGATCTTTCTGTCAGTTTTCCAAGAATATCTTCCAGACCGGAGATGCGCAATTCATATTCTTGGTGGAGAGTCACATAGTTGGTCTTGAAAAGGAAAATGAATGAACAAATGGTAGAGAAAGTTAAGCAACAAATAAGCCCAAACCTGGCCAGTCAGGCCGTGCTGTTTCTACACAGCACAACAACAGCCAGAGACTGTGTGGTCACAGCTAGACACAGCATCCCATGGGGGTGACCTCAGTGACGTCCTCATCTCCGCCTCTGAAACCTGCCCTAAGATAAAAGGCACAAACAGCTTTTCTAGTCACAGGAGAATATTCGTTAAGAAGACTGGTAATTACCAAAAACACCTGCATGGACAGCAGAGCAATTACCATTCATTCAACACACACTCCCTAGGCACCCGCTGTACCCAGAGACTTACACCACAACCACCAAGGGCCCACTCACTCCCTCTTGATCTTTCATATTCGTATAAAATGTGTGACATCTCAACGGTCATCAGAACCGGTGCGAGAGCCCTCAGAACAGTGCTGATCAGGGGATGAAAGCTCCGATCGGGCGGCCAAGCAGGCAAGCTCCTCCCCGGCTCAGGGACAGAAGTGATCAGCACAGCAGCCAGAGAGAGAAAAATGTTTTCTCAACATAAGTAGCTTTGAAAACAGTCTTCGTCCAGCATATTCCCACCCATTTCTTCAGCAATTCTTAGAAGGTAAATCTGTAGTAAGGTTATCAGATACACTCCCTGGGAAGGTCGAGAAAAATCTCTGCCAGTTATATAATCAAAGGACATCCATACAGGAGACACCACCACCGGCAAAGAACACCTGCACATTCTGAACAACTAAAATCCGGTCAGAAAGAAAAACAGGAAGTCATTATATACTCTTATTACAGGAGTTTCATTCACTGATTTATACCCCATCTCATTCCAAAATATAACCACAATGACTTATAAAAATAGAAGATGACAAATCAGGTAAAACGAAGCTAAAGGACGAAGGGCCACTGGGAGGACGACCCCAGGGCACTGGGACGTGGGAGGGTCAGCCGCTGGACTCGCTGCACGTCCTCACGGCCAGGCCGGGCCTCCTACTGCACAGCCCGCCGGCCCTGGGCACAGCGGGACGGCCTCTGCCCAGCACGGCGGCCACATGTGCCCCGGAGCACCTGATGTGTGGCTGGGGCAACTGAAACAGAAGCTAAATGTTACTTAGTGTTAATTTTTTTTTTGGGGGTGGGGGGCTGTGCCTCGGGGCTTGTGGGATCTCAGTTCCCAGACCAGGGATTGAACCCGGGCCACGGCAATGAAAGCGCCGAGTCCTAACCACCGGGCCGCCAGGGAAGTCCCTAAGTGTTAATACTTTAAACTCGCACAGCCACATGCAGCAGGCGGCCCACTCTCCTGGAGACACACGTGGGATAAACCTGTGCCAGCCGCTCAGGGAAGGATAGCAGGTAGTCAGCACGCTGACCACCAGTGTGTGGCAGCCGCAGAACCAAGCTTCAGTCTGCCAGGGTCACCGTCACAAGCATACCTGAACAGGGGTAAGTGGTGGAGGACAGCGTGGGAAGGATGAGCTAAATCTGCACTCAGCTCATCACATCTCGAATCTCATTTTAAAATGAGGAACAGAACACTCCTGACGGTGTTAACTGGATCTCACTGAAATCATCTCAGTTCTACGGCTGAGAAGCCAAAAATAAGCAACTAGTGAGGAATCAACGCAGGACACCAGGTGGCCTTTGGATGTGAGAACCCCAAGCAGGCACCCGGGGGCCACGCAGAGAAGGTGGAACAAGCCTAGTAACTTTGGGATCCCAGTGCCTGTCAGCACGTTACAGGGACCCAACCAGAATCGAGACGATTCACACATTCTGCCCCCAACAGGTGTGAGAACACAGTGGATTAAGCCAGCAACAGCTACAAACAGGGGCGCACGCTGATGCCGGGACAGGTGAGCAGGAGGGTGGGAACACTGAGCCCAGTCAGGAAACAGCCGGCAAGGGGCACCCACCCCGAGACAAGTCGAGGCAGGCTCCGGCGAAGCCAGGCAGAGCCAGGCTGCTCGAGAGCACGGTGGGGCCGTGGGGAGCCCTGAGGGGTCCGCAGGCCAACAAGACATGCGTGATCAGGGGTGGAGGGTCCCCTCCAGTTGGAGTGCCAACAGTTGGGTGGGTAGTGGGCTCTTTGCTGAGAAAACAGGATCAGGGAAAAGCATTTGTGGAGACAAGGGGCAACGCCTATTTTAAAGATTTCAATCCAAAATACCTAAATTAAATCATTGTGGAACTTAAGAAAATAAACATCAGTTTTGAGGAAAATGGACTGACAAGCCTTTCCTTGAGAACCAAATAAATGAGACACGTATATACAGGCCTACGGTTTCATAAGGAATAGTAGTTACTCAACTATTTCATGATCTTGAGATATTTTAAATCACAAATTTGAGCTTTTCAGTTCAGTGCCAGAAAAATTTCATTCAATTGTGTTCAATCCATTCACCAATTAAAACGCAGGCTAGGGACACCCGTCTGTCCCGCCGCAGCCTGACCTCACTCTTGGGCGTCACCCACGCGCCTCCACCCCCTCCCCCAACTCCGCCTGCTCCCAGAGTGCACCCCACCCCCTACCCTGGCCTCAGACGTGGCATCTCCTCCGGGGGCGCCTACCGCAGCTCCCCGCCACTGCAGGCCAGGAACCCACACTGCCATCCATGCGGCCACCCCTCACTGCAGGGCCCTCCTGTTCCTTGTCCCCAGAAGGAAAACACAACCCCCGAGAACTCCAAGGTGGCATCACCTGGGAGCCCGACAGCCCACCAGTGCCAGCCCCCTTGAGATGCTGCCCCCACCACGCTCCTCACCAGGGGCGACACCCCCTCATTGCTGCCATCTGCCCGGTCCACCCGCGCCTGCAGTTTCTGGAGCAAGGCTGACAACTCTCCAAGCTTCTTGTCATGGCTGTGACACTGTCCCGACAATGCAGCCACCTGCCCTTCCACTTCACTCATCCGATGCCAGTGGAAAACCTCATCGCCAACCTGAAACGGTAAGAAGTTCCAAAGGTGACACAAACGAGAAGGTCAACCTGGCAAAGGAGAGTACAGTACAGGATAAGTCGAAACAACGAAACAGAGCGTTACAGTAAAACGTCAACTATGACACACACACACCCCCAAAGGAAAAGATATGAAAATGTTCGTCATTCGTGATTTCCTTTACGTGGCAGACTATGGGTGGTTTTATTTTCTTCTTTATGCTTTCTGTATTTTCCAAAGTAATGAAAACTTTTTTTTAATGAAAATGAACTAAATAATGAGACCGCTTGAAATACAGGCACACCTCGCTCTACTGCATTGTTCACAAATGAAGGTCTGTGGGGACCCTGCGTCCAGTGAGTCTGTCCTCGCATCTTCCCAACAGCATCTGCTCACTCTGTGTCTCTGTGTCACACTTTGGTAATTCTCAAAATATTTCAAACCCTCCGCCAGCCAAAAGATTACAACTCATTAAAGGCTCAGATGATGGTTAGCATTTTTTAGCAATGAAGTATTTTCAATAAAGGCCTGTACATTATTTTTTTAGACGTAATGCTATTGCACACTTAACAGACTATAGTACAGTGTAAAGATAACTTTTATATGCACCAGGAAGCCAAAATATTCGCGTGATACTGGAGCTGAACACGCAGTATCTCTGAGGTGTGCCTGTATGCATTACTTGAATTGTTTCGGAACATTTAAGGAGCTGTAAGACATGCTTATTTGACATTTTAAAATATTTTCTAAAACAGAGTGCCCAACTGACCTACCTTGTAGTTTACAAGTAGTATGGAAACTTACGCTGGAGAACACAGATTGGCAACGCCAGGGAAGAGCGCATCCTAACTGATTACCTGCAGAGGCTGGTTCGGGTGGGAAGTGTCGGGTGTGAGCGTGGTCCTGGGGTCATCCACCCCCTGTGCTCTGTGGCTGTGCATCCAGTTTAACACAGGCAGGAGTGAAAGGACATCACCCTGGCCCCATAATGAAATACTTGCACCTTGAAGGAGAGAAAAAGCAACCGTATACACCTGTACATACAGTGCTTTTCAAAAGGTGTACTTAAATGTTCAATTCTTTCACTGATTTACATATATATGCATGTGTACATATTAGTCATCTTAGGTAACAAAGTAAAATTTTACTTACCTAGTAAAAGTAATAGTGGAATGAGCAAGATTAAAAACTTGCAAATATTTCGAAGGCACCTAGGAATAAAAAGAAAAACATTTAACTTGGAAAAAGTAGAAGGCAGGGCTCACCATTCTGTATGACCTCTCTAGATAATTTTATACAAAATACCCCCTCCCTAATTTAAAGTGGAAGTCCACAGGCTGAGAAACGCAGTTAGTTTTATCCACAAGGTAAGTGGCTGCTTGAAGGAAAACCTGGCCACACGGTGGTGTCTTCCGGGCCCACGTGAACAACCCAGCAGGTCAGTAACTGCCAACGCGCCGGGCTGGGAGCACAGGAGGGCACTCAAGGACCTTGGTCATCGACCCACCGAGGCAACCCGGCGCTGGGGCAAGTGCGCCAGAGGGTCCAGGTCTCGTCCCGAGCACACCCGCCCGGCTGTGTAATCTTGGACGTGTCACTTAAACTCTGCACACTCCGGTTTTCTTCAAGGATGACACCTGCCTTTCCTTTCTCACAGGAGTGGTTTGAAAAATTAAGAATATGAAAGCACTTTGCAAAATATAAAATGATTAAATCAAATGATACCACGAAATTAGCACAAAATCAGTTCTTTAAAACACCAAGCTGACATGATATCAGTTTCCTTACCTTGTAAGAAGAAACACATTCAGCCAAGAAACCAAAGTAACAAACTGGTACCATCCAATCCCAAGCCACCAGAATACTTCAGATGCTGCCTTCCCTAAAAGAGAAAACACCAAACATTCTAAGGAAACGTTCTTAGGAAAACCAAACTCCTAATGGACTGGTTTTGTGAAGGCCAAGCTAGCAGCATAAGGAAATATACTAACAGATGCTTTGAAAGTATATTAAGATGAAGTTAGGGATGAAGTATATTAGGACAATGCTTAGTCATCACAGCAGGAATATCCATAACTCAAACACTGGAACGTAAATAAGCCACAAAGCAATATGTCATACACAAGACAAGATACAAAAGAGTAAACAACAAACCCATGCGTTCGTTCTCAAGTACAGTAAAACCAAGCAGCTAGACTTACAACAGCACCCAATACACTGGAGAAACAATGAATGCCATGCAGCCAAAAGCACAGTATGTTAGCACTGCTAAGTAATAAAGGATGGAACACGTTACATCAAGGGTCAAAGCATGTAAACCGAAAATGAAATGTTTACTTGGTTAGGTGAACAGTTTACTGCAGGTGCTTAACTGCCAACAGCCTAGGAGCGAACGCTAACACGGAAAGCCAAAATAACCACCTGGAGCGGCCACCGCCAACCACAGCACCGATGACACCGTCCTGGACACAAACCCTCCCGTGGCTCCGACCTCGCACAGCGCCTGCACCGAGAAGTGACCTGTGCCGGAGAAGATGTGGGCGGGAGGGGCACCTTCAAACACCAGCCCCACAGTCCCGACGCGGCAAGAGACACCCACCGTGTGGCACTGTACCAAAATCCTCTCGCATCAGACAGTCAAGAGTCTCTCCTCAAGAAAAACAATCGACTACTTGAAGTCCAAGCAAGATACTGAAACTAACTTATGAAAACCCTGCTCTGTGTCTGAACAGTTTTCACTCGCTTCTGCCTGTAGACACGCAGGACGTAAAATGCAGACGTTTCCTATAAACCCGCGGGAGCTGGCTGGCAGCTGCCCTGCACGTGTGCACAGCTGCTGCTGGCAGAATGGGTATTGGAAAGACAGCGCAATCGTTTAAAGCAAGTAAGATTCCGTGGACACCAGCAGTTAACATGCTCTGGGTGAGACAAGGGTTACTCAAACAGCAAGATGAAAATCTTCCTACAGCCCGGTGAAAAAGTATTTTGGAATTATAACCGGTAGTCCCACTGGATGACAAAATAAAACACAATAAACTTTATACCGAACGTCACACATTATATAAAGCAGAAAACTGCTCGTGAAATCAATTGTTTTCATTTTTTAAGAGTGACCGCTGGAAGTAATACACCCACACCAGCATTTACGTGTTGACTCCTGAAAACATTAAGCAATTCCAACATGGCTGACGTGCAAAGAAACATGGTGTAAGAGGATTTTTTTAAAAAATCTATTGCTTTATGCTTACCAATTAACAGTTAAGAGACAACAAATTTTGAAGTTCAGCTTTTAAAGAAAGCTGCTATAAAGGCACCCTTCGGCAAGACACTGACAGGTGCAAACTGGATTTCTCCATAGCACCCCGGCTGCACAGGCTCAGGACGTGGCCCGTTTCCTGGGTGCGGGCCAACCATCCCCCATGCAGGACACAGCTTCTTCTAAGCCGTTCATTTCACCTCAAATACGTTACTTTCCATATGCTTAATTTATACTAAATACGCTTACAAAGAAGCTTTTCAAGAGCAATATTCTCCATATTTTAAGAGTTATTATTTTCCTGTTTTTACTGAACACCTGAATTCCAAACACAAAGAAACAATGAACAAGGAGCATTTGTGAAAACACGACAGAAACAAAACACAAAAGCGCGAGAGACAACCTGCATGGGACAAGGCGAGCCCCACGGTCCCTGCCAGCCCTCCTGGCCTTGAGGGCTGCGAGCGGGTGGCGGTGCGTGTTTCCAGGTGCTTCCTCCCCTTACAGTCATCGCCTGTGGGGTGGGACAAGCAGTTAATTGGACAGATGAACACGCAAACCCTGTCAATCTCAACGGTGTGCAGCAACGGCAGTTTGAAAAAACTAGGAAACTCAATTATGAAAAACCAAAATCCCAGCCAGTGCCCCCTGGTGGCTGTAGGCTCCTGGTGTGAAGTGGGGTAGCGAGAGCCCTGGCCCCGTCCTAACCAGCGGGGCCCCAGGACGGCCTGAAAGGAGGGCACAGGTGCGGCCGAGCCATACTTACACAGCGACGCCCCGTTTGCACGGAGGTGGCCGTCCTCGCCGAGGGGCTCTCTCATATTCATCCTCCCACAGTGACTGGAGTGAGCTGCAACACAGGCGAGAGGGGCCTGAGCCCGGGGCAGGGGCTCTGCAGAGTGGCCGTGGGAGTGCAGGCCGGGAGCGAGGTAACCGCCTCGCTCAGGAAACGTCGTCAAGTCCCGCCAGCCCGGGGCATGCCCTGACCACCACACGGGATGGGCCCGCTTCAAACATTTTTGAAACATTTTAAATGCCAGTCAGATAAATTTTTTGCTTTAAAAAAGGTCGTAAGAATAAAAAGATGAGTGTATTAACTTTTTATTTAATGTTTAAACCCTGATCAACTTCCAGGAAACATCCAGAACTGCACAAAGAACAGGAAGAGAGATGCACAGCAAGGCCGCGAAAGCGAGAGGCCGCGAACGACGCGAGGAGAGGGCGTGAGCGAAGCGCCACGCGGGGAAAAGAGTGTTTTCTCCACCTTGAAAGCTCTATTTGGTGGAAAAAGGAGGAAGAAAGTATTTAAATACCTTTTGATTCATGGCTTTTTGACTCACAGCTTTTTGATTCACGATCTTTTGATTCATAACTTTTCAATTTGTAATTCTCTGATTCATAATTGAGCTTCATTAAAGCCACTTGGAAGAGCTGAACTAAGAACGAAGGAAAGGACGCCGAGGTGCGCGTGACCAGCGACAAGATGCTATCCCCGCAGCGAGCGGCGCGGCCTAGTGAGAAACCGTGCACACAGTTACTCCTCCGCAGCGCGCGCTCCCTGCTACGTCAGAGCCCGATTACTCACTTTGGACAAAGTGGAACCCACTTTTTTTTCGGCTGTGCCTCGCGGCTTGCAGGGTCTTAGTTCCCCAACCAGGGACTGAACCTAAGCCCGGGCAGTGAAAGCGTGGAGTCTTAACCACTGGACGGCCAGGGAATTCCCTGGAACCCACTTTTTTAAATGGACACCAGAGACACACGCTCGGGCCGAGTTGCAAACCAGCCCCATCCTGGAGCGCCAGCAGCACCACATCTCTCCCGCAGGCCGTCTTCCATAAAACATCCAATCTGAGGTCACTTCACCCCAATGCTGTTTACACACACGCTACCATCTTTAGAAATTGGCCAACGACTTCTCTTCCCTGACCTCCGGCCCAGCAATCCCACTGTGTTCCCGGCCTCGAGAAGGCCTGTCAGCGAGAAGCAGCCCCTTCAAGGACGTCCGCTACAGCACGTGCAGCAGGGTGCACAGAGACACCCGACGTGGCCACCTGAGGCTCAGTAAACTATGGAACGTCTTGCCAAAGTTGCCTGGCCATCCTCGGCTCCTTTTCCTCAGCACCTGGAGCACCAAGACAGACAGTGCGACCTCTATAACCCACAATGTGCAGGGTGACAGTCTGCAAATCACAGTGGCTAGAAATTTTTATTCTTAAAAAAGAGTTTCTAGAAACTGAGTTATCTGTAGTGAGCTGGATGAACCTAGAGTCTGTCATACAGAGTAAAGTAAGTCAGAAAGAGAAAAACAAATACCGTATGCTAACACATATCTATGGAATCTAAGGAAAAAAAGGTTTTGAAGAACCTAGGGGCAGGACAGGAATAAAGGCGCAGACACAGAGAATGGACTTGAGGACATGGGGAGGGGGAAGGGTAAGCTGAGACGAAGTGAGAGAGTGGCATGGACATACCTACACTACCAAATGTAAAATAGATAGCTAGTGGGAAGCAGCCGCACAGCACAGGGAGATCGGCTCGGTGCTTTGTGACCACCTAAAGGAGTGGGATAGGGAGGGTGGGAGGGAGACGCAAGAGGGAGGGGATATAGGGATATATGTATACGTATAACTGATTCACTCTGTTATACGGCAGGAACTAACACAACGTTGTAAAGCAATTACACTCCAATAAAGATGTTTAAAAAAAAGTTTCTTCACTGAGTGGCAGCTGAGGTATGAGGCCTGGTCCTGCACAGGGGCTCCACGGGACGGCCTGCAGACGGGGCTGCTTGCCGGCGTGCCCCAAAGCACAAACACCCAGCCCATCCACTCACCCCTGGCTCAGCTCCCTGAGTTTAGGGTACATGCGTGAGGCCAGCGGGGACTGGAGAGGTCTGAGCTGGAGTGATTTAGAAGAAATAAAATCAGAGTTTTTCCCCCCCAGATAGCCTGAATAAAGGAGTAGGCTATCTGTGAATTGGAGCCCTGAACCAAAACAAATGTAAACCTGGGGCCAGAAGCCACCAAGTGTCAGGGCCAACTCTGTGTTACCCAACTCACACTCTTCTTTGTTTTACACCGCAGTGTGAACTTTATACAGAGGTCGGACAAAAACAGAAAAATTCATGAAGAGGTAATGCAGGATCTGTCTCACTGACCATCAGTGACACTAAAATCCATTTTTCATTCATCAAATCGGCAACGTTTTAAAAGAACAAAAATATAAACACTTATTTAGCAAGAGTACATGGAATGGGGACCCTCACGTGGCCATAGGGGGAGGGCAATCCTGGTCAGTCTTTTGGGAAGTCAATTGGAAGAATCTATTTAAACTGAAATTGTACAAAATCTTCTTTTCTCAGCAGTGATAAGTATTTATTTAGAAGCTGCTGGGTGGAACACTTTTTAAAATATATTTAATTGCTAATTGTGGTTTCTTCAGGAGGACGGGCTCCGTCGGAGCTGCTCCCCCTTGAAGCCGGTCAGTAGTATTTCAGCTGCGCAGCTCAGAGGCCGAGCCGCAGCCGTGTCACGCCGTCCACTTCAGCCTTAGCTGCTCGGCAGTCACAGCCGTCAGACCCCGAAGTCAGCCAAGTTGGCCTGTCCCTCTCCCGGAAGCAGCAGATGTTTCTGTCCTTACTTCTCTAAAGACTGAGGCTGATTCAATTAGCAAAATTCTGCTCAAAGCAACCAAGACAAATGACAAAGTTTCAAAGGAATGACTTTTCATTCACTCATTCATTCATTCATTCAGACCTATCTTTTCTAAGTTAGTTTACATCTTCTACTGGGGGACGCAAGCATTGCCTTAGGCAAGAGAAAAAACACAGAAGTGTGTGTTTTCAGATTCCAATTCCCTGGGTCCTTCTGTGCGGTTAGCCCAGGGGCCAGGGAGGCCCGAGGCGCACCGGCCCACGTAGGAGCGCCTTTTGGCAGAGCCGGGTCTCCCGGGTCTCCAGTCCCTACAGGTTTCTCACACAGATGCCAATCCTCACAGGAGTACTGAATCTGTTCATCTGTACGCGTCCTATCAGCATCTTGCTTTGTTGAGCACTGTTCGATGTCCCAGGGAAAACACATGGAAGGCTTTTAAAGCCTTTCTGATGTGGCCCAGAAAATCACGTTTTGTCAACAACGCACTCAACCTGAACCTCAAAAAGTTTCAGAATCAGAAACTACGTGGCTCAGGCGGGATGAATGATGTTTAACGTACCTATGCTACTTCTGGCCTGCCTACCCCGAAGATTTGTGCACATACACAAATACACCCAAAGAAAACACTGCTTTTAAAAGTGTACAAACAAGAAAGCCTGAATGTCCACCTAGACACTGACTAAACAAATTTCGATACAACCATAAATGCAATATTAGACAGGCATCAAAAAGAATGAAGTTCATCGCAATTACCATTTAAAATGAAAAAAACTGCAAAACCATGTACTTGAAGTAAAGACAAAAACACACTCCATGTTTCTGTAGGAACATGAAAGCAAAATTCAGGTGGTGCTTACACAACACTGCGAAATGCCAGTGGACTGTACGCTTTAAAATAGTTGGTTGATTTCATGTTATATGACTTTCACCTCATTAAAAAGGCAGGAGAACCCACAATGAACAGGATTAGCTGCAGCTCCCTCCAAAAGCGAAACCAGACAGGGACTGGGGAGGGACAAGGGGAGACTTAATTCATCTATTAAATAAATAGATAAATTTAAAGGTTTAAAGATTTCACAATGAGAATGTAAGAAAAAGAACAAAAAGAAAGGAAATGTGGAGTGGGGGTTAACTTGTGATTGTGAAGAGTTACCCACATTTTGAGTAAATATGCTTATGTAACAAATTCATGCGGTGTGACCTCAACCACGCAATAAGAGTGAAAAGCCTCTGGGTGTAGGCTATGGGGGATTTTAATTTTCTTCCTTGCACAGCTCTGTGGTTTTCAAAAGTTCTTTGATAAATGTTTTACTCAAATAATTAGAAACAAATTTTTTCAAAGGTAATAAATTAGCATGGGCTCTACAAACCACTGCTATAATCTAAAAGAGCAAGGGGCATGATAAGAATAGAAGCCCAAAGCAACTAACAGTATAGTAACTTGTTTACTCCGCCAAAATACTCAAGACCGATTTAAGCAGGAAGTGGGATGAGTTTCCAGAAGCTGCCACCAAAGCTACTACGGCTGACCTTCCCTCTGAAGACACAGCAACCGCAAAGCTGGGCTCAGGCCCACCATCCCCCATGCTGTCAGAACAAGTGGCTGCATTGTTGGTGACGCAGACGGAGCTGGGGGAGAGCAGCAGACACTGCCACAGACAGGCGGCGACCTGCGAGCACCACAACTCCACCAGGTACCGTTTGTGGAACGTGCTTTTACCCTGAGAAGGGTGTTATGCTCAACTCAGCAACGGCACACTTCAAAATGCAGCCTCAAAACCCGATACACAGCATGTCAGGTACGGAGTCTCGGCCCTGGGAGAGCACTCAGAGGACACAGCGTCTCAGGGAGGGCGCCCTGCAGGCGAGATGCCTGGGGCCAGGTCCAAGCTCCATCACTTACCAGCAAGTGTCTGAAGCTGGCTGAACCTCAGTTTACCGGTCTGTACAATGAGGGTGACAACCGTTCAGCGGGGCTGCTGTGAGGGTCAGTGAGGACATGGGTACAGAGCGCGGGGGCAGAGTGAGCGCTCAGCGATGCTGGTCTCCACAGCACCCACACGATCCAGAAACTGCTACAGAGGAAACCCTCATATTGATTCTGCCACCCCCTTCCCCTCACTGTGTTCCCACACTGCTCTACTAACGCTAAGGAGGTCGGTAACACTACAGCAGCCAAAACCAGAAGGTCTAGCCACAAGGATGAGATGCCAAAATAGAAATAACTGTCAGTCCAGGTACCATCCTTCATTATGTCAAAAATCATCATTTGAGAAGTATGAACTGGGCACCCTCGTGCGCAGGGCACAGCCAGGAACACAGGGAGTGGGCAGACGGCGCCCTGCCCTCCTGCACTGTCCCGTACAGACCCTGCTCACCCGCCCGAGCATGTCCTCCGGCTCTGCCACGCAGTCCAGGGCTCAGATTAAAGAGACGAGGTACCAAGGGCTTGGAAACAAGGCGACACATGTTTCAAGTCGAGGGCTCCCAGCCTCCCTATGTGTTCCCTTAAGGCGAACAGTGATCACAGCAGCCGCGGAGCCCCGAGCCTGGAGGGGCACCTTGGTCACACGGTGGCCCCCGGAAGGGCCTCTGTAGCTGTGCTCTCCCCAGGGGCCCAGCAGCGAGGCCGACTCAGTCTGGCCCAGGTGTTGATCAGAGCCGGGAACGTGGCCAGGCCCCGGCCCTCTGTGGTCAGGCAGGCGCACCGGGGTCCCAAGGGCCTCCTCTGGTGGTCAGTGGGGCCAAGGTTGCCCCGTGAGACCTTTCACCATGCCTGCCACCCTCCCAAACAAGGCTGGTGTGCCATGTGCCCCCCAGAACCCGCACACTCCCGGTGAGCTGCCCCTGCGGTCACGGACTCTCACCCACAACAGAGACCAGAGAGAACACGTCCCTGCCTCAAGCATCACTGCCTCCCACCCTGACTCCCTGGGCGCCTGGAGTCTGCGCTCCCAGGAAAAGAAGGAGCGTCTGCAGGTGACCGCACAGCCCACAGGTCCAGTTCAGGACAAGGTTTCTCCTGCTTACGCCAAGTTCAAATTTATGGAATTCCAAACACTCCCAGGTACAAAAAGACCAACCACATCAAATGTAAGTTGAGAGAGGAGGGAACAGAGGTAATTTTTGGTGCATCTCTTAAACTTTTAAAGGATAACTTTGAGTTCGAGTCTACAGTAGAAACAGTGCAGACACTGAGGCTTATAAGACATGGTTGATAAAAAGAAAAAGAAATATCTAATATTTGGATGCGAACTCTTTTTCTAACTTTTAAAAGAGCAAGACTTACGTTTTTGACTCCTATCCCTCGAGTAAATCCTTGAGGCCGGGCCACGGGCAGCGGAGTACGCGGTGAGCGCGCCTTTGCGCTCGGAAAGGAGGCTGCAGTCGCTGCAGGTGTAGCCGTTGCTCCCCGCTGCTTCTACGGCCCCTGCGGCCACATCGCCGTTTCCCTGAATGGCAGCTTTACTCCCACCTGAAGTTTGCAAAAAGGAGATGGAACCCGCTTATTACAATCTGCAAACACCTAACTAAAACCTCCATCTTGAAAAATGTGGGGAAGAAAAGGACAAAATTACCTTGAAGCTCTCCATCATCGTCAAGACCTAAAACACACACATATATTTTTGCTGTTGAGCTCAGATTATCGAAAGAGAACAAAATACACAAACTCAAAAGTAAAGGTTACAGTGGTTAATAAATCAGCATCATGGCACTGGTCAAGATTGACTTCCTACAACGCCTAGAATTAACAGAAATTTCTCCATGTATATGCAGATGCTTGCTTTCAATTCCAGGTGAAAGTACATCTCTGGAGAAAATACCTCCCCACACACTCTGTTCTCACGCACTCCCACACTGTCTACACACACACCCCCATGCTGTGCACAGAAGAACAGGCAGGAACCTCAGCACCAGCACACTCGCCTCCTCTGCTGCCCGGGAGCTACTCTGCTAGTGAGCAAAACCGAATACGAACTCCAGGGCTTCCCAAATCAGCACATAAGATTTCTGGAACGAATCTAATCTTTGAATCTTCTCAGAAGGGCCAACCGGAACATCAAGTGGACACAAGCAGCTTTGCGGCCCCTCGAAGCCATGGCCCCTGTGGCCATCGAGTACTCCACAGGGAGGACTGGGGTCACGCTGCTGCCTTAGTCAATCCAGGTCACAAGCCACATCATTTCCTAGTGTCAATTCGTCTATACTAGATGCTTTCCAATGAGACAAAAATTGCTGTCTGGAACTTGAAATCATGCTGGTGAGTTTACCAATGACTTTGCTTAAACATCCCACAAAAGTCATGCATTTAGACACACAGAGTTAATCAGACTGCCCTGACCACTCCACTCCATCTTCCATATCACGACACACGATCGGCAGCTGGAAGCAGTTTCCCTGCATTTCCAATCTCAGTCCAGAGGAAGGCCTCCAGACTTCCTGGGGCTCCTTCCCCCCAGTAAGGGGAAAAGGGACAACCCGGCCATGACGCCCCTTCTTCCCAGAAGAAGCGGAGAAACCACTGGAGGTGACTCACCCCAGAAGTGGTCCACTTTGGTCTGCTCGCGGATCAGAGACTCGTCCAGCACAGGAGGCCGCAGACAAGCCGCAGCCCGCATGGCACTGGAGCCGCTCTGGCTGACGGCCAAGGACAGGACCTTCCTTGAGGTGTGGTTGATACTAAATGCCGGCTTGTGTGCACTGCTGCGCTGTTTTGCTAGTCTAAAAAGGAAGGAGAAAGGAACAAGTCTACAGACTTTTTCTAGTAAATACAAATGATTACATTTTACCAACACAAAATCTCTGCCTGACAATGAATATACTACTGTTAAGGCAACGTGCTCTTATGCCCTTTCTGCTGTAATGAGACATCTGTTAATCTAAAAAAGGAATTGTTAAGCTGGGCTCAAGAACTCCTCCTAAAATTGTACACACAAAGTAGTTCTCAGATTATTTGGGGCCTCATGACCCAAAAGTGGTTCAAACTAAAAACAACCTAAGAATAAAAGTGACCTATATTTTGAAATTATATGATTTATAAATTTAGTGTCCCCCCCACCATTTAAAACAAGTAACTGCATCCATCCGCACTGTTTCTCAGTCACTAGTAAAGGCGGAACTGCGTCAAGTACAGCGAGGAGAGGCTGTCACCAAAATCCTTTCTGTACTGGATCCACCACAAGGATGGAGACAAAGCCCTTGAAGACCCTCCCCACTGAGGGAGCGAGAAGTGAGCAAAAGGCAGGGAGCAGAGACAGGAAGGCCCCCATGAGCAGGTGCACCAGGAAACCTGGTCCCAGTGTTGCCCGGGGACAGAGAACCAGCCTGTTACAGCCGTGGTTCCCACAGCAGTACCTGCATGAACACCCCAAACCAGGATATCCAAGAACCTCACTGCAAATGAATCCCAGGTGGCTGCGGGGCGAGCAGTGTGTGAGTGTGAACCACAGATGGGGAGGTGCCGCCACAGACACCAGCGCCCAGCCTTGCTGTCAGGCCAGTGTCCCGTCACCTCTCAACAGCCACCGTCCCACTCCCAAGAGTCGACCACTCACGCAGGAAACTCGTCACTCTTACGTGAGTGATGTTAAAGGAAAGCTGTTACTTTTATTCTTTATCTCTAAATGGTACAAAGATCCTGCACACTTTTGCTCCTTCTTGGGCACAAATAAGTGATGGGCACGTGGAGAGTTCAGAAATCAAGTGAACAGGACAATCATAAATACAGGTAAACATCTAAACTTCACACGTGTATCTTTCAGTTCACACAGATTTTATAAACAGATTTAAAGCACTAACAACACAGACACCTGCAGGGCCACATGATGATGGGTAGGGCTCCTCCCTTAACCGCTGGTGGGGCCCGCTACGCAGATGAGCTGGGAACACTTGCCCCGGACGGGAGGGGTGTCCGCCTCCCTCTTTACTCCAGCGCCAAACAACCCGCACACCCCAGCCCTGGTTTCAGCCTCATTCACAGTACAGCTACGACCATGTGTGCAGTTGTGTGTGTACACACATATCCGTAAATTCGAGAGAGTGAAGTCTTACAGACCGAAACCTCATGTGTTTGGTTTTAACTGTTTTCGCTCACCTGGCTGCTCTGTCCCCAGTGGGGCCATCCTCAGCGGCACGGGCTGTGGTGACCAGGCGCAAACTGCGGCGGGACATTCTTGGAGAATCAAATACAGGATCCAATTTGTGCTCAGTCTCGAAATCCAGAGCATCAGAAGAATAACTTGAACTAGAAGGAAAAAACCTCGTCATAAACACCGCTTACCGCACCACTTTTAAAACAAACAAATAACAAACAGAACGTGCAACCTAGTGTGAATTTTTAAAAACAGCACATGCCACAACTAAAAGTCTGCATGCTGCAACAAAGATCCCGCATGCCGCAACTAAGACCCGGCGCAGCCAAAATAAATAAATAAATATTTTTTTAAAAAACGAAAAAAACAGCCATCACTATGTGAAGCCTTTCCGACAGAGCAAAAGCAAGCTGGCACCCAACTTGTTCAACAACTGATGCCCCTACATTTGCTCTGATCACAGCACATGTGAAATGAATCCCCCAGCTGCCTGGTGTTCAAGGCTACACCCGGCCCTGGGAAGTGCGTCAGGACGTGCTAAATTCACGAGACTCCCCACCTACAGGGAAGGAGGTCAACGTTGTTAGAAAATCATAACCATTTACTAGTAGACACTGCCTGATAAAGCAGTTAATGAGACAGTGACCACTACGTGACATTTAATCCGAGATCCCAGTAGGTCACTGAATGAATCAACGTAAGGAGAAAAGGAAAAGCCAGTGACTGAGCCACCAGCGCACTTCGCATTTAATTCATCATAAACCCAGAGACAAACTAGTACACAGAGAAGCCACTCCGTTACCTTTCCACGTAATTATCTTAAACCAAAACACAGATCCTGATTTAAAACAAAAAACAAAAAACAAACAAACAAAAAACACAGATCCTTCTGTGCTGTCAGCAAGTTTTCCAAATCCAGAAACGTGAGTCGAGAACCTGTTCTGTGCCTCCTTGGGGGCGGGGATCCTACAGACAGTCCAGCAGCCGGGGCCACCACACAGTGAGGACTCCACACCTCCAGGAGGTGAGCTCACAACCCGACAGGAAGGAGGAAGGTGAGAGAGGGAGGGAGAGGCCACGGCTGCCACAGGGAACAAAGCAGGCCAAGAGAAGAACTGCAGCCCAAGGCACAGAAGGTGGGGCTGCAAGAGAACCTTGGGCCTGGCTTCAACCAAAGGGCCTTCGTGCGCGTGCGTGCTAGAGGACGGCCTGCACCCTGGAGGCCCTGGGCAGGCCCTGCTGTGGCGGAGAAGGGAGCTCCAAACCCCTCAAGTAGTTTATCCACAGGAAGAGGTAGAGACGCTGGGGGCACGTCCAGTAGGCAGTGGGAGAACAGCCCCTGCTCAGGACAGCAGACCACCGGGCTAAGGATCTGGAAATCCACGGTAACCAGGGGTATCTGAGTAAAGTAAATGGACTTAAGAACATTTCCGCGTTTTATTTTATATTATAAAAATATTTTCAGAATCAAATTCATCATAAACTTATCAGATATGACACTAAAAACTGTTAAATCAAACCCTCAGAAAGTTATTACAAATTGCTTCAAGTTGTCATATCCATTTGAGGCGTCACACATAACTTCAGGAAAAGGTCCTCCTCAACTTGAGAGGCTGGAGTGGGGGCAAGAGAGAGGCTGCACTAACCCACACTGAGCAGCAAGGACGCTAAGCTCTACCTAATTTTAGTATAAAATATGCTTACTTTTCTTCCAAGATTATTTTTAGTATTTTACATAATTACAATTCTCGTTTAAGAACATTGTTATTTCAAGTCAGAATCTACCACGTAAAAATGGATCAATACCCCTCCACCATCTTCCTCTTAACCTAAGTCCTGGCTTTAGAGGACGGCCATTTATGAACTTGAACATCAAGAGAGGACAGTGCAGTTCAAGTCCACCGGCCTCTGTCAGGCCCCAGACCAGGTGTGTGTCTCGAGGAGCAACCTAGACAAATACGCAAACGTGCAGAAGGCAAGAAGCTGACGATGGCACCCGCACCCATCTCCCACCCACACATGCCCCAGAGGCTGCAACTCAGGGGACACGACAACGCTGCCAGTCTGGACAGGGTCCTGGCTTTCCAACACAGGACCTCTAACACAACGCCCCTGCCGGCAGAAGGGTGTTCCAAATACCTGTTACTTTGATTAGAGAGGGCCCTGGGAAGAAGCCAGTATAGCGGCTGTTTGTAAGAGCAAATGAGGGAGTTCCCCGGTGGCCTAGTGGTTAGGATTCCGTACTTTCACTGCCATGACCCCGGGTTCAATCCCTGGTTGGGGGACTGAGATCCTGCAAGCCGCGCAGCATGGCCAAAAAAAAGAGCAAACGACTGGGAAATGTCCATTAATAAGGGGATGATGAAATAAACTAGGATACATGTACCTTACGTAATGCAGTGAGGCCGTTAGAAAACATAAAAGATCTATATATACTGTCACAGAAAGACCTCCAAGATATACTGTTAAATGAAAAAAGAAATACTCTATTATCATCCTATTCATGTTTTTAAAAATATATATAACACAAAAGCACAGGGTTCAACCCCTGGTCGGGGAACTAAGATCCAGCAAGCTGTGCAGCAATGCCAAAATCAAATAAATTAAATATTCAATAATAAATAAAAGCACATATTACCAACACAGATGTGTAAGAGCACAGAAAAGACCTCCAAACCGGGAACAAGAGTTACCTCTGCAGCTGAAAGGAGGGAGGCACAGGGGTACTTCCACTCTGAGCTGGACAGTGCTCAGCTCAACAGACCCGGCAGCAGTGTTCACAGTTGGGGGGGGGGGGGAGGGAGGGAGAGGGGGAGGGAGAGGGGGAGGGAGAGGGGGAGGGAGAGGGGGAGGGAGAGAGGGAGGGAGACAGGGAGGGAGAGAGGGAGGGAGAGGGGGAGGGAGAGAGGGGGGGAGAGGGGGGGGAGAGAGGGGGGGAGAGAGGGGGGAGAGAGGGAGGGAGAGAGGGGGGGAGAGAGGGGGGAGAGAGGGAGGGAGAGAGGGGGGGAGAGAGGGGGGAGAGAGGGAGGGAGAGAGGGGGGGAGAGAGGGAGGCGGGGACCAACAGTTCTGTGCTGACTTCAGACCTGAATGTTGACAAGCGCCTCTGTCTGCATCCGAGGGGCTTTCCTGAGGCGTTGGGCGCCCACCCCACGACTCCGTGAGTGCTCCACCAGCTCCTGTGTTCTCCTGCCCTAGGCTGGGATCCCAACCATCATCTGTAACAGGTTCCCACAGACAGGTGCACCCAGGGCCCAGCAGAAAGATTCGAGTGTCTGATGGAGACACAGGACACCAGCACCGCCCCGAGGCAGCGCAACCTCATCACATGCCATGTTAAAGGTTACTTTATTTACTAATTTTTAAAATAAATTTATTTATTTTATTTTTGGCTGCGTTGGGTCTTCGTTGCTGCACGCGGGCTTTCTCTACCTGCTGTGAGCAGGGGCTACTCTTCGTTGCGGTACGCGAGCTTCTCCTAGAGCATGGGCTCTAGGCACGCGGGCTTCAGTAGTTGTGGCACACAGGCTCAGTAGTTGTGGCTCGCGGGCTCTAGAATGCAGGCTCAGCAGTTGCGGCGCACGGGCTTAGGTGCTCCGCGGCATGTGGGATCTTCCCGGACCAGGGCTCGAACCCGCGTCCCCTGCATTGGCAGGCAGATTCTCAACCACTGCGCCACCAGGGAAGCTCCTTTATTAATTTTTCTATAAAGCTGGGGTGGGGCACAAAATTTTAAACTGAGGTGTCTAATCCAGGATTAAAGAGAATTAAGTGACCAAACTAGGATATAAAAGAAGATAATATAGACAAAGACCCCAAATATAAAGTATAGATCTAATCCTTAAGAGTATAAGATTTTAGTTTAGTTCTCTCATCAACTATGCATTGTTCTTTTTAAAATGTCTGGTATTTAGATGCACTTTTATTTATTTGTTTGTTTTTGGCTGCACCACGAGGCTTGCAGCATCTTAGTTCCCCAACCAGGGATTGAGTCCTAACCACTGGACTGCCAGAGAATTCCCAAGATGCACTTTTAATTAAAAGGCTGGAAAAAATCTACCTCAGCTGAAAGCCGGATGGACACCAGGCAGCAATGAGCCGTGGAGTGGGCAGTGCGCCACCAGCGCTGAATTTGGCTATACTGTCAAAGGTGCAGCCGGTAACTGGGAGAGGGCATGTGGGCAAAGCAAGTCACACCCGGTGACAATTCTAAGGCTCTGCCCAAAGTCCTACCGTTCAGAGTACTGCTCTACCTGAGTACCTAACCCCAGCACTGCCCCTCTGAAGTCCCAGCCTCAAACCTCACCACCCATCATTGATGACCTTTCACCACAATGGTTCTCCTGCCTCACAGGGACCCCAACTCTGACTGTTGTCACAGCTACCCCCAGCTGTGTCCCCTGCCCTGTTGGCCTTCTGTCCCAGGGCCTGGCAACACTCTCACCTGGAAAAGCTCGACTGCCCTCCCTGTACGGCTCCAGACACTGCAAGCCCCCGGAGGGACTCCTACCAGTGAGGTCAACGCCCTCCCTGTCTCCCAGCCCAGCAGGTCCCGCCTGCCTAGCAACATGTGTGACAGTCACCTGCCCCAGACTCTCTCCTCTCCCCTCCTTCTACCTTGGGTTCTCAACACCTGGTATTCTGACTAGTTGTTCTAAAAATATCGTTATCTTTTAGATTTGCTTCAAAACAACCCACTGGGGAGGGGAGACCAAGTACTGGTAACTGTTGAAACTAAGTGAGAGGCGAAGGGGCTTATCATCACTATTCTCCAAACTTTCACACTGCTTGGCATTTTCCATAATAGAAAAACATCTTAAAGAAATGGCATGAGCAGGATGCTGCAGGAGCCTTTACGTGTTTACTGGAAGTGCTGAGGCTGCAGGCCAGCAGTGCTAGACATGGAGTGGTCAGCCAGGGGCCACCCAGGTGGTAATGAGACAGACGGTCAGACTGGGGAGTTCAGCAGGCGGAAGGGGAGGGTCTGGAAGGACAAGGATATGAGGAGGACAATTTCGGGCCAGGCCAGGTGGCCAAGGGCTGCGGGGAAACCCAGCCTCCAGGGACCATGAGTTTCCGCTGGAGCTGGACGGTAAACAGAGGCTTCACTGAAGAGTGGGGACGTAGAAGACACACAGGCAGGAGAGAGAAGGGCAGGCAAGGACAGAGCCGGCTTCAGCACGGCCACTTGAGGCCGGTCCACAGCTGGGCGTGCCCCCTCCAGACTGGGGGTCGAGTGGCTGGGACCCTCAGCAAGAGTTCTGCTCCTCGTGCTGCGGCGCCCGCCCATCACAGCTTCCTGTGTCTCTGTGGGCCCTCGGCCCCCAGGGCACCCTCGGGCTCCCATTGTGACCTGCTGATGGCCAGACGAGAACTGCCACCCACATGGCTCCTGAGCCTGAGTCTCACACACCCTCCTGCTAACTGGTGGTCCTCCTCCTGTGCCCACGCCAAACCGTGACTGTCACCCTTGGCTGCTCCTTCATCCCCTTCCTCCAGTCAAGTACAAGGCCCCCAGTGTTCCCTCCCGAACCCCTCTCTCCCCACGCCCTGCCCAGCACTAACGCGGTCTGGGCCCCCACGGAGTCTCACCTGAACTCCTGCCAGCCTCTGAACAGCACCGCCCCACTCTCCATATCTGCATAACCCTGGTTCCACCCCTCCTGGCTGAAACCCTTCGCTGCCCTCCCCCCGCCCTCAAACACAGGCCCACGTCCCAGCACAGCTCAGTCCGCCTGCCTTTCCCACTTCAGTTCTCATCCACCTCCGATCCCTCCGCACGCCTCACTGGAGGAGGGCTGGGCTCTCTGTAGAGACCCAGACATAGGCAACTTTTAAAAACTGTATTTAAAATGGGTTATAATAAATAAATATAAAAACAAAATAAAATGGGTTATAAAAGCTAAAAATGAATTACCAGGAATTATTATTTTTTATGCTCCACAATACAGAATAAGGAGGACTTTTACTTGAGTTGGCCCACTCATTTTGTTCTAAAATAGTACAGGACTTTTAACAAAAACAAAGTGTGTTACCACAGAAAGTGTGACATGATCTAAAATTGTGACTAAAAACTCAATCATTAAATATGAGATTTGACTAATGCTGTTAAGAAGTAGTTTTCTTAAAATACCTTCCAATTTTCTTTAAGTTTCAATTACATTTTTACCCTTTAGAAGATAAGCCATTGATAAAACTGACACTAGCATTTTCCTTGTGTGCTTTAAACATCTTGCCAGGATGCAAAGGTTTTTCTATCTGCCAATCAAATCTTCACCAATCCAGGAATGTTTTCCCTTTGGCAGTAGCCCATAATTTTATAATACTTAAGCTTCATCTCAATCATCCTTTCTATCAATACTTGGTAAACTAGAAAGGCAAAGAGCAAGTCAACAGCTTCTAAGACTCAAACTTCAAGGTTCAGCATCAAATCAGAATACAAATAAAAACAGAAAACCTAGTGCATTTGACAGAAGTTGTGGTCTTGAAACCGTGGGCTTCATCAAAATTCTACTTATGATGGCTCCTCTCAAAGGCAAGTCACTTTCCAGGTTAGTTCTGTTAATTTTAAAATATTCAGCCATTAATATAAATCACAAAACCCCACCATAACCACACAGATGTGTTCTCGAGACCACAGCCACCTGGGTGGAGGCTAAAACAGTCATTCATTTGCAGTGACTAATCACTGAGTCATCAGAAACGTTCGGTTTTCAAAACAACCTCATAATTTCCATGTCAGTTTAGCAGTTTTGTAAAACCAGAGCATAACATAAAGTTCATAGATATTTTCACTTTCAACAAAGAGCAGTTGGGTGCAAGTACCATAAAGCCCCCATTAACCCAACAGCATTCAAGAACAGCGCAGGCAAGACAACGTAACACGCATGCGAGCAGCTCACCTGAGTGCATACGTGTAGCCAGTGTTCTCGGGCACACACTGGGGAGGAGTGTACATGTGGAGCCGAGAAAAGTCCATGTTCACAGTCTCAAAGCATACTGCAGAAGGCGGGAAAAGCAATGCAGGCTGTTAAAGGCCGGAACACACAGAGGAGCCCTGCCTGTGGTGGCCCAATGCAGACTGACTAGAGGCACCGTCAACACTTTGATCAAACAAGGCCAGTAAAGCAGGGCTGGTTTGGTTGATTTTTTTTTTTAAGCAAAGGAGACAAGTTTTCTCATGGTTGCAAGTCCAGAACACAGTTGTCATACTTAGTTCCCTAAGATTATATATCTACAAAAGCAACAAGGGGAAATTCTAGATCAACTGACTTAAAATGATGAAAAGAATACAGAAAGTATCTCAGAATCCTTTCCAAAATGTATTTTTAAATTCCTGAAGGTGTCAAAATGTTCTCATTCTTCTGGAATAAATTTTCATTGTTATTAAGTAAAACAGAACTGATTCTTGTTCTGTGGTCAAGAAGCACTCCCATACTTTCCTAGACAGCAAAATTTTTACAAGTAGCTCAGAATCAGAAAACTGCAGGGTGAGTAAGAGATAAGCTTAAGGCACTGTTAATACTTTTATTTTTCCCCAAAGGAAAACACATTATTTTCAAATTAAAAAGTTTTGGGCATATTGTTTTTCATGTTGTCATCTAGATTTCTTTGGAATGACTCAAACTTTCCTCTGGCTAAAAATACACACACACACACTTCAAAAAAACCCCCACACCCTCGTAGGAGTAATGTGAATCATAATCTGCTGTTGAAAGATCAAGGAAGATAAACTTGGACAAAAAATATTCAGGTATAAATGACTGATTTCTATAAACTAAGCCAAAAATACTTAAATTCACTCCATATTCTTTGAAACAGTCCAAATATTCTTTTAAAAATTAAGTACCCATAGAAATAAGGAACATTGTTTATATATAAAAACTTTACTGTGCCTACTAATTTCAACATTGCTCAGTTCCTCTCCGGGACCTGGCCCGCCAGCCCAGGTAGAACACACACTCAACAAGTACAATTCATTCTATTAACAGACACGTAAACCTCTTGCTGCAAATAAACTTACCTTCGAGTACTGAGTCCATGCATTTGTTCAGTACCTGTTCACTGGCCTCGAGCTCCCCTCTGTCTCCTCCACCAGCACTGGAGCCCAGGTTCAAGGGCACAGAGACTGAGGAAGAGCACACGAGGGACAGCCTCATGGCTCAGGCCTCCTCCCAGCTCCCCCGCAGGACAGAGCCACACCCAGCAGCGGTGTAGTAATGGCTTCCCACTGTGCTGTGGCTAGTAATGACTTACTAAGCAACCATAACAATAATAACACCCCATAACTGCTCTCATCCTCTAGAGAAGATAACTGATTTTTACTTCCTAACTTGACTCCCAAAGTGATCTTTCACTTTCATGTTTTACTACAACCCACCTTACCAACCCCAGGTTAAAGTTGTTCTAACTGCTGCTAATTTCTACCAACTTCTCTACAACTCGTATTCAAGAATTCAAGACGGGGGGCTTCCCTGGTGGTGCAGTGGTTAAGAATCTGCCTGCCAATGCAGGGGACACGGGTTCGATCCCTGGGCCGGGAAGATCCCACATGGCGTGGGGCAACTAAGCCCATGCGCCACAACTACTGAGCCTGCGCTCTAGAGCCCACGAGCCATAACTACTGAAGCCCGCGCACCTAGAGCCCGTGCTCCGCAACAGGAGAAGCCACCGCAATGAGAAACCTGCGCACCGCAACAAAGAGTAGCTCCCACTCACCGCAACTAGAGGAAGCCCATGCACAGCAATGAAGACCCAACGCAGCCAAAAATAAACAAACAAATAAATTTATTAAAAAAAGAAAAAGAATTCAAGACGTCCTTAGTGAACTGAGTATTTGGACCGGTTTACAGAAACTGGTTTACAGTGTTATAAACAAGTGAATGGCAGGTGCCCGAAAGCAGCATTTAATCTAAACATCGTGGCTATGACATGGAGACACCAGAGCGTCCAGCTAAGAACAGGGACTGACTCCTACAGATTTGGGCTCTGATCCCAGCTCCGCCCACTAGCTGAGTGACTGCCCTGAGGCCAGCTCCTCACACACAGGAAGCTCCATCTGTGAAGCAGGGTGGCAGCAGCGCTACTGGCTACTGGGATCTAAGGAGGTCCAGCCCAAGGAGGTCCAGCCCATGACTCAGCACAGAAGGAGCAGTTAGAGCCTGGTGAGGAGGACATATGCAAGAACTAACAGCCTTTTTATTTTATTTGCATGTATGTATGTATTTACTTATTGGCTCTGTTGGGTCTTCCTTGCTATGTGCAGGCTTTCTCTAGTTGTGGTGAGAGGAGGCTACTCTTTGTTGCAGTGCACGCGTTTCTCACTGCGGTGGCTTCTCTTGTCGCGGAGCACGGGCTCTAGACACACGGGCTCAGTAGTTGTGGCTCGCGGGCTCTAGAGCGCAGGCTCAGTAGTTGTGGCGCACGGGCTTAGTTCCTCCAAGGCATGTGGGATCTTCCTGGACCAGGGCTTGAACCCGTGTCCCCTGCATTGGCAGGCAGATTCTTAACCACTGTGCCACCAGGGAAGTCCCATGCAATTTATTTTTTTAATGCTTTCTTTTTTTTGGACATCTTTACCTCATACTTTTTTTTTTTTTTTCAAACTTATTTTTGGCTGCGTTGGGTCTCTGTTGCTGCACACGGGCTTCCTCTAGTTGCGGTAAGTGATGGCTACTCTTCGTTGCAGTGTGCATGCTTCTACTGTGGTGGCTTCTCTTGTTGCAAAGCACGGGCTCTAGCATGCAGGCTTCAGTAGTTGTGACACGCAGGCTCAGTAGTTGTGGCTCACAAGCTTAGTTGCTCCGTGGCATGTGGGATCTTCCCAAACCAGCACTCAAACCCATGTCCCCTGCATTGGCAGGTGGATTCTTAACCACTGCACCATGAGGGAAGTGCTAATGCTTTTTAATTTTTTTAAATTGAAGTATAGTTGATTTACAAGATTTCAGGTGTACGGCAAAGTGATTCAGTTATATATACATACATACAAACATATATATATATACACATATATATATTCTTTTTCATTCTTTTCTGTCATAGGTTATTACAAGATATTGAATATATTGATAGTTCCCTGTGCTATACAAAGGTCCCTGTTGTTTATCTATTACAGCCTTTTTACTTTTAAAAGTTACATCAATATGTTCTCACGTTTTCATCTACCTAAAAGAGACGTTAATTTCTAATGCATAACAAACGGTGTTTTCAAAAGCTGTCAGAGGCACAGTGCACCACACTGTTCAACCTGGTTCTTCCAATCGATGAGACAGATAAAGCTCTGTGACACCAACCTAGTTGGTTTTAATGTAGGCCTTATATCACAATTTTAAAAGAAATTTAATTTCTTGTCTCTGAAATAAAATTCTATCAAAGAACCAAATGCAGCTACTGGCCATCACAAGCCTATCACAAGCAAGACAGGATTACAGCAGAGTGACCACGTAAAAGTCCTGCGGGTGACAACACAGAGACACGAGCTGAGTGGCAGGCACAGTGGTAGACTTTTGGCTAAATGTTTTATGAGAGGAGCTTCAAACGTAATAAAATGCCCAAAGATAACACCATCAAGAGAGCACCAGTGTGGACACACACAACTCTAGGAAGAGCAGGCCATGCGGCTCTGGAGGAAAGGCAGACAGGAGACAGGGCAGGGAGGCCGTGGCCCGTCACAGCCAGAGCTCAGCGGCTATGACAGGGGAAGGAAAGGGAGCATGCGATTGGATGCCCTTACTTTTTCCTACTCGTTCTGACTTCGCTCCTGTAACCATGTGAATTTTATGTTCTGTTCTCCAGTGAAACACATGTACGTATAAAACTATACAATTATACGCAGAATCCTGTCCCTGCTTAATCAGACCCGTGGCCCAGGTAAATGTTGTTCTAGCCAGTACCTCCTCCACAGCCCAGAAGACCACCTCTCCAAGCAGACCCTCCAAAAGCAGCAGCAGAGGCCACACCAAGCTTGACTCAGTAATGAGTTAGGGAGTGATGACCAGCGCTCTCTCCTGCGTTTACTGTGGACCGCATTACAGAGTGTGATCATGTATCTTATTAGAATGTATTTTGCTGCTTCTTTCCATACCCGGCTTGTCCTCCATCAACCCTGCTGCCTCATTCTTTCTCCCTGGACAGATCATGATATGGATTCAGAACACTTTAAAATTAATCTTTAGTTCCTTTCATAAAATGTGAGCATTAGATAAAATTATAGAATAAAATAAAGTAAAAAAGAGAGAATTAAATTAAGTAAAAAGAGAGAATGTCTGTAAAGCAGTGCCTGACACATGACAAACACTCAAAAAGTTAGCTTTAATTAGTTTGTGGAATAAACTTATATAGCCTGTTTTAAATTTTTTTTTAAAAAAGGATTTTTTTTCCTTCTGAGTTAACAATCCCCAAGATGGAAGACTCACTCACCCCCAACCTAAATAAAAGACGACGTCCAGCGGCAGCTCAGATTGCTCCTGGGGCCGGCAGGCTAGAACACCAGCTCCGGTCTCTCTCAGCTCATCAGGACCCCTAGCAGCAAAAGTGCAACTGTGATACCAGTTCTCCTGCTAACAGCGCTTGGCACGTTCACAATGCCGTTCCCAGTCTCCCCTTACATCACTGCTACTTCAAGCCCGCGTGTAACATTAGAGCCTTCCTACTTGTAGCATGGCCTAAAGGCGGCCTCAGCCTGTGACTCAAGGGAGATCTGATTTGCATTTATAATCTGAGCAGTATTGAAAGAGCAAGTGAAAAAATGGATTGAAAACGTTTTCAACGGCATCAGAAAATCTTGGAATGAATACAAAGTCAACATTTTGTAAACACGTTTGTTTACAGAGAGGTGCCCTGTGCAGGCTTCACTGTCCTCATTTCTCTAGACTCTTCCTGGCCACTCCCTTCTCCCGAAAGTGTTACGACTGGGATGACCTCTGCACAGGCCACGTGCCCCGTGAGTGTCCTGGACATGGGAGGGAGGGATGGCACAGCGGAGCCGGGGCTCACACCAGGCACCCCCCCCCCTTCCAGGCCCAGCGGATTAACGTGGGGGGAGGGAGAAGGCACTCAGAGGAGCCTCCCCGTATCCCCGGAAAACAGTGCTCTTCAACAGCTTTCGATTTGCAGCCGCCAGTCCCAGGAGGGAAAAGGCTCCCCTAAGGAGATGGTGGGCCACGAGCGACACCTTCCAGTGGAAAAGGAAGTGCTATCGTCATAAATCACCCCGGTGTCTCCCTCCTATCTCGCTTTCACTAGTGGCTAAGCACACATAAGCCGGCAAGCACAGCCAAAAGAAGAGGTCCTCTGTCTAGGGTGCAAACTTTGGTTTCAAACCTAAAAAATTAAATAAGTATCTTTACAAACATGAAGATCCTAGCAGGGTTTTAAAATCTGAGTTAAGATGCTTCGTAAGTTACACTTGTTTCTCCTTTAATACCCTTTACCTTGCCTAGTACACACTGTATGTAACATTTGCATCATATGGTAGAAATGAAATATAAAGCTCAATTTTTGTTCTTGAATGCTTTGGTCAAAAATGGATTTTAGTTCAACCACCACATATAATTTGAATCTCTACTATTTAGAACATCTGTACTAATCTAGTAACAATCTAGAAAACATGCCTGAAAAATATCAAAAATTACAAGTCACACAAGGTTGAAAACAGAGCTTGCAGCAAATGGCAAAACCAAAGAAAGAAAATAAAACTGTTAACGGTCCTGAAATAAACTAGCACAAAATATTTTCTTAGGAAACGCTATCAGTTCTAAAATAAAACTAGAAAAAGACAAACTTTAAAAATGGTGAGCAGCATTTCTTCTCATCATTATAAACCACAAGCATCGTCACCTAGTAAATAATTATTTTTTATTAAACCATGTATAAGGCAAGCAGAATTTGCTCTGAAAGCACTGTGTTTATAAAGACAAGCATGTTACAAATCAAGCTTTCTATGAACTGATGGGGTCGCTGACCAAGTAGGCTGAGACCAGAAGCGAGCCCGGCTGACACGGCAGAAACCCTCAGGAGCAACCTGCACGGACCAACCTTGTTAGCCCCCATCCAAATCCACCACCAGCACTGCAACCGGTCCACAGAAAGCACAGCAGTCCAAGGCGACAGCTCCAAGCAGCACCCTCCTCCCCACTCTGGGCGCAGCTCCAGACACCGCCATCTGCCACAGGGCCATCCCCGAGGGCCCCCTGAGCTGACAGCACAGGCCCATGGGGGCCCCGCAGGGCCTTGCACCCGCAAACGCAGTCCAGCTCCACCCCTGCCAACTCTTCATCACCCAGGGCTTGGTTTTCAACGCGCACCTGCGCAATCAGGTGTTCCACTGTTACATGCCTTGTAGGGAAGAATTTGAAAACTAAAATTCAGAGGTGCCCTTTAAAATTTAGTATCAATACTAAATCTTTTTTTTTTTTTTTTGGCTTTGCTATGTGGCACGCGGGATCTTAGTTCCCTGAGCAGTGATTGAACTCATGCCCCCTTCAGTGGAAACATGGAGTCTTAACCACTGGACCACCAGGGAAGCCGAGTACTAAACCTTAACATAATTACTCTGCTTAGACTTAATCCTGTTAAAACTGCATAACGCAGAGACTAAAAACATTAAGTTATTTTTCCTACAGATTAAAAAAATCATAAAATGGGTTAGAAATGATTGTTTTCCAAATATCATGTTCAGTGTAATTACTTCCACAACATAACAAACAGGAATAAGCCTCACATACCTGTTTTCATTTTAAGGAAGCAAAACATTGTTAGTTTATGAAAAACTATGATTTATACTAAGTGAGAGTCCTTAAAAATGAACTCGTTATTTAAAACTGCAAATGAGAAACAAATGACTATAACCTAAAAATATTTGAAAGACCTTTACAGAATGCTGCACATGTTATATATATACTTGAATATATTTTTAAAACTTCAGGAAAAATACTACACTAAACTTAATGGTAAAATTACAGAGAATGGGACATCTACTTTTCACTTACTCCCTCGGGTACTATTCAACATTTTTTAAAAAGAGTAGGTTTTGCTAACTGGGAAAAGAATTTGAAAAAGAATAGATACATGCATATGAATAACTGAATCACTTTGCTGTACACCTGAAACTAACACAACACTGTTAATAAACTATACTCCAATATAAAATAAAAAGTTAAAAAAAAAGAGTAGGTTTTGGTCTTATAAACAATTAACCCAGCAACTATTATTTTCAAAAAAAAAAAAAAAAAAAAAAATGGCCTTCACTGTGAAGCGGTGTGGGGCAGCCGGACCCGCAGGGTTCTTACTCAGCTGTAAGAACCCTTGGTACCATTACTCACTCTACGTGGCACCTGACTCTCAATGTTGCTGCAGGATTCAACCAGTTACCACACCTAACCCGCTCAGCGCTGCCTGGCAAAAGGGTGAAAACACTCAACAGGAGTTAGTTGTTTTCTGCAGCAACTATGTACTGACAGTTTCTAGCCAAGATCCAATGTTTCTTTCCTTTTTTTGGAAATGAAACAGGAAAAGATGCAGGCTAGATGGGTTTGTTTACCTAATAGCTGAGTTTTAGGGAAAATAATTCCTTCTACGTGAAGATGCGTTATCACACGCTTACATCTCCCAATGATAGGTGCTCCCGATCTTTTAAATAAAAGCTGCACTTCCTCTTACAGTGAGATTTGTTTCAGTGTTTGAGCAAAAGCCAATTTACTTTATGCATGTTATTGTAAAGGGTCTTTCTTCTTAGAATACAGAAAACATGAACCACACGATTTTATGTATTGCTTCGAACCTAGAGTGCTCTAAATTTTCTTACAACTGGTACAGTTAGAAGAGCTATGCACGGCTCTTCCACTGGAAAGAGCTCAGCGACAGCGAATGACAGCGAGTGCCTTCTCGAAGCAATGCTAGGTGGAGGTTCTGGGACCCCCTAACCTGACAGTGCTCCTCCCAACACTGGAAGTGGTCAACTCTGCAGGGCCACTCTGACAGGCGAAGGCCAGCCCTATATCTCAACCTACTGGAGGTTTGTCTTTTTCTCACTGTTTTATAGGACATCAACCGTAGTTACGTCACACACGCCTGGGATGTCCCCCGTCTGTTACTGAACAAACTTATGGTGACTTGGGCTGCACAGTCAGTCCTTCCCTGTCCTGCTTAGAAAGGCCTTCCTAGGGACTTCCCTGGTGGCCCAGTGGTTAAGAATCCGCCTGCCAATACAGGGGACTTGATCCCTGGTCCGGGAAGATCCCACATGCCGCGGAGCAACTAAGCCCATGCACCACAACTACTAAGCCTGCACTCTAGAGCCTGCATGCCACAACTACTGAAGCCCACGCACCTACAGCCCGTACTCTGCAACAAGAGAAGCCACCACAATGAGAAGCCCGTGCACCGCAACAAAGAGTAGCCCCCGCTCTCTGCAAGTAGAGAAAGCCTGTGTGCAGCAACGAAGACCTAATGCAGCCAAAAATAAATAAAAAAATAAAATAAATTTTAAAAAATAATAAATTCCCTTGATAATATGTTGATTTAAAGTTTCTGTTAAAAAAAAAGAATCAAAACAATGCAAAATTTAAAAAAAAAGAAAAGGAAAAAGAAAAGCCTTCCTAATCCAAGAACACATGAATAGTGTGTCATGGATTCTACTACTCTTACTGATTTGACTGTCACATTTCCCACCATTTTTAATTCATCTCATCCATTTGTAACTCCTTTGTATACACTGAGGTAGGCATCTGATTTTACTTCTCGTGGAACATTTCTGCAAGTCACCAACAAGTAACTAAATTCAATGTGTCCAACTGCTCCCCCCTCTTCAGAACAGCAGCAACCCTCCCTCCAGCTGGTCCCCTGCTGCACCATCTCCGGCTGGCTTCCTGTGAGGGAGCGCCCTTAATTTACCTGTCTCCAGTCTTGCCTCCTCAAGCCAGAAAACTGCCACAACAGTCCACCTAAAAAGAGACCTGACCATCTCCCTCCCTTCAGATCCCACCACGGCTTCCCAGCACCTGCAAGTAAACCCTCTGTCCAACGCCCCACTTCTCCATCTCCCACCACCCATATCGCAGCTTCACTGAGAACCTGGCCTCAGGTAACCCTCTCCCCCCACCCCATTTACATACTGTTCCTGTGCTCTCTCCTTGTCTGGGATGCCCTCCTGATTCCTGATTCCCCAATCCCTTGTTCTCTTTCCACCCCAATCACTCCCAGCTAACTTCTACTCATCCTTAGGCTATACCTGAGATACCACCTCCAGGAAGCTCTCCTGGATGCCCCCAACCCACATATCCAAGTTAGGTGCCAATTTTAGTGCTCCCTGGCATTTACCACTTAACAGAAATTGTAATATTTGTTTATTAAACAGTCTTTCTCTCCAACTAGACCATGAACTCTCTGAGGGTAGGCGCTAACCCTGACTTGCAGAACCAATGAACATCTCATAAGTGCCCAGAGAAATGGGAGAACTTATTGCTATCATGTTGCTTTGCCTTCAACCTGAAAATGTTCTTGGGTTCCTCTCATCCCTCTGTCGCTGCACGTCTGACAACGTCCTGGAAAAACCATGCCCCAAGTGCTAGATGAATTCATGACGATCAGTGAGGGTCCCACATATTTGGCCTCCTTACTCCTTCTAATGAATTTGAAGCACTTCTTACATTTCCTCATCTAATCAGAACAGTGGCGTCCATTCTGTTTCATTTCCAACTATAATTGGGAACAATTAGAAACAACAATTACAGGATTTTATTTCTACTATAAATGTAAACAGTTAATCCACACCATTTCTGAGATCACCCTTTAATGCTCTGTCCTCCCACGTGTGAAGTACCGGACTAAAAGTGAGCACTCTCCAGTACTAAAAAGCTTTGCAGCATAAATAGCAAGTAAAGAAACCTTTAAATTGATGTTTTTCATATTCTACATATAGCTCCCATCTTCCAATAATGTTACATAAAGATCAAATAAGCAAGTAGAATGACTTAAGACCAAAGCAACTAGGCAAAGCACTGCTTTGTTTTCAAGCCATACATGCCCCTGGGGAGCCCCTCATGCCCCAATGGGAATCACTGATCTACACTTGATCACTCTCACACTACTGAAGTCTGGCACCTGCAGTTTTATTCTGCACAAATGTCTAAAACCGTCTGTCACATGGTTCTTAGTTCCTCAACTAAAATTCGCAGCCAGTGACCATTCACTGAATGCCCCTATGCGACTAAATGAAAAACAAAGCACCCAACTAACAAGCACTATTACAGATATAATTCAAACTACAAAACTGACTAATGAACCACACAAGTCACTTAACGAAGTAGAGTCAATTACAGCATGTGATTATAATAAATAGCATGTTATAAACAGCAACATCATGGTCTGTACTTTTCCTCTATCAATCCTAAGTTTATTTTGGCCCAAAGGAAGTAAACAGTTTCAAATGCAGCAGGTCTAGTCTCTTCTAACTGGAAATCAAGTGGGCTAAGCTGTCCAAAATAGCAATGAGTTCCAAATTTAGGAAGAAGAGGAGGAAGAAAATGAAGGTGTTTTCAATCAACAAAATAATACTGCAACCTTCCTGCAGGTGGCACTGAGCACAACTACCCACCAAAATAGTCACAGCAACACCACTTGTGCTTGGCTGGCATCACTGTCTTTTTCCCACTGCCCTGCAAACCCCAGTGTGGGTGCTCAAATTTGGGATGTGCTCAGGACACTTAGCCTGAATCAGCAGTGGGCCCTAAGAAATGCCCTGCAATTCCCTGGGCTCTCACCTCACCTTGAAATATTGAGGTAAGGGCAGGTGCTACAATGCTGAAGGATGGTTTCATCCTATCACCACCTCTACCAAAAGTGCCTGGCATTTATTGAAAGGGAGAAAAAACAAAAGCAAGAAACTCAAAAACTAGAAAGCAAATGGATGAATGAAAACTGACTTAGGCCAGAAAAAGCTGATAAGCCTGCAATGAGGAACACTTAGAAATAACCCAATTTTCACCACAGAACCCCAAAGGCTTAAGATAGTGACATCTGTGAACATTTGGGAGTAAGGATGTAGAGTGGAATCAAAATACAGGACAAGTCAAATGATGAAAGTCTGTTTAAGAAGCAGTTAGGCAAAACCACGTGATCATCTCAACTGGTACAGGAAAAGCACCTGTTAAAATCCAACTCTTTCATGACAAAAACATTCAACAAACTAGAAATAGAAGAGAACTTCCTCAATCAGGCAAGGGCATTTACTAAAACCCACAGCTAACACCACAGTCAATGGTGAAAAGCTGAAAGCTCTCCCCTAAAATCAGAAACAAAACAAGGACATCGCTTTCACCACTGCTATTCAAGACTGTACTGGAATTGCCAGAGCAATTAGGCAAGAAAAAGAAATAGATGGCATCCCAAGTAGAAAGGAAGGACTTCCCTGGTGGCACAGTGGTTAAGAATCCGCCTGCCAATGCAGGGGACATGGGTTCGAGCCCTGGTCCGGGAAGATCCCACATGCCGCGGAGCAACAAAGCCAGTGTGCCGCAACTACTGAGCCTGCGCTCTAGAGCCCGTGTGCCACAACTACTGAAGCCTGCGCTCTGCAACAAGAGAAGCCACCACAATGAGAAGCCCACACACTGCAACGAAGAGTAGCCCCCGCTCACCACAACTAGAGAAAGCCCACGTGCAGCAACAAAGACCCAATGCAGCCAAAAAAAAAAAAAGAAAAACCAAACTGGGAAAGGAAGAAGTAAAACTACCTCTATTCACAGATGACATGGTCTCATATACAAAAAATCCTAAAGAATTCACAAAAAACTATTAGAACTAATAAACAAATTAAACAAAGTTAAAGTTGTAGGATACAAGATAAACACACAAAAATAAGCTGTATTTCTATTTACTAGCAATGAACAACCTAAAAAAGAAATTAAGAAAACAATTCCTCGGACTTCCCTGGTGGTGCAGTGGTTAAGAATCTGCCTGCCAGGGGGCTTCCCTGGTGGCGCAGTGGTTGAGAATCTGCCTGCCAATGCAGGGGACACGGGTTCGAGCCCTGGTCTGGGAAGATCCCACATGCCGCGGAGCAACTGGGCCCGTGAGCCACAACTACTGAGCCTGCGCGTCTGGAGCCTGTGCTCCACAACAAGAGAGGCCGCGACAGTGAAAGGCCCGCGCACCGCGATGAAGAGTGGCCCCCGCTCACTGCAACTAGAGAAAGCCCTCGCACAGAAACGAAGACCCAACACAGCCAAAAAAAAAAAAGAATCCGCCTGCCAATTCAGGGGAGACGGGTTTGAGCCCTGGTCCGGGAAGATCCCACATGCCGCGGAGCAACTAAGCCCGTGTGCCACAGCTACTGAGCCTCTGCTCTAGAGCCCGTGAGCCACAACTACTGAGCCCGCGTGCGACAACTACTGAAGCTCACGTGCCTGGAGCCCGTGCTCCGCAACGAGAAGCCTGTGCACCGCAACAAAGAGTAGCCCCCGCTCGCCACTAGAGAAAGCCCGCGTGCAGCAACAAAGAAAGACCCAACGCAACCAAAAATAAATAAATATTTAAATATTAAAAAAAAAAAGAACATAGAGATTTACCTTCACAACCTTGGATTTGGCAACAGTTTCTTAGATATGACACCAAAAGCATGAGCAGCAAGAGAGAAAATAGATAAATTTGCCTTCATCAAAATTAAAACTTTTGTGCATCAAAGGACACTATCAACAGAGCGAAGAGACAGCCCAAATAATGAAAGAAAGTACACACAAATCATGTATCTGATAAGGGTGTAGTATTAGGAGACATAAAGAACTCTTACAACTCAACGAAAAGACAAACAACCCAATTAAAAAATGGACGATGGACTGGAATGGACATTTCTCCAAAGCTATATAAATGGCCAACAAGTACATAAAAAGTTGCTCAACATCATCAGTCATTAAGGAAATGCAAATCAAAATCAAAATGAGACACCACCTCACAACCACTAGGATGGCCATAATAAAACGAAATGGAAAATAAGTGTTGGAGAGGATATGGAGAAATCGGGACCCTCTCACACTGTTGGTGGGAATGTAAAATGGTGCAGCTACTGTAGAAAACAGTTTGGTGGTTCCTCTGTAAGTTAAACATAGAATTACCATGTGACCCAGCAATTCCACTCCTAGTTATCAAGATATACCGCAAGAATGAAAACAGGTGCTCAAACAAAAACTTGTATACAAATGTTCATAGCAGCATTACTCATAATAGGCAAGAAGTGGAAACAACTCAAATGTCCACTAACAGATGAATGGATAAGCAAATTGGGATATATTCATACAGTGGAATATTATTCGGTTGTAAAGAAAAATGAAGTTCTGACACACACTACAACATGGATAAACCTTAAAAACATTATGCTAAGTGAAAGAATCAACACAAAAGGCCACATACTGTATGAATCCATTTACATAAAAAATCCACAACAGGCACATTCACAGAGACAGAAGAAAGACTAGCTGTTGCCAGAGGCTAGGAGCAGCGGATAAGGGGGAGCGACTGCTAATGGGCACAGGGTCTCCATCCAGGGTGATAAAAGAAGTTGTGCAACTAGACAGTGGGGATGGTCGCACAGCACTGTGAACACACTTAATGCCAAGGAACAGTACAGGTTAAAAAGGTAAATTTTATGTTGTGTATTTTTACCACAATTTAAAAAAAAGCAGTTAGCTACTCTGCATGGATCCCCTTCCTGCCTCCGCCGAAAAAAGACTGGGGCATAAAGCCAAGGGCTCTCTAGACCAGAGGGTAAGAGGCACAGCTGAGTTCTAGAATGCATTCCTGTAAAGGGGGATAAGTGAGCACTTCCTTGCTCATCTGTGGAGGCCACAGCCCCACTCTTCTACCCGACTTCTAAAACGAGGCAGGAGGCTGGAAAGCCCGTCTTTGGGAATCTAACAAGTCCAGTAAAAGGCCCTGAAGACAATGACACGGAGCGTCCCTCGAAGTAACCCCACCCGTCTTCCTAGCCAACAGTGACAGGACCAGCGCAGGTGCAGAGAACTTCCCAAGGGCTGGGCAGGGTCCCGCTCTCGGCTAAGCGAGTTCAACCAAGATCACCTGACGTTTCAGGACAGGCGGGCTCAAGCCAGCGAACACTCGGGCCACGGACGGAGACTGAGACGCCACGGCATTTAGAAACAAGAACATGTTACTAAATTTTAGAGGAAAAACAATAACCACCAAAAACCTCTGAGAAATTTAAACTCTGATGGCCCAAATAAAACGCTCAACACATAAGTTAGAAAACTGAAAAATCTAAAACTCGAACAAGAAGACAAAGCTGGAAAATGGGAGAGAAAGATGAAAAAATAGAAAACCGGTCCAAGAGGTCCAGTGCCCCAGTACAGTAGCATTTCCAAAACACACAGAAAAAAGATTAAGAAAAAAGAAGAGAAAACTGTCAAACCAAATAAGCTGAGAAAATTCCCCAGAACTACCCAACCGTCCCGCGTTTCCAGACTTAAAGGAACTCTGAGGAGTCCAGCGAAATGGACGAAAATAGACCCGAACCGCTCACGTTTCCGAGCTGGGAGGGCGGAGCGAGGGAACGGGTCGTGCACGGAGGACCTGGCACAGGACCCGGCACCGAGCTGGGCCCGCCCGACGTCAGCGGCCTCCGCGGGCAGCGGCGGGCACGCGCGACCCCCGGGCAGAGCGCCGAGCCTGGGCACGCGAGCCGGGCAGCCGGCGTGGGGTGCGACGTCCCGGGGCCGCGCCGGGTGCCGGCAGGCAGGGGTCGGCGGGCCGGGGAGGGGGCGCCGTAGTGGGGGGAGGGGAGCTGACGGGGGCGCGCCCGGGTTGGGGAGGGGGCTTGGGGGCGTTGAAGAAGGACCGGCTGAGGCAGAGGGCGCCTGGGGGCAGCGGACTGAGGAGGAGCGGGCTGAGGGGGAGGGGACTGAGGCGCCGGGGCGGCGACGCCGGGCTGAGAGGGGGCGCGGGGGCAGCGGGGCTGAAACGCCGCGGCCGTTGGCGGCCCTAGCGGGGGCCGCGACCCACCCGCGCCCGCGCCCGCCACGAGGGACGCCCGGGCCCCGGCCCCACTCCGCCGGGACCCCCGCCCCGGCCCCTGGCTGCCGCTCACCTGCCTCGCGCCGCCGCTGTCGCTCCCCCCAGCAACCGCCGCCTGAGGCCTCGTCTGCACCGCCCAGGCCCCGCAGACTGTGCCTCTGCCAGCCAATCGCGCGCCGCGCCTGGGAGAAACGCGGACGTCCACCAATCACGGGCGCGCCACTCGGAGCTCCTCGGCCAATGCGGAGGCGGCCTACCTAGGCGCCCAGCCAATCGAGAACTGTTGCCGAGCCGTGGGGCGGGGAAACGGGCGGGGCTCCGAGGCGGTGCGCGGCGCGAAGGGGGCGGGGCGAGAGAGCCGGGAGGAGGGGCGCAGGGGCCCCAGTCTCAGGGAGGGTTTGTGTCCAGAGGAGGACGCCGGTCTGGGCCGGCAACAGCCAGGCCGGCCCGCGCCGTGGCCACGATCCCTGCAACACCCGTCCCTGCGCTCCGTGGCTGTTCTCGAGCCCCCGCCCCCAACACCCAGTACCTGTGCGGTCTCCGAGCTCCGCCCGCGTCCCCAGGTGTGCGCGCCGGGCCGCAAGTGCGCTCTTCCGAGGCGGGAGGTGGCGGAGCTGGGCCCTGCGGCTGCTGCCCCGGGGCCTGCCGAGGACACCTGCGCCTTCCTGACTTGCACGCTCCTCCACCCACGGACCACACAGATAACAACAGGCCACTTTTGGGTGGGGTTTTGCAGTGGCTGAGCCCTGCCCTTTACTATCTCTTGGAGTTTCACAACGGACTTGCCAGGTAGATAAGGAAGCTATTATGATCCTACTTTACAAAAGAGGAAACGGGGCTCCAGCGGGTTAGAGGGCAGGTGAGGGCGGGAAGAGCCTACCACATTGCCCGCTCAGGAAAAGACTTCCAGCGCTGCAAAGGAAAAACCAGTTGCAAGGGCCATTTTAATGAGAACATATTTATTACAGTAATGGCAATGGACTAATGCGATGTTAGCTGGCTGTCCTTGTAGGGTTTATGAAGAAAAAGGATGGCCTTTTTCTTCTCTTAGCTTATTAACTCACAGCACAGGGGCTGTGTCTTTAGCTGAGCTTGTAGGAAGTCTCATCCCTGGTATAAATTTTACAGATGCCGGTAGGTGTTTCATAAGCAGGGTAGGTGTTCATCAGGAGCATTGGCAGAGAGAGGAGAGAAGGTTGTGTCTTTTGAGTGTTGCCTGGGAGGGCGGGGTTGGACTGAGGAGAATAAAGATCCGGATGAAGTCTAGGCCTGTGTTGTCTAGAGTAGCTACTGGCCACATGTAACTGTTGATCACTGGAAACGTGGCTAGCCCGAACTGAGGCGAGCTGTGTGTGTATAAAACAGAATTTTGAAGACTAAGTATGAAAAAGAAGGTAAAATACCTCACTAATATTTTAAAATATTGCTTATGTGTTAAGTTGTAATATTTTGGATATGTTGGTTAAATAAAACATTATCAAATTAATTTCATCTGTTTCTCTCTGCGTTTTTAATGCAGCTACTAGAAAATGTGAGATTTCATAGGTGGCACTCATGGTGTTTCTAGCGGACAGCAGTGTAGACATCCGCGGACACTTCTGGGTAAGGATTCCACAGGGAAGGCAGATCACAGAATCAATCTTCTTCCTCCCGATAATTACGAAATGACCAAGACCAGCTCAAAAGAAGAAAAGATATTTCACCGGCAACAACGAACAGGGAAGGGTGCAGAGCCACGTGCCATAAGGCCAAAGGAGGGGACAAGATACTGGCGGGGCTCCATGGGACCCCCAGTACATGGTGAAAGGAAGCTCACGAAATCCTGAGGGTCCCGCCAAGTTTGAGAGGAACAGCAGAGGATGGCAGGCAGCATCGGGAAAGGCACGAACAAGCCTTTGAGGGTAGAAGCCCGTGCTTCCCATCCTGGGCCGGTGGCGGTGCGAGGCAAGGCCAGCAGCCTCTCAAATCACTTCAGCCCCACCCGCTCCCACCCCAGCTCAGAATCCGGAATCTGAATGCCTCTCAGCCTTGGTGAAGGTGGGCACCAAGGCTGGGCTCACCATTTAGGCCTCCGGGCTGGGGGGTGGGGAGCGGCGGGGGGAGGTGGGGGGACACGGGGGGACGGGGAAATGTCCCTGGCAAAAAAACAACAGAAACAGTCCCTTAGAACACTCACCAGCAAGAGGAAACAAGCAGGACAAGATGCCCTGATGGAGGAAGCAGTAGCTGCCAGCCCCCCACCTCCAGCACACAGTGAGGGAAGGAAACCCATGACTCTCCCTGCTCTTGTCTCCTCCACCTGCGGGGAAAGAGGCTGCAACCAGGGACAGACCCCCCTGGTGCCGACTCAGGTGAGCGCCTGGAGGTCTTCTCTGGAGGGACTGCGCCCACCCTGACCACTTGCATCTCGTTTGTGCTGGCTTCTGCCGGCTTCAGCTGGTTGGTATTGGTCTGTGCCGGTGGGTGGGTGTGAATGAGTTCACCTGGCACTGCAGCTGCTCCGGGCCCTTCAGCACGGCCACAGTCACCTGGAGAGCACCCAGCCCTGCTCCTCTGGAGGCCGAGGCCCGAGCAGGAAGAGACTTCCCCATAGGCACCGCCAGGGGCATCGGGAGTCCTCCCTCCCCTCGCCGTGCTGGCCCCGCTCCCATGCTCTCTGCCTTCCCTCACCCTCTTGCTGTGGGCCTCCTACTCCACGAAGTCTTCCCCGCTCACCTGGCCCACCTGTGCCCCTTGACTTTGACCCCAGCGTGCTCACCTGGACAGCTTCTTGGGCACTTACTCCCAGTCTTCCTTCTTATTGGGACCGCATTAATTTAACATGTTTACTGGATGCCTACTGTGTGCCCTGTACTTAGTAGGTGTCGGGATCCACCACTGAAAATCAAGTTTGCTGCCCACCTGACACACCTACTTTCCAGTGGGAAGAGCCTTGCGCAACAGATACGTGTGTTTGTGCGTGTGTCTTCTGCTTACTGAGTGAGAATTCACTACTCAAGAAAGCAAAATGGGTGGAAACACTGGTTTCTAGATGGAAAAACAAAAGAATTCTTCAGGTGACAGGTAGTTGGAGTGAGACAATCACAGTGCAGGAAGTTAACCTGGAACCTTATGTCTTATGGAGTTAAATCACAGGAGGGAAGAGAAAACTCCAAGAACAAAGCTAGTTTTCCTTGAAAAAGAAAACAGCGCTCACAGTGTCATATGTGCAGACGGGGCATGAAATGTACTCAGGAAATGACAAGCTGTTAACTGAAAAATGTAGGTTCTATATGATTCCATGTGTGTATAGACACACACACACACACACACACACACACACACACACACACGGCACAGAAAATTGCCAGTGATTCTATCCAAGTAGGCGCATTGTAAATTGTTTTCTTATTTGACTTAACCTGTATTTTGCACAAAATACTGAGAAATTTTTAGAAATTTTAGAAGTTTAGAAATGTTAAACTATGGAAAAAGTACAGTAATATGCACCCTGACTCCACTGTCCTAAATTAACAACTACTAATATTTTGCCGTTTTCTCATTGAAATTTTATTTTTAAAGAAATAAAACTAGATTCCAGATGAATGAACACCTAAATGAAAGGAACACTACGGGGGCTTCCCTGGTGGCGCAGTGGTTGAGAATCCGCCTGCAAATGCAGGGGACACGGGTTCGAGCCCTGGTCCGGGAAGATCCCACATGCCGCGGAGCAACTAAGCCCGTGCGCCACAACTACTGAGCCTGCGCTCTAGAGCCCGCAAGCCACAACTACTGAAGCCCGCGAGCCACAACTACTGAAGCCCGCGTGCCTAGAGCACATGCTCTGCCACAAGAGAAGCCACCACAATGAGAAGCCTGCGCACCGCAACGAAGAGTAGCCCCCGCTCACCACAACTAGAGAAAGCCCGCGAGCAGCAACAAAGACCCAACACAGCCAAAAATTAAATAAATAAAAAAATTAAATTAAAAAAAAAAAAAAGGAACACTACGATGTCAAAAGAAAATAATGAAGGAGGCTCTGTTTCCCAGGGGTGGGGAAAGATTTCTTAAACCTCAAAAGCACAGACCTTATGATGAAACACTGATGGATCTGATTACATCAAAATGAAAGATGTCTGCTCAATAAAGATACCGCGAACAAGCCAGCAGACAAATGACAGGTCAGAAGATATCTGCCATCTTTAAAAGACAAGGAGTTACTGTTTAGAATATACAAGGAGCTCCTGCAAACCAACAAGAAAAAGAGGAATGCAATAGGAAAATGGGCAAAGGATGGGAACAGGCAATCCACAGAAAAAGAAACAAATGCATGACAAGAATATAATATAGAGTCGCTTCAGCCCATTAGTAATCAGAGAAATGCAAATTCAAGTAACTCCATACCACTCTACCCCCATCAGACTGGCAGCAACCAGAGTGGACAGCACCGAGTACTGGCGGGCATGTGGAGGGCCCAGCTCAGGGGGAGGGGCCCTGGAGCAGTCAGGCTCACAGAGACAGAAAGGAGGAGGGTGGGCACCAGGGGCTGGAGGAGGGGGATGGGGGTTAGTGTTGAATGGGGACAGAGTCTCAGTTTGGGAAGATGAGAAAGTTCTGGAGACGGACGGTGGTGGTGTTGCACAACGATGTGAATATTGTTAATACCCCTGAACTGGACACTGAAAAATGGTTAAGATGGTAAATGTTATGTGAATTTTAGTACAATTTTGTGGCTTCTGGAAAGCAGCCTCCCCGAGGTACCTCCTGTGGATGAAATCCTCCCACTGATTATAAAATCCACCTGCTTGGGGGCTTTAACCATTCCAAGGGGAAAGGGCAGCATGAAAATAGTGACCCAGGAGCCAGATGGGCCAGAATGAAGGCTGCTCCCAACGTGGGGCACAGGTGTCCAGACTCGTGTAACCAGGAGTGAAGATGCTGGGAGGTTTCAGCTCCCCAGGGATCTCTCCTGTGCCCTCTGCAGCCCCCACCCCTTTCCACCGCCTGTCCCTAGCCCCTGGAAACCACTAGCCTGCCTTCCTTTCCTGAAGTTTTGTCATTTCAGAAATGTTGTATAGGGACTTCCCTGCTGGTCCAGTGGTTAAGACTCCACACTCCAAATGCAGGGGGCCCGGGTTCGATCCCTGGTCAGGGAACCAGATCCTACATGCATGCCACAACTAAGAGCCCACATGCTGCAACGAAAGGTACCGCACGCTGCAATAAATATCCGACATGCCGCAAGTAAGACCCGGCACAGCCAAATAAATCAATAAATCAATAAATATTTTTTAAACAACGTTATATAAATGGTATACGGTATGTCAACTTTTGAGGTTGGCTTTTTTTTTTGGCTGTGTTGGGTCATCGTTTCTGTGCGAGGGCTTCCTCTAGCTGCGGCAAGCAGGGGCCACTTTTCATCGCGGTGCGCGGGCCTCTCACTGTCACAGCCTCTCTTGTTGCGGAGCACAGGCTCCAGACGCGCAGGCTCAGTAGTTGTGGCTCACGGGCCTAGTTGCTCCGCGGCATGTGGGATCTTCCCAGACCAGGGCTCGAACCCGTGTCCCCTGCATTAGCAGGCAGATTCTCAACCACTGCGCCACCAGGGAAGCCCCGAGGCTGGCTTTTTAAACTCGGCATGATTCCCTGGAGATTCACTCGTCAGTATGTTTATCAGTATTTGGATCTGTGTGGTTTTTTTTTTTTTTTTTTTTTTGGCTGCACCACGTGGCTTGTGGGATCTTAGTTCCCCGACCAGCGATTGACTCTGGGCCCATGGCAGTGAAAGCTTGGAGTCCTAACTACTGGACCACCAAGGAATTCCCATGGATCTGTTTTAATGCGAGACTTTTTAAAGGGAGGTTGCAAACACGATAGGACTAATCAATTGGACCACGACGTGGATCTTTCTGTCGTGGTGAGTAGGGCGCTGTCCCTCCTCCTGTCCCTCTCTGACGACACTTCTCTGAACTTTGGGGACACCCTTCTCTCATGCAGCAGGAAATGGGACGCAGACAAACGTACACTTCACGCTGACTGGCAGCCCTGTTCTCCTGAAGCCACGACACCCGGACTCCCAGGGTCATCCATGTGATGACGACGTCCTGACAGCATCAGGGCTTAGACTTGTGGGGACCCGTTCCCGTTCTCAAAAGGTGCCCACCCTCCTGGTGGCCGCAGACATATCCTGGTGACCGGCTGTTTATGCATCAGGTCCTTTGCATCTGTGAGTTTATCACACAGGCTCCCATGTCTCAAATGTCCATCCTTAAACGCCCCGAAGCGTACTGGAAGTCTCCGTAAGGTAAACCTCTCCTTCTCGGGGATGTGGCTGTAAGGCAGAGGTAACTGAGATTTGAAATCAAAGTGGGATTCTTTTGAGTTCTGAAGCATTTGTTGTCATACAGGGAGTGTTTTTGCCTGTGGTGAGTCACTGTCACAATCTACACAGACCATCACACAACCAGGTGCAGCCAGTTCATCCACATGTGGCCTCTTCAAAGACCCTCCAACCGGCTGGAGAAAAGCATATGAACCTCTGTCTTCCTGTAGGCCCTGAGTCCGTTCTCATCCCTCAGGTATTTCCAGACTAGAGGAGGGCACTCCTTTCCTGCACCGTGAGCGATAGGCTTTGACGGCAACCAGCACGTGCACGTCTTCTCTCTGACCGCCAACAACGACAGGTATCTTGTAGGAAGTATCTGAGAGGCTTCTGCTTCCATTTCTATGGTCAGAAATCTCCTTGCTTCTGCATATTCAGAGGAAAGTGAAAGGTGACCCAAACTTTCCTTATGAAAAGCCCAACATTGCAGGTAGGCAGATCTCACCTTTATGGGCAGGGTTGTGTGTAAGGGCTGGAGGACGCTTAGCAGCTAAAGTCTGTTCATTTCTTTGGTAAGAAGGTCACTGACCGGACTTCCCTGGTGGCGCCTGCCAATGTGGGAGACACGGGTTCGAGCCCTGGTCCGGGAAGATCCCACATGCCACGGAGCAACTAAGCCTGGGCGCCACAACTACTGAGCCTCCACTCTAGAGCCTGCGAGCCACAACTACTGAAGCCCGTGCGCCACAACTACTGAAGCCCACGCGCCTAGAGCCCATGCTCCGCAACAAGAGAAGCCACCGCAATGAGAAGTCCGCGCACACAGCAACGAAGAGTAGTCCCCGCTTGCCGCAAGTAGAGAAAGCCTGTGCGCAGCAACAAAGACCCAATGCAGCCAAAAATAAAATAATAAAAAATAAATTAAAAAAAAAAAAAAGATCACTGACTGACGGAGTTTGCCAGAGTTTACCTTTGCACTGGCACCAAACACGCAGACGGATAAGCACAGTTGAGTTTGTGGACAAGATAATGACAATCTTTGTTTTATGTATTCTGCAGTCTCATTAAACTCTTCACAGACATCAAGAAGACAATTTGAAACTCCTTTCTTCCAATCAAAGCAGCTAAGAGCTGGAAGAACAGTGTTTTGTTGCCAGGATCGCATGGGTCTCATTGGGGTGAGATCTGAAGGGTCAGCTCTACTCTGTCAGGGCAGGAGACACATCTCTTAGCAAAATCTTAGTTCCAATCTCAGAATGCGGAAATGTCACTTTACTCAGCTCCACAGGGCATGAAGGGACAATGCGTCCCCAAGCTGCTGCAGTGGCTACTGACCATCTGTGGCTTTGGAGAGACAAATAAGTTGTGGCTGGTTTACAAGAACTTTCCTGTCACATCAGGGACTCGAGGTCAGTCCCCTCCTGTGCCTTCATCCCCCTCCATTTGAAAATCCATATCCAGATCTGTGCAACCCCACAGCCTGAGGCTTTAGCCACTATGCAAACTGCCACACTCATAACCACAGTTTAGAAAACATAAGAAAGTATTTAAAAATTTTTTTAAAACCCATAGATCACTTTGATCCCATCACCCAGAGGTAACTTTTGTAAACATTTTTATGTCTGTTCTGTCACTTTCTGTGTACATATGCGTACATTTTTATAGAAGTGCACCCTGTATATGCCGCTTTGCAGTCTGCTTCTCCACCTAGGATGCCCGTGGACATTCTTCTCCGTCCACAGACAGAAGTCAAGCTCTCAGTGCAGAGAAGAACTGAGCACAGGCAGTTTCTCCTCTTCTCACCTAAGGCTTCCTTGAAAGGATTAGTGGAGAAGCACAGAAAGGAGGTGGGTGGGGACGGGAGGCGTCAGTAGATGAGAGCATTCAGCAAATCTGGGCAAGGAGAAAAGCAGTTAGAAGAGTGGTCGAGGGAGCAGCACCCCAGAATAGGCACGGGGGTGGGGAGGGGGCTGGGGTGGCCTGGGCAGAGGCGGGGGCTTGTCTGTCCTGGTCTCGGAGGCTCAGCTTCGGGGTGGGGCTGGCACCGGGGATTAACCAGAGCTCTGGGCGGAACAACTGTTCCCTCCCAAGTGCAGGCCACAGAGCAACTGGCAGCTGGCCTGGCTCGCTGGTCCAGAAGCCAGATTTCTCTTCTCCAAACAAATCAAGCAAACTGCTTGGTGCTTTTAGAGTGGGGCGGGGCTCCCCAAGGAATTCCTCCATCGGTCCGGCACCTGGTAACCCTTACCCTTGGACAGGACACTCCCATCAACCTTTCTATTTAGAGGAGAGGCCTGTCAAGGAAACTGAGTTAGCTGGAATAACCAAGTAAGATCTGACCACATCGAGTGATGGGAAAGATTCAGTTCCATTCAGGGTGAATGGAATTCTCATACACTTCTGGTGGGACCGTCAAATGTTACAACTACTCTGGAAAACAGCTCAGCAGTTTATAATATAGTTAAGCCTACACTTTTTATGCCATCCAGCGATTCCACCCCTCGGCATTCGCCCAGGCAAAATGAAGACGTATGTCCATGCAGAGACTTGTACACGAACATTTCTAGCAGCATTATTCAAAACCGAACTGGAAGCACCCAAACGTCCCTCAACTGATGAACAGGTAAAAAATTGTGATACAACGGAATACGACTCAGCAATAAAAATGGAATGAATAACTGATACATGCAAAAGTGTGGATAAGTCTCAACAACACTGTGTTGAGCATGACAATATAGAAATGACATTGTCATCTGTAATGTCAGAAAGCAGATCAGTGGCTGCCCAGGGCCTGGCTGTGGAGTGGGGTTTGACTGGGAAGGGTACCAAAAAAACTTTTGGGGGTAATGGAAATATTCTATATCTTGATTGTGATGGTAATTACACAACTGTATATATTTGTCAAAACTCATCAAAATATACACTTAAAATGGGACCATTTCATTGTATGTAAATTAAATTTGAATAAAATTCACTTAAAGAAAAAGAGACTTGGGACTTCCCTTGGTGGTGCAGTGGATCAGAATCCGCCTGCCAATGCAGGGGACACGGGGTGGATCCCTGGTCCGGGAAGATCCCATGTGCCGCGGAGCAACTAAGCCTGCGCACCACAATGAAGAGTAGCCCCATCTCGCCGCAACTAGAGAAAGCCCGCGCGCAGCAACAAAGACCCAACGCAGCCAAAAACAAAAACAACAAAACCCAGAGACTTAAAAAGTAAATGGTGAAAATAAAAAGGTCAATAGAATACTTAGAAAATAAAGCCAAATAATTATCTTAGGACATAGAAGAAACAACCCAAAAAGAAAAAGAGGAGGAAAAGGAGAAGAAAATAGGTGAGAAATGATGGAGCTGTGGAGGATGGTCCAGGATGTTCAACTTCATGTACACAGAAGTTCCAGAATTAGAGAATAGAGAAAACAGAGAGAAAGTTCTTAAAAACAAAGAAACAAACAAACAAAAAATTGTAGAAAATGAAAGGGCCCCTCAAGCACAGATCAGGGTGAATGAAAAAAAAAATCCCCATCTAGACTTGTTCTTGTGAAATTTCAGAGTATTAGGGATAAAGAGACATCTTAAAAGCATCTGGAGATAAAATTCCAGTGACTCCTCCAAAGGAATGACCGTCAAACTGTCAACTGCAAGATAATGATAGAGCTGTGCCTTCAAAATCCTGAGGAAAAATTTGGAATCTAGAAACCGGTGCCAAGTTATGAACGCAAATTAAAGGCCTTTTTAGATATGCAAAGACATCCCTTTCTGAGGATGTGCTTATAACGTACTTCAGCATACGAAGCCAGAAACCAAGAACAGGAGAAGCACGGGACCAGTGGGCCATGGGTGATGTCCGCAGTGAACGTCGGGCAGCGGGCCTGACAGCAAAGAGGCCAGGGGCTCTGGGACAGACAACCGCAGGGAAAAAGGCAGGCTGTGGGGGCTTCTACGATCTACAAGCAAAGCATGAAAAAGCATTTTCAATCTGTTCTAACCGTAAAGAGCAATCTTGACAACGTACAAGTAAAAGTCTGGGTGATGGGAGTTGGGAGGAGGGTGGAAGGCGGAGAGGCAGAGGAAAGGACAGGACTCCTGTCTTCCCTTGGGGGAAAGGATAGCGATACCGTCCGAAGCTGGCGGGACAAGATATAGAGATTTAAGGATTGTATATTGTTTAACGCCACACAGGTACTCGAGGAAAACCTACAAGAATAATAGAATTATAATAAATGGAGGTGGGACGAGACGTGAAGGGGTAAGTGAGAATATGTTCTCTACCCTCACCTGATGTGGTCCTGACGTCTGACTCTTGCCGTCTGTCCAATCTTGCCTCCTACCGTCTTCCTCTCGATCATTCGTAAGCTCCCTGACTTGTCTCCTTGCTGTTCCTCCAACTTGCCGAGTTTGTCCCTGCTCAGGGCATTGGTACCTGCCAAGCCAGTAGAGACAGGTTGGGCGGCTGAGATTCCACAGAACCACATTCATCCCAGCATCTCACCAGCTCGCGCCTTCCTGAGCCACAAGGGTCAGCCCTGATGCTGAAGGTCCCTTGCTCACCTGGTCCAAGAGAGTGGTAAATTCACCCTTGTCCACTTGTACTTTGCAAAAATAGTATACAGACTTCCCATGTACTCTTTGCCTCATTTCCCCCAGTGTTAACATTATTATGTCTTATACCTTAAACACTTTAAAAAAAATTATTTATTTTTTTATTAAGGTAACTGAGAATACTTAAAAAATTTTTTTATCCATTTATTTGGCTGCTCTGGGTCTTAGTTGCAGCATGCAGGATCTTCGCTGCGGTATGTGGGATCTAGTACCCTGACCAGGGATCAAACCCGGGCCCCCTGCATTGGGAGCATGGAGTCTTAACTGCTGGACCACCTGGGAAGTCCCTATACCTTCATCGCTCGGTTAAGGTGTTTTGGTCAAGTCTCTCCACTGTGATCCCTTTGTAATTAAAAAATATCTTGGGGCTTCCCTGGTGGTGCAGTGGTTAAGAATCCGCCTGCCAGTACAGGGGACAAGGGTTCGAGCCCTGGTCCAGGAAGATCCCACATGCCGCGGAGCAACTAAGCCTGTGCACCACAACTACTGAGCCTGCGCTCTAGAACCGGGAGCCACAACTACTGAGCCCACGTGCCACAACTACTGAAGGCCGCGCGCCTAGAGCCCATGCTCTGTCACAAGAGAAGCCACCAAAGTGAGAAGCCCGCGCACCGCAACCAAGAGTAGCCCCCGCTCACCGCAACTAGAGAAAGCCCGCACGTGGTAACGAAGACCCAACGCAGCCAAAAATAAATAAATAAATTTATTAAAAAAATTATCTTGGGGGAGATATTTGAAGCAATAATCTGTCTCAAAAGTTTTGCCCACTAATCTTAGAATCCATCAGTAGATCTTGCCTGGGACAATTATTACTGTGGTGTGTTTGCCTAATGCTGATTTTCTATCTCTCTCATTCCTACTATATCTATTGGAATACTTTTGTAAGGAAGGGCTGTCCTTCCTCCCCCACTTATTTATTCTTTTTTTTTTTTTTTTCTTTTTGGCCGCACTGCGTGGCTTGTGGGATCTTAGTTCCCCGACCAGGGATTGAACCCAGGCCCTTGGCAGTGAGCGCTAACCCTGGAGTGCCAGGGAATTCCCTATTTATTCTTTCTTTATATCACTATGGACTCGTGGATATTTACATTATTCTGTAACTCATAAGCAAATAGCATTATTATTAATTTTGCCACTCATATAGTTCCAGCTTTGGCCACTAGGAGCTCCTTCAGGTTGGCTGCTGAGTCCCCATCCTTTTTGGAGCACTTCCTTACTTTCTGGCAATGCAGGACACGCCAGGCTCATCTTGGACTTTCCCTGCCCTAGCCCTGGAATCAGCCACTTAAGCCCATGTATAGGTGTTGCTTGACTTGGAGCGCTCTCTACCCCAGGTACGAAGAAAGGAAGCGGGTGTGGTGAGAAGGAAGGGCACCCCTGCCCTCTCCTTCTCCCGCCCCTGGACCCGGAGACAGGTTCTCCCCGGCTCCCTGTTCTTCCCTTCAGGAAGGGTGGTGCTAACAGCAGGTGGGGTGGGCTCTTGGTGGACCGCGCCCCGCTGCCCCCCGTCAGTATTCCCCAGCTGTGTTTGGGGTGTAGAGCTTGTGCTCAGAACGTCATCGGAAGAGGGTGGGCTAACTGCCAGCCGCGAAAGCTACGGTCTGTTAGCATCCCGAGCCCCCACTCACCGGCCCCTGGTCCCCTTCCAAATCTCTGGGGGCCGGAGGACAGTGGGAGGGGAGCCCCAACTGGAGGAATGGGAGTCCAATCCCTACCGGCTCGAAGACTTTCTTACTAAGTCACAAGCTTAGGACATGAAAAATTCATTTTTTTTCCAGGTCGTTCTGATCAGTATTTATCTCTATCTGTGTTTCAACTCTGACGTTTAATCTTGCTGCTCAAACTGGCTTAAGCTAAACAGGTTTCGGGGACTCAACTGAAAAGACGTGGTAGGACCGCAGGTGCAATTTGACGAGCGTTCCGGTTCCATTTCTCATCAAAATAACAACCGCCACAGCGGCGCGCCCCGACTGGACCCCCCAGCCACTGAGGAGCGGCGACGCCTGCGGGCCGCTCCGGGAACCTGCCGCGCTCCGGCGGGGCTGCACGGGGAGGGGAAACTCGGCGGGGGCCACGTGACCCAGACTCGGCCAATCGGGGCCGCCGCCGCCGCCGCCAGGACACAAGGCCGCGGGCGCTTCTGCGCACGTCCGGCCCGGGGCCGCGCCGGCGCCCCGGATTGGCCGAGGCCGGATTACGCGGCCGCGCCCTCGCCGCAAGGTCGGCTGCAAGGACGGCTGGCTGGGCCCGGGGCGTCCGTGAGTCGCGGCTCCGCGGCGATCTTGGGTGCGGCCGGGCCTGGCGGAGACGTGGAGGCCGTTAGGACGCGGGGCGGGAGGAGCGGGGCCCCCTGCCGGCGATGGATGCAGGGCCCGTCAGCGGCCGCGGGGATGGGGGTACTTTCTCTTCAGGCGAGGGCGGCGCGCACCTGCCGGAGGCGCGCAAGGAGGCCGGCCTTGGAGCTGCAGGCGGGAGGGGTGGCTGCGCGCCTGTGGGGGGCGGCGGGGGGCGGCGACGGCGGGGCCGGGGCCGTCAGCTCCGTCAGCTGCACCCGAGCGGGCGTCACCAGCGCCGCGTGCCCCGCGGCAGGAGGCCAGGCCGCCGGGGCTTCTGGGCCTCGGGCCGGAGTCGGTGGGAGAAATCCCGTCGCTGAACTGTTAGAAGATACATTTTTTTTTAGCATGTTTATTGGAGTATAACTGCTTTAGAGCGGTGTGTTAGTTCCTGCCGTATAACAAAGTGAATCAGTTATACGTATACATATATCCCCATATCCCCTCCATCTTGCGTCTCCCTCCCACCCTCCCTATCCCACCCCTCTAGGTGGTCACAAAGCACCGAGCCGATCTCCCTGTGCTGTGCGGCTGCTTCCCACTAGCTATCTATTTTACATTTGGTAGTGTATATATGTCCATGCCACTCTCTCGCTTCGTCCCAGCTTACCCTTCCCCCTCCCCGTGTCCTCAAGTCCATTCTCTATGTCTGCGTCTTTATTCCTGTCCTCCCGCTAGGTTCTTCAGAGCCATTTTTTTTTCCTTAGATTTCATAGATATGTGTTAGCATACGGTATTTGTTTTTCTCTTTCTGACTTACTTCACTCTGTAGGACAGCCTGTAGGTCCATCCACCTCTCTACAAATAACTCAGTTTCATTCCTTTTTATGGCTGAGTAATATTCCACTGTATATATGTGCCACATCTACTTTATCCATTCATCTGTCGATGGAAGAAGGTACGTTTTTATCTTGTAGGGATTTTGTACACCAAACTGAAATTCCTAATTTTAGTTTTGCCATTAAATGTCATTGAGGCTTTAAAGTCGTATGAGAAATGTTAACAGTAGCTTCTGAAACATTAATTTTATTTTGTTAATAATGGGAAGAGGTACAGGCTAAAGCACTTCCATGAGAGGTGTTAGTTGCTAAAGCTGTCATCCTGCCATGAAAACCAAGGCCACTTCTCAGGGCAAGTGAAGTCTTTCCAGGAGGGTCATTTTCAGCAGGTAAAGAGCTGTAGCCAGGCGAGCAGCAAGACTGATGGGTATGCTTATGTGAAAAAAATACCTCCTGCCTGGACATGCAGCCCCAAATAATCGATCCTGAGGCCGAAAATCCCAACTCAAATGCCTGTCTTGGGAGACTGGAAACGGGCCAGTGTTCTGTCCCAAACCCAGTCCCCCTACGTTAGTTTAAAAGGCCATTGTTGGGACTTCCCTGGCGGTCCAGTGGCTAAGACCCCGTGCTCCCAATGCAGGGGGCCCAGGTTCGATCCCGTCAGGGAACTAGATCCCACATGCCACAACTAAGAGCCCACATGCCGCAACTAAGAGCTCGCGTGCTGCAATGAGGATCCACGTGCTGCAGCCAAGACCTGGCGCAGCCAAATAAATAAACATTTTTAAAAAATTAAAGAAAGAAAAGGCCATTGTTGTCCCCACCTTTACATTTGCCATTTTCACCACTTCTCTTCACTCTCAATCTTAGCCAAAACTGTCAACTCCCTTTTTGAAGAATGGAAATGTAAAGGAACTAATGTAAAGTCCTAGAGGATAAAAGTGCCATCAGTTAGGCCAGGAAGAGAGCACCTAGATTTCTAAATGGATTCTTCTGTCTGCAGTTACCATGTGTTGTCAGCTGACAATGGGCACTGCTTTGCCTCTTCAAATTACACTTTTCCAAAACATTCTGAAAACCCTGCACAAGCACCTAAGAACGACGGAGCAAGTGCTTTTGCCTTTGGGACAGGCTCCAGGCCTGTGTCCCAGCCAGCTCCTGAAGCCATCACTTGCTTGTGGGGAGAGTCACAGGAAGGAGGCTTAGACCCCAGGGAGAGAGGCTGAGGGGTAATGGAGGCTGCTGCCTCCCTACTGAGATAGCAGCCGGTAGTGGAGAGGCAAGCCTTTGCTTGGTAAGGGGACACAACGCTTCCTGCTCCTGCCTGGGGAAGGCAGCCTCTGAGAGCACTTGGTCTTAGCTTTGGCCTTCCAAACTCAGCCAATGATTGTTTTTAGTTTTGGTATTTTCAATTATGAAAAAGTTCACACAAAATCCACACATACACAAGTAGAGAAAAGAGTACAACAGGTCCCTAAACATCCATCATTAGTTCAGTGGTTAAAAAGAACCATAGAATAGCTTTGCCTGTTCTAGAAGTCCAGTAAAAGATGCACTCCTTCACATCTGGCTTATTTCAGCCTAATGTCTGTGACAGCCACCCATGTTGCAGTGTTTAGTTTCTTTTGATTGCAGTCTAGTATTCTGTTGTATGGATATACTACAGTTTATCCATTCATAATTGTTGATGGACATTTGGGTGATTTCCAGTTTGGGGCTGGAATAAAGCAGCTATGAACACTTGGGTACAAGTCTTTGCATTTTCATTTCTCAACGAGACAACTTTTTGGTAAACCTTTTGCTTCGTCCTGAACATCCTTCCCTGGAATAGGGCTCTGGTTACACAGAAGAAACAGATGTGCTGACTTCGGAGCCAAGACCATCACCCAAGTCAGTCGGGTTTCTGATTTCTGAGTTAGTCTCAGCTGAGTTGTATTTTTGACTATGGAACACGTGCTCAAGAAAGTAAATTCAAAGGTACCAAGAGGCATAGACCCAACTTCCACTCCAGTCTCTCAGCCCTACAGGTCCCCTTCCCAGAGGCCACGACTCTTACCAGTTTCTTTTGTAACCGTCTAGAAATGTCTTATGCACATAAAAGCAAATAGGCAGCTCCTTCTCTCCTTTTACATATGCTGCATTCCATACACAGTGTAGTGTTCCTTGTTTTTTACAATTTTAGAGGTCATTCCATACTGGCACATATAGGGCTCCCTTTGGCTACTAAAAGGTAGGTGTTTCATCTTCAACCAAGCAACTCACCCTAGAACAAGGGTCCCCAACCAGGGAACCAGGGAACAAGGGTTCCCTGTTAGGAACCGGGCCGCACAGCAGGAGGTGAGTGGCGGGTGAGCTCCGCCTCCTGTCAGACCAGCAGCAGCATTAGATTCTCATAGGAGCGCGAACGCTACTGTGAACCGCGCGTGCGAGGGATCTAGGCTGCACGCTCCTTACGAGAATCTAACGCCTGATCTGAGGTGGAGCTGAGGTGGTGACGCTAGCGGCTGCAAATACAGATCATCATCAGCAGAGAGGTTTGCACAGAGAACGTAATAAATCAGTCGCTTGCGGACTCATCAAACTCCTATCAGTGAGTGGCAAGTGGAAAACAAGCTCAGGGCTCCCGCTGATTCTGCATTATGGTGAGTTTTATAATGATTTCATTATATATTACAATGTAATGATAATAGAAATAAAGTGCACAATAAATGTAGTGTGCTTGAATCATCCTGAAACTATCCCCTCTCCCCCTTCCGTGGAAAAACCATCTTCCACAAAACCGGTCCCTGGTGCCAAAAAGGTTGGGGACCGCTGCCCTAGAAGGATGTACCTTCATTTAGGTCACGGAAAGGAGATTTTAAAAGGAAGTAAAACTTGTTTTTGAACCACAGCATAGGTAGAGGCAAATAGATAAATTATCTTTATGAAAATAACTTTTTTAGCTTCTTAAATTCAGGAAATGAAAAATTTCCTGAATACAGCAAAAATTTCTTCCTAGATACAGCACAAAAAGCACAATCCATAAAAGAACAAATCAATAAATTAAACTTCTTTTGGGAATTCCCTGGCGGCCCAGCGGTTAAGACTTGGCGCTTTCATTGCCATGGGCCTGGGTTCGATCCCTGGTCAGGGAACTAAGATCCCACAAGCCGTGCGGCACGGCCAAAAAAAAATCACCTCTCATAGGCTGTTAAGGTCGTGTCAGGTGTCCTGACTCACTGCAGCGCTGCCTCTGAATAGTTCCCCTAACGACGCACAGAAACGAAAGCGCACCGCTAATGCTTCCGTGGCAGCCGCGTGGCAGCTGGGCTGGACAGCAGCTGGGGGGGGGGGGGCACCCAACCCACCTGCCTTGTGGGAGGTGAGGGGTCGAGCACGTGGTGTCCTCTCAGCCGTGACACTGAACGTCTGACCAAAGGTAGAAGATGGAGCTTCTTGCTGGATGTGAAAATGCGTGGTTCTCAAAGCAGGGGTCCCCATACTTTAGGGACATCGGAATCCCCCGGAGGGCCAGCTGCTGGGCCCCAGCCCATCGTCTCTGATTCAGTAGGTCTGGGCCAAGGCCTGATAATACGCATCTCTAAGAGGCTCCAGATGGTGCTGAGGAAGGACACGCAGAGGACACAGAGGGCAGAGGGCAATCAGGAAGCTGGGGGAAGACCACACCTGAGGGCATCCTCCATCCTTGTAGTCGTCAGCTACAGAAATGGGGTTTGGAGAGAAACTGGCTTCAGAGACTCGGAAGGGTCACTGCGGTCAGGAGTTGCGTCACCATGGGGCCGGGGGTGCAGTGACCCAGGTCTGTGCTGCAGGTTCAGTTCTCAGCCCTTCTCCAGGTCCGACCCCCACCCAGAGGGTGAGCCCTTGGAAGCCTTGCTGACACCCTTGTCTTAACTTGTTTGGCGCTCCTGCCACCCGGTGTCCAGACAGGGCACTACAATGAGCAGCGGGGACCCCTCAGTCCAAAGGCCCAGGATTCTTGAGCCTGCGATCACTGTGAGGTTAGATCTAAGGAAAAAAATGAGTCTCAATTTCAATTATCAAAATACACAAAGACAGGCATACAGAATAGTTATAATAAATATTTTAAGTTATATTTTCAAACACCAAAGCATAAATGTTAGTATTTGATTTTTGGAAAAAACACAGCATTTTTTTCCCCTTGTGTTAACATAAATATTTGGCTTATGGAAATAAAACTCACTTAAAATGAAATCTTTTAGGCACTTGGGGATAGAAAGTGCAGGAAAATATAATACAACTTTACTGTACTGCTACTTACAAGAGAGCAACCAAAATTATATCTGATTAAACATCCTATTTTCAACTGTCAGAATTACTGACCTAAGAAAAAATACTGTGACCAAATATATCCACATAACATTTTAAATTCCAGTGTATTTTAAATGGGAAAGATTTCACTGATAATAGTTCTTAAGATTTCAAATTCTTTTCAGTCTTTCACTGAGAGATATTAAGTTTCAGGAGAAAGAACATTTCTTTTAATCATTTTGTCTTTTTTCTTTTTAAATACTCAAGAACCTTCTCGGTGGGCATTTAAGCAAGAAAGAACCAATGAGCCATGAACCTAGCAGTGCACGTAGACTAAAAAAAAGAATGTGCTGATTTGGTATGAGAAGCTGACATTGAATTTGAAGTTGGCTGTCGGTTTCTGGCAGACCTCTCAGTGAATTGCATGAGTTAGCCATAAAGTACAGAAGCCACTCAGTGAAAGTCATTTATTTCAAAAACTGCTGGGTGTGAAGAATTGTCCCAGGAGAGCACTGGCCGTGGTGCTGAGAGAATACATTCTTCTTGCTGTTAAAGGCTTGCTTGTGGGGGTCCTCGGCTGTCGACAGAAAGGTGCCCTGTGACGAGATTTAAAGGCCACGTGTCCCAGTGCAGGTGAGGCCGAGGCCTGGGTGTTCGCTCCCCCTCCAGCTGCTGTGCTGAGGCTCTGCTCCCAGGACTCTGGTCACGGGGCGGGTGGCAGGGCCTGCAGGTGCTGTAGCAGCTGCTCGCAGTGCGTGGGTGAACGATGCTTATGGAGGACGGCCTCCATCTCTCTCACCAGGAGGTCAGGGAAGAGGACACTGCCTGCTTTGAGGGCCTCTGCAAAACAGGAAAACACCTTTATGATGCCAGGAATAAATACTAAGCCAAGCTTAGCTTCATATTAAAGTTACAACAGCCATAAACAGAGCAGAGTGCAGAGCAAGGGAAGTGATCGGGGGTTAGGAGGGCATTGCATAACGATTAAGGGGTCAGTTCTCAAGAAGACATAACGATCCTTATCACGTATGAGCCCAGTAACAAACAAAGTGAGGCAAAACCGATAGCTGTGAGGAGAAATAGATTAATCCACTATTGTGGCTGGAGACTCCCATGCCCCTCTCTCAGAAACGGACAGATCCAGCAGGCAGGAAATCGGTAAGTACACCCAAGCGGAACCCAAGAGCACCATCCATCAATCAAATATCTATAGACTATCTCATCCAACGATAGCAGAGTATACATTCTTCTCAAGCTCCCAAGGAACATTCACTAAAATAGACCACATTCAGGGCCATAAAACACACCTTCACAAATATAAAAGGACAGAAATCATACAATCTCTGCTCTCAGACAACAATGGAATTGAACTGGAAATCAGTAACAAAGAGATAACTGGAAAATTCCCAAATATCTGGAGATTAAACAACACATTTGTAAATACCACAATGGTCAAAGACGAAATCTCAAGAAAAATTAAAAAATATTTTGAACTAAATGAAAATGAGAACACAACTTATCAACATTTGTGGGATGCAGTGAAAAGCAGTGCGTACAGGGAAACTTATACCACTGAATGCACACATTAAAAAAAAAGATCTAAAGTCAATCATCTAAATCACCACCTTAGGAAACTAGAAAAAAGAGCAAATTAAATCCAAAGTTAGCAGAAGAAAAGAAGACTCAGAGCATGAATCAGTGAAATCTGAAACAGAAAATCAACAGAGATCATCCACAAAACCAAAAACTGGTTCTCTGAACAACTCTTTGCCTACAAATTTGATAACCTAGGTGAAATGGACCAATTCTCTGAAAGGCATAATTTGCCAAAACTCACATGAGAATAGACAATCTCAGTAGACCTATATCCGTTAAAGAAATTGAATCAATAATTAATAACCTTCCCAAACAGAAAGCACCAGCCCCAGTAGGTGAACCAGATGAGCTCAGTGGCGAATTCTACCAAACGTTTAAGGAAGAACTGATACCAATTCTCTGCAATCTCTTCCAGAAGATAGAAGCACAGGGAACACGTCCCAACTCATCCTATGAGACCAGCATTACCCCGATACAAACTCAGAAAAAGATACTACAGGAAAAGAAAACTACAGACCAATATTTCTCACGAACATAGATGCAAAAATCCTCAACAAAATATTAGCAAATCAAATCCAACAATATATAAAAAGCATCATACACCAAGACCAAGTGAGATTTATCCCAGGTATGCAAGGCCGGTTCAACATTTCAAAAATCAATTAACGTAATCCATCACATCAACAAGCCAAAAGAGGCATCACATGATCCTATCAATAGATGCAGAAAAGCATTTTGACAAAGTCTAACACCCACTCATGAGTAAAAACATTCAGTAAACTAGGAATAGAGGGTAACTTCCTCAATAATGAATACCTATGAAAAAACCTACAGTTAACATGATACTTAGGGTAAGAAACTTGAAACTTTCCCACTATAATCAGGAACAAAGCAAGGATGTCCCCTCTCACCACTCTTTTTCAGCACCAAACTGGATGTCCTAGCTAATGTGATAAGATAAGAAAAGGAAATGAAAGATAATATACACATTGGCAAGGAAGAAATAAAACTGTCTTTGTTTACCGATGACATGACCGTTTATGTAGAAATTGGAAAGAACTGACAAACTCCTGGAACTAATAAGTGATTATAGCAAGGTTGCAGGATACAAGGTTAACATACAAAAGTCAATCACTTGGACTTCCCTGGTGGCACAGTGGTTAAGAATCCACCTGCCAATGCAGGGGACACGGGTTCGAGCCCTGGTGCGGGAAGATCCCACATGCCACGGAGCAACTAAGCACATGTGCCACAACTACTGAGCCTGTGCTCTAGAGCCCGCATGCCACAACTACTGAAGCCCGCACGCCTAGAGCCTGTGCTCCACAACAAGAGAAGCCACTGCAAGAAGCCCGTGCACACAGCAACGAAGAGTAGCCCCCACTCGCCACAACTAGAGAAAGCCCGCGCGCAGCAACGAAGACCCAACACAGCCAAAAATAAATTAAAAAAAAAAAAAGTCAATCACTTTCCTATATACCAGACATGAATGAGTGCAATCTGAAATTAAAACAATACCATTTACAGTAGTACCTTCCAAAATGAAATACCTTGGTATAAATCTAACAAAATGTATAGAAGATCTATATGAGAAAATTTACAAAACTCTAATGAATGAAATTAAAGAAGAACTAAATAAGTGGAGAGATATTTCATGTTCATGGACAGGAAGACTCACTATTATCAAGATGTCAGTTTTCCCAACTTGATCTCTATATAGATTCAATGCAATCCCAATTAAAATCCCAGCAAATTATCGTGTGGATATTAACAAACCAACACAATATTGAAGGAGAAGAACAGAGTTGGAGCACTGACACTACCCAACTTCAAGACTTTCTATAAAGCCACAGTCATCAAGACAGTGTGGTACTGGCAAGTAGATCAATGGAACAGAACAGAGAGACCAGAAATAGGCCCACATAAATACGGTCAACTGATCTTTGACAAAGAAATAAAGGCGATACAATGGAGCAAAGACAGTCTTTTCACAAATGGTGCTAGAACAAATGGACATCCACCGCCAAAAAACAAAACAACAACAACAACAAAATCTAGACACAGACCTTACCTCTTTCATGACAATTAACTCAAAATTGATGATAGACATAAATATAAAACTCCTAGAATATAACATAGGAGAAAACCTAGGTGACCCTTGGGTATGGCAATAATTTTTTAGATAAACACCAAAAGTATAATCCATGAAAGAAATAATTGATAAGCTGGACTTCATTAAAATTAAAAACTTTTGCCACAGATTGAGAGAAAATATTTGCAGAAGATACATCTGATATATATGGAAACACAAAAGACCCCGAATAGCCAAAGCAATCCTGAGAAAGAAAAACGGAGCTGGAGGAATCAGATGCCCTGACTTCAGACTATACTACAAAGCTACAGTAATCAAAACAGTATGGTACTGGCACAAAAACAGAAATATAGATCAATAGAACAGGATAGAAAGCCCAGAGATAAACCCACGCACCTATGGTCAACTAATCTATGACAAACGAGGCAAGAATATACAATGGAGAAAAGACAGTCTCTTCAATAAGTGGTGCTGGGAAAACTGGACAGCTGCACGTAAAAGAATGCAATTAGACCACTCCCTAACACCATACATAAAAATAAACTTGAAATGGATCAAAGACCTAAATGTAAGGCCGGACACTATAAAACTCTTAGAGAAAACATAGGCAAAACACTCTTTGACATAAATCACAGCAAGATCTTTCTTGATCCACCTCTTAGAATAATGAAAATAAAAACAAAAATAGACAAATGAGGCCTAATTAAACTTAAAAGCTTCTGCACAGCAAAGGAAACCATAAACAAAACGAAAAGACAACCCACAGAGTGGGAGAAAATATTTGCAAATGAAGCGACCGACAAGGGACTAATCTCCAAAATATACAAACAGCTCATGCAGCTCTATGTCAAAAAAAAAAAACAACCCAATCCAAAAATGGGCAGAAGATCTCAACAGACATTTCTCCAAAGAAGACATACTGATGGCTAACAGGCACATGAAAAGATGCTCAACATTGCTAATTATTAGAGAAATGCATATCAAAACTACAGTGAGGTATCACTTCACACAAGTCAGAATGGCCATCATCAAAAAGTCTACAAACGATAAATGTTGGAGAGGGTGTGGAGAAAATGGAACCCTCCTACACTGTTGGTGGGAATGTAAATTGGTACAACCATTATGGAGAACAGTATGGAGGTTCCTCAAAAACCTAAAAGTAGAACTACCATATGATCCAGCAACCCCACTCCTGGGCATATATCTGGAAAAAACTCCAATTTGAAAAGATACATGAACCCCAATATTCATAGCAGCACTATTTACAATAGTCAAGACATGGAAGCAACCTAAATGTCCATCAACAGATGAGTGGATAAAGAAGATGTGAGAATATTACTCAGCCATAAAAAAAGAATGAAATAATGCCATTTGAAGTGACATGGATGGACCTAGAGATCGTCATACTAAGTGAAGTAAGTCAAAGAAAGACAAATATCATATGATACCACTTATACGTGGAATCTAAGAATATTATACAAATGAACTTATTTACAAAAACAGAAATAGAATCAGAGATGTAGAAAACAAACTATGGTTACCAGTGGGGAAAAGAGGGGAGGGATAAATTGGGAGACTGGGATTGACACATACACACTACCATACATAAAATAGATAACTAATAAGGAACTACTGTATAGCAAAGGGAACTCCACTCAATACTCTGTAATGACCTATACGGGAAAAGAATCTAAAAAAGCATATGTATATGTATAACTGACTCACTTTGCTGTACAGCAGAAACTAACCCAACATTGTAAATCAACTCTACTCCAATAAAAATTTAAAAAATAAAAAATTAAAGGGAAACAAAAAAATTAGCAATAAAGTCTTAAGAAAGACATATCTGATAAAGGACTATTATCTGTAATATACATATCTTAAAACTCAACAATATGAAAACAAACAACCCAATTAAAAAATGGGCCAGGGACTTCCCTGGTGGCACAGTGGTTAAGAATCTGCCTGCCAATGCAGGGGACACGGGTTCGATCCGTGGTCTGGGAAGATCCCACATGCCATGGAGCAACTAAGCCCGCGCGCCTAGAGCCCTGCTCCACAACAAGAGAAGCCATCACAATGAGAAGCCCGCACGACACGACGAAGAGTAGCCCCCAAACGCAGCCAAAAAAAAAAGGGGGGAGGGCAAAGACCTTAACGGACACCTCATCAAAGAAGATATACAGATGTAAAATAAGCCTATGAAACGATGCTTCACATGATATGTCACCAGAGAAATGCAAATTAAAATGAGATATCGCTACACACCTATCAGAATGGCCAGAATCAGAACACCACATGCTGGCAGAATGGGGAACAACAGGGACTCTCATCATTGCTGGTGGGAATGCAAAATAGTGTGGCCACTTTGGAAGACAGTTCGGTGATTTCTTACAAAAATAAATATTCTCTAACGATATGATCCAGCAATCACATTCCTTGGTATTTACCCAAAGGAGCTGAAAACTTATGTTGGCAAAAAACCTGCACACAGATGTTTAGAGAAGCTTTATTCATAATCGCCAAAATTTGGAGGCAACCAAGATGCCCCTCAGTAGGTGAATGTATAAATAAACTGGTTCATTCAGACAATGGAATGTTAGTGCTAAAAAAAAAAAAAAAAAAAAAGAGCTCTCAAGCCACGAAAAAACATGGAGGAATCTCAAATGCTTATTACTAAGTGAAAGGAGCCAATTTGAAAAGGTTACAGACTATATGATTTCAAGTACATGACATTCTGGAAAAGGCAAAACTATGGAGACAGTAAAAGATCAGTGGTCGCTAAAGTTTGGGAGGGCGGGGAGACAAAACAGGTGGAGCACAGAGGACTTTTAGGGCAGTGAAACTATTCTGTATGATACTACCAATGTAACGATGGATACGTGTCATTATATACTTGTCCAAGCCACACGATGTACGGTACCCAGAGTGACCCCTAACGTAAACCATGGACTTGGGGTGACTGTGGCGTGTCTGCGAGGCTTACTGACTGGACCAGGTGCAGCACCCGGGGGGGCTGCTGACCACGGGGGAGGCGGTGCATGGTGGGGATCAGGTGTGAGGGAGTCTGTGTACCCCCTGCTCACCGCCTGTACGAACCGTGTGGTCTGTACGAACGGGGAGGGCGACGGCTGGCCGAGAGCCCCAGTCGAGCACACATGCCGGCCCCTGGTGCAAAGCCAAGGCAGACAACCTGTCTGCTCTCAGCTGTTGCCGTTGTAAGCAGTTTCCATTGGTCTCAAATTCACAGTTTGTTTCCGTTGCCCGGAGAGCAGCGACGCGGCGCCCTCACTCAAAGCACAACGGGGCACCTGAACTTGCGGGTGGCCTGGGCAGGGGCTCTCAAAGGGTGCCCCAGGGTTTCTGGGGGCCCTGAGACCCTTCAGGGGGTGTGAGTCAGAACTCTGTCCACAGTGACACGAAGGGCGTGACCCCCAGCTCACGGGGCACCCTCCGCACTGAGGGCTCAAGGCCAGGGCGGCACGAGCACTGGCCGGGCTCTGGGGAGTGAGTCACTGCAAGAGTCAGTTAATGTCCTCAAAGAGGCATGAAAACCATCTACTTTATGAAATCTCAACCCTTGGGCACCCAACTTTTAGTAAACTCATTCCGATGAAGTCTGGATCTTCTAGGGACTGACAGAGTCTGCCCTCCACCGAGCGCCCAGTGTGGATGGTCACAGATCACGCCGTGGCTGGATCTGCTCTCTGTCTGCTTCCTGTTCGTCCCTCCTCTGCGTCCTTCTCGTTCTCCTTTCTTGACTTCTTTTGGGTTATTTGAACAGTTTTTAGAACTCCACTCTAAACTGAAGTCTGTTTATGGCCATCTCAGCCATGTGGCTTCGCTCACACATTGGTGGTGGTTCAGGGGATACGACACACGTCCTTCCTTTTTAGCTTTTCAGCACCCTGGGATGGAACGGGAGGCACACGCGTGTGCAATGGGGCCGTGGGCTGGGCAGCTCCCAGACACCACTTTTACTTGAAAGAATGACCAGTGACAACTGCCTCTTGTTATTCAGACTTGGGGACTCAACAGGATGCTTTCTTGTAAGCGAATGAAGTGACGGTATTTGTGGCTGATGATAAAATTTAAGCTCTCAAGCAGTAATCAGAATTATAGAAACTTGTTTCTGCCACCAAAAGCCTGACAGCCTCCTGAAGCTGTTCTTTCCAAGACTTTTCTGAGCTTGATGCCAACAGTGACTTTTTGACACTGAGAACAGAGCGCGTCTACGTTAGCGAGCACGCAGGGCGGAGAGATGGACTTGAGCGGAACGGGTGTGGTTCCACAGCGGCTCCAGAGTGTACACTCCGAGGAACCTTGAGGAGACTACCACCTGTCCAGTCAGGGTGCGGTAAGGAAGAGGACCGCCATCAAGGTACTCCTCTCTTCCAACTACATCTGTGGGGGCCGTCTGTTTTTCACATACTTTAACCAAACGACACACATCACAACTGACACAACGCAGAGATGTGCGTCTGGTTGTTTTCTATCAGCTCGACGTTAGAGAGATTCACAAAAATGTAAAATAATGCCACTGTTCTTGTTATTTTGTTTTACAAAACACACTTTTCAAAACCACGTTATTTATGTTAAAATGTAATGGGTTTTTTGTTATTTTAAACAAATTAATCAGTATCTTAACATTTTCTCAAGTTTTAACTTCTACCACGGTGAACACCAGGGGCCGTAACCCACAGGACACAAGCTCGTTGGGACCCACAGTAACTCAGAGGACACGGGTTGCGAGACTGCGGGCCCAAGGGAGTCCGGGCGCCCGGCCAGCTGCTCCCGTGCGGCTGGCCCGAGTACGGGGAAGAAGCTCTTACCGAGAACTGCGTCCTGGATGGCGCTCTCGGGGTCGTCCAGGTACACGAGGAGCTCCCTGTACAGGTGCTGAATGTTGCTCTGGTAATAGCACTTCCCGGCCTCGTTCCTGACACGCTCCAACCAGGTGACCAAGGTGGAAGTGGCCGCCAGCCTCACCTCGTTGGAAACGTCATCCAGGCGCTTCAAGAGTTCTGCAAGGAGGGGCCAGACAGGAGAGTGAGCAGAGGTCCCAGGGCAGGCGGCTCCCAGCTAAGCTCCCAGCACTTGTGGAGCACCGGCCCCCGTCCTGGGAAACCCACAGGTGGGTGCTGGGGAGGCGGTGGTGGTAGAAGGTGTCCCGGGACCCTCGGCCACTCTGGCCCAGCGGTGGACTCCGTGGACACAGGGTGAAGGTGTGCTTCACACCCGGCCTGGGCATCTTCGCCCTCTGACCTGCAAGGCGGCTGGCGGCCCCCCGGCTCCGAGATGCTCAGCCTCAGAGTCACACACAGGCCTCACGCCCCGGCTGCCCCATCCTCCCCGACGAGCAGACAGCACAGGAAGGGCGTCTGCTGACCCCGCTTTCCGCCCACCGTGGCTCTGGGGACAGAGCTGAGGGCCCGGTGACACGACGGCCACCAGCTACGTCAGCTGTGTTTCTGCTGAGCCTCTGGGACCAGATGTCCCACGCTGAAAGTGGACGAACAGTCCTTCCCGACCCGCAGAAATGCCTCCTGTGAACGGGTGAGACGCCTATCAATGCGTGCTCTTCTCACAGATCTACGCGACGCGCCTGCCCCTACGACTGGCGCCTTTTAGAGACTCAGCCCCGCCCCCATCTTTGCTCCCAGGGTTTCTGTGTTCCCGCTTCCATCTCTGTTTCTCAACCTGCTTTTTTACTTCTTACAAACGTTTATTCTTACACATGCAATAGGTTCCAAGATAACACTTCATTCTAGCCATAGGCGGCAACAGATGTTACGGCAGGGAATCCAGATGTTTACACAGGAGGGGCTAAGGGTCACCACTGCCTCAGGCACGAGGAACCGCTGACTTTTTGCCAGATTTGTTAGTTCCGCCTGTGAGCAGGGGGCCCTTCCCCGCCGTCTCTGCTCTCAGCGCCTCCGGTTCTGCTCCTGTTTCTGCCGGCTCGCCCGCTCTTCCTCGTCCGCCTCCTGGGCTGCTTCTTGCCACCCTTGGGGCCAGATGTGGCCCCTGCTGCAGGAAGTGCTCAACTCATTTGGAACGGCTGTTACCCTGGTAGATTTCCGCGGATCTCAACCGCACGTGGAGAAGACGGCACTGAGGGCCTGTACCTTCCGCCTCCTCCCAGCGTGGGCACGCCCACCAGCCCCCGAGCTTCTCGGCTGCAGGCCCACCTCCAGCGGGTTTCGCTTCTGTGGCCGGGACTCATCGGTGCTCCCAGGCTCCAAGAGGCAGTGACACGGGGGACGCGAGGCAGGGCTGGCGCCCTCACACCAAAGGCCACGGGGTGGTAGCCCCGGCTGCCGTGGGCGTCTAAGCTCCCACCCCGCAATTCCGGTCCACAAGACGTCTGTCCTGTTTCTTGTGCTACGTTACTTATTCAGTGACATTCAGTGACGTCATACCTGTCACATCCACGTTTAGACTCATAGCACCAACCTGACCAGAAGTCAAAGTAGCATTTTCTATTTTTCCTACAAAAGAAACAACTGTCAAACAAACAGAGGCATATGATTTGGAAAAGAAGAATGTCCTACCAGGATAAATCTTGATGAATTTGTCTGGATCAATCACACCGTCAGAGGTCTTTAAAAATACGTTAACGATTCGGCACGAAATTAATCGAGTCATCTGAGAATCTTCTTCCAGGGTGGTCAGAATTTGAGGCATCAACATTTCCTGCACTTCCTGTATCTGCGATTAAAAAAAACCACACAAGCTGTGGGTCACGGCTGGTGCCACCCTCGTGACAGAGACCGCTACTCACGCACCGTGTACTTTGCCCGTCACTGAAGAGACTTGGTTTTGATGCGAGTGTGACTGAGTCTGGAAAGCTACTTGGAAATTTCTATGTAAGAAGCAGACCTGAATCTTGATTTTAAAATCCAGGTCATTTGAACATCGGTCAGTTGGTTTTTAAAAAATCTGTTATCCAGTAAGTCTTAGGCACCAATCCTACACAGCCCACTACTTACTAGCAGGACTGGGTATCGTGTCCAGTAAAGTTTGGGGGACATTTCAACTTAAGTAACGGCTGTTCAGGTACCACAATGTTTTGCCTACTTCTACTGTTTCCTCAATTCCTCATCTAACTGGAAATACGAATACAAACAACACTCTTGAGTCAGACTCCTGTGATGAAGTTCTTTTCTTGTAAACAGTAACAATCACCTAAGAAAACCCCCAGGTGACCCAAGGAAACAACACGCTTTCCCCCCAGACCTCCGCTCGCCCTCCGGCCCCACAGTCCCGTCCCCTCGGTCTGTCTGGGAGCATCTGCTGCCACTATCAGGAGACGCAGGTGAGCGCCCTTCACCTGTGGCAGGTGCGCCGGGCAGGCCCCAGAAGCCCAGGGCACAGCCTGTTCCCCTCTTGGGTCCAGGACGCACGAGCCCTACCTGCTCATCTGACAGGACCCCGCTGCTGACAAGCGCCCAGAGGCAGGACACGGCCGCTGTGCGGATGGCCGCAGCCGTCCTCCCCGCGTGCCACTGCAGATTGGGGACGAAGATGTCCTTGATCAGGGTGTCCAGGTAGCCATGGAACTGTCTGGAGTGGACGCAGGAGAGGGTGGGTGAGGGGGGCACCGAGACTCCCCGAAGGAAGCGCTTCCGTTTGGGAAACGGACTGGGCGGAGGGAAAAGGCCAAACAGACAAAACAAGCGGAAATCGAACACTGGACGTTGAACGAGAGCCCCCGCTCCCCGGGGTAGTGGCCAGGGAGGGGACGTGGGGCTCTCTCCCCCGGCTATCACGGGGTAGGGCTGCACTCGGGCTCCTGCCGCCTCTCCTGGGACCGGACCCTGGGGCTGGGGGTGTATTCCAGCCTCCCTCCCACTCTGTGGCCGAGGGGCTTCCCCAACACCCCTCCTGGATCTAAGAAAAGGGTGGCCGCGCTACCCCGAGCACCGATGGGGCGGCACGTCACTCCCACAGGCGGCGACCTTACAGAGACGGGCCTCGAGGTCCCCGCGACCACGTGAGGTCCCTCTGACCACGCCCGCTACCTTGGCAAGAGGGCACCCTGGGGCTGCGCCTACGGTCCCATGTGTCAAGACACCGGGAGACACGGATGTTCCCGCCAACACAGTCGGGGACCTTCCTCTTGACACGCCGTCAGGACAAAGACAAAGCAAAACGAAATCGGGATCCCAGCCCCGAGCGCCACTGGCTGGCCCGGCCACCCGGCAGCGGAGCCACACGTGCGGCCCCGTCCAAAAGCCCGGGGAAAAGCCTCAGCCCTCCGTACGACTCCTGTACCCCACGGGCCTCTGCTGATGGAGCAAGACGTATTCTGCCCAACAAAGGACGCACTGACTTGCTTCCCAGGGCCGTTCCGGAGCGCGCTTCACGGGGGGCTCCCGCCTCCAGCGCCAGCTGCTTCCGGACCTGGACCAGCGCGAGCGCCTGCGAGCCCACGGCTGCGCGGCGGCCCCAGCAGGGGGCGCTGCAGAGCCACCGGCGCCTCCGACAGTGGACCTGGTGCAGGGCGGCGACTCACACGCAGTCAAGGTTTTCTGCGTGCTTTAGTTCTTTAGCAAGGAGCTACTGTTCCCTGCAAAGGGATTCACCAGGGGACTCTCTGGAAAGCTCAGCCCCGTGTCCTGGCTGAGGCGGCCCACGCCACGTGGCCACGAGGGCCTGAGGGCCGAGCGCTGGCCGTGAGGGGGGACAGGCAGTGGGACTCCAGTGATATGCCGGGAGCAGAAAAGGCACTGGACTCCCCAAGAATGAGTACCCTGCGTCCAGAGGACGCACAGCTGTTCGCACGCAGCTGGGCCCCGAGACCAGGAAGCCCAGCCCGGGCAGGCCCACGGGCTCCTCCAGAACCACCAGCATCCGGGCCTCGCCCCACGGGAGAAGCTCCGTAACGTCCCGCACGAGGGGACGGCACTGGGCGGTGTCTGGGCGCCCAGAGAGGGGAGCAGGCCTCCTTCACTGGGGGTCGCACTCCAGCCAGGGTGCCCCTGTCCCCGCCGTCCTCTGGCTGGGGGCCCTGCACCACCTGGGTGTGCGGGTGCCAGCGGCGCTTTCGGGGGTGGGGTGGGGTGAGGAGGGGCCGCGGTCCTTTGCTATCTCAGACTCCGCCACTTTGTAACCCTGAGGTTCAAAACCAAGCAGGTGTTGCTTTCCAAAATCTTTCCTGCCTGTAAAAACAGTTAATCCTTGCACTAGGTAATTGTAAATTGAACAACTTTCTTTTCCTGATAGCGGTTTCTTTCCACAAGAAGACTTCAAGGGCAGCTTCTTGAGGAAACTCAGTTCAAGAGTGGGGGCTTCTTTCCTGGGGGCTGACTGTCCTCAGGGGGACGCAGCGGAGCAGGGGCCCCGAGGGGTCGTGACTGATCCGCCGACTCTCTACTCACGGGGCAGCTGCCAGACCCGACTCAGTAACCTTTTTATAGTCTCTTCTAACCCTTGAAGTCTTTGCAGACAAGCAGGAAATAAAATTTCCTGCAATACAATGGGCTGGCTAGAGGCCCAAGAGCAGAGATCAGAGTAACATCCAGAGAAGTGAAGTCTGAATAATGACCCGTTATTTCCCCAGCAAAGTCCAGGACAGGCCGACGACAAAGATTTGCTCCCTCTCAGGGGATGCGTCGCCAAACAGCAAAGAGCATCTCACTGCCTGACGCCCCACAGCCCGTCCTGCCGGGGACACTGTGTCGCTTTGCAAAGGGGGAGGGCGGGGCCTGCAGACGGCTCTGCTCCGGGCCTCACGTCCAGCCTGGGCCGCCCGCCCCCTTCCCTTCGGGGCCCCGAGCTGGAGGCCCGGGTGTTCATGCTGCCTCAAGTCCCTCCGGAGGACAGGAGTTCCCTAAGTTCTAACCTTAACGGTCATTCAATCAATTCTCTGTGAGGCCTGAAAGGTACCAGAAGCCTTTTAAAGCTGAGAACAGCTGATGTATAAACCAGTAGTAGTTAACATTCCCTAAAACTTTTTCATTCAACGGAATTTTAATGACCACAAGAACGCGACTGATTTAGTGTCTCTGTGCGGTGCACTCGCTGCCCGGACTACACCGTTTCCCTGGGGTGCTGGCTGTGTGGGGAGCCGCACGACAGCAGGACCCAGAGCTCGGGGTCACCCCAGGTCCCACCTGAGCCCTCAGTGCGGGAGCACGTGGGGACCACTCAGCTGCAGCACAGCGTGGGGGGCAGCATGGGGGGACCGCGTGGGGGGCAGCATGGGGGGACCGAGTGGGGTGGTGGGGAAACCGCGTTGGGGGGCAGCATGGGGGGACCACGTGGGGGGCAGCAGACCTACCCCTGCGAGTCCACTGTCTCCCTGGCTCCCAGCAGCAGCCCCGTCAGGGTGGAGAAGAGCTTCAGGCGCATGGGTGGGTCGCGGGCTGGCTGGAGGCAGCTCCTGAGGATGGGGACCAGCTGGGGCAAGACTTCTCCGAGGGCAGGGCCTAGAGCACAGACAGGGGCCTCATTCCTACATGGCAGGAGGATGGGAGGACGGGAGCCCCGCAGCCGCTCTGGCCGCGAGAGGAGGCGCGTGCTGGGCACGGCCAGCGGACGTGCACCCTCAGCTCCGGGAAGGATGCTCCCAGCCCAGGACGCCAGGTTCCCCCTCTCCCTTTGACCCTAACCCCGCCATGGCTCTAAATGTTCGGTATGTAAACTTTCTTTTTTTTCCTACATCTTACCAAATTCTTAAAAAAATTTAAAGTCAAGCAATCTTTTTTTTTTTAATTTATTTTTAAAATTTATTTATTTTTGGCTGTGTTGGGTCTTTGTTGCGGTGCACGTGCTTCTCATTGTGGTGGCTTCTCTTGCTGCGGAGCACGGACTCTAGGCGCATGGGCTTCAGTATTTGTGGCACGTGGGCTCAGTAGTTGTGGCTCGCGGGCTCTAGAGCGCAGGCTCACTAGCTGTGGCACACAGGCTTAGTTGCTCCGCGGCACGTGGGATCTTCCAAGACCAGGGCTTGAACCTGTGTCCCCTGCATTGCTAGGCAGCTTCTTAACCACTGCGCCACCAGGGAAGTCCCCAAGCAATCTTTTAAAGACCAACCAAAACCCATTATTCGGACCATGTAGGCTGCTTGATGTGTGACCCTGAGCCTGGCAGCCAGCGTCCTTTCCCATGCCTGTTACTAGATGAACAAATGGTGCCACTGTCCCCGAGCCTGGAAGGATCCCAGACGCAGTGACGGTGCTCAGGACCTGGACCTGCACGCGATGGGGAGAACACAGTCTCCGGGGTCTAGACGTGAGCCGCAGCTCAGAAGAATCGGGTCACCAGCTGCCCTCCCCGCCAGGCCCTGTGCTGACCCGGGACATCGTGTGTCAGAAGTGAAGCCGTCGCCCTCAGGCCCTCTGGTTTACGCCCAGTCTGCTACTTCTGTACGCAGTCAGGACTTCAGTCTTTTCAGAGGCATCACCTCAAAGGCCAGGGTCAAAGCCAAACAAGCGTGGCTGGAGGGTCCACTGTAGCCCGAAGCTCTGCTGCTGCCCGGGGGCACTGTGGCCAGGAGCACGGCGCGCAAGACCGCGAGCTCGGAGTCCCGCTGCCCCGCCGGTCCTACCCTAATCCCCGGGGCAGGAGGCCAAGCGGGCACAGAGGGTAGGCAGCACCTGGGGGAAGAGCACGGGCCACACAGGACGCCGTGCAAAGTCACGCTTTCAAGGTTTAACACAGGGACTTCCCTGGTTGCCCAGTGGCTAAGAATCTGCCCTCCCATGCAAGGGGCGCAGGTTCGATCCCCGGTCCAGGAATGAACATGCTGCGGGGCAACTAAGGCCACGCGCCACAACTACTGAGCCCATGCACCACAACTAGAGAGAAGCCCATGCGCCACAACTAGAGAAGCCCGTGTGCTGCAATGAAGAGCCCACGTGCTGCAACGGAAGATTCCGCGTGCCGCAACTAAGACCCAGAGCAGCCAAATAAATAAATAAATAAATAAACAAAATTAAAAACATACATTGGTCCTACGTCACACTCTTGAATTCTTCTAAAAAAAAAAAAAAAGGTTTAACATAAAAATGTGTGCCTGGGCAGACTTTAAAGACCCACGTTACAGCAAGTCTTCACTATAGAGTTCGCAGCATCTTTTCAATTAAGGTTTTGTTCCTTAAAACAGCTGTTCTCCGCAGGTTGAGAGTGACCGGGAGCGACTGTGAAGAACCAGGCCTGGGCGTGCCGCCTCCTGGGTGGTGCCGAGCAGCTCTGCCCGTCTGTGCCGGGGCTGCTGGGGCCACCACGGGACCAGCGCTCTGCACCCAGCCCGGGGGCGCCGTCTGTGGCTCACCTGAGTGAGTGAGCACCACGTCAAACCGCAGGAGCTCCTTGGAGTGGCTGGTCCAGTCCCGGTGCGAGGCAGCCAGCCGCTCCAGGAGGGCGCCCACGTGCGCTCGGAAGAGCTCCTGGCTGCCGTCCATGCTCTCCACCGCGGCCAGCTCGGCCAGCGTCTCCTGAACCTGCGGGAGCAAGTCACAGGCTGGGGCGATCCGGTCTTGGGACTCACAGACCCCACTGGAGACCCGTCCCCACCACCTGAGGGAGGGAGAGCCACTCGGGCACACGCCACGTGGCCCGGGGCTCCCACGACGCCCCTCCCGTCTGTATGAGCAATAACGAAATGGACAAACGAGCATCTACAGGCAGCTCAGGCACAGCCCCCCCCCCGGATGCCCCGCCCGGGGCCGGGCAGTCCCTGCAGGGCGGAAGGCTCACCCTGGAGCCCCAGCCAGGCTCCACCTGTGCAGGAGGGCGAGCAGGCTGTGTCAGGGGCTGCACGGAGCAGACTTAAACCACGGGTGCCAAAGGTGGGCCCACGTCCTCGCTCTCCGAGCTCTTCGCCTGACCAGACCGCCGGCGACAGCGTGTCTGCTGCTCTGCGGGCTCAGAGGAGAGGGAGGACCGGACCCTCCTCCCCCTAGGGCTGCAGGAACAGGACGCCCCCAGCACTCTGTGCAGCTGTCCCGGGGCCCGAGTCTGGCCTGCAGACTCACCCGTAACGACAGATTCGGCTTTTCTAGTATTTACAGCCCTATAGTGACGGCCTCCCTGCTCAGACACGTGCCCTCCGGAAAGGGGGTTTTTAAAGAGAGGAAGAAAACACAGTTTAGGAAGGCGCCGGGGAAGGGGAGGGCAGGCGGGGGGCCTCCCGGACACAGTGTGGATGGAGAGGGGGAGAGAGAACCAAGGGGAGGAGCCGAGTTCTCAGCTTGGGGAGAAGTGGTCAGGCAGCCGGGTCTCTGGATGGTCCTTGCAGCCGCACGGAGCTGGATGTCCCAAGATTTTAAGTTAAATATAGAGCCCGGGGTGGGGGGGCGGGGGGGGCACCTCCCTGGCGGTCCAGTGGTTAAGACACTGTGTTTCCAACGCAGGGGATGCAGGTTCGATCCCTGTTTGGTGAACTAAGATCCCACATGCCGTGTGGCACGGCCAAAAAAATAAGCAAGCAAGGAAGTTCAATGGAGAAAAGAATTTGAAAAAAAAAAAATACAGAGCCAGGGGAATGGAGACAACTGTGTAAAGCTGGGCTGCAACTAAATAGGAAAATCATGATATTATCTTCTCTCCTGACCTCCGGTGCACGTGTGTATTCTTAACCTCACTGAAACGCAGATTTGAGACGAGGGAGGCCTCGTTTCTTGTCTGTTTCTCCTAGATTAAGCAGCCGGCCTTACTCTGAGATCCTGAAGCCAACTGGCAGTTGGAGGGAATTTAAAATCCCGTGTGCCCCTGAGGCCGCCTCGAGAACGCCTCACCCCGCGCGTTCCAGACTCTTCCATCTCAGGTAGCCAGTGCGCTGGGCAAGCCCGAGGCTTGGAGTTCGACGGCAGAGACTGACAGATGGCAGCCTCCCGTCCCGGGGCTGAGGCAAAGCAGGAGGGCCCCCTCACCTTGGCGCCAAGGCCCGCGGGTCCCCACAGCGCCAGGACGGTCACCAGCACCTCCACGAGCGGCACGCCGGCCCCCCGGCAGTCCTCCCGGCTCACGGACACCACGGCCTGCACGCACTGCAGCAGGCGCTCCCCGAACAGGCGCTGCGGAGAGAGCGGGGCACCGTCAGCCACCCCGGCGCCCGCCCGGCGGCCCACACGAGGCCCCACTGACCAGGGCCACGGAGCCGCGGCGACCCCGCGAGTGGACTGGGCCAGGATTCTGGCACATCAGCCATAAAGAGGGTGCCCGTCCGCACGACAGGGAAACCGAATCCCTGCTGAATCCCCGAGAATCGAGGAATTCACGGCAACTTCGTTAAGTGCTGGATGGTATTTGAGTCACATTTTTAAAAAGTTTGCGTGTGTTAGTGACACACACTGTGGAGGTGACACGTGGAAGGACAGGGCATCTTGGAGCTGCTTCGAGCACCCCGGCTCTTCCCACCCCCCCCCCAGAGTCAGATGGAAGCTGGACCGAGGGGGACGCGGCTGGAACCGGGCGGCAGGCACGAGGGGTGCACACTGCTCCCCTGCCCTTCTGTGCACTTCTGAGTGTCTCTATAATACTAAGTTAAGAAAAATAAATAAAACTCTGTGATTCAAAGATGCTTCCAGACCGACGGGGGACAAGGTGACACCTCGGTTGGGTCGAGCCCATCTCTCACCTCCCGGGCTCCAGCCTCATCCACTGTGAAATGGGGGCCAGGAGTGGGCACGGGGTGGGGGCCCCAGAGAAAGAACCGCCTAGAACACCCCTCCCATACGCCTGCTCTGCTATGTTTCATAAAGGACAGAGGGAACCGGGGCAAAATGCTTAAGGTTTTTTTTTTTTACTAATGGGGGTGTGAGCTCAAAAGTTTGGTGAAGATTTGGCTAGACGATGGATTGGTTCTAAATTCTGAGTCAGCTCTAAAATCCTATGACTCATTCACAAGTGATATAAATCATGGAAGTTTAAACAAAAAATTCACTGTGGCATGTCCCCAGCCACTCGGGGGTCCTAACTTCCCCGAGAAGCCAAAATTGGTGTTTTATTCAAATACTTACTTTTCCCACAGCCCCATTTCTTTCAGACCTGGACTGACTGATTGATTGTTTTGAGGGCATGATTTTGGCTAATTTCTAAATGACCTGTAATACACATTTAAGGAGCTACCATTCTTTCAATTAAAGTAAACAGGGATTGGGACTTCCCTGGTGGTGCAGTGGTTAAGAATCCGCCTGCCAATGCAAGGGACATGGGTTCGAACCCTGGTCCAGGAAGATCCCACATGCTGAGGAACAACTAACCCTGTGCGCCACAACTACTGAGCCTGCGCTCTAGAGCCCACGAGCCACAACTACTGAGCCCGCGTGCCACAACTACTGAAGCCCACGTGCCACAACTACTGAAGCCCACACGCCTAGAACCCGTGCTCCGCAACAAGAGAAGCCACTGCAATGAGAAGCCCGTGCACTGCAACGAAGAGTAGCCCCTGCTCGCTGCAACTAGAGAAAGCCTGCACACAGCAATGAAGATGCAACTCAGCCAACAATAAATAAATTTAAAAAATTAAAAAAATAAAATAAACAGGGAGTTGCTCTCAGCATTGGCTGAGCCATCTCACGACACCTCCAGATGCTGGAACTAACCAAGGGTCTGTGTCTTTCACAAGCACTGCCCTCCTGCTGTGAACACGGCACCACCTCTGAGGAAACGGGGCCTTAATGGTCACGGATTACACGATATTTAACCAGAGGATTTTCAACATCTACCTACCTACCTACACACACACACACACACACACACACACACACACACACACACGGAAAAAGAAAACAAGACACAGAGGGAACTGACACAGAGGGAGATGCCACAACTTCACCGGAGAAAGCGCCAGGCACTCCCATCCCAGACCCCATACCCGATTCCTGAGTAAACAGGAGGAAACGAGTTACTTCTGTTTTATCAACCGTTTCTGCATCTCAGTACCCTGTCGATAAACAACCAGATTTCAAAGCAGAGGCTCAGGTCCTGTCAGCTGAGCCCAGGCCCAGGCAGATGAGCAGAACGTCTCTGGGGCCCTGCTGGCCCAACCCGGGGCCTTTACATTTAGTTTGGTCTTGAAGCATCTGCGGCCTGTCCTCACAGCCCCTGGAGAACGACTGCAGGAAAGGCTAGCATGACCCCGCCCCGTAGGGAGGCCGCGCCTGCTGGCCGCCGGCGTGCGGGGACGGGAGTGGCTCGCACGCCTGGGGTTCACGCCGGCGGCCCCTTGGCCAAAGGCTGGCACGTGTCTAGAGACACGTGTGTGGATGAACGGTCAGGAGGGGCCCCTCTGTTTGCAGGACGGAGTAAATCTTTCCTGGAAGGACTGGAGGCACAGGAACCAAGCATGCGCTCTGAACTAGACGGATCGAGGGACCGTGGTTTCCTGTAACAACACTCAGGTGTGAAAAGACGTTTCCTTTGCTGCACAGCTTGCAACACGTGCACTGAAACACCTACACAAACTTTCAAGCTGCACCTTCTAGAACAGAAATGCTTCTGGAATGAAAATCCTCGTTGGAACCAGTTGAGTAAAAATGTGGAACTTTTTTCTGCATTTTTAGATTATCATAGTTTATCTTAAAAATGGGTTTTGGGAAAAGTTGAAATACGGCTGAAAACACCAGGAGGTGAAAAAGCCCACACACGTCTCCCCTCCCAGACCTCTGCTCCATCCCCCCCATCTGTGTTTCCGAAGCTGCCTTACAGGCTTATTAAGATGGTTCCCACACGACTGTGAACGTATGTCAGAGTCAAGGCCAGATGCAGGTGTCGAAGTGCATCTCCCGGCGGCTGAGCGGGAGCTGGGCACCCCTGTGGTCCAGCTCTGTGGCCGTGGCAGCCACTGTCAAGTGTCAGGTGTGCGGGGCCAGCTTCCCATGGCCCAGGGGGCCTGCAGTGCATGGGTCAGACGCCTGGCGAGGCAAACGCTCGTTGCTCTACAGAGAGATGGGAGGGTCACTGTCCAATGCAAAGACTCAGGGTTTAAGCCCATCACAGCCATGCGAAAACAAGGTCATTATTTATCCTTCAATAGCAAACAATTGTAAATTATTCCAAATGACTAAGCCTAACTACCTACATTGTTTCAGCTTCAGATGTAATGGATTTACTGCTCAATTTAAGACAAAACAAATCTGTAACCACCAAGCACAGCTCCCAATAACAGTTGCAAATCAGCTTGCCTGTTGGAAGCCCCGTTAGAAGCCAAGTGACGGCGGTAAGAATAAGCTCACCGTGGAGACACCGCATCCAACATGGACCAACAGACGGGGCGTGTGGACTCCCAGGTTCTCTGGGTGGGGGGGTAGGGGGGTCTCCATCCGAGACCACCCACAGCAGTGCCACCCTTAGAACAGAACTGTCCTCGACGATGGACGTGTTCTATCCTGCACCGTCCAGTGCTGCAGCCACTGGCCACACAGGGCTACTGGGCGCTCGAAACGCGGCCAGCGTGACTGAGGACCTGCCTTTGCACTTTGTTTCATTTTACTTTAAACGGCCACCATGGTGGACGGAGAAGGACGGGCCAGAAAGCACGTGTGTCCAAACAGGAGAACCTCAGGGCCGCACCCCAGCGACCACGTTGGTCAGATGTCCCCGCGAGGCCTGTGGGACTGACAACTGCTACGTGTGGACGGTCCCACAGGGGACCGAGTCACCGTGGAGATGGGTGGACTCTACGATCCCCCCAGCCCCACCCTCTCCCGCGCACGCTTACCTTTTCAGACCCTTGGCAGATGTGAGCGTGGGCCAGCTCCACGGCAATGACCTTCACATGCGGCCGGAGGGCCTCCCTCGGGCAGCCCCGGATGAGGGAGGCAAGGACCAGGAGGCCGGAGGGGGAGGGAGACTTCCTCAGTGTCGACAAGATCAACTTCAGAAACACCTCCGGGCTGACGAAGGTCCCGATCAGCTCTGCGGATCTCGTGCACTGAGGGCAGATGGAGGAGGCCTGAGGCCGCCGCCCCTCCCAGCCCCTCGCTGCTCTGCGTCTGCCATGCCCACTTTCACCTGCCAGAAACAGCCCTGCAGGCCCGTCTCTTCCTAACATGTGCTCAAACGCCCACGAAAATCGGTGAGTCCCCTCATGAGCTCAGAACTGCCCGGGGAAGGAGTTCGTGCCATTTGGCGGGGGGAGGGCTGTCAGCGCGTCCTCTCTGGGGCCCGGCTGCCTGAGCTGGACTCAGGGGGGCGGCTCTGCACGTCTGTCCGCGGAGTGACCGCTGCAGTGGCCTGCGGGTGGAGGCTGTGTTTACCTTCAGACACAGGGCCGCTCACCTGCACGTGCTCAGAGAGCACCTTTAAACGCCATTTTGTATGGGCACGCAGGCTGGATGCAGACGGCCGGGGAGAGCCCGGGGGCCGCAGAAACACCTACACCTGCACACGGGGGCGACGGCATGCCTGCTGCTATCTGTCCAAGCTCACAGACTGCAGAACGAAGAAGGGTGCACGAGGCCCCGAAGGACGGCGGAATGCCACTCACACTGCGGACCACGGCCGTCTCCTCGTCGGCGCAGGCGCGGAGCAGGGTGCGCAGGACGGGCTCCAGGTGCTGCGTGATGTGGGCTTCCGCGTGCAGCAGCAGTACCGCCAGCAGCTGCGCCGACTTCACCCTGGTCCCCACCACCCAGTCGGTGATGTCGTGACAGATGGCAGGAAGGATCTTGGAGAGGTTTCGGAAGACCAGCTCCCGGCAGCCCAGCCCCGGGCGGCTCCCTGTGGGTCATAAAGATGGATGGGAACCCGCGGAATGCACAAACACGATCTCAATGACTCGTATGGAAAGTCGCTTACTACACGTTCCTCATTTAAGGCACACCTACGGGTTTTATTTTGAGATCTTAAAAAACTCAGACCAACCCTGAAGACAGAAATGAAGCCACAAAGTGTCATAATTTACTTTAAGTTTTTACAGCGATCCTGAGGTGTGACACACAATAAACTACATGCTCGAAGGGCACAACCCTGTAAGTTTTGACAAATGGATACAACTGTGAACCATCGCAGCCATCAAGATGACACACACCTATCGCCCAGAAGGTCCCTGTGCTCCTGGCGATGCGCCCCGCCCTGCCCTCCCCCCAGGCAGCCCCGGTGGCTCCCGTCGCTGTGCGGAGCCGCTGTGCGGAGTCGCTGTGCGGAGCCGCAATGTCTAGATCTTCTGTGAGTGCAGCTGCGCAGCACACGCCCCTCCCTGCCTGGCTTCCTCCGCTCTGAGGCCCATCAAGTGGTGGGGGCGCCGGCCCCTGCTCACTGCTGAGCGCTGTTCCGGCACACGGACAGACCACAGTCTGTCCACCTGCCGACGGACATCTGGGCTGTTCTGCCGTGGGCTGTCGCCGACGAGACTTCTCTCGGGTGGGCGCCCAGGAGCGCCACGGCTAAGCACATGGAAGGCGGGCACTTAACTGTTTAAGAAATGGCCGAGCGGTTTTCCAACGCTGCTGCACTGCTGTCTTCCCTCCCCAGCCATGCACGAGACCTGAAGCTCCTCCACGTCTGCACCACACCTGGCGTGGGCAGTCTTAGGTCAAGCTTCCAGGCAGGGAGGGGGCATCTCCTTGTGGCTTCAATGCGCATTCTCCTCATGAGCAATGACCTGGAGCACTGTCTCATGGGCGTGTTTGACATCTGTGTGTCTTCAGTGAAGTATCTTTTCAAATTTTTTTTGCCACTAAAAAAACTGGATTGTGTTCTTGATATTGAGTTTGAGAGTTCTCTCTGTGTTCTGGACACAAGTCCTTACGTAAACAATTTGCAAACATCTCAGTCTGTGCCTTGTCGTTTCATTCTCTTAATGTCTTTCAAAGAGCAGAAGTTTTCATTTTGATGAAAAGCAATTTATCAGTCATTCTTTTGTGGAGTGTATTTAGGTCGTACCCTTAGATCCATGTGGCATTTGGGGTTAATTTTCGTTTATCAGGAGGGTTGGATCCAAGCCCACTTTTTTTTGCACATCCAGTGATTCCAGCACCGTTGCTGAGACGTCTTTTCTCCCCTGAATTGTCTTTGCAACTTGCCAAAATTCAGAGTCCACAGGCCTGTGTCTGTTTCTGGACTCTGCTCTGTTCCACTGGTCTGTCGGTCTGATTTTTTACGTTTTTAATTTATTTTTGGCTGTATTGGGTCTTCGTTGCTGCGTGCAGGCTTTCTCTAGTTGTGGCCAGTGGGGGCTACTCTTCGTTGCGGTGCATGGACTTCTCATTGCAGTGGCTTCTCTTGTTGTGCAGCACGGGCTCTAAGCGTGTGGGATTCAGTAGTTGTGGCACATGGGCTCAGTAGCTGTGGCTCGCGGGCTTAGCTGCTCCGCGGCATGTGGGATCTTCCTGGACCAGGGATCGAACCCGTGTCCCCTGCACTGGCAGGCAGATTCTTAACCACTGCACCACCAGGGAAGTCCATGTCGGTCTGTTTTTATGTTCATAACCTCACCATCTTGATTACTGTGTTTTTATGTCTTGAAACCATAAGTACTCATCTTTCAACCTGGGTCTTCATCTTCAAAGTTTTGGCTGTGCTAGGTCCTTTACGTTTCCTTGTGAATTTCAGGATAAGTTTCTCAATTTCTATAAAAAAGCCTTTGAGGATTTTGATTACAAGATTCTGACCTTAAAGACTCAAAAACAACTCTAGAGATAGAAATGAGACAGTGACATGTCAAAGTTTAAAGCGTGTTTTAGTAAAAAGAACAGCTTGTACCATGAGGCCTCACTTTGAAGTTTTGTTCCTGTTACTTTTCTCTTTTTATGGTATATGAGAGAATTAGTTCTAAATGTTTCAGATTCTGTTGGCTGTTTAAGTGAGCTTGTTATAATTTTGTAAAAAACAAAAAACAAAACAATAAATGCCCTTTTCTTCCTGATGACATGTCCCTTGTGGAAAGTTTGTGGGATGAGGGGACAGGTTAGGACCGTCTGGGGAGTGGTCCACTGACAGGCGGGCACACGGCCTGAGAGGCATTTCCAGAGATGCAGGCCTCACTCTGAAGATGGCTCTGAAGCCTCCTTTCCTGTACTTGATACGGCAGACGTGATAATTTAAAAGATGGTGCATTCTCAAACTTTACTAAATCAGAAAAAACCCTGCTGGCAACTAATTTTTGTACCTTTTCCAAAACATGCGTGATTTCCCCTTATAGCAGTTGTGCGGCGTGGGAGGCGAAGCTGCATGAATAAACATGTGGACCAAAAAAACAAAAAGCACAGGCCTCCCAGGTGTGGGGGAGGAGCCGCCTTCTGGGTCTCACAGTGAACAGCAGCGGGTACACACGAGGTGTGAGCAGCTGTCTTCATGCTGCCCTTCGTGCACGGCGTCCCCTCCAGGGCGGCCGTCCGAGCCTGACTTCACCTGACCAGGGCTGGAGGGGCCTGCGGGCCCCGGGCCCGGTCCCTCCCATGGTGCTGCCCGTCTGACCTGGTGCATGTTTACCAGGTTCTGTCCCTGCCAGCGGCACTCCACCATCGCTCCACTGTAAGAAGACACCTGCAGACAGACTGCAGCGATACAGGCGTCCGATCAAGTTCAGTGGAAGGGACTTCGTTCCCAGACAGAAAGCGTTTCCAGAGCAGAAGAAACTAGACACGTGTGGGGTTGAGGGGCAAGGAGGAGGGCCGCAGCCTGGCGGGCAGGGGGCTTCCTTGGAAACGCAGCCCGGATCTGACTCAAGAGCTAAGGGAAATCACGGTGTGCCCGTGCACACACAGGCACCCGCGGGCGCTCACAGTCTGGCAGAGAACCACGACGAGGGGCAGGACGGGAGGTCCAGCAACGGGAGCCTCTGTTCTGGGGGTAGCGTCACCCAAAACACAAGGACTGCATCTCACCGGCTACCTGTGTGTTTGCTTCTTCAGGCGAAGCTCACAGAAAAGCTTTGTGAGATGACAAAGCACCACCCATGTCCAACATCTCCCCATCAGCCTCGCGCTCCTCGGCTGGCTGTGCCCGCACGTACCCAGGGAGGCCTGCCCAGGACCGCGAGGGACTCGCCCTGCCCCACCGCTGGCCTGGGCTGGCCGCGCTCACCTGGCGAGGGGTGGTGTGCGGGGGGCGGGCCAGCGAAGTCCAGCTTGTCCTTGAGCTCCTCCTCGTTCTCCATCTGCCAGCGCAGCCCAACCTGCTCCCAGAGGCCGGCCGCCCCGCACCTGCCGCACAACACAGACCCAGGTCGGGGGGCGCCCTCCGGGGGGCGGCCGGATCTCTGCCCGAGGGAACTCACCAGCGAGTCTGCTGTGCCTCCATCACTAACCCAAGCAAAGCGCTAAAGGTGCAAAACTGTACTGTCAAAGCCCCATGGCCTCCCAGCACGCAGGATGCGGGGACACGGTGGCTCTGCGAGACTCCGGACCAAAGGAAACAACCACCGCTGTAAGCAACACCTTAGGAAAAGCCAGCGCCTGGTGAGGCAGAGCGGGAGGGAGGCACGCGGCACGGCGGGTCTGGGGCGGGACCTCGGCGCGTCCGCCACGTCGCCACTCACGCGATCTCGGGGATCTCGTCGTCGAGGCTGCTCAGCAGGAGAGGGAGGAGCTTGTGGAAGAACGAGCAGCGGTCCCGCAGGCTCAGCAGCCAGGCCCCGGCCACACGCGTCACCGCCTGGCGCACCTGCAGGCAGAAGGCGGTGAGCGGCCTTCACGTGCGTGCGCACCGCGGAGCCCCGGGCCCACCGTGCGGTCACAGAGGGGCCCCAGAGCCGGCTCAGGTGCTCTGGCAGCTCTGCCATCCACGTCTCGGGCCTGGAACGAGACGCTGGGACCCTAGGTCTCGCTGCTGCGACCCCTGTCCTCCGGGCTCAGGCCGGACCCTCCACTGGCCGCAGCAGGTCCCGCAGCCCCGCCTCAGCCCTGTGGCGTGTTTGCGGCCTCCTGTGTGGGAACCTCCCGGCTGGGCTGGGCACTGGCCGCCTACGTCCGAGAAGGTGGCGTGCATGCCTCTACCCACCTCAGCCACCGCAGGGAAGAGGTGAGCTTCGTGTCGCGTGTGACCCAGGGAGCAGCAACAGGCCTCCGTTTTTATCATGTTCTGATTGGACCCAAGGATTCTGATGCCCGTTCCAGTTCAGTCGGGCAGGATCCCACCCACGGGGGCTCGGGTTACATCACACCCCGCGGGCCCCCGAAGTAGCCAGCACTGGGCGAGGAACAGCCCCCTGGCCTCGGCTTCAGGTTCTCCTCTACGTCACTGGAACTCACCTGGGAGGTGAGGTTCATGCTTTCATCCGCCCCTCCCCTCCCCTTCCGTCTGCCCCCTCCCCGTGGCCCCCTCCGTCATTCCTGAGCACCAGTGAGGGGCTGGGGGCCAACCAGACCTGCTCCCTCTCCCTTTCCACCAGGGTTCTGGCCCAGGGCAGGCGCGCACAAGTGCCCAAGGGCCTGAGCCTGCGGGGCGCCAGCAGCAGGGCAGGTGGGGCTGTTCCCAGCCAGGCTCCCGGGCAAACGCCTACACGGTCACATCCTTGGAGCCTCAACAACAGGGTCAGTGTTTTATCCCAACTACACAAAGCACACAGAATTCCGTCTTCTAGATGAAACATCTACAATCAGAGATGAGCAATGTGCAGAGGGAGCTCCCGACGGTCAGGGCGACCCCGGGGCAACCGAGGGCATGTGCCTGTTTATGGGCAGTGACTTAACCTGAGCTGGGTGCTCTCACCTGGATGGTGCACTCAGGGGGGCGGGGCCTTTCTGGGCCTGGAGGAAGCTGTGACAGCCCTGCTGCACCGGGACACCACCCCTTCCCACCTCCTTGGACATATCCTGCAGACCTCAAGGGACCAGGCTCCCGAGGGAGAAGCAAGGCCATCCCTCTGGGTCCCCTGCTGAGAAAGTAGGGAGGGACAGGCCTCTCATCACCTCCTGGGTAAGTGATCAGAGCCTCTGGTCTTCCTGTGAAACAGAACAGGCACCCGGAGCCATTCCGGCTGTCCGCACACACACACGCACAACTGTCCTGACTCGTGCACGTTCAACGTTTCACTGTATAAAGTAACCGTGACGAGCACAGAGAAAGGTGCTCAACATCACCAGTCACTAATCCCCAGGAAAATGCAAGTGAAAACCACAGGCAGGACCGACTCACGGATGCGGAGGGACTGGGTCCCTTGTACATTGCTGGCAGGAGTGCAAGGCGGCGCAGCCGCGTGGAAAACGCTTTGGTGGCTTCAACAAGCTGCACGTGTGTTACCGTAGGACGGACACAGCAACTCCACTGAGCGTTCACCCGAAAGAAGTGAAGCAGGACTCAACGGGTCCCTGCACACCACCGTCCTCAGCACCTCTAGTCACAACAGCTAAAAGGCGGAAACAACCCAAGAGTCCGTGGACGGATGAATGGAGGGACACAACGTGGTCTGTCCGCACGGTGGATGTTATTCAGCCTTAAAAGGAGCAAAGCACTGACACCTGCCACAGACGGATGGACCTCACCAACATGATGCTGAATGAGAGAGGCCAGTCACAACAGACCCCATCCTGATTCCACTTACATGAAACAGCTAGAATTGTCAAATCCAGAGAGACAGAAAGATTAGAGGTCATCAGGGGGGCGGGGGGGACGGGAAGTAATTGCTTAGTGGTCACAGAGTTTCTGTTCGTGATGATAAAAAAAGTTTTGGATGGTGGTGATGGTTGCACAACACTGTGAATGTACTTAATGCCACTGAATTGTGCACTTAAAAATGGCTAAAAGGGCAAATTTTGTTATAAACATTTTACGAAAATTTTTAAAATTAATGATGTAATATATCAAAAACACTGAACACTTTAAGTGAGGGAACTGTACGGTATGTAAATTATGTCTTGATAAAGCTGTTTTAAAAAATGAAACAAATCAAAATAACAAGTTAATTATAAGGAAGCCCCCATAAGATGATCAGCTGATTTCTCTACAGAAATGTTGCAGGCCAGAAAGGAGTGGCAAGATATATTCAAAGTCCTGAAAGGGAAAAATCTGCAACCTAGGATACTCTACCCAGCAAGATTACCATTTAGAATAGAAGGAGAGAAAAAGAATTTCTCAGACAAGCAGAAACTAGAAGAATACAGCAATACTAAACCTATCCTAAAAGAAATATGGAACAGTCTTCTCTAAATAGAAAAGAAGCAAGAAGCTATAGGAAAGAGAAAAATCACAATTGGAAAGTAAACCACTTAAATAAACCAGTATACAGGTTAAAAAAAATGAAAAAAATTTTTGTGACAGCAACAATAACCACAATGAATGACAATAGGATAAACATGAAGGTGTAAAAGAGGACATCAAAACCATAAAATGTGGGGGAGAAGAGTAAGAAAATGTAGATTTTTTTTTTCTTTCAGAATGTGTTTGAGCCCATAATGACTATCAGTCTAAAGCAAGCAGATATAATTATGGGTTAACATACTTGAAAAACAGGGTAACCACAAATCAAAAACATACAACAGATTCACAAAACCCAAAAAGAAGAGAACACAAGCATAATATAAAAGGAAATCATCAAACCTCTGGCTAGGCTCACCAAGAAGAAAAGAGAGAGGTCCCAAATAAATAAAATGAGAAATGAAAAAGGAAAAATAACAACCGATACTGCAGAAATACAAAAGACCATAAGAGAATACTATGAACAATTATATGTCAACAAATTTGACAACCTAGAAGAAATGGACAAGTTTCTAGAAACATACAGCTCACCAAAATTGAAACAACAAGAAATAGAAAACTTAAACAGACCGATTACTAGAAGTTAAGTAGAATCTGTAATAAAAAAGCTCCCTGCAGGGAATTCCCTGGCGGTCCAGTGGTTAGGACTTGGCGCTTTCACTGCCAGGGCCCAGGTTCAGTCCCTTTTTGGGGAACTAAGATCCCACAAGCTGCATGGTGTGGCAAAAAACAAACAAACAAAAACAAAACAAAAATTCCCTGCAAACAAAAATCCAGGACTGGATGGCTTCACCGAGGAATTCTACCAAGCATACAAAGAACGTACACCTATCCTCCTCAAACTCTTCCAAAAGACTGAAAAGGAGGGAACACTCCCAAAGACATTCTATGAAGCCACCATCACCCTGATACCAAAAACAGACAAAGACACCACCAAAAAAGAAACTTATAGGCCAATATCTTCGATGAATATAGATGCAAAAATTCTCAACCAAATATTAGCAAACCCAATCCGAGAACACATAAAAAAGATCATACACCATGGCCAAGTTGGACTCATCCCAGGGTCACAAGGATGGTTCAACATACGCAAATCAATCAATGTGAAACACCACATCAACAAAAGACAAAAACCACATGATCATCTCAATAGATGCAGAAAAAGCATTTGATAAAATTCAACATCCATTCATGACAAAAACTCTTACCAAAGTGGGTACAGAAGTAACACATCTCAACATAATAAAGGCTATTTGTGACAAAACCACAGCCAACACAATACTCAATGGTGAAAAGCTGAAAGTCTTCTTCCTAAAATCTGGAACAAGAAAGGGATGCCCACTCTCACCACTTCTATTCAACATATATTGGAAGTCCTAGCCATAGCAATCAGATAAGAAAAAAGAATAAAAGGTATCCAAGTTGGAAGAGAAGAGGTAAAATTCTCACTATATGCAGATGACATGATACTATATTTAGAAAACCATAAAGACTCCACACAAAAACTACTAGAACTGATGAACAAATTCAGCAAAGTAGGATACAAGATTAACATACAGAAATTGGTTGCATTTCTTTACACTAACAATGAAACATCATAAGGAAATTAAAACAAAAAAATCTTTTAAAAATTGCAACCAAAAAATTAAAATACTTAGGCATAAACCTGACCAAGGAGGTAAAAGACTTACGTGCTGAAAGCTATAAAACATAAATAAAGAAATCTACAGATTTAATGTGATACCTATCAAATTACCCATGACATTTTTCATAGAGCGAGAACAAATAATCCTAAAATTTACATGGAATCATAAAAGATCCAGAATTGCCAAGGCAAACCTGAGGAAAAAGAACAAAGCAGAAGGCATAACCCTCCCAGACTTCAGACAATACTATAAAGCTACAGTAATCAAAAGAGCATGGTAGGGGCTTCCCTGGTGGTGCAGTGGTTAAGAATCTGCCTGCCAATGCAGGGGACACGGGTTTGAGCCCTGGACTGGGAAGATCCCACATGCCGCAGAGCAACTAAGCTCATGCGCCACAAGAAGCCACCGCAATGAGAAGTCCGTGCACTGCAACAAACAGCAGCTCTCGCTCGCCGCAACTAGAGAAAGCCAGTGTGCAGCAATGAAGACCCAACGCAGCCAAAAATAAATAAATTTATTAAAAAAAAAAACATTATGGTATTGGCACAAAAACAAACATATGGATCAATGGACTAGAGAGCCCAGAAATAAACCCACACAACTATGGACAATTAATCTTTGACAAAGGAGGCAAGAATACACAACGAGGGCTTCCCTGGTGGCGCAGTGGTTGAGAATCTGCCTGCTAATGCAGGGGACACGGGTTCGAGCCCTGGTCTGGGAAGATCCCACATGCCGCGGAGTGGCTGGGCCCGTGAGCCACAACTGCTGAGCCTGCGCGTCTGGAGCCTGTGCCCCGCAACGGGAGGGGCCGCGATAGTGAAAGGCCCGCGCACCGCGATGAAGAGCGGTCCCCGCACCGCGATGAAGAGTGGCCCCCGCTTGCCGCAACTGGAGAAAGCCCTCGCACGAACCGAAGACCCAACACAGCCAAAAATAAATAAATAAATAAATAAATAAATAAATAAATAAATAAAGTAGTTATGAAACGCAGCTTTCTTAAAAAAAAAAAAAAAAAAAAAAAGACCCAAAGCAGCTAAATTAATTAATTAAAATGTAATTAACACATTTAAAAAAAAAAAAAAAAAAAAAAGAATACACAACGGGGAAAAGACAGTCTCTTCAGCAAGTGGTGTTGGGACAGTTGGACAGGTGCATGTAAATCAATGAAGTTAGAACACACCCTCTCACCATACACAAAAATAAACTCAAAATGGCTTAAAAACTTAAACATAAGACATGACACCATAAAACTCCTAGAAAAGAACATAAGCAAAACATTCTCTGACATAAATCATACCAAGGGTCAGTCTCCAAAGCAATAGAAATAAAAGCAAAAATAAACAAATGGGACCTAATCAAACTCACAATCTTTTGTACAGCCATGGAAACCATAAACAAAACGAAAAGATGACCTATGGACTGGGAGAAAATATTTGCAAATGATGTGACCGAGAGATTAATTCCCAAAATATACAAAAAGCTCATACAACTCAACAACAAAAAACCGAACAACCCAATCGAAAAATGGGCAGAAGACCTAAACAGACATTTCTCTAAAGAAGACATACAGATGGTCAACAGGCACATGAAAAGATGCTCAACATTGGTAATTATTCGAGAAATGCAAATCAAAACTACAATGAGGTATCACCTCACACAGGTCAGAATGGCCATTAAAAAGTCTACAAATAACCAATGCTGGAGAGTGTGGAGAAAAGGGAACCCTCCTACACTGTTGGTGGGAATGTAAGTTCGTGCAGCCACTATGGAGAACAGTATGGAGGCTCCTCAAAAAACTAAAGCTATAGCTAACATATGATCCAGCAATCCCACTCCTGGGCATATATCCAGAGAAAGCCATAATTCGAAAAGATACATGCACCCCTATGTTCACAGCAGCACTATTCACTATAGCCAAGACGTGGAAACAACCTAAATGTCCATGGACAAATGAATGGATAAAGAAGATGTGGTATATATATACAGTGGAATACTACTGAGCCATAAAAAAGAATGAAATAATGCCACTTGCAGCAACATAGATGGACCAAGAGATTGTCATACTAAGTGAAGTAAGTCAGAGAAAGACAAATACCATATGATATCACTTATATGTGGAATCTAAAATATGACACAATAAGCCTATCTATGAAACAGAAATAGACTCATAGACATAGAGAACACACTTGTGGTTGCCAAGGGGGAGGAGGGTGGGAGAGGGATGGAGTGGGAGTTTGGGATTAGCAGATGCAAACTAGTACATATAGGATGGGTAAACAACAAGGTCCTACTGTAGAGCACAAGGAACTATATTCAACATCCTATGATAAACCATAATGGAAAAGAGTCTAAAAGACAACATACATATATGTCTAACTGAATCACTTTGCTGCACAACAGAAATTAACACAACGTTGTAAATCAACTATATGCCAATAAAAAAAAAAAAGAAGAAAGAAACAAATCAAGAACCTGTGGTTGGAGGCAGGGTGGGTTGCTGCGAGCAGCCTGGGGCCAGACCCAGGCCGGGAGCGGGAGGCCAGCTCCAGCTGGGGGCCCTGCGTACCTTACACCAGCCCCAAGCCTCGGACGTGGAGGACTTCCGCGGGAAGGAATGAGATGATATTTAATGTATGGATGGACAGGACACGAGGAGGCTGGCACTTCTGCTGTCGGGGCCACAGGGGCCACGTGCCAACCACCCTGCAAGTCCCCCACCGGCAACCACTGCTCCTCCCGCCCCAAGGGACCAGAGCCCTTCACCCCATCCACCCTTTGGGAGAGAGCCTGCCCTCACAGCCTTCACTCTGCTCCCCACGGCCTCAGATCCACGACACGCCCTCTGAGCTGGCTTCTGCCAACAAAAGAGCCGGTTCTCTCACCTCCACCTGCCTCCTGTCTTGTCTGTCTGTCTCTCCTTAGGCCCCAAAGCCAATGGAAGGAATTACCCCAACACACCAACCCTGGCTCCATCCTCCTCCCAGGCCTCGTTCGCCAACCTCTGTGGCTTTTCAATTAAATCACCTTGATGGAGGAGGATGTTACAGATGCTTCCGCAAACCGTGGAAATACTCACTTTAGAGTTTCTTCCTAAAAGGAAGCAGTCCTCTTCCCCATTCCTTAGAATTAAGAATAACAAGTATATTAAGACAACTCAGCTGTCCCCCAGCTTCTCAAAGACGTGAAATAGGAACACCTGTGACCGCGAATGATGGAAGGACATTTAACGTCACATATAGTGTCTTTAAAAAAAGACAAAAGTGAGTGAGTGACAAATAGCACACTGGCACACTTCTGGTGGAGAAAAGGGACTGCCTGGAGGAGAAACTCTGGTTACCTGGGGGACGTCATCAAAGAGCCGCTGAGCAAAGTGAGGAAGGACGTCGTCCACTGACTTCCCGCTGCCAAACTGGATCACCGTGCCCGTGGCCTCGATGACGGCCACCCGCACCTTCCAGTGCTGGTGGGAGATGGACTGCATCAGGGGGACGATCAAGGACTCCGACTGCATGTGGAAGTGGTCTGTGGGACGGGGAAACCATCAGTCACCAGGGGAGCCTGGGAGTGTCAACCCTGGCCCGGCTCCCTTGGGCTGGCCACACGCAGCTTTGTACCCACAGCACCAGGAGAGGCGCAGAGTTGGGCGTGTGACCCAAACAACACCTCTCCGACCCAGAGGCTTGGGAGGACCAAAGGGAAAAGGCTGGGGCTGGACCCATCTCAGCTGAACACAGAGCTGTAAGGGGAGAACCTGAAGCTGCAGATGGCTGTGACAGGCACTCCAGAGTACGCTGAGTGGGGAGACACTGCGCGTCCCCACCTCTGGATGAGCCTGCAGCCAGACACCCAGCACGACCGCAGGAAGCTGGATCAGTACCGCCTCAGGCAAAGCCACCCCACTTCCTAAAGGCCTCACAGGAAGTCACGACCAGGGGTGGTTCGTGACAGCCAAGCGAACCCTCTGGTTGAGCAGTTGTGCCGCTGCTTGAGACCCTTCTGTAAGGTCGCTATTTCAGTGATACTTCGGGCGAGTTCTTTCAGCGCTCGGGTCCTCAGATCAAGGCAAGCTCTGGTCCACTACTGCCCAGTGTGCGGGGAGCCAGAGGAGAGACCCCGCGCGCAGAACTGCGGGGTGGGGGACAGAGGGGACGGCGCTGAGACGGGGAGATGCTTCACTCGGCAACCAGCGAGCATCCACTGCGGGCAGGCACTGCGCTCCGGGCTGCGGGTGCAGCAGGGCGCGGACCGGGGCGGGCTTGGGGAGGGGGCGACGTGGGAGGAGACAAGGGCGGGCACCTGGCGTGGCGCGCGCCAGGCCCGCGGCGCACTCGCAGCTCTCTCGGCGCACGGCGGCGAAGGGGTCAAGCAGCGTGCAGCGCAGCACGCGCACCGCGTCGTCCAGGTGGGGCGCGAGCGCAGCGCCGCTCAGGCGCACGGCCAGGTGGAGCAGCTGCACGAGCGCCAGGCGCAGCTCCTCGCAGGCCTCGGGCGGCGGGCGGCGCGCGGGCTCGGGGCCGGCCAGGCGCGCGGCGAGAGCGGGCAGCAGGCGCGGGAGGGCGTCACGGGGCCGCGCGGCTCGCCGCAGGCCCAAGTCCAGCAGGTGCACGGCCAGCGCGCGGCAGCGCTCGGCCGGGTCGGCCAGGCAGCGCAGCAGGCGCGGCAGCAGCAGGCGCGCCCACGGGCCCTGGAAAGCGGCGGCTGCGGCGGCGGGGTCGCCGTCGGGCGCCTCGGGCCGCGCCGCCTCCAGGGCGCGCTGCAGCGCCTCCAGCGCGCGCCGCCGGCCCAGCTTGCTGTCGGCCTCCAGACCGGGCAGCAGGCGGCTCAGTACGCGGCTTAGCTCCGCCGCCTCGGCCGTCTCGGCGGCTCCCGCCGGGTCCGGGGACGCCGCGGCCTCGGTCGGCACCAGCGCCGCCATCTTCCCCGCGTTGCTAGTCACCAGGGGAGACCGGCGCTTTTACGACGGTCGCGGCGCGGATTACGGCGCGTTTTCCGGTCGGCTCCGAGAGTAACTTTATTGGCAGCTCGGAACACTGACAGGACACGGCCGGGGGGCGGGGCCGGGGCGGGGAGTCGGAAGGCTGAGGGGACGCGGGCCAGGCCGGGGGTCCTGGGCAGGTCTGGAGCCCGATATGATGGCCGCTGCGGACTTGTGTTCAGTGAGGCGTGGTGGTCGTGCCCTTTCGTGTCCTCAGGTGGCTACTGTGACCTTCACCTCTCCTGCATGCCCGGGTCGGACCAGTTCCGTCGGATACGGTGACGTGGAGAGGGCACCTGGTCTCTCTGGCTCGGGTCTTAGTCTAGTGGGTGACATGTTAATCAGCGTGCAGTTACCGTGGTCCTGAGGGATGAAGGCCAAGGAACTTGGCGTAGACTGGAAGGCTTCCTGGAGGAGGTGACAGCCCCAGCGTAATATAGGGGGTAAGTAAGCGTTAACTAGGTGAAGGGGGCGTGAAAGCGTTGCAGAGGGAGGGGACAGCATGGGCAAAGGCCTATGGTGGGAGTGGGACTGCTCAGTTGTGCCCCCCAAAGTTCACGTAGTGGAGTCCTGACCCCCCCAGGACCTCAAAACATGACCTTACTTAGCAATAGGGCCATTCAGACTCATCAAGTTAAGAAGGGGTCATTAGGATGGGCCCTAATCCATATGACTGTGTCCTTGTAGAAAGGGGAAACTGGAGACAGACAAGCACACAGGGAGAACGATGTGAACATGGATGGCCATCTGCAAGCTCAGGAGAGCGGCCTGGAACAGACTCACTCCCTCAGCGGCTCTCGGGGGAAGCAGCCTCTGACACCATGATCTTGGACTTCTGGATTCCAGAACAGTGGGGAGATAAATTTGTGTTGTTTAAGCCTCCAGGTTTATGGTACTTGTTTGGGCAGCCCCAGGAACAAATACGGGGAGGGGGCCTGACACTGTTCCGGGAGATGAAGAAAAGTGCCCTGTGGCCAGAGCCCAGGGGCCCAGGGGGAGCAGGGTCCTCTGGGTGGCTCCACTGGGTCCCAGTGGGGGATGCAAGGGGGGATTTAAGGTGGGAGAGTTTCACGTAAGGGTTGTGTTTTCAGAAAACTGCTTTGGCCGTTGCAGAACCGGTCAGCAGGGAGCCAGGCAGTCGCCACGTGAGGCCGTTGCGAAGGCCGTGCTCTGGCTGAGATGAGCGAGTAAGCACTTAAGTGGGGGTGGTGGGCTTCCTGCCCCAGAAGGTGCTGCAGACTCACTTTCCCGGCTACTCCCCACGAAGTACAACTAAATGCCTTGCAGCTAGTTCAGCAGACAGTGGGGAAAGGCTCTGAGCTGGAAAGGAGGCGGGCTGACTGGGGACTCCAGCACTGGAGGAACAGCCATGGGATGGGTCCCTGGGTTTCTCTTTCTTGCTTACAGGTTCCTGGAACAGGCGCTAGAGGGGGCTGCAAGCCAGACGTGCCGACAGGCCACTCACGGAGTACATGGTCACTGCCTTGGCATCTGTTCTGTGTGGCCCTCTGCCTGCGGGGCCTTGAACTGACAGGAGCCCTCCCTCGAGTGCGTGCCCTAGGTGACAGCCCGCAGAGTCACCAGTAAACCGAAGTTCCTGATGTGACCCCCCCAACACCCTTGTGATAACCTCTCTCCTGTGGGCCCCGTAGATTAAACCCCTGTGAAGCTCACCAAAGCCCTGCTCCCTCTGGTTTGAGCTGACCTATCCAGCCTTAGCCCAGGAACCCCAAAGCACAGCCCTGTGGACCTAACACAGGTGTGTGCCCCGGGTCCTGCCTCCTGGGCACTGTGCCTGTACCTCCTCCAGGACCTGTGAGTCATAAGCTTCTCTGTTCCGCTATTCCTTGAGGTCTTTGTTGAACCAGCAGGCAGCCTGGCCACATGCCTTCTGACACTGCAGGCAGCACCCACAGGGATGGAGTGACGGCCAGGGCAGCACCAGGAGAATGGAGCAGACAGGAAGGGCATTGCAAGGGCCGGGAAAATAAAACTATCATTGGAACCACAGGCCATAAAAGTAGGCTGGAATTTACACACTAAACCTAAATGGGGCGACTTTCTGCTGAAATAGAAGATTAATTTTTTTTTTGATGTGGACCATTTTTTAAAGTTTTTATTGAATTTGTTACAATATTGCTTTTTTTTTTTTTTTTTTTTTTTTTATGTTTTGGTGTTTTGGCCGCAAGGCATGTGGGATCCTAGATCCCTGGCCAGGGATAGAACCTGCACCCCTTGCATTGGAAGGTGAAGTCTTAACCACTGGACCACCAGGGAAGTCCCTGAAATAGAAGATTTAAATAAAATCAGGTTTCTTCTAACACAATAACCAAAATGTCCAGTATACAGTAAAAAACCACTGGTCATACCGAGAACCAAGGAAAACCATTATTTGAACGTGAAAAGTGAACTGACGTGAACACCAAGATAAATCTTGGAATTATCTGACAAGGATTTTAAAGCAGTCATAAAAATGCTTTTAAAAATATTTATGAATTCTTTTGAAACAAATGAAAAATTAGAAAATCTCAGCAAAGAAGTAGAAGTTGTTAAAAAACCAAATGAAAATTACAGAACTGGAAAATACAATAACCAAATTAACGTTGTGTCCATCACCGGACACAGTGATCACTTCACCCCTGGATGGACATGATAATAAAGTGGAGATGACAGGAAAGAATCAGGAAACTCAAAAGGTAGAGCAATAGAATCTGCTCAGTCTAAGCAACAGACAGAAATAGACTGAAAAAGAAAAGTGCATGGAGCCTCAGATCCACAGGACAATCATTTTTATCACCAGAGTCCCAGAACAGGAGGGAGAATGTGGGCTGAAAAAGTGTTTGAAGAAATAATGGCTGAAAACTTCCCAAATTTGGTGAAAGACATAAACCCATAGATACAAGAAGCTAAGGAACCCCTATGTAGGATAAGCCTTCTAAAAATCCATACTAAGAAACATCATAATTAAATCTCTGAGGACTAAAAACAGAAAAAAAATGTAAAAACAGCCAGAGAGAAATGATGTGTTTCCTAGAGAGGAACGCCAGTGTGAATGACAGATTTCTTATCTGAAATCACAGCAGCGGGAAGGAAGTGGCATATTTTTTATATCTGATGGTTGAAGCAAAAACTATAATACTGGGACTTCCCTGGTGGTGCAGTGGTTAAGAATCTGCCTGCCAATGCAGGGAACACGGGTTCAATCTCTGGTCTGGGAAGACCCCACATGCCGCGGACCAACTAAGCCTGTGCACCATAACTACTGAGCCTGCACTCTAGAGCCCGTGTGCCACAACTACTGAGCCCAAGCGCCTAGAACCTGTGCTCCGCAACAAGAGAAGCCACCGCAGTGAGAAGCCCACACACCACAACAAAGAGTAGACCCTGCTCGCTGCAACTAGAGAAAAGCCCGCATGCAGCAACAAAGACCCAATGCAGCCAAAAATAAATAAATAAATTTATATTAAAAAAAATTATAATACCGCTGAGCTCGGTGCACACGGGGGAAATATTTACAATAATTATATTTGAAAAGTGAGGACAGTAAAGGGAGGTTTCTACGCTGCGCTAGATTTGGTGAAACATCGGTACCAGTAAACTGATAATTACATACGTGCACGGGAGTGTGTAGAACAGCCACTAAAGAAAGTAAACAGTGATATACTCAATACGTTATAAAGTGGAATTCTAAAGGATATTCCAAGTATCCCACAATATGGCACGAGGAAACAAACACAAATAATAAAATGTCAAACTTAACCTCTAATTATCAATAGTTCAAATGTAAAGGGCCCATACACACCAGTTAGAAGACAAAGATTTGCAGAGGGAATAAAAAACCACGACCGAACTATATGTCATTTACCGTATGCTAAAACTCACTTCAAACGTAATGATGTGGGTAGGTTGAAAGAAAAAGGAAAAAGATATCATGTAGACATTCATTTATAAAAAGCACAATGACTAATAGCTAATTTCCCTTCAGAGCAAGGGAAATTTCTACAGAAAAAGAGGTCCATTGTATAAGAATAAAAGGATCAATCCACCAGGAAGATACATAGCAATCGCAAATGTTTATGACCCAAACAACAGACCTTCAAGATACACGAAGCAAACACTGGCAGAGCTGAAAGGAGAGAGACCAACCCCCAGTTACAGGTGAGGACCTCAGCACGCACTCTCCACAACTGCTGGAACTACTAGACATTCCACAAGGACACAGAACACCATCAACCAAAGGGATCAGTGGACGTTTACAGACCCTCCACCCAACAGAGCAGGATGCCCATTGTTCACAGGTGCCCAGGGACGTGCCAGGATAGACCGTATGCATAAGACAGACCTCAGCAAATGTAAAAGAAGTGAAGTCACAGCATGTTCTCTGACAAAAAATGGAATCAAACTAAAAGTCAGTAACAGACAATCTTCAAACATGGAAATTAACTCGGTTCTACTCAGAAACAGAGAGGAAGGAGCTATTGCTACATGCAAGACCTTGGATGCATCTCTAGGGGATTATGCTGAGTAAAAGAAGACAATCATAATAAGATAGCGATAGTGTGATTCCATGTGTATAACATGCGTGAGATAACAATTACAGAGATGGGGGACACATGAGTGGTCTCCAGGGGTTAGGGATGGGCTGGGTGCGACTACACGGGTGGCAGAAGGAGCCTTGTATAGTGATGGTGCTTGAGTGTCCTGATTGTGCTGGTGGCTACATGAGTACTTAGGGGGGATCTGACCTCTTGTCCCCTGTCCCCAGACATTCTTCCAGACTGAATAGAATAAACAGGGGCAGTAGAACAGGGGGACCAAGGAGAGAAAAGTCTTTATCTGAGCAACATGAAACAGGAACAAGAAGCTACGTAAAAGAAGCTACGTAAAAGTTTGATGATAGAAGCAGAAATGCCAATTTCTGGTTAGTAGACGTCCTAGAAAAAGGGATGATCAAAATGGGGCAGAGAAGCTATTCAAAGGGACAACCGAGACAAATCTGCCAGAGTTAAAAGTGAAAGATCTTCAGATTGAAGGAACTACACAGCACCAGTGAGGCACACGTATTGACATGTTGTGAAACTTAGGAATATCAAAGAAAAACAGGAGTTTGTAGGAGACTGCCAGAGAGAGAACAGGGTGCCTTCAAAGGGACAAGAGTCAAATTGATGTCAGATGTTTTTCTTTAGTTCCACAAATACCTTTGTTATTGCTTCCAGTGGCCCATTCAGGATAAAAAAAAAAAAAAAAAAATGTTGATTTGTTTTTCTCCAACAGGAAAATATACAGCCAAATCTGAACACAGTAAAGGAAAGGGAGTGATAGAGGTTAGAACAGAAATTAATGAAACAGTAAAACGAACATACAACAGAGATTATTAAAACCAAGAGTTTATTCTGTTTAAGGGCTAATAAAATCAGTAACCCGCCTGTCAGGACTGACAAGGAAAAAAAAAGTTCAAAAGCACAAATACCAACATAAGGAGGGTAAAAGTTTATCATGAAAGGTTCTAAACATTAAAAAGATACTAAATAATACTTCATGCCCAAAAAGTATAGAATAGAGGAAATCCTAGGAAAACATAATTTACTAAAACCTCCACTAGAAGAAATAGAAACTCAGAATAGTCTACTACCTATTAAAGAAGTTGAATTTATCATTTCAAGGCTTCCCACAATAAAGGCTATAATCACAGATGGCTTTACCAGCGAACACTTCAGAACACTTAATAAGGAAATAACTCCAACCGCCAAATTGCCTTCTGAAGCGCCTGTACCATTTCGCATTCCCGACAGTAATGAATGAGAGTGACTGTTGCTTCACATCCTTGCCAGCAATTGGTATTGTCAGGTTTTTTTAATGTTAGCTATTCTAATGGGTCTGTAGTGGCATCTCGTTTTATTTGCAATTCCTTATGGCGTATGATGTTGTGAATCTTTTCATATCCTTGTTTTCCATTTTATATCTTATTTAGTGAGATGTACGTTCAGATCTTTTGTCCATTTTTAATTGTATTTACTGTTGAGTTGTAAGATTTATATATTTTGATATGTCTTATCAGATACATGTTTTACTATTTTCTCTCACTCGGTGGCTGTTCATTTTCTTAACAGTAATTGGCAGAGCAGAAGTTTTAAATTTTAATAAAATTCAACTTAGTTTTTTTTTTTTTTTTTTAAAAAAAGGAGGGCTTCCCTGGTGGCGCAGTGGTTGAGAATCTGCCTGCCAATGCAGGGCACACGGGTTCGAGCCTTGGTCTGGGAGGATCCCACATGCCGCGGAGCAACTGGGCCCGTGTGCCACAACTACTGAGCCTGCGCGTCTGGAGCCTATGCTCCACAACAAAAGAGGCCGCGATGGTGAGAGGCCTGCGCACCGCAATGAAGAGTGGCCCCCGCTTGCCACAACTAGAGAAAGCCCTCGCACAGAAACGAAGACCCAACACAGCCAAAAATAAATAAATAAATAAATTTAAAAAAAAAAAAAAAAAAAAAAAAAGGAAGTAACTCCAATCTGAAAATAGGAAGAGAGAACATCTCCCAACTCATTTTTTGGAGCCGGTGTCACAACCTTGATCCCAAAAAGTGAGCGGGAAATTATGGAAAGGAATATTAGAGATCAACATTTTTCAACACAGATGCAAAAATACTAAACAAAATCTTAACAAATTAAATCTGGAAATAGGCACTTGAGAAAGGATAATACATTGAGACCAGATTGAGTTTATTCCAGGAATGCAAGTTAATTTTTTAACATTAAAAATTAATGTGATTTACCACATTTTTTTTTTTTTTAAATTATTTATTTATTTATTTATTTATTTTTGGCTGTGTTGTGTCTTCGTTTCTGTGCGTGGGCTTTCTCAAGTTGTGGCAAGTGGGGGCCACTCTTCATTGCGGTGCGCGGGCCTCTCACTGTCGCGGCCTCTCGTTGCGGAGCACAAGCTCCAGACGCGCGGGCTCAGTAGTTGTGGCTCACGGGCCTAGTTGCTCCGTGGCATGTGGGATCTTCCCAGACCAGGGCTCGAACCCGTGTCCCCTGCATTGGCAGGCAGATTCTCAACCACTGCGCCACCAGGGAAGCCCGATTTACCACATTTTTTAAAAAAATAAATAAATTTATTTATTTTTGGCGGCGTTGGGTCTTTGTTACTGCGCGCGGGCTTTCTCTAGTTGTGGCGAGCGGGGGCTACTCTTGGTTGCGGTGCATGGGCTTCTCACTGCGGTGGCTTCTCTTGTCGTGGAGCACAGGCTCTAGGCGTGCGGGCTTCAGTAGTTGTGGCTCGTGGGCTCAGTAGTTGTGGTTCGTGGGCTCTAGAGCACAGGCTCAGTAGCTGTGGCGCACAGGCTTAGTTGCTCCGTGGCATGTGGGATCTTCCCAGACCAGGGCTTGAACTTGTGTCCCCTGCATTGGCAGGCGGATTCTTAACCACTGCGCCACCAGGGAAGTCCAACCACATTTTTAAAAAAGGAGAAAAATGGTGTGATCATCTCAGTAGTTGCAGATAAAGCATTTGATGAGATTTGACGCCCATTTGTCATTTAAAATCTTAGCAAGTTACGACTAGAAGGGAGGTTCTCTAAGGCATGTGTGCCAAAATCCCACAGCCAAAAACCATGTTCCGTGTAGTTGTTTCCAAAGTAGCCCATTTTTCCCCAGGTCTGCACACATGGCCAGTCTTCTCCCGGTAAAGTGGAGCCCCAGCTGGCCTGTAACTCGCCGTGGCCGTCAGAGTGTGGCGGAGGAGGGCCCAGCTGCTTGTGCCTGGTGTGAAGGTCTGGCCACCAGCTCACCTGTTAGGATGGTTCTTATAAGAAACAAGCAGAAACTGACAGACGTTTGGGAGGATGTGGAGGAATCAGGACCCTTGAGCCCCGCTGGCGGGAATGTGCGGCCACCGTGGAAACAGTGTGGTGGTTCCTGAAAAAATTACACAGGATTAGCAAGTGATCTGGCAACTCCCCATCTGGATGTATGGCTGAAAGAAGGGGAAGCAAGGACTCTTGGGTTTGACACCCTCGTTCGCAGCAGCATATTCACAGCAGCTGAAAGGTGGAAGCACCCCACCTGCCCACGATGGGTGGGTGGATACACAACACACGAGGCATATATATGACCATCAGCCTTAAAACAGGAACGCGGAGCTGACACCTGCTACCGTGTGGATGAACCTTGACCACGTTAAGCACAGTGAGCGAAGCCAGCCACGAAAGGCCACGCGTTGTATGATCCCATGTCCATGAGGCACCTGGCTCAGTGGCCTGGGCTGGGAATTCTAGTTGCCAGAGGCTGTTCCGAGGTCAGGTTTGGGGCAGGTGGATGGATGGTGGAGTAAGAGGGGAAAAGCAAAACGTCTCTGTCCTTTCCCGGCCCACCTCCCGCCTCAGCCTCACCAGAGGAGGGGAAAGGCTTTAACTTTAAGTCAGGCTGGAGTTCTGATCATTTCATAGCTCTGGACCCTTACAATGACCGAGTTGACCCTGGGTTTATATCTTAACATGGCAGTAGAACTTTGAAATTCTCTACGTTTGAGCTAAAATGTTTAGGCAGGAGCAGAGAAGGAAACTCCTTCTCCGAATAGGTTTTAAAGACCCGGCCGAGGTAGGAAAAAGCAACTTCAGGTCTGTTCCAGGACCCCCTCGTTCAGTGTCCTGGTTACAGACGTTGTGAAGTGTGTCGTTTCACCAGCATAATAAACTGATGTAAGCACGTGTGCTTGGTTGGTCCATTCCTTCGCTGTCTCCTCCGGCCGGTTCTCGTGGGGCGCTCGGGGTCCCCGGCATCCGCGGTAGCTCCTCCTCCTCGCGGAGCCCGTGCTCGAGCTCGGGGGCCGGATCCGGGGAAGACACTCGTCAGGCACAGATGAACGCATGATGGGGCCCTGGGGACGGGCGGCCCTCGCTGCCTGAGGTTGTCACCAGCTTTGTTTTCTGCAGACGTTGGGGGAGTCACCATAAACTCAGGACCTTACACCCCGAGTACCTCAGCGTCTGTGGGTCAGGAGTCCAGGCAGGGCTCAGCTGTGTCCCCTGAAGGTGGCCCCGGGTCCACCCAGAGGGCTGGGTCCTCTGCTGGGAGTGCCTTGGATGCGCCTGGGGGCCACCCGCCACACCCCCAAACCATCCCCGGATTAGATAGATGCATTGACTGGTTCCTGCTGCCTCTCAGGAGCCTGCGGCCACGCCCCAGGCCGTGTCCCTCCCCTTCACCCCCGCTCTGGGCTCCCTGCTCTCCCGACCCCAGCTCCTCTCCCACTGCTCCGGGGAGGGATTAGCTCGCTCCCCCATGAGGGACGTGGCTGGAAGAGCTGTAATTGGCAGCGTTCCTGGTCACGGGACTTGACCGTGTGCCTCTTGCTCTGCTCCCATCCCCTGGTCCCCTCAGTCCCTGTCAGCTGGGGTTGAGAGCCACACCCACCTCGACGGGTGGGGAGATTCGATGGCTCTTCCAGGTAAAGCCCCCGGCCCGGCCCCACGCTGGTCAGGTGGCAGGGCCCACGTCAGCGCCGGGCGGGCGGGTGAGAACCCTCCTTTCCTCACCGCAGCAGATAGCTGTGTCTGTCTCCTTGCCCTGCAGAGTCTAAACAACAGGACACAGCATCCGTGCTCCCTGGGGCTCTGGGCACCGTGGCGGGGGGATGGGGGGGACAGAAGCTCAGCAAATGGCCTCTGGCACACTTAGAATAGAGCTGTGGCTGCAGGGAGCCCTGGGCGGCACCCCAGGGCCCAACCTGGCCCTCAGGTGTGGGAGCCACAGGGAGGGTTCCCCGCAGAAGCAACGTCCCCGTTGAATCTTGCTGGGTGAACGGGACTTGGCAGAGCCAGGAGTTTGGGGCAGGGGAGAGGGGTGGTTGGAAAATAATGTGGTTTTGAAGTTGGACCTTTGCAAGACTTGGTGATTCGGGTTCCAGGGCTGAGGTGAGGACCTCAGGGCTGGGGCACGTGAAGCCCTTCTGCTGGCTGTGCTGGGGTGGGTCCTTCCCCGTGGGTGGAGGGGACACACAGACCAGCACGACTTGCTGGGACTTCTGAATGATGACACGATCACCATTGCATGTTTTCAGGACACCTGATAAACCGGGACTTGTCACCATCCAGCGGTGGTGACATCGACCTAGCTGTGTATGGCATCACTGGTCCACACGGTTTCCTGTCCCTGCTCCGTGAGGGGGATGCCTGCCGTCCCCACGTAAGGCCACTGGCTGCCGGTGGTCTAGTCAGTTTCCCTGACGGACCCTGTGCTCGCCGCCCCCCATCACGGAGGGAGAGGGCCGGGGGGATCGTGTCGCTCAGGGTGGAGCCACTTGGATCAGCTGCAAACAACCGCTGTGCCATCAATGCAGACATTTACTGGTTAACACAGCCTGGCCCAGACACAGGGCGAGGCCAGGCTTGCTCGAGGGTCCCTGGCTCCCCTCCTTGAAGCAGTGAGTGAGCTGGATGCGTTGGAAGCAGTTCCCTTCCACTCAGGCGACGCAGGGGGCAGGGGCCACAGGAGAGATGGGGGGGCTTGTCTGCAGGCTGGGCCACGGGTGGGGGACCTGGCCCCGCACTACCCCTTGAGGAAGGTGGGGAGGGAGTTCTTAGGGAGAGCCTGCCTGTAGCCCCCGGATGGCAGGGCCTCTGAAGTGGCTACCTGAGGAGCCTGGAAGGGTCTGCAGGGGACAGGCTGGTGGGAGCTGCCACCACGGTGGTGTGAGGATGGGGCTCGTCCAGCCACAGCTGAGAGAGGCCGAGGAACCAAGTTTCTGGTGGGCTTGGTGCACCCAGCCGACCGCCAGGCCTTGAACCTGGAGAGGTCCTTGTCTTGCAAGATGTGGTCCAGGGGTCTCCCTGCCAGGATGAGGCTATGTGTGTGTGGGGGGGCTCGGGCTTAGAAGGCCATCCTCGGAGAGGGTCTCCCCCTCCCACGGAACCGTGCAGGGGGAAGGTCCCTGCAGAGATCCCTGGAGCACCCCAGGAGAGTCCAAGAACAAAAGCCAGCCCTGGAGCATATGCCCCCCCCCCCAAGTCCGTCAAGTGAAACCTGGCCCTCATTTTTTGTCATCCTCTTCACCAGGCCGCCCTGAGGAGCCAGCAGTACCTGGAGGGGGAGGAGGAGGGGCAGCAAGGGGGGAGAGGAGGTCTGAGCAATCCAGGCAGGCGGAGCTGAGAAACAGCCAAGGTTTAAATTAGTTGTGGAATAAAGTTTTGATTCAGTTGAGACTGGGCTTCAGTTCCCGAAAAGGACTCTTGCAATAAGTGTGATGGGACAGGTGTGACTGTACCTGAGGTGGGGATGGGCCAGGAGGCACGCCGAGGGCAGGGGATGAGGAGGCAGGAAGGAGCTCCACGTCTGACCACCTGAGCACATCCTCTTCCTCTCGCTTCAAGCCGGCAGGAAGAAGCTGGGTCAGCCTCAGCCCTGCTGGGGTGCGTGTGGGGCAGCCAGCCACCCTGCAATGTGTCTTTGTGGATGGGGCAGTATGGGTGGGGGAGCAGAGGTCTTCCGCTTTAAAGGCCTGAGATCCCTACCCCATCTCCTGGTATTCAGACCGCTCCAGGTAAAGCGTTGGGGACCCCCCAACTGCCCGAGATGACGTTTCCACCACCACCCTGGCAGAATGGGAGCAAAACATGACTTTAGGCAACAGGAAAATAAGGGTGATTCCCTTTCCTGCAGGCCTGGGCTGGTGGATTAGGGGCTGTGCTGGCCTCTGACCTCCTGGAAGCCCATGGGTGGTGGGAAGAATTTAGGATGACCCTGTGATTTCCCCCTGGGGCATCTGGGTGAAGCTGGTGCCCTTAACCAAGAAAAGGAGTAGCCTAGACCTGCCTGGCCACCAGTGCAGGCCCTGTGACATGTAGATGTGACACCCCAGGTGTGAAGGTGGGGGAGGCCATCACCCCCAAGGCAGCACGTGGCTGCCACCAGCCAGGGCGGACAATCTGGGCAATCGCAGGGTCTCCAGTGGAGGGGGTGGAGGTGTGAGGGGGGAGCCTGGGGGGCGGTAGTAGTGGTCCCGGCCCAGCTGCGCAGCTTCACGTGGATCTGTGGGTCTGTCTGTGCAGCGTGAGGCCTGTCAGCCTGAATGCCGAGGGGGCGGGGGAGGGGGGGAGGAAGGGAAGAGGAGGAGAAAGAGAGGGAGGAGGGGGAAAGAGGGAGGGGGACGGGGTAGGCTGCCGGTGAGGGCAATCTGGGGGGGAGGGGAGAGGTGGGTCCTGGGGATGTGGGCGATAGACGGGGTGGGGGGCGGGAGTGAGATGGGGCGGGGAGGGGGCGAGCGGGGAGTGGGGGGAGGCCGGGAGCGCGGTCGGCGGGAAGGGGGCGGCGGGGCGGGGTGGGGAACCGGCGCGGCGCGGGGGCGGGCGGAGGGCGGCGCCGCTGCAGTGCGGGACCCGCTCGCCCGCCGTCCCCGCGCCCGCGCGTCCCCGCGCAGCCGCCTCCGGCCTCCGGCACCGCGCATCCAGGTACGCGGGCCTGGGGAGGGGTCTGTTCCGGAAACCCCCGCCGGCCGGGAGGCCCCAGGAAGTTTGGCCTTCGGGGAGCCCCCGCCCCCTTGGCCGGCCCGGGGCCGAGGCGCAGCGGTGGTCGGGGGGCTGGGGGGCTGGGGGGCCGGGGTCGCCGGGCTGCGTGCGCGGCGCTGGCGGGCGGGCCGGGTTCCGGGCCGTCATTGTGACCTGGCCGAGCGCGGGCCGAACGCGCGGCGCTGCCATTGTTCGCCGGGTTCATCTTCGCAGGAGGCCCGTCCGCGGGGCTTCGTTTGTTTTCGTTTCCCTTTCTTTTCCTGTGGAGCCTGTAAGAGCTCCCCCCGTCCCCCCGCCATCTCCCCGGGAGCTCGCGGAGGGCGCTCCAGGCACACACTGTCCTCCAAAGGGGGAGGGATGGACGCAAGTGAGACCCCATAACCGCCTGGGCTGCACACGCAGGGCCCCGCTTCCCCGTCGTCAGGTTTCTCAGCCGCGCCCGGAACCTGGCGGATCCCCCTCCATCCCCGCGAGCATCTGTTTAGAGGTGAGCTTTGCCCCCCAGGGTGAGAGGCCTTTGCCAGCAGCAGAATAAAACGCCTGGCGTGTCACCAGGTCACGTCGGTCATCAGATAAACTTTACGGTGCGTGTAAGACGCGTGTTCACAGGCCGCGGGAGTCCTGCCCCTCCGAGGCCGGCAGGACTCGCGTTTTCCTCCGCAGGAAGCGGGCAGCGGGTCGCCATGGCCTCGCCATCGGCTCAGCAGCTGGAGGAGGACGACGGCCTGAGGGGCTGCGAGCTCTACGTGCAGAAGCACAGCGTCCAGCAGGTGCTCAAGGACTGCATCGTGCAGCTCTGCATCTCCAAGCCCGAGCGCCCCATGAGGTTCCTCCGGGAGCACTTCGAGAAGCTGGAGAAGGTCAGTGGCTCCGGCACCTGGTCCTCCCCCCGCCGCCCCCCCAGCCTGTGCAGGTGTGTGTGTGTGGCGCCGAAGCCCCGTCGGCCCTCCCCTCCGCTACCTGCGTGCTCAGGAGGGGGCGGGGCGCCCGCGGGACGGCCTCCTGCGGTTCTTTGCGGGGAGGTGGGCAGGGAGGCCACGGTGGCTTCATTCCCGCCGCAGAAATCCTCTCTTCTTCCAGTGGCTCAGGGTCTCAGGAGGCCTCCTGGAAGGCGGTGCGGACGTTTGGGAACTGCTGGCTGTGACTATAGCTTGTGGGGTCGCTGGCGGTTCTCAACTCGGGGGACTGGTTAGAGATGCCATTGGCACTGGGGTAAAAGGAAACAGCCCTGATAGAGAATGTGGCGGGGCCGTTGGAGGTCAGATTCCCTTGATCTGCGTCTCTGAGCCTCGGCAGACGCTGGCCTGCCCCTCAGACATGTGGGGGGAGCACGTGCCACACCCGCCCCCTCTCTCCTGAGGAGGGAGACGCCCAGCTCACTCCTGCATGGATGACAGCTCTCACCCCTTCCTGGTTCATCCTGGAGGCTCGGGGCTGGGAAGCAGCAGGCTGGGGCAGGAGCCGCTTGTGGTCCCGTCCAGCTTTCCCTCCCCCGCCTCACGCCTCCTGCCTTCCTCCCTGGCCTGGCCACCCAGATCTCTCTCTGGGGTGACCTCAGGTGCCTCCTCGTGGTCTTTGTATCACGACCTACCTGTCCCTGGGGACTGAACGGGACCCCAGCTGGGGCCCAGGTCTGTTTTAAGCACCTCTGTGTCCCCGAGCTCAGTGGTGTTTTACTTCTGATGGGCACTCCTGTGGACAGAGGTAGCCTTAACGCAAAGGAATGGATTTATTTCTTCCCTTTAAAACAGTCTGTTAAAACACATTTTAAAGTAATACATGCCTTTTAAAGTAAAATAGAAAAGTTCAATAGTGGAAAGAAGAAGTAGAAATCACCTGGAGTCCTTTCCACCTGTTCCCCCCCAACCGTGCATTGCGGTTTTGAAACATAGTTGGAATCATGTTACGGATGCAGTTTTATATTTATGTTGTTCATTTGTTATACATTCTTCATGGTCCTCAGTGTAAATGATTGTGTAATGTGTTGAGAAGATCCAGAAAAGTTTTCTCAATGTTTTCCTCATGATTAGACAGTTGAGTTGTTTCCAGTGTTTTAATATTAAAAATAACGCGACCCATTTTTTAATTGGGTTGTTGGTTTTTTTGATATTGAGCTCCATGAGCTGTTTGTATGTTTTGGAGATTAATCCTTTGTCTATGGTTTCATTTGCAAATACTTTCTCCCATTCTGAGGGTTGTCTTTATATCTTGTTTACTGTTTCCTTTGCTGCGCAAAAGATTTTAAGTTTAATTAGGTCCCATTTGTTTATTTTTGTTTTTTTTAAATTTTATTACTCTAGGAGGTGGGTCAGAAAAGATCTTGCTGTGGTTTTATGTCAAAGAGTGTTTTTCTCTAAGAGTTTTATAGTGTCTGGTCTTACATTTTGGTCTTTAATCCATTTTGAGTTTATTTTTGTGTATGGTGTTAGGGAGTGTTCTAATTTCATTCTTTTACATGTAGCTGTCCAGTTTTCCCAGCACCATTTATTGAAGAGGCTGTCTTTTCTCCATTGTATGTTCTTGCCTCCTTTGTCGTAAATTAGGTGACCATATGTGAGTGGGTTTATCTCTGGGCTATCTATCCTGTACCACTGATCTATATTTCTGTTTTTGTGCCAGTATCATACTGTCTTGATTACTGTAGCTTTGTAGTATAGTTTGAAGTCAGGGAGCCTGAATACTCCAGCTCCATTTTTCTTTCTCAAGATTGCTTTGGCTATTTGGGATCTTTTGTGTTTCCATACAATTTTTTTCTCCTAATTCTGTGAAGAATGCCATTGGTAGTTTAACAGGGATTGCATTGAATCTGTAGGTTGCTTTAGGTAGTATAGTGATTTTCACAATATTGATTCTTCCAATCCAAGAACATGGTATATTTCTCCATCTGTTTAAATAGACATTTCACCAAAGAAGACATACAGATGGCCAAGAGACACATGAAAAGATGCTCAACATCACTAACTATTAGAGAAATGCAAATCAAAACTACAATGAGGTATCACCTCACCCTGGTCAGAATGGCCATTATCAAAAAATCTAGAAACAATAAATGCTGAAGAGGGTGTGGTGAAAAGGGAACCCTCCTGCACTGTTGGTGGGAATGTAAATTGATACAGCCACTATGGAGAACAGTATGGAGTTTCCTTTAAAAACTAAAAATAGAAGTACCATATGACCCAGCAATCCGACTACTGGGCATATACCTTGAGAAAACCATAATTCAAAAAGAGACATGTACCACAATGTTCATTGCAGCACTATTTACAATAGCCAGGACATGGAAGCGACCTAAATGTCCATTGACAGATGAATGGGTAAAGTAGATGTGGCACATATATGCAATAGAATATTACTCAGCCATAAAAAGAAACGAAATTGAGTTATTTGTAGTGAGGTGGATGGACCAAGAGTCTGTCATACAGAGTGAATTAAGTCAGAAAGAGAAAAACAAATACCGAATGCTAACACATATACATGGAATCTAAATAAAATGGTACTGATGAACCTGGTGACAGGGCAGGAATAAAGACGCAGACGTAGAGAATGGGCTTGAGGACACAGGGTAGGGGGGAAGGGGAAGCTGGGGCGAAGTGAGAGTAGCACTGACATACGTACACCACCAAACGTAAAATAGCTAGTGAGAAGCAGCCGCATAAGCACAGGGAGATCAGCTCGCGCTTTGTGACCATAGCGGGGTGGGATAGAGACGCAAGAGGGAGGGGATATGGGGATATATGTATGCATATGGCTGATTCACTTTGTTGTACAACAGCAACTAACACAGCCTTGTGAAGCAATTATACTCCAATAAAGATGTATAAAAAAAAATAATGCCACAGGGACATATTTGTACATAGATTTTTTTTTTTCCTGTATGTAGTAGTGTTTAGTACAGCTTTTCAGAGATGGAATTACTGAAATTCCAGGTGGAATTACCAGGTCACAGAAATCTTGTTGGTGTTGTCAAGGAGCTCTCCAAACGCAGCACTGATTCAAGCCCCACCAGACAGTGTGCTTGTAGCCACCCACCCTAGTCAGCTTTGGCTGTTTTAATTTAAAAACCTGTTTTTCAGGGACTCCCCTGGCGGTCCAGTGGTTAAGACTCCACCCTTCCAACGCAGAGGGCGTGGGTTCGATCCCTGGTTGGGGAACTGAGATCTCACATGCTGTGCAGCCAATAAATAAATAAATAAATAAATGAACCTTAAAAAAATAAATAAAAACCTGTTTTTAAGTTGATAGGTGAACATGGCCACGTGGCTTGAATCTTTGGTTACTTTCCAGGTCGCCATGTGGGGGAGGAGTCCAGTCGCTGGCACGGAGGACAGGGGACTGGGGGGGGGGGGGTGGTAGTGCTTGTTTCCTGCACGTTTGAAGAGGGACGGTCAGGTGGGTGACAGTACATCCTCATTTAACTCTACTTGTTCACAGATGACCCCAGCCGGGTGACATGTCTCACAGGACGGGACTTCTCAGCCGGACCAAGGCAGGGAGCCCATTAGGAGGCCAGAGGCAGGGTCCAGACCAGACCTGAGCTGAGGCTGCAGAGTGAAACTAGAGCAGAGGGTCTCAGCGGGGGACCTCTTGCCTCCAGGGGACATTTCAGTGGCCCAGATGCTTTTGGTTGTTAGACTTGGCAGGGGTGAAGGTGCTCCTGTCCCCTGGGGGTGGAGTGAGAGGGTCAGGTGGGCCGTTTTCTTTGGGGGGCCTTTCCGGTCTTGCTGGTGGATTGGGGGTGGGGTGAGGAAAGAGGCATGGGCCGTGACTCCTCGGGTTTGGTCCGAGTCCTGAGTGAAGTCCTGAGCCAAGAAGGGGCCAGTGGGAAGAGACAGAGACAGGGTTGGACAGGAAAAATTAAGAGTAAGGCTTTGGATGCGTTTAAGTTGTCAAAGAGGCTATGAGTTTGGAGCTTGGGGGAGAGGCTGGGGCGAGCATAGAGGTTTAGGAAGATTCATTGATCATTCTTGCCTGGAGAGGCAATTTATTACCTGCCTTTGACAGGTGAGGACTGAGGTCTGGAAGAGGTAGGGCGACTTGGAAGGCCTAGGTTCCAGGCTTCGGGGCTGATTTGGTGGATTCTCTGAAATCGTGTGCAAGCTTTTATAGGCGGGTGCATTTTACTGGGGAGAATGTCCCCAGTGTTTGCAGTGGATGTTCAAATGGACATTTGGGATCCCCAAATGTAAAGTGCCTTAAGGTGTCCTGAAACCACAGGGGGGGGTCTCATTTCCTACTGCGTCTGCTGAGCAGGGTGACCAGGGAGCTGTTTCGGCCTGGGAGCAGGAAAGGCTCTGGCTTTGGGGCCGGGGTGTGCTGGGTCCCGGGCCCCTCTCTCTGCAGGAGGCTGGCCAGGCCGGAAGCCTGGGGAGGAACAGTTTTCTCCACTTGTGTTGAGAGCAGGAAGCGTGTGTGTGAGGCCTTGATAAGCACAGAGGCTGCAGCTGCCCGCACAGGTTGGTGGGGATGGCCCAGCTCTCGGGGTGCTGCCTTGGCTGGGGTGTGGCCTCGGTGAGTGAGCCGGTGAGGAGGTGGCCTTATTCTAGGGTGGAGGCTTGAGGGGGGAAGATAGTCCACACCCGCTGGCCAAACACAGCCTTGGAGCTTCTCCAAGATTCAGTCTTTTGGCGGATCGTGTGATGATAAAGTCATCAATCCCTTTAATAGTGGATTTTAAATTGTGCAGGAAAGATTACTTTATAAAAATGCACCCATGACCCTGCACCTATGTACCCACCCTACATTTTTCCGAGGACTTTTCTTGCACTGCAGGACACGCTTACATACGGATGTGGATAATTGTATATATGTGCATTTTTTGTTTGCTTTTTTCTTCTTAGTAGCATTTTTTATTGTGGTAAAACATAGGCGACGTAGAATTTACCATTTTGGCCTTTTTTTAGTGTGCATTTCAGTGGCATTAAGTGCACTCATGTTGCCTTGCATCTGTATTAGTAGCATTTCTGTGGCCTCTTGTGGCTGTAAAGTTTTCCATGACGTGGATGCGTCATCGTTTCTACTTTATTTCCATCGTTTTGTGTTTGATGGCTTTCAGTTTTTTTGTTTCTTTCTGCTCCAGAAAACACCTTTATGCCAAGGAAATGATTGAAAAGAAAAAATGGGTAAATATGCAGGTATTTCAGGAAGGGCTCTGGAGGCCGAGTGTCTGTGTGTGTTTACGGCTCTTGAATCTTGTCGCCCATCTCCTCCCCAAGGACCGGGTGAGCTTGTGGTCTTGCGACCCTGAGCCCCCCGCCCTTTCCCGAGTCCTCGCCGACGCCGCTCTGCTCTCTTTTGTGGCCGTAGATGCCTCATCCAGCAGGCTTTCCTTCCTGGTGCAGTGGTGGCTTCCCTCTGGTCCGTTGGTCAGACAGCCGGCGACCCAGGCTCACTCTGTGCCTTTAATGAAACGAGCAAGTTACGCTGCGTTTCCCTTGGGGAGAACCCGGCCCGCGGCTTTCGTGGAAGTGAATTCTGTGAGGGCCCACGTGGCCCTTCCTGTGGCCCTTCCTGTGGCCCTTCCTGTGGCTGTGGTCTACACTGGGCATCAGATGCGTCTGGTGACTGTGGAGGATCAGCCTGTGTTCCCTGGTGACCAGCACTGCATGTGTCATTCTGGTGGCAGACAGAGGCGTCCATGGGCGGGACTGGCATTGAACTCCCGAGGGTCTTGGAGGGGCGCTCCGTCCCCCCGGCACGTTGATTGCCCGGGCCTTCCGGTGCTGGGGGGCCACCGGGGAAGCCAGGGTGGAGGCCGTGAGTCCGCGTTCAGCCCGGGGGCCGACAGGAGGCCGTGCCCTGCGGGGGGCGAGGGTCATCGCGGGGCCGTTTTTGGGGGGCACGCTCTCTGGACGAAGGCTTGTCCTCGGGGCGATGGGCTTGGCGGCTAACGGGGCGGGGGCATTTCATGCCACCCCAGAGCCGTGGAAGGCTGGAGCCACGGAGGCGGTGGCTGGAGCGTTGGGTGGGCCGGAGGCTGGGGCGGGAGGCCGTCAGGAGGTGGCAGGGCGTGGGGACCGGTGGTCCAGGCTGTAGTCTGGGGGGGTTCTGGTGGCTGCCCGTTCTGCAGGGTAGAGGGGCCCCGGGGAGGCTGTGCGAGCGAGGGGACAAGAGGCATGCGGGAAACCTCTGTGCCTCCCTACGATGTTTGCTGTGAACCTGTAACTACTTAGGAAAACCTTTGAAAAAGTCTTTGAAATTAAAAAGGAAAAGAAGGTGGGTTCCCCCATACCTTTGGCCCTGATGGTTTCTTCCCTGGTCGTTGCGACGTCTGCTTCACTGAGGGGCGGGTGTCGGGGAGGCCGAGTGGGTGGGGCGCAGGGAAGGTGGAGTGAGGAGGGTTTGCAGAGCAGCTGGGGTGCGGATGCTGGGGTCCCCAGGGTTATGAGTGCGGGTGGGAGGGTCCTGGGCGCTCTTAGACCCGGCAGCCGTTCCCAAGGTCTGCCAGAGGGCGGCGGAGGCAGCGAGCTTTGCGGGAGGCTGAGGCTGGGGGTGCAGGGGTGGCTGGAGACACTGGTGGCCGGGGTCCTCCCCAGGCCCAGACGGGCCTCAGAGCACCAGCCAGCGAGCGCTTCGAGGGAATGACAGCCAACACCGATACGCTACTATTGAGTAGAGTCCGCGGCGCCCCTGAGGGTTTGCTCTTGGTGTGCATTCCGTGGGTTTGGACAAACCTCTGACCTGTTTCCATCATCATAGCGTCATGCAGAGTAGCCACTGCCCTAAAAATCCCCTTTGCTCCGCCTGTTCGCCCCTCCCCCCCCCCAGCCCCCGGCAACCCCTGATCCTTTCACTGTCTCCATAGTTCTGCCTTTTCCAGCTACAGCGTTTAGCCTTTTCAGACTGGCTTCTTTCACTTAGTGATACGCACTTAAGCTTCCTCCAAGACTTCTCATGACTTAATAATAGCTCATTTATTTTTATTGCTGAATAATATTCCATTGTCTGGATGGACCCCAGTTTATTTATCGATCACCTGCTGAACGACATCTTGGTTGTTTCCAAGTTTTAGCAATTGTGGATAAAGCTGCTATACAGGTCCGTGTGTAGGTTTTTATGTTGTGTAAGTTTTAACTCATTTTGATAAATACCAAATGCAGTTGCTGGGTTGCATGAAGACAGACACCAGATTGTCTTCCAGAGTGGCTGCACCGGGAGTTCCCTGGTCGTCCAGAGGTTAGGACTCCACGCTGTCCCTGCCGAGGGCCCGGGTTCAATCCTTTGTCGGGGAACTCGGATCCCACAAGCCGTGTGGCGCGGCAAAGAAACAAGACAAAATAAGACAAAAACACACAAACAAAAAAAACCAAAGCGGCGGTGCCATTCTGCGTCCCCACCAGCCACGGATGAGGGTTCCTGCCACTCCGCATCCTCGCCAGCCTTTGCTGTTGTCGCCGTCTGGATTCTGGCTGTCCCGATAGGTGTGTAGTGCTGTCTCACTGCTGTTTTGATTCGTGTTTCCCTGAAGACAGATGAGGTGGAGCGTCTTTCCTGTGCTTATTTGCCATCTGGGGATCTCCCTTGGTGAGGTGTCCAGATCTTTTGCCTGCTTTCCAGTGGGGTTGTTTTCTTATTGTTGAGTTTTAAGAGCTTTTTTTGTACATTTTGCATACAAGTCCTTTTTCAGACATACGTGTTTCGCAAATATTCTCTCCCAGTTTGTGGCTTGTCTTTTCATTCTCTTGACTATATATAATTTTTTTTTTTTTGGCCACGCCGTGCGGCTTGCAGGATCTTAGTTCCCCAACCAGGGATTAACCCAGGCCCCGGCAGAGAAAGCGCAGAGTCCTAACCACTGGACCACCAGGGAATTCCCTGACTATATATAATTTTGAATCCTGCTTTTTGGTGTTTTAAACCAAACTTTATATGATTACTAAATATATTAAAAGTATGATTTAATGGTGCAGCATATCCTGTTACATAGATATTTCTAACTTGATTTAAGCAATCTCTTATTGTTGCTTGTTGGATTAAAAAATTTTTTTAAGCACTGCAAGGGCCATTCTGGTACAGATATCTTTTTGATGCCTCTCATTGTTTCCTTAGGATGTGTTTTAAGAAATAGAATTATGAAGCTCAGAAGCATCCATGATAGCTATGCCAGTTCTCCCAAAAGGTTTCATTCATTCATTCATTCATTCCACCAATATTTATTGAACACCTGCTCTGTGCCGGGCGCTGCTCCGGGTGCTGAGGACGTGGTGGTGAGCTCCCTGGGAAGCACAGCGTTTCCCATCCGAGCTTGTGTGACAGCGCGGCCGTGACTGGGGAGGACACGGCATCTGCCTCGTGTTGATCTGGTTACATCGGAGATCCTGGAAAGGTGTGTGTAAATCAGAACTTTAGAATTTGAGAATGAAGTACCCAGTGCAACATGTTATTTCAAGGGATCCCAGGATGAGTTTAAGTCTTTTTCTCACTCAGAAACCGAATCCTTTGACTATAACCCAATAAAGTTACAAATTATTAATAAAAAAATAGCCAGAAAAAAAGAGAAAGAGCCAGAAGCCTCTCCATACATTTGGAAATCAATAATAAGCTTTTGCATGGTTTATCAGTTAAAGATTGTCATGATAAAAAATTAGGAAATATTTAGGTTGAGAGACAATAAAAGCATTGCATGTCAAAACATGTGGAATGCAGCAAAATTGGTACTTAGAGGAAAATTTATAGCTTCATTCGAAAATAAGATGATAAATTAATGAGCTGTGTGTCTTAGTTTCCTAGGGTGCCATAGCAAATTGTCAAAAAATGGGCAGCTTAAAACAGATATTTACAGTTCTGGAAGCCAGAAGCCCAAAATCAAGGCTTTGGCGGGGGTGGTTGCTTCTGGGGGCTCTGACGGGGGGCGGGGTCCGCCCCAGCCCTCCCCAGCTTCTGGGGGCTGCCCTTGACTGGCAGATGCATCACCAGACCGCCCCTGTGTTCGTCCCTGTGTGTCTGTGTCCAAACTTCCTCTTTTTATAAGGACACCCATCGTTGGATTAGGGCCACTCTAATCCAGGATGACCTTGTTCTTAACTTGATTGTATCTGTGAAGAGTTATTTCCAAATAAAGCCACTCTCTGAGGTTCTGGGTGGACATGAATTTTTGAGGTACCCTTTTCAACCCACTGCCCAGGTGCCACCTGAGAAGCCAGGAATAGAGAAAGAAAGCAAGACAGAAACGAGGACAAATAACAAGGGTAAAAGCAGGAGTTAATGAAGCAGAAATCGAAGAAATAGCAGACGATAAAATCAGAGTCTGACTCTGAAGAGATGGATGAAACAAACATTGGAGAGGGCTGCCACGTCATGAAGAGACACACAAACTGTAATTTGCCACAGGTTGGGGAGGAGGGGGGCCAGGGGTGAGCTCAGAACTGCCCACGTCCCCTGGTTCAGCTCTTCTCATCTGGGTGGACTCAGGAGGCACCTCCTCCAGGAAGCCCTCTTTGACTCCTCCTTGCTGAGGATGATCTAAGAGCCTGCCACTGCTGGTGCAGCCCCTTGTACCTGGTCCTTTGGTGGTGCTCACCCGTCGTCTTGCTGTGACCACCATCTCTGTCCTGTTCGAGCTCTAACAGTAACCTCCTTCATGAAAGAACTATGCCTTTTTCCCTGTTGCATTTTCTGTCTGAGGCCTGGTATACAGAAGGTGCTCAATAAATGATCGAAGCTCCGTGTTTCTCTTCTCACCTTGCCGCTGGGTGCCCAGGTGCCCTGGACACGTCCCTTACCCTAGGTATCCCCTACGAGGGACGTCCCTCACCCTAGGAATCCCCTACGAGGGATGGGGCAGCCGGTGTCCTTGCCCAGCCAGACTGGGAGTGGGGAGCAGAGGGGAGGGATTCCACTGTCCCAGGGTCCCAGGCGTATGGGCTGTTGTGTGTGGGGGGTCAGCTCAGTTCTGGAAAGTCTCCCTAGACCCCCCTCCGTGTTGTCTCTTCTCAGGCTGGAAGCCTGCATTTCACCCCTCGCGTAGGAAAAACGTGGTCAGAAGGTGATGAAGCACATCATTCATGGCTCAGGGAGCTCTGGGCCCCGAGGGCAGGACGGGGACGGTCCCTGGAGCTGCCTTACGCGTTTGGGGGCAGATTCTGGCCACGGAGCTTTCTGGAAACACTGTTCCCACACTCTTGTTATGAAGATTCCTTTGGCCTGGATCGCCTGTCCTGACCCCGTGCCCTCTACCATTCCCAGCCAAGACAATTCAGCAGCGTGAAAACAGGAGACAGGAAGGGGGAGCTCTGAGAATTAGAGGTTTTCCTGGAATCTCCCGGGGTGGGAGAGGGATGCCATCCAGAAATAACGGTCTGGCGTGGTCGAGGCAGAGCCTGGGGGCGGTCATCCCACCGCGCCCTGGGGGGCCCTGGCTCCCGGCCCCCCCCACCCCGTGTCCTCTCAAAATCCCCTGAAGCGGCTTCGTGTTTTGAACCACCTGTATCCTGCCTCATTTGACCCTTTGCTGCCAAAGGCGGAAAATCATCTCCGTGCCAGGACAGGGCTGCTCACTGGTCCCAGAAAACAAGGCCTGGGCCGCGGCTTTCTTGAAGACCAGTGGCTTCTGGTGGCTGCGCAGGGAGCCTGGGGTCCTCGCCGTGACTGTGGACCCTGGGCCAGCCACTGTCTGTAGGGCCTGTGGGCCATTCCCAAGGCCAGGTCGCTCCGTTATCTCGAAGTCAGTGTGTCCAGAACCCAGCTCACGTCGACCAGATCGAAACCAAACCAATACACAGAAAGTGGCAAGGGTGTCGGGGGATGGCACCGCTGCCGGGAGTGGCTGGTGGAGACCGCTGGGAGGTTCTTCGCCGAGCTGAGCACGAGCCCCCGTGGGACCCAGCATTCCCACCCCAGGGGTGTCCCCAAGAACTGAACACAGCCCCGAGACGCAAACCCGCACACTCACGTCCACGGCAGCGCTACTCACAGCAGCCAAAGACTGGAGCCAGCCCGTGTCCACCAGCTCACTAATGGATCACGGAGATGTGACACAGCGGAGTACGATTCGGCCTCCAAAAGGAGGGATGTGCTGACACCTGCCACAGCATGGGTGCCCCTTGAAGACAGTGTGCCGAGTGGGAGAAGTCTGACACGGGAGGGCACGTACCGTGTGATTCTGTCCATGGCAGTGTCCAGAATGGGCGGATCCACGGAGGCAGGAGGTAGGTTAGTGGGTGCTAGGCCTGGGTGGAGGGCCTGGAGGGACTGCCAGCGGGGTACCCGGGTGTTGTGAGGTGATGAAACGTTTGGATCTAGTGGTTAGAGATGTTGGCATAACATTGTGAATGCACTGAATGCCACAGGATCGCACACTTTAAAATGGCTGATTGTTAATTTCATGTTGTGCGAATTTTACCTCAACTTAAGAAAAGTCCCCTCATTTGCTGAGACAAGCGCCTGTCGGCTCCCTCGCTTCTACGGGAAGCCTGGGGTCATTTCCTCCCGACCTCACCTCCATCCATCACTGCCCACGTCTCTGCCCCGTGTCACCATCACCTCCGAGCCCGGTCACTCCCGCATGGCCAGACTTTCCGGATGTCCTTTGGTGGCCCGGGGCCTCTGCTGGTTCCTCTCTCCTGGGCGCTGGCAGAGCCCCGGTGTCACTATAAACAGTTTACACTGCAGTGCAGGGGCCTTTCCCACTCATGTCTCCAAAATCCCGCTTTAAGACCCCACTGACTCATTTTTGTGTATATTATTGTTCTTTTTTTTTTTTTTTCTTCCCCCTGGCCACACGGCTTGTGGGATCTTAGTTCCCCCGACCAGGGATTGAACCCGAGCCCTCGGCAGTGAGAGCATGGAGTCCTAATCACTGGACTGCCAGGGAATTCCCTTACTGTTCTTATTTTTAATAATTTCTAAGAGCAAAGGCCCAGAGTCTCTCACTTGAGATGCAACTGATGTTTCTATTGATAGTGAAAATTCGTGGTTTACAAGAACAGTCAGTGACGTTTGCAATGATTTCCATAAAAGTGGGAGTCTTACCGACAGTCTTAACTTTGCGTAGAATTAACGTACAATGTAAATAACACATTTCCGGCGTGTCACCCAGTAATTCACAAAGGGTGGGAAATAACCCAGTGACTCCCGGCTCCAGGGAGATGTTGGCGCTGGTCTCAGAAAGGATGAGATGGCTGTTGTCACGGTAACAGAAGAGTGACGAGGTGAGTACTTGGAAGGCAGTTCTGGAGCGATCGGTGGTTGCTGGTGTGTCCAGAGCTGACCCTCAGGGAAACCCCTCCTTCCCGCCCACCAGGCACCTGGGGCTGTTCCTCAGCCTTGGAAGCGTTGGGTGTTGGATGAAGACCCTGTACATGTTGGCGTGAGTCGGAGCTTCTCTCCTGGCTTTGGCTGTTCTGTAGGGTCGTGTGTAGGTGCTTGTAGAAAGGAACCAGCTGGTACCTCCTGCCACCATCCGGGGCCGTGTGCTGGGAAGCCCGGTCCCATCCACGGACCAGTGGTCGCCAGGCTGCTCTGGGGACGTGGAGCTGGAGGGTCGGCCGTGGGAGACCCCGTCACCCCGTGTACCTTTGCACTTTTGGGATTTTGCGCCCTCTGTGTGTAAACAGAGTTTTTAAAAAGCAGTAATGAAAAGCGCGGGAAGAAAATGAGAGGTTTGCTTCCCTGTTGTGTGCCCACCTCCTGTTTCCAGCACGTTGGTGAGCAGAGCGGGGGCACTTCCTGCCCTCGGGTGAACCGGTGGCACTGGGGGGCCTCAGAGGCTCGCCGGGGCCTGGGACCCTGTGGGCTGAGCCCTGGAGTCTGGTAGCTGGACACGTTGCTCAAAGTGTGAAGGAACAGAAAGCCTTCTGGAGCCAGGGCTCTGTGGCTGGCAGGGCTGTGGGTTGGGAGGAGGTGGGCTCGGAGGTGGCCTTGAAGTCCAGGAGGCGGGTCGGCGGGCCCGGCCGGGACGCGCTGGGTCCCCGGCCTTCCTGGGACCCCGTGGCCTCCCGGGACGGACTCTCCTGCCGAGATGGCCTCTCTTCTCACCCGCTCTGCGTTGTCCCCCCTCCAGGAAGAAAACCGGCAGATCCTGGCGCAGCAGAAGCCAGCCTCCCAGCCGGACTCGCACGACGAGGAAGTGTCCCCGTCGCCGCCCAACCCGGTGGTGCAAGCCCGGCACCGGCGTGGGGGAGTGAGCGCCGAGGTGTACACAGAGGAGGATGCCGTGTCCTACGTGCGGAAGGTGGGCCTCGACCCCGCCCCTGCCCCGCGTCCCGCCCCGCGTCCCGCCCCCGCCCCTGCCCCGCGTCCCGCCCCCGCGTCCCGCCCCGCGTCCCAGGCGTCGGGGCCTTGGCCTCCCTTCTTCTTCCGCAAGGTCGTCGTGGTCCCTGCTGGCCTGAGCCCGGTGCGTACCTATCGGAGGCTCTCTTGGGGGCCCCGCCACCCCCATGGTTCTGTGACCCCAGTAGGCTGGGGACGGGGCGGGACAGCCAGGTCCTGGGGTGCGGGAGGAGGAGCCCCGTGTCTAGGGCCTCGTGGGTCCTCTTCTCCTGGCTTCACCCTCGAGGCTGGACCCCAAGCTCAGAGCCGCCCAGGGGTCGCCCTCCCCTGCCCCGGACACCATCCTCCCTCTCTCTCCGGCCCTCATGCTGAGCAGGGCGCGCCTTTGTCAGGGGCCTCCCCGGTGTGGGACCCCGTGTGAGTCACCACACTGGTGGCTGCGTGTGCCCGAGCCCTGCCTTGGACATGGGCCTGCCATTCCATCTTATGCGTTTCTACAGCCAGCTTTACTCTTTAAAAAAATTTTTTTATTTTTATTTTTTGACCTATTACAAAAATTTATTTTAAAGTATGGCAAAATGTGCATAGTAGAATTTACCGTCTGTGTCAGCTCAAGCTGCTGTAACAAAAGACTGGCGGCTTAAACAACAGACATTCACCCTCTCACAGTCTCTAGGCTGGGAGTCCACGATCCAGGTGCCGGCAGGGTGGGTTCCTGGTGAGGACCCTCTTCCCTTCCTGGCCCCCAGGTGGCCGCCTTCTCGCCTGTTCTCACGTGGTGGGCGGGGTGGGGAGAGCGAGATCTCTAGGTCTCGACTTACGAGGGTGCTGATCCTGTCTTGGGGGCCCACCTAAACCCAGTCACCTCCCGAGGCCCCATCACTAAACACCTTACCATGGGGCTAGGGCTTCGACACGTGAATTTGGGGACAGTTGGGCCACAGCACCTCTTTAACGATGTTTAGCATCCAGGTCACATTCTCACCATTGTGCCACGGTCACCGCCATCATCTCCGGCACGTTTCATCTTGCAAATCTGAACCTCTGTCCCCATGAAACAACCATGCCCAGCCCCTCCCCAGTACTTACTACTTTTATAATCAGGGAATAAAACTAGTAAAAGTGCAGCTTAAAAGCCCACCAGGGCACTTCACCTCTGTGGCCTTCCTGCCAAAACCCTGGACCCCTGTCTAGCCCGGAGGAGATCCCCAGACAAACCCAGATGAAGGGACATTCTGCAAAGTAACTGCCAGACCTCCTCTGAGAAACTGTCACAGACCAGAGGGGCTGAAGGGCCATGACGACTGCATGTGGCCTGGGTGGGATCTGGGTAAAACCAAGGAGACAGGACAGACGTGGGTTTAGTTGCTAGGATGGTACCCGGCTGGTTCCCTAGGTGTGACGTGTCACCACAGTAACCCAGGGTGTTACAGGAGGGGAGAGGGTGCAGCGTGTAACGTCCGAGCTGTTACACAGTTGTTGGAGCTGGAGTGGCTTTTCAGGGGGCTCCATCCTGCCTCTCAGGGATCTCTTTGTAAAGGGTTCCATGGTTTTAGATGCGGCGCACCCACGTGCGGGGTCCCGATTTCACCATCCACCCCCAGCCTGGAAGAGATTTAGGGGCAGCTGAGCATGAGGTGGGGGTCATGTCCCGGTCCAGACAGCCTCCCCTCAGTGTATTTTAAGGGAGGAATCTTGGCGTTGGAAATGCCAGTGCTGGTCGTCAGCTGAACGTTGATTCACTGGACACACCTCGAGCTTGCCAGGCTGGTCCCAGCGGGCGTGGGGATGACTTTTTAACCACATTTTGGCCAACAAGGTCCAGGCCCCTACCCAGCCCTTCCATCACCACCTGAAAGGGTGGAGCCAGCCTTGGGTCACGGTATCTTTTTTTTTTTTTTTTTTTTTCTCCCAGTTTTCAAATATTTCAACGAGTATTTATTACCTGCAGAAAAGCCAGTGGAGTAAAGAAATAAAAACAAAAGACATAATAATCCAAGGGCCTGGAGGCCTTGTAGCATCTTCTACAGGCTCTGAAGCCCACCGGCGCCTGTCCACCAAGACCCCGAGTTCTGGACAATACGCAAACTCTCGGGTCACTCTGGGCCCCTTGTCTCTTCTTTATTTTTCAAATATTCAAAAATTGTGACATGCAGCTAGCATTTCAAGATTTCTGTCTACCCTCACTGGTAATACCACCTTGAAGGCTGAGCGGCCCGCTTTCTCGGGATCGAGGAGGGGCCCAAAGGGCTAGCTGGGTCCAGGCCCTGGTCCAGGATGCCCACAGGTCTGACTGCCGGGCTTCCCCGCAGGTCATCCCCAAGGACTACAAGACCATGACGGCACTGGCCAAAGCCATCTCCAAGAACGTGCTCTTCGCTCACCTGGACGACAACGAGAGAAGGTAGGAGCGGGAACGGGGCTGGTGGGATGTCCTGCTCCAGGGGACACGGGTCAGTTTTGGAAGCACGGGCTCATGGGGCAGGGGTGGCCCCCAGAGATTTAGCGCTGTGTGCACTTGGACTGCCTCCTCCAATCTGGGCTGTGATCCAAAGTGCCTGCAGGCCAACCTTGTCACAGCAAGACATCTCTTCTGCTTGCAGAGGGCCTGCCGTGCCCAAGCTAAACTCACTGCCTCATGGGCTTATGGGTGAAATGCACGTCTGTCCGCGGAGCACGGGGTCCTGAGGGAGGGTGACTGAGCCGGGGTGACCCTCAGCACGGGCTGGAAGGGGCTCGGGGGTGGATATGGGGTGGGGGCGAAAGTTATTCCAAGGAGGGGGCCTGGGGGTAGTGAAGGGGCTGGGATGCTTTGCTTGGGAATGGGGAGCATGTAAATAATTGGGAAAACTGGAAAATTTTAAGCCACAAAGCAAAAATAATCACTGGGAATGTTTTAGGGGCAGTTCTTCAGGATTTGATTTATGCACATATCGTAACCCTGTATTGTCACAAAACGGAATGGCGTTCTCCATAGTTTGTCACACTTGAGAGGTGGTGAGCGTCTCTCTTTGTCAGTAAGGGCTTTCGTGGTCTGTGGTCCCCCGTTTCTATGGGGTTGTGTGATGTGACTCCTCTCCTGCCATGGCTGTTTGCATTTTTTATGATAAAGAGCATTTTGATGACATGCCCATACTCGTATGCTCGTCGGGAGTATTTGTCTGTTTCTTTAAGATAAACTCCTCGATGTGGATCAAAGGGTAAATGACGTTTGAAAAAAATTTTTTTTTTTCTGTTCTTGGCAAACGGTGATTCTTCATTAGAATAACTGAGCACATTTTGAGAACAGTCCATACAAGATGTGCACATGACATGCAGATACACAGAGTGAAGGGAAAAGGCCTCTTTGCGTCCTCCTGCCCACAGTGACCACCAGCCGCGGCCTGGACCGGCCCCTCCAGGCCGTTCTCTGCATGCGTATCGTGTGGAAACAGGCGGGACACACGCACCTTCTGTGACGCGGGCCCGGGGCCTCCCGTGTGACCACTGCGGTGGTTGTGGGCGTGCAGCTGCATCAAGGGCTGGGTCGGTTTGTCCACCGCTCCCCTCGCCAAAGTCACTGTGGACGTTTCTAGTTTCCCGTGGTGCGGGTCTCCGTGAAGAGTGAGGAGTGGTGCTTTTGCGGGATAGGGTGGCTGGCGCCGGACAGGTGCCAGTGTGGGTTTTTAGGCTTTTGCTACGTTGTGCTGGCTGGTCCCAGGAAGGCCGCAGGGGCGTCCAGAGGACCTGCAAGTGGGGGTGGTCCCTCCCCGCCCACAGCGTGCTTCCCAGGCGGGGGCGAGGCTGGGTTGGCTGCGATCCAGGCTGAGGTGGAGATGCCCTGTCTGCAGAAGCCCGTGGCGTGGGGCAGGGGCGGGGCTGGCCGGTCCTCCGTCTCGGGCCCACCCGTCCGTGCCCGCTCCCTGGGGGGTCAGCCTCACCGCTGCCTCTGCTCTCCGGCACTTGCCGGCTCCTGGTGGATCCACGGAAGGTGGACACGTGGGACACCTCGCAGTCGCCCTCCCCCATCTCCCTCTGCTGAGTTGGCTTCCCCTGCCCCGGACACACCGGGTACAATCGCCTTATTTCACGTTTGAGGAGAGAGGGTGTCGTTTCTCTGACTACTGGTGACACTTTGCTGGGTTCATGGCCTTGGAAGCTGCTGAGCGGTTCAGTGGCCTGGACTCTTCTGCCCAGAACAGAAGGGTTTGGGCTCAGAATCACAATGCTTTTCAGCAGGTCACACCCTTGCATGGCCCCTTCCAGCTCCCAGGTAGCAGCGGGTTCAGAAAGTCTTAGCTTAGGGCCAGCCTGGCCGAGGCAGCTGAGCTGGACTCCCTGTCGGGGCCGTTCCGGGTGTGTGTGTCCAGGAAGCGTATGCTGGGGTCCTGTGCCCTCGGCCCTAAGTTTGCAGAGCCGCACAGCTGCCTCTGCCTCAGGCTTTACCGCACCCGAGAGCCAGGCGGATGAGAGGAGGAGGAAGCAGATGGTTGGATTAAAATCCCTCTTTTCAAGGCTGGATCGGAAAGAAAGCTTTCACACGGGGAGTGTCTGCTTCAGATCTTTTGTTCTGCGCAGAGGAAAACACACTTCCCAGATCGAAGCCCGCACAGGCTCCCGTTTCTGGCCACGGCCTCTAAAGAGACAGGCTGACGGTTCAGGAAGCGGGTTCCAGAGGCCGTGGGCAGGGAGACGCTGTCCCCTGACCTTCCACGTGACATCTCCCGGTGCAGCATCCAGGGCCTTTGCTTTTCTGTCTGCTGGACGCTGGGCTTCGCAGCTTTGTCTCTGCTCAGCTGCGGTCTGGCGCGTGCCGCCCAGTTCTTTCCAAGTTTGCAGGGCGTCTGGCGAGCCTCGACGTGATGCTGCCTGCTGCCCTCTCTGCTTCCCTGCGTGAGTAGCGTAACTAGAATATTCATGTGGGTAAATCCTTGTGGGAGAAACCGTGTGCTGCTTTATAACCCCTCCTGCTAAATTCAGGTTTAGGACAAAAAAAATCCCACGGTCTCTGGCTGGGTGCTTTTGCTCTTGCCAGTGTTTTCAGCTTGCGTGGAGCTACAGCAGCGGGGAGACAAGGCGAAGCCTGTGTTCCAGCCCTTTGCTTTAGGAGAAGGTAATGCAACGTGGCTGAGGGACAGAGCCCCTACCCCGAACTGCCGGGCTTCCTTCTGGATGGGGCGGCATTTCTAGTCGGCATTTCTCGAAGGCTTTCTCTGGGTCTGTGTGGATACTTTGGAGCCTCAGTTTCCACCCCCTAAATAAAAAGGGTGTCTCTTGGCCAAACCACAGCACCTGGCAGAGCTTCAGTTTTCTCAAGTGTCAAATGAGGGTAATAAAACCTACTTTGAGGCTTGCAGTGAGGATAGAGTGAGATAGTGTCCATGGGCGTATCATTACCATCATTATAATCACCTCCATCATCATCACCATCACCGTCATCACCATCATCACCATCGTCATCACAATCCTCATCACCATCACCACCATCACCACCATCGTCATCACCATCACCACCATCTTCACCATCATCACAATCATCATCATCACCGTCATCACCACCATCACCATCATCACCATCATCACCATCACCACCATCGTCATCACCATCATCACCATCTTCACCATCATCACCGTCACCACCATCACCACCATCGTCATCACCATCATCACCATCTTCATCACCATCACAATCATCATCATCACCGTCATCACCACCATCACAATCATCACCATCATCACCATCACCAACATCATCACCATCATCATCACCATCACCGTCATCACCACCATCACAATCATCACCATCACCATCTTCATAACCATCATCACCATCTCCATCACCATCTTCATCACCACCATCACCATCATCACCACCATCATCACTATCGTCACCATCACCATCATCACTATTGTCATCACCATCATCATCATCATCATCATCATCATCATCTTTCTGGCCCTTTGACTTGTGGGTGGGGCTGAGTTAGTGGGCATCTCTCTGGATGCAGCTTTGCCCCTCTGAGGTTGGCTTGGCCATCCAGATGGAGCCCATAGCCAGACCCCTCTGCCCTTCAGTGCTTAGTCTGAGGAAGGGGCTGGTTTGGCCCTGAGACCACTCCGCAGTCATTCTCTGCTCCATCCTGGGCCTGAGGTAGGTGAGTGGGCTCCTCTGGGCCTCAGGACACAGCAGGAAGGACTCTGGGAGGCTGGCTTGTCGCCTTGTCTCAGTGAACAGTGAGGGGAGGGCCCTTGCCCCTTGCTCCAGGCCAAGCAGCACATGTCCGAGTTGGGGCTGGAGCGGGATGGCCTCGTGCCCTGGGCTGGCCCCTTCAGAGCCCTGCTGAAGAGTTGAGTAGTCCTGGGGAGGGTCCAGGTTGGGGGCTGGCAGGTGCAGCCTCCCCACTTGGTTTCTGCTCTTGTGAGCAGTGGCAGAGGCTTTGTCCTGCCTGGGGACGCAGGGGCCCGAGCAGGCTCAGAAGGAAGCCACAGGATGCTCCAGAGCCCTGGCGTGTGCTGTGGCTCCCAGCCTGTCCCCCGAGGGTGCACCCAGGCCCGGGGGAGGGAGGTGGGGGCCCTTGGGTTCCATCAGGTCCCTCCCCGGCTTGCCCGCCCACTCGGGTGCCTGGAGATGGAGCGCCGCTGGAAGCCAGAAGTGTGACGATTAGGAGGCCCTGCGTGTGTGCGTCGGGGGCAGGGTCCAGGCAGTGGCACTGCGTTTCGGGCCCTCGGCCGGGGCTTCATTACCGGAGCCGCCAGACGGGCGGGCGGGGGGCAGCGAGGGCACCTCACCCTGGGGCGGCCTTGCTGGCAGCGGGCTGTGCTCCCTGCAGCTCTAGTTAAGACAGGCCTCTGGCTGCACAGCTGTGTGTCTTCCGCCCACCCGCATGTCTCTGCAGTCTGTTATTCCACAAATCGGCCCGGGCCCCCGGGTGATGGGAAAAACACACCCGTCTGCTGAATTCACAGTGAGTGCAGGGGACAGACTCTGTTTCTCCGAGACACTTCAGCCCCTCTTGCAGCCTGGCTCCAGCTTTGGGGTTTGCTGCCGTCCTTTCAGGCGGTACTAAAAACCAAGATTAGCATTTTGGAAAACGCAGGGCCTCATCCGAGGAGATGCTTAATGGGTTGAACTTGCAAAAAGTTCGATTTTCGTTTTGCACAAAGCCAGGTTCGCTCTGGGCAGAGGAGACCTTCAGGTTCGCACGTCGTGGGCTGTGTGACCCTGCGGGGTCGGAGCCGTGTTCGGTGCGAGGCTGAGACCTGGGACCCTGGAGCCTGCGTCATGGCGAGCTCTGAGCCAGAGCCCGGACCGCAGGCCTTGTCTGCAGCATCTTGTTAGAATGGTGCTGGCCTCGTTGTGGCGGCTTTGGGCAGATGAAGCATGGAGGCACACGGAGCTCAAGCAAGCTGCCATGGCCACCCAGCTGGGCCTGGGGGAAGCTGGGATGTGAGCCTCGGCGGGGACGGGGCCGCCCTGGGCTGACCTGCCTCCTGCCGTGATTGCATCACCCAGCTCCCTAATCTGTTAACCTCGCCCAGGATCTCGCTTATTTGGTGCCATAATGTTTTAAAACTTGTAGAGTTTGGTGGTGAGAGGTCTCCAGGACGCTGCAGACACGTTTTCTCACACCAGCCGGTTCACTGTTGATGTCGCCTGACAATCACCCTGTAACGTGATTGGAGGTGCCCGCAGGCAATGGGTAACTGAGGCCAGAGGGGCGCGAAGTGGGGCCATTTCTCTAGAAAGGAGGGACCCTCGAGATGCCCTTGCTGGTGAGCTGACCCCACCCCCTCACGGTGTCGATCCAGCCCCAGGATGGAGGGACGCCTGGGGCCCTGGCCTGGCTCCACGCTTGAGCCCTGGTCACTACCAGCAGGAAGTTGCCTGCCAGCCGGGTGTGGGGAATTCACCAGCTGGCTGGGGCCCATCCAGCCTCTCAGCAGACGCAGGTACTCCCCCATGTGTCAGGTGGGGAAACTGAGGCTCAGAGAAGGCAGGTAATGGCCCAAGGTCACGCAGGTTCTGGGGGCAGCGACCAGTTTTCCGGAGGCAAAGTCCCGCGCTGCTCACAGCTCCGTGGGTTGAGAGCGCTAGTCACACAGACTTTGCTCTGTTTTGCCAGAGCTCGGGTCCCTCCCAGCCCTACAGCAGCCCTGAGAGAGGGACGCGGCCGCCCCTCGTCCCGCGGAACGGGGGCCCTGGTTGAAGTGTCGTGCTGTCTCGTCGCTTTGGGACCCTGGACACAGCCCCCCTCCCGTTGAGAGTCCTCCCCAAGGGGACCCATGTTTAAAAAGTGAGTCATCCTTTCCTGGGACGTGGGTGGTCCCACCGGCGTCTGGTGGATGCTGGGGGTCCACAGAGGAGGAAAGGGTCTCGTGTCCCTCGGGGTCGGGGTGCTTGCTCCGCAGAACCAGCGACCTTTGAACCAGGTCTTCAAGGACAGGCAGGAGGGGGTGGGACAGGCGTTCGAGTGGCGGGGGCACATGGGCAAAGGACAACGGGGCGAGAGTAGGCGCAGAAAACAAGCCGGGCTGTGGCTGGCGGAGCGAGAGAGTGAGGCCAGTGAGCTGAGTCTGGGTTGGGCCACGAACTCAGTGGACAGCTGCCGCTTCATAAACAAAAGTCCAAGAAGAAGCCAGAAAGGTGCGTGGTGTCTTCCCTGCGTGGACAGTTTCTGGGGCGTCTTCCCGGATGTGGTCTCACAGTGGCCCCACAGCCCGCCCTGTTCCTCTTGGACGTCGGAGGGGCCGGCTTCACGTTCTGGAAGGTGTGGTAGGGAGGTGACCCTGCCTTCTGCTGGAGAGTGTGTGTGTGTGTGTGTGTGTGTGTTTGTATGTGGTGTGTTCATGGTATGTGTGTGTGTGTGTTCGTGGTATGTGGTGTGTGTGGTGTGTGTGTATGTGATGTGTGTGTGGGGGGTGTGTGTGTTCATGGTGTGTGTGTGGTGTGGTTGTGTGTGTGTATGTGGTGTGTGGTGTGTGTGTGCATGGGAGGTGTGTGTGTGGTGTGTGTGTGTGGTGTGTTCATGGTGTGTGTGTGGTGTGTTCATGGTGTGTGTGTTTGGTGTGTTTGTGTTATGTGTGTGTGTGGTGTGGTTGTGTGTATATGTGGTGTGTGGTGTGTGTGTGGTGTGTGTGTGTATATGTGGTGTGTGGTGTGTGTGGTGTGGTTGTGTGTATATGTGGTGTGTGTGTGTATGTGGTGTGTGGTGTGTGTGGTGTGGTTGTGTGTGTGTATGTGGTGCGTGGGGTGTGTGTGTGTGGGGTGTGTGTGGAGTGTGTGTGTGTTTGTATGTGGTGTGTGTGTGGTGTGTGTGTGTATGTGGTGTGTGTGGGGTGTGTTCATGGTGTGTGTGGGGTGTGGTTGTGTGTGTGTATGTGGTGTGTGGAGTGTGTGTGGGGTGTGTGTGTGTATGTGGTGTGTGTGTATGTGGTGTGTGGTATGTGTGTGTGCGGTGTGTGTTTCTTACTACCAAGGAACTTCTTTTGTCTGGTGTCATGAAAAGCATTTCGGTGATTCTCTGTTAGGTTAAAAATGACCATTGTTTAGCGTCTGGCTGCCGGGGTGTGGGGGGTGGGTACGTCCTTGGCTGCGACAGCGGCGAGAACAGTGTGACGAGCCCCGGCTTCAGGACGTCGGTCATGGCCGGTCTGGTCTCTCCCTCCTTCCCACCCCCGCCCCCGCCCTGGACCACTGGAGACAAAGTTCAGCCATCAGCCAGTTCCACCTGCGAACGTTTCAGTGCACGGTGCTCCTTTTTGTTATGGTTTCCTGTCCTCACGGTCACCTCGCATCCCGTAGGCTCACTGGGGGCGGCTTTCTTGCTAGGTCGTGTGCGGGCTGCTCTCTGCGGCTCTGCTTCTGAAATGGGTCCTGCCTGGGGGTCCGCATTCCCGTCTACTGAGGTGGGTCCCCTTCGTGGCGCTTGCGGACATGGGTGGGAACAGCCAGGACCCCCCCGCCCCCCGACAGTCAGTGTTTTCTCGTTTCTCTGAGGATCCAGCCCACCCCACATTGCATCTTGTGAGATGACAGCTGGTTCACGCGTGTCCTTCAGGAAATGCAACAGTTGCTAAGAGTCGGGCAAACAAAGATGCGCTTTGATTCCGGGAACAGCTGTGGGGAGGACACACCGTTTCTGTCAGTTGCTCCATCCTAGTTTTCAGGCCGTTGGACACGGATCCCTTTAACCCTTTGGCTCCCTGGGCTCCTCCCACCCTGTAACTTGCTAGGTTTCTTGCCCCTCGACTGTGGACACGAGTCCTGGGATGCGGCGAGGCTGAGCCTGGCCGTCGGGGCCGGTGCTGGGAGCAGGTGCGGAGAGGCGTGCTGCTCTTCCCTCAGAGGAGACACAGCTCTGGGGACGCTGCTCTTGGGGGCAGGTGGACGTGGCCTGCGAGGCCCTCGTGTGCTCAGAGGGGGTCCTCGTCTCTCAGAGGCACGTGGGCCGCTTCCTGCTGCGGAAGGTCCGCTACTCCCGTCTGCGTGGCCTTTGACCCTGTGAGCAGCCGTTCGCCCCATCCCGTGGCACCCAGTGGACCTGTGAGGTACGGTTGTCCTCAGCCCCAGTGTGAGGAGGAGGGACCCTTGCCCAGGGCGGCTCTCCTATGTCCAGAGGTGTCTCTGGACTGTGCGTCATAGGTGGCAGCTGGAGACGTGCCCTGTGGCGGAGGCCGCGCTTAGCTGTGCATCTCACAGGTGTGGTGTCTTCTTCACGGCACATCCTGCTCCAGGGGCCAGAGGTGTGCTGTGAACAGAGCCACCCTCCCCACCGTGGAGCTCCATTCTTGGGGGAGAGATGAAGAGCCGACAAGTAAACGGCTGGAGGACACGGTGCGTGAGGTGGAGGAGGTTCTAGGGAGGAGTGGGGAATGGGGTGGCCTGGGAGGCCTTGTTCGGAAGGAGGTTTGAGGAAAAACCCGAGGGAAAGAGGAAGGAGACCAGGCAGGCAATTGGGGAAAGAGCATTCATGCAGCAGGGGTGCAGGTGCAAAGGCCCTGTGGTCAGGAGCATGCCTGGAATGTTCAAGAATCAGCAAAGAGGTCAGTGAGGCTAGAGCAGAGCCAGGAAAGAGGCCAGGAATAGGCAATGCGGACACAGACACAATGAAGCTAAACACATAGGGCCTTCTGGGTCACTGTGAGGGCTCCAGCTTCTACTCTGAGATGGGAGCCTCTGGAAGGCTTGAGCGTATAGCTAGCCTGTCAGGACTTCCATTTGTGTAGGGTCAGTCTAACCCTGTGTTCAGAGTAGAAGGTGTAGGGGACCAAGGAGAAGTAGAAAAACCAGTTGAGAGGTTGTTTTGCTAACCCAGGTGAGATGATGGTGTCTTGAACCAGGGTGGTACCATTGGAGGTGGTCAGTGTTGGTTAGTTCTGAATGTGTAAAGGAAGGGGCTGGGTCTAGCCTGGGATGGCTCAGTCCTGATGTTTGCCTGCAGTTCTGGGTCCCTGTCTTGGTTATGGGATTCCTTTTAGGCAACAGCAGTGATGATGGTGATGTTGATGATGATGGTGATGGTGATGGTGATGATGATCGTGATGATGGTGATGGTGACAATGATGATGATATAATGGTGGTGATGATGGTGGTGGTGGTGATGGTGATGATGATGTTAGTGATGATGGGGATGATGATGGTGGTGATGGTGATGATGAAGGTGGTGATGATGGTGATGATGGTGATGATGGTGATGATGATGGTGATGATGATGATGATGGTGATGATGATGGTGATGATGATGATGATGGTGATGATGCTGGTGATGATGATGATAATGGTGATGATGGTGATGATGATGATGGTGGTGATGATGATGATGGTGGTGATGATGATGATGATGGTGGTGATGATAATGGTGATGATGGTGATGATGATGGTGATGATGGTGATGATGCTGGTGATGATGATGATGATGGTGATGATGGTGATGATGCTGGTGATGATGATAATGGTGATGATGGTGATGATGATGGTGATGATGATGATGGTGGTGATGATGATGATGATGGTGGTGATGATAATGGTGATGATGGTGATGATGATGTTAGTGATGATGGTGATGATGCTGGTGATGATGATGATAATGGTGATGATGGTGATGATGATGTTAGTGATGATGGTGATGATGCTGGTGATGATGATGATAATGGTGATGATGATGATGGTGGTGATGGTGGTGGTGGTGGTGGTGGTGGTGGTGAGCACGAATTATAACACCACGTTAGGTGTGTGTAGCTCATTTAACCTTTCAACTGGCCTTCCTAGAAACCACCTGTGATGGGTGTTGTGGACTCTCCGGCACTCCTGCCCCTCCCCAGCTGTGTCGCACCACATGGTTTGGGAAGGGATTGAGTGCACTATGGGCCTTAGGCGTGGACCTTGTTTTCACCCAGTCTGCCTGAGTCTGTTTGTTAAGTCGCTGTGGCTGGACCCTGTAACCCAAGTCTAAGAGGAGGCTCAGGGAAGTCCAGCCCTGCACCACTGACCAAAGAGCCTGGTTTAGACGTGACCCTGGGACCCTCGCCACTTTACAGGTGGGGTCAGGTGGGCTGCTCCGCCTCCTGGCTTAGCTTCGCTGGGGGGGGGGCTGGGGGGCGGGCCGGGGCTGGAACCTCCATGTGGCGGGGAGCTGCCTCCCAAGAGGACTCCCGTGGGTTCTCCCGTGGGAGCGTTTGTGGGACACGTGCGGCTGCACAACGTGTAGCCTGGGGCCCCGGGAGCCAAGGGCAGTTTTCTTCCAAAAGCATTTGGTGTCTCAGGTCCTTCCAAGGAGGACGTGGCTGGTATTGATTCTGCATCTATCGCAGCTTCATCCACGCCGCCCCGCGAGCACCTGAGATACCTGATTCCATCCATCTCTCGTGGTGACCCCGCAGGTGTGTCTTAATCTCTGTCCGTTTTATAGGTGAGGAGGTGGGGACTCGGGGGTGAAGCAACCTGCGTATGGTCCCCGCTCAGCCAGGCCAGGGTCCAGCCGGTCCTCAGGGCTCTTCCCTGCTCCCCATTTGGGAAAGGTGGCTCCCTCTGCGGGCCCCTTACTTGGCTGCGTGCACGTCCAGGCGGGGCGCTGTGGGGAGCAGCCCAGGGAAACTTCTGGAAAGCAGCAGGGCCTACATGGCCCATGGTCCCCGGGCTTCTGAGCTTCTGGCCCTGAGAGGTGGTGATGTTAGGGGCTGCTTTGCTATTAGGAGGAGGCTAAGACCTCCGGAAGCCGGGGTTGGGAGCATGGCTGGCGCTAGACGACCTTGGACTTGTCCTGGCCTTGCTGTTTGCTGGCTGCATGACCTTGGCAAGTGATGTAACCTCTGTGAGCTTCAGGAATGTTCCCTCTGCCCAGGAAGACAGGAAAGCCACGGTCCCCAGGCAGGAGCCACTCCCGTTCACCTGGCCGTCCAGCGGGTGTCTGGTGCTATCCTAGGGCAGTGAGCAGGTGGGCAGGGGAGGGGGCGTGCAGGAGATACACCTGAGCGGGGATGGGCGAGGTCTCTGCTGGACAGAGCAGCCAGGGAGCTCCTCTTGGAGGAGGGGTGTTTCAACCTGAAACTTGGCGAGTATGAGGGGCAGGGGAAGCGAGTTTCTGGCAGAGGGACAGTCTGAGGGCCAGAAAGAGCCTGGGGGTCAGAACTGGCCAGGCCGGGAGGGCCAGCAGCAGGTCCTGCCACTGCTGAGGGCCATGGTCCCGGGCCGGCCATGGAGACCCTGGTGTGAGCCTCCAGGGGCTGCGCAGGCAGGGTCTGAGTCCCAGGTCTTGGCCTCTGGCTTTGAGCTCTGGACCGACCTGCCAGGGACGGTGTCTGCAGCCGAGACCAGCCTTTCCCCGTCTTTCTCAAGATCAGCCTCCTCCCATTCAAAGGGGACGCCCAGCTCTCACCCTGGGTCTTCCCTGGGTGGGCTGCCCCCAGGTGCTTCGGGCCACCAAGCACTGGGACAACCAGATTGCTTTCAATAAGGCGCTACAAATCAGCATCGTGTAAGTACTCTAAATGATGTGTTTCCAAAACAGTTTTACTTTTTCAATTTAATATTTATTTATCAAAACTTAATGTATTTACTTTTAGTCAGCTCCGTGCCAATAATTTTTTTAAAAAATTTATTTAATTTTGGCTGCGTTGGGTCTTTGTTGCTGCGCGCGAGCTTTCTCTAGTTGTGGCGAGCAGGGGCTACTCTTTGTTGTGGTGCACAGGCCTCTCATTGCGGTGGCCTCTCCTGTTGAGGAGCACAGGCTCCAGGCGTGTGGGCTTCAGTAGTTGGGGTGCACGGGGCTTAGTTGCTCTGCAGCATGTGGGATCTTCCCGGACCAGGGCTCGAACCCGTGTCCCCTGCATTGGCAGGCGGATTCTTAACCACTGCGCCGCCGGGGAAGTCCCTGCCAATAATTTTAAAAACTCAATCTTGAAGGAAAATTTTAATACTTGTAGTCTTCTTGTTATAGGAAAAAATTGCAAAGATTCACACATCTCTTCCAGAGCAGCATGGCAGGGTGATTGATAAAATACTTTCAAGCATAAGTGTTTTTACATTAGGATAAGTTCTGTGGGAAAACAGTAGAAATATCTGTTCAAGGAGAGAAGGAGCAACCAGCTAAGAGGGTTTTTTACACCCCCTATTTCTTGGTTGAAGAGCTGGTGGGTGTCCAGTCCCCGTGGTAAATCAGCGTTCTCCAGAGAAACGGAACCCGGAGGATAGAGACATGTCTGAGGACGTTTAACGTAGGGCTGGCTCTTGGGGTCGTGCAGGCCGTGAAGCCCCACCAGGTGCCGCCTGTGAGCCGGATGCCCAGGGCCCAGTGGGGCTGTGCAGCCCGAGTCCAGACGCTCGAGAACCCGGACATGGATGCTCAGGGGCGGGGAGCGTGGACGTCCAGCTCAGGCGGAGAGCGGACCTCCCGTCATCTGCGTTTCTGTTCTGTTGGGCCCACAAGGGATGGGGTGGTGCCGCCCACCACGGGGAGGGCCGTCTTCACGTGGTCTGGACTCAGAGGCTGATCTCTTCCCAGACACCAGCCCAGACACACCTAGAAATCACGTCTCACCAGTTAAGTGGGCGTCCCTCGGCCCAGGCGCGATGACACGTAAAGTGAACTGAGACGCCACGGATTTTTATTTCCTGGTCTATGTTTAAAAGAGTAATACAAGCAATTTCAGCAGCTAAAACGTCAGCATTTACAGTAGCCCAGAAATTCCTCCCTTTTGCAACTATGTAAACGTTCAGTGAAACGTTTTAGATGTTTAAGGACAGAGCGTGTGGCCATATTAAAGGACCCTGGTCATTCGAGGACCAAGTTGGGGACTGGGGATCTAGTTCACATGCATTGGGGCTGCTGGGGTCCCTGATCATGGGGGCCACAGGTGGAGGACGGATGGAGGGCGGGCTGTGGCGCGGGGGCAGTGGACAGACTGGTGACAGTGCCAGGTTGGGCCCTGGCTTTGGCTGGTGGCCTGGGTGGAGGGTGGAGCCTGCCAGCTCGGGGTTGATGCGGCCTGGAGGGCGGAGGTGGCAGGTGGAGAGATGGGATCTGGCCACACAAGCTTGAGCAGCCTGGCCTGCTGGGTGTCCAGAGGGAGGTGTCAGGCCGCCGGGGGTGGCCCTTTACCCCCAAGATCGTTTTCTGCCCTCGTGCTGTGGCCCCGCACCTCTGGTCCTCGTTGGCCTTGCCTCTTGGGGAAGCCTGGCCTCCTGGCCCTGCCTGGGGCCCCGAGCCGCCCCTGCTAGGCCTCTCTGCTCCTCTCACTGTGGCGCCGTGAGCTCAGCTACTGCACCTTTTGGATTCGAACCTCTTCCTTTTATGATGGGGCTGATGGCCAGTTTAAGCATTTAAATCTCGTTTTTAATTTAGTTTGTTTAACGTGGCTTCTTGTTAATTACCTGTGCTGCAGTGTGGAGCTTGGCTCCCCTCCGAGCAGTTTCCTCGTCGTGTGATTTCGTGTGGCTTGTCACGAGTTCAGGGGTCTGGACCCAGAACAGGGCCATTTCCAAGTGATGCTTTCACGGAAGACAAGGCTTAATTAATTGGGTGGAAATAACGATGATTCCGAGAGCAGCTCTGTGAGGAACAGCGTTTTTGCTCTTCTTGTCAGTGATTTAATAGCTGCCGTTCATTAGCCGGGACCCTGGGAGGAAGAGGCTCCGTCCTCTGTGTCCTCGTCTTGCTACTTGGTGCTCAGAATTGCAGGACCGGAAAAGCTCACGAGTCTAAACTTCCCCATGTCTGTCCAGAAGCGCTGAAATTGTTCCTTAAAAATCCCCGAGGGCTTCCCTGGTGGCACAGTGATTAAGAATGCGCCTGCCGATTCAGGGGACACGGGTTCGAGCCCTGGGCCGGGAAGATCCCACATACCGCGGAGCAGCTAAGCCCGTGCGCCACAACTACTGAGCCTGCGCTCTAGAGCCCGCGAGCCGCAACTACTGAAGCCTGCACACCTAGAGCCCGTGCTCCGCAACAAGAGAAGCCACCGCAATGAGAAGCCCACGCACCACACGAAGAGTAGCCCCTGCTCGCCACAACTAGAGAAAGCCCATGTGCAGCAATGAAGACCCAACACAGCCAAAAATAAATAAATAAATAAATAAATAAATTAAAAAGGAAAAAATATCCCCGAGAGGCTGGGCTTGTGGTGCTGAAGCTCCTTGGAGCCGGACCTCGGGTCCTGGCCTTGTCCACCCGGTGAGAACTTGGACTTCCCTGTCCTCCTTCTGTCCTTGCCCAGACGTGCGTCTGCACAGCTGACTTACCTGGCCGGGTGTCCACCCTTGGGGTGGGGGCGTCAGGAGCCCGGAGTGGGCGATGCAGGCAGGATTTAGATGGGTCTTCCTTGACGGTTCGGGGCTGCTCCGGACACGGGAGCTGTCATCTCAGTCACGTAGAGCATCTCCGCACCCTGGTCCACCCTCCTGCCTGCCCCTGCTCGGCCCCGTGCAGACCCGAGGCTCAGTGCGCTGTGTGGGGTGACGACAACCCAGGGCCTGGCAGAGTCGGGCAGGGGCTCGTGGGTCTGTGAACATGCTTGTACAAGTCTTTGCGTGGACCCACGTGTCCGATTCTCTTGGGTGGGTTCCTAACGGTGGAATTTCTGGGTTCTGAGGCTACCTTTACGTCTAACTTTTCCGAAGTGGCTGTGCGTTTCCAGGCCCACCTGCAGTGACGAGGTTCCCACCTCTCTGATCCCTGCTGAGGTTCCGGGCCGTCTGTCTTCCAAGTATAGTCACTCTAATGGCTGTGGCATCTCGTGGTGGGTTTGATTTGCGTTTCCCTGATGGCTAAGGAGATTGGGTGTCTTTTCCTGTACAACTTCTTTGGCAAAATGTCTCTTCAAATCTTTTGCTCATTTTTTGAGCTCTTGGTCTTCTTACTGTTGAGTTATAAGAGTGCCTCATGTATTCTGGATACAAGCCCTTAATGTGATATATGGTTTACAGATATTTTCTCCCGGTCTGTGTTTCGGTCTTTTCATCTTCTCCACAATGTCTTTTAAAGTTCAGTTTATCAATTTTTTCTTTCAAGAATCATGCTTCTGTTGTTTTATATAAGAACTCTTTGCCTAACCCACGTTAATGAAGACTTTATCATGTTTTCTTCTAGAAGTTTTATCATTTTAGCTCTTCCATTTAGATCTGTGATCCACTTTGAGTCCCTTTTGTGTGTGGTGTGAGGTAGGGGTCTGAGGCCGTGGTGTTCTTATGTGGACGTCGGGGTGTCCTAGCACCATTTGTTGAAGAGACTGTTATTTCCTCATTGACATGTCTCGGCACCTCCTCAATAATCAACTGATGATAAATGTGAGAGTTTATTTCTGGGCTCTCGGTTCTGTCCCACTGATCTGTGTGCCATATCATCACACCAACACCACACAATCTCGATGGCTGTGGCTTTACAGTGAGTTTGGAAATCAGGTCGTGTAAACCCTCTCACTTGGTTCTTCTTTTTCAGAATCGTCTGGGCTGTTTTAGGGCCTTTGCATTTCCATATGAATTTTAGATAACTTTCTATTTAAAAAGCCTGCACTGAATTTATAGATCGATTTGATACAGAACTGGCGTCTTGTCAGTATTGAGGCTTCTAAGTGATGAACAGGAATGTCTTTCCGTTTATCTAGATCTTTAGTTTCTCAGAAATCCTCTGTCGTTTTCAGTGGACAAGCCTTGCACTTTTTTTGGCAAATGAATCCTGCAGTGTTGCGTTCTTTTCAATGCTCTCGTGAAGAAGACAGGGTTCCCAGCAGGGTGGGCTGGCTGTGGAAGCTCTGGGGGGCTCTGGTGGGCAGGAGTGGAGGTGGGTGGGCAGCAGGGCGGGAGTGGCGGGGCCTGGCGAAGAGGGAGCCTCGTCCCTACACCCCCGAGGCAGAGGGTCCGAGCCCAGAGTGCTCTGGGCTTTGGGGCGGGGGCTTTGCCCATCCTGAGCCCCAGGGGGACAGCCTGTCAGTCACAACTAAGTGTGTTATCTCCACGTGGGGAGTAGGGTGAGATCTCCAAATGGTTTTTTAATTTTGTGAGGCATGTTCTCCAACTTCTGCTGATGGCTCTGGGACTAGTTAGGGAGAAAGTTACTCCGCGGCTAAGCACGCGCGGCACTATTTATCTGGGCGTGGGACTGAAATTTAAATGACAGTGTGCCAAATCGAGGAACTCACGGTTTTCTGGAGATGCTCGTTCCACGGCATTTATCGTGTGCCTGCTGGGTGCCACGCGCACTCGGGTGCTGCCACGGTTGCGAGGTCGGCGGATACAAGGTGTCTGCGGTGACCTTCTCCTCCAGGGAGGGCAGCGTGAGACACGTGGAACGTGGGATGAAGACAAGCTGCGGACTCACATCTGAACGAGGACTGGTATCCAGAACGTATAAAGATCTCTCACGATTCAACAATACAAAACCAAGTAATCCGGTTAGAAACTGGGCAAAGACCTGAAGAGACGCTCGACCGGAGAGGACACTCGGATGGAAAACAAACCCATGAGATGTTCAGCTCCTCAGGCAGCGGGAAATGCAAATCACTCTACACCCATCAGGATGGTTAAAATGAAAACCGCTGGCGAGGACGAGGAGGAGCTGGCCCTCTCATCTGTTGCCGGTGGGAATGGCAGCTGTTACAGCCTGGAAAACATTTTAGTAGGTTCTTAGAAAACTAAACATGTAACTGCCATGTGACCCAGAAATTGCAGTCTTGGGCATTTATCCCAGAACAATGGAAAATTACGTTCACGTGAAAACCTGTGTGTTAATTTTGCTCATAGCAGCTTTCTTTGCAAGAGTCCCAGACTGGAAACAACCCAGGCACCCTTCAGGAGGTGAGTGGGTACCGTGGAACAGCACCCAGCCAAAAAAGGGAACAAATTACTGACACACACGACAGCCTGGGTGAGTCTCGAGGGGAGTGTGCCGAGTGAGGCCAGTCTCCAAAGGTTGCATCCTGCATGACACCATTAAAATAACATTCTCAGGGTGACAAAATTATAGAAACGGAGGACAGATTGGTGGCGACCAGGGGTTAGGGACTGGGGTGGGGTCCTGGTGCATCTGGACGGCATCAGTGCTGGCACCCTGGGTGCTGTGCTGTGGTCTCCCAAGGTGTTACCTCTGGGGAGATGGTGACGGCCACACGGGCTGCCGCCGTGTTATTTCTTACAGCTGGTGGCCATTGGCTGGGAGGTGCCGGCCACCTGGCGTCACTGTGCTCCAGCTGTTGGAGAGGGAGGGGCCATTCTGGTGGGGCAGGAGGGGCCCTGGGATCAGGCCTCCTTGGCCAGGGCTGGCAGCAGACCCCCAGCCCCTGTTGGAGGAGCCCGGCATCGGGTGAGTGTAGTGCCGCGTGGTGGCAGGGACACAGTGGTCGTAGCCGTTGGTGCACGTGCCACGTGCCGGGCGTGGCACTGATGCTTCCGCAGCTCTGTCGGTCGCTCCACTTCGCAGATGACGGGCTGAGGCCCAGTGGTTGGCCTGCCAGGCCTCAGCTGGTCCGGGAGCTGCAATTTGGACCCTCTTCCTGGCTGCCGAGCCCCTCAGCCTCATGCCTCACCTCGCTCTGCCCCAGGAGACCGCGGGTCCCGTCTATCTGCTTGTCCCTCTGTCCCACTGTTCACAGACCCCCCTGCGGCCTTCACAGGGCGGGGGGAGAGGGCGTTTCTCTGAAGCTGTTCGCAGGATACGGTCCCAGGGGATCTTGGAGGCCGTTGACTCGTCCCCAGCCTTCCGGGCTCCAGGCCTGCATCCCAGTGTCCCAGGGAGCGGCTTGACCATGTCCACCACTAGTCAGGTCCTCAGACTCTGTGGCCGGCCCCTCTCGGGTCCCTGTTCTCAGAGGGAAGCGAGGCCTGGGCGTCAGCGTGCTTCTGACCCAGAGTCCAGGACACTCGGGGGCCTGCGGGGAAGCTGACCAGGGGGCGGGGCCTACAGCAAGCAGGACCCCAGCCTGGCGGCCTCTGCCCTGGGGCGTGGGCCCGGGTGGCCAGGTACCAGATTTTCCCAGAGGAGCTGAAAGTCCAGATTTTTGTGAAATCTGTTTTTTTGCCTTTTGATTAAATTTTAAACTTTTGTTTTGAAAATATTTCAGAGAGGAAAGTTTCAAGCAGAGTAGACCCGCGCCCTGGCCTCGCTGGCTGACGCTTCGGGGTGCGCGCGCGTTTGCTCTGTGTCTCCTGCGTCTGAGCGTTGTTGCCGTGACGCCGATGGTCACTCTTACTATCCTTGCTTCGTATGGGAGTACGTGACCCCTCCCTTAAACCCCTCAGCACACCTCAGGGTGTCAGGGGATGGTTGTCACACCGGGATCTTTCAGGGACACGACATTCCTAGCTAACCCACAGCCCGGGTTCAAAGCCTGTCCCGATTTCTGGCGTGCCCAGAGCAGTGGCTAGGGAGTTTGGGTGTGGCGTTTGCCCCTCATCACACCCGACTGTTTCAAAGGTGGGCGAGCAGCTTCAGGGTTTGAGGACACGGGGAGACCCAGGCGGGTGGCCCCGTTTGTGCCCTCACCCTGGGCTGACCTCAGGGGCGGCAGGAGGTCGAGCTGGGCCCACGACGCGGGCTCCTCCTGCCTGACCCAGTAAGGAAGCTGCAGAGCTTTCTGGGTTGGGTCTGGAGCCCAGCTCCACCGAGGTCTGGCTGGGAACCTTGGCCAGATACACAGTTCCTCTGAGGATCTGCTTCCAGATTTCAGCCTGTCAAGAAGCCAAATGAAAAGTGAGAAACTACACGTCAGATTTCCTAGGATGGTGCTGGGCCCGGAGAGGGGGACCCAGACTCTTGAGGGAGTGCTGTTCCCCGCCCCCCCCGTCCCTCTTCCCTCCTTCCTTCATTCCTTCATCCATCCACCCAGCGTCCTCTGTGCCGAGCCTATGCTGGGGGTGGCATGCAGAGGCCACTTCTGGGTTGGAGGAGTTCAGGGTTATCGGGTGGGAGGGAGCGTGGGGAAGGCTCCCACGGAGCAGGGTGTCCGGGCGGGGGGCCGTGTGGGGAGACCCCAGTGCCTCTAGGGACTGCAGCCCCTGTGGTTGGGTGCGAGGATGTCGGGAGGGGGTCTTTGAAATAGAAGACGGACGCCAGAGGCCGGCTCGCCCTGCACACGCCCACGTTTATGGCCTTGGAGGGTGGCCAGGGCATGGGTGGAAACGGCCGGGCTTTGAATGGGGTGACTCTGCTGTGGCCACCCCCGGAGGGGAGGGAGGGAGAGAGCCAGGGGGCCTGGGAGGGGCGGTCCAGGGCTCGGCTTCCGCGCTGGCTGGGGTGTCCTGTCCCTGCCCTGGGGTGCCTGCCTCGGGCTCCCCCCCTCGCCTGCAGCCAGCGGGAGGCCACGTGGACTTGTGGACAAAGCCCACTTAGGAGGACTGGCCCCACAGTGCCAGGGCCCAGCCCGCCACGCGGCGTCCATTAGGTTAGGAAAGACAGTGAATTCGGGTCTCACAGCAGCGTAGGAAGTGCCATGGAACGTGGAACATGGACCATGGACCAAGGAATATAGAACATGGAACCCAGAGCATCTGCAGATCCGGAGCCATGACCGAAAGGGCCGATGCAGGGCAGGTGGGCACGGGAGGGGGAGGGGAGGTGGGCCAGACTTCAGGGCCGGGTAAACGTCATACCTCGACCACCCCCCTTACGGACCTTCATTAGTTGTGGTTTTCCTGAGTCCGTGTCCTTCCTGGTCACCGTCCCTCCCCAGCCCCCCCCGGCTTCAGTCCACTTTGTTGTTTCACCCACTGCGGTTATTATCCGAGTGACGCCCAGACTGTCCCTCGCTGGCCGGGGGAGGGTCTTTGTGAGGCTCCCGCCTCCTCTGGCCTGAGCCTCACCTTTTCTGTCATTTTCCTTGCTTTCTGGTATTTCTTTTTTCTTAAAGTCAGGTTTTTTTTTTGTTTGTTTTGGTTTTTAAAATTTTATTTATTTATTTATTTATTTATGGCTGTGTTGGGTCTCCGTTTCTGTGCGAGGGCTTCCTCTAGTTGTGGCGAGCGGGGGCCACTCTTCATCGCGGTGCGCGGGCCTCTCACTGTCGCCGCCTCTCTTGTTGCGGAGCACAGGCTCCAGATGCGCAGGCTCAGTAGTTGTGGCTCACGGGCCCAGTTGCTCCACAGCATGTGGGATCTTCCCAGACCAGGGCTCGAACCCGTGTCCCCTGCATTGGCAGGCAGACTCTCAACCACTGCGCCACCAGGGAAGCCCCTTTCTGGTATTTCAAGAGGCTGCCGGCTCATCTTGTATGTTTTCTGCCCCAGACCTGGAGTCAGTTTTTTCTCTAAAGAATCTAGGTTCCTTTTGGTGGGAAATTGTATTTAGAGACCACATTCTGGGCCCTGGGGGTACTCACTGCTTCAATTTGTCATTGTTGCTGGGCTTTTTCTGCACACAGAACTAGGACTTTTTTTTAAGATAAAATATTTCATGAGTTCATATTGATTCTTCCAGTTCCAGTTCAGGGCTACAGGTTGGCTGGCTTGGCTTCCTTCCTTCCTTCCTTGTAATGTAACGTGATTAATTTGATGTCTTTATCTCTTTTCACCCATGCTGAAAATGCCAGCTCTAAATGACACCAACAAAAGAATTCTTTGCTTTATTGCACCACACTTGCGAGCACACACATGCACACACCCGACCTTAGAATAACAAGACTGTTACTAGTGCCACCAATATGATCAGCAAAAACTGTTTAAGATTTTATTCCAGCTTATTTTGCCCTGAAGCGTCTGCATTTTGGGAGGCGATGCCGTCCGTTGGATACACATTTCAGTTCATTTGCTGCCTTTTACTTTTGATTTGTAAGTATCATTTTTCAAATCCCAGTCTTGTTTTTATAATTGTGTAAAATATTAACATGGTTCCAAAGCCGTGCCCACCAACAAGGTGTGTCCGCAGGATCGTTGATTTACCCCGTGTCCCCGCCAGTCACTCAGCTTCCTTCCTAAGGCCTGTGGGGACCCTTTTACTCACAGGATTTGCCTGTGTGTTGAAGTAGCAGATCGGTAAGTAAGACAGTGAGTCAGCGGATGTGCACAGAGAGTCACACCCCCTCCGCTCTTTCTTAAACACACGCCTGTTCCATCTGGCATGCATCCTGGACCTCACGCCTTGGCAGTTTATAGAGGGTTTTGACAGCACTGGGTCTTTGGGGCTATTCCAGAGCTGGAGCCGTAGGTGATAGGAGTAGATAAACCCCCTCACGTCGTCTGCTTGGTCACATCTCTGCCCATTTCACGGAGGAGGAATCTGCTCGCCAGGCCCACTGCCGTACCTCGGGGTGGCGCACGGGGTTGAGTTTGGGGTCTGCCTGTGGCCGTGCTCGGCGGCTCCCAGGCCTGAAAGGGTGGCCGTGGGCCCCTCTAGCTGCCTTGGTTCACAAGGCACCGCCAAGCGTGTCGAGCCACGGCGGCTGGGCCCGGAGAGTCAGCAGAAGAATCCAGCCCCGGCACTTTCATGGGAGAACCAGCCGGCGTGAAGCGGCCGTGCCCTTGGTCTTACTGCCTCAAAGGGGAAAAACAAATACAGCCGGCATATAATGAGATCCTTACCAGTGAAGAAAGTCCCGGCGCGTCCTGAAGCCTGAAGCCTCCGTGGACCGAGGCGGCTTCACCTCGTGTGCCCCGTGACCACCAGCCTCCCCCGCCCTCGGAGCCCAGTGCCGCCACCCAATGGGGGCCCAGGGCTGCTGGCTGGGGGCGGACACGGATGGCTGCGTGGGACCTGAGCCGGGGCACGGAATGGCCTCCCAAGGCGGGGCTGGGTGCGGGTGTGGGGCAGCTGTCGGGCTGGGCAACAGCGGGAGGCGTTGTCCCCGAGCCAGCGTGTGCTCTCTGTGTGAGCACGTGTGTCCACGTGGGTGCGGGGGTCTCAAGCAGCCCCTCGAAGGAAAGGAGAGGGGGGCTTTCCAGACGTGGCGCGCCGTGCACGTCTAAAATGATGGTTTTTGGGCTTCCCTGGTGGCGCAGTGGTTAAAAATCCGCCTGCCAATGCAGGGGACACAGGTTCGAGCCCTGGTCCAGGAAGATCCCACATGCCACGGAGCAGCTAAGCCAGTGCGCCACAACTACTGAGCCTGTGCTCTAGAGCCCATGAGCCACAATTACTGAGTCCAGGAGCCACAACTACTGAAGCCTGCGCACCTAGAGCCTGTGAGCCACAACTACTGAGCCTGTGTGCCACAACTACTGAGCCCGTGAGCCACAACTACTGAGCCTGCGCTCTAGAGCCCGTGAGCCACAACTACTGAGCCTGCGCTCTAGAGCCCGCGAGCCACAACTACTGAGCCCGTGAGCCACAACTACTGAGCCTGTGTGCCACAACTACTGAGCCCATGAGCCACAACTACTGAGCCTATGCTCTAGAGCCTGTGAGCCACAACTACTGAGCCTGTGTGCCACAACTACTGAGCCCGTGAGCCACAACTACTGAAGCCCACGCGCCTAGAGCCCGTGCTCTGCAACAGGAGAAGCCACCGCAATGAGAAGCCCACGCACCGCAACGAAGAGTAGCCCCCGCTCGCCACAGCTAGAGAAAGCCCGCACACAGCAGTGAAGACCCAACGCAGCCAAAAATAAATAAATTTATTTTAAAAAATAAATAAATAAAATGATGGTTTTTAATGAAGTCACAGGTGGTGGGGTCCGTGCTGGCCTGGTCGGGGTGCTACAAAGGCTGCTGCCGCTTGCGGGCCACTCCCGGGCTCCGTCCTGTCTTGGCACGTGGGCTCCCGTGGTGTCCTGCACGCTCTGTCCCACACATGGCGCTCACTTTGCACTTGTCCTTGAGACTGTCCACGTTGATGACACAGCCTCCCTGACCTTTTGGTGACTGTGCTGGGCCCAGGGACATGTGCAGAGGGTACCCCAACGATGGGCAGGCACGTGGTTTTGTGGCTGTCGCACGTGGCGCTGTCACGGGCGTCCGCTGGGACCGTGGCCAACTGCGTTTCCTTCCCTCTCAGCCCTCCAGACCCCCAGCCCCGCAGGCTGCTGGCACTTCTCAGCCGCTCACCTGTGATCGCCAGCCTCACCCTCACCTGGCCGGACCCTGTTTGTGCCCTTCCCCCTCCCAGCCTCGGCCAGGTCTCTGGCCCTGGTGGGTGCATCCGCTGCCCCCTCTGCGGGCCTGCGTCCAGCCCTTTGAAGCAGCCTCTGATTGGTTTAGCAGTCGTGGAAAGAACACACATCCCCAGCCCCCGGAGCCCTGGGTGTGGGTGTTTCCAGGGATCTGGCAGATGCGCTGTGGCATCTCCCGCCCACGTACTCAGCGGGTCTGGCAGCCCTGATTGCACCGCTGCCTGGACCTTGTGATAGATCCTTGGGCCCAATGGGTTTAAAATAAGCAAGAAGCCTTTTATCCTGGAAAACGTTTCCTATCCTGGGAAGTGATGAGAAGGGAGGAGGGAGCCAGGCTGGGAAGGCCTCCAGGACTCCGTGTTTTCCACTCCTGACCTTGGACGTGGCCTGCACAGGGTGGAGGCATTGGGGGAAGGGGGCTCCCACGTTGTCAGCTTTCACATGGGGGTCACACCCGCTCTGTGATGATGGCATCCTGTAGTGCACGGTGGCCTGGGGTTCCCAAGATGTGGCCTCCGCGTAGGACCAGCGCTGGTCCCTTAGGGGTCGGGCTGGGTCGGGGCACCACCTGCTACGCAGACGAGCTTGGGAACCGAGGACCCTCCCTGGAGGTGACGGAGGAGCCGAGGATCTCCTGGAGGTCAGCGCGGGCTGTTCAGCGGGAGAGGTGGGCGGGGGCGGGGAGCACTGGGAGCCCCTGTGCTGCTCGGCGAGGACGCCCCGTCTTACAGCCAGTGAGTCCAGGTCCGCAGGGTGGACGTGCTCGCTCCTCTCCAGCCAGCCGGGCGGCCACGCTGACCCAGGCCCTGTGGGTCTCAGGACCCGGCGCCCTCCTGCGCTGCTCCTTGTACCCCAGCCTGGGAGCCGCCGCCGGCCGGGCTGCCCAGACACCTCCCGGGTGGCCCCGCGGGGCGACCGGCAGCTGCGTCTCTTCCGCCGGGAATGAAACCCTTGAAGAAGGATCCAGAACCCGAGTGTCGTGATGCCCGACGTGGCAGGGTAGGCTTTGCGGCCGGCAGTGTTGCGTGCGGGGGCTTCTCCCCTCAGCTCCCGGGCCCTGTGTCTGAGCTGTCGGCGCAGCGGTGGTGGTGAGAGTTCCAGCCCCAAGCTCGGTTACCGCGTGGGATGAGGGGCCTGCCTGGGCGCAGGCAGAACCATTTGCTGCCTCGGTGGCGCGCGGACTGCCGGCCTGGGGCCCGCAGAGGCCGTGTCACTGCTGATGGCTGTGCACCCAGCGGCATGGGCCCTTCTGCAGGGTCTCTGCAAGGTGTCGAGGGAGGGCAGTGGTTTTCTCACTCTGGCTCTGACCACAGCTGTTACCCTGTGACAGGGTGAGGTGGGGAGAGCGGGCTGGCCCAGCATTTATTTAGTTTTGAAATTTTGTTCATCAGTTTGGTAGTTTTCCTCATACAGATCTTGTGCATATTTTGTTAGGTTTACACCTAAGTATTTTAATTTGGGGGGTGCTAATGTAAATGGTATTGTATTTTTAATTTTAAATTCCACTTGTTCATTGCTAGCATATAGGAAAGTGATTGACTTTTGCATGTTAACCTTGTATCCTGCAGCCTTGCTGTAATCACTTATTAGTTCCAATGGGTTTTGCTTTTGTTTTTTATTCTTCAGGATTTTTTACATAGACAGTCATGTCATCTGCAAACAGACAGTTGTATTTCTTCCTTTGTAGCCTGTATACTTTTGTTTTTGGCCACACCACACGGCTTGCAGGATCTTAGTTCCCCAACCAGGGATCAAACCTGGGCCCCTGGCAGTGGAGGCATGGAGTCCTAACCACTGGCCCACCAGGGAATTCCCTCCAGTCTGTATACCTTTCATTTCCTTTTCTTGTCTTATTGCAGTAGCTAGGGCTTTTCCAGTATGATGTTGAAAAAGAGTGGCGAGGGGGATATATTTGGCTTGAATTCCCATCTTAGGGGGAAAGCATCTAGTTTTTCACCACTAGGTATGACGTTAACTGTAGGGTTTCCAGAGCTCTTCTTTATCAACTTGAGGGAATTCTCCATATTTTTATTTTTCTGAGAGTTTTTATCATGCATGGGTATTCAGTTTTGTCAAATGCTTCTTATGCATCTGTTGATATGATTTTTCTTCTTTAGCCCTTTGATGTGATGCATTATCATTGATTTTTGAATGTTGAACCAGCCTTGCATACCTGGAATGAATTCCATTTATTTGTGGTGTATAAATCTTTTAATTCAGAGTTGGATTTGATTTGCCTGTATTTTGTTGAGGATTTTTACATCCATGTTCATGAGATAGTGGTCTGTAATTTTCCTTTCTTGTAATATCTTGGTCTGGTTTTGGTATTAGAGTAATTCTGGCCTCATAGAATGAGTTAGAAAGTGTTCCCTCTGCTTCTAAATACTTCTGGAAGAGATTGTAGAGAATTGGTATGATTTCTAACTTCAGTGTTTGATAGAATTCACTAGTGAACCCATCTGGGCCTGTGCTTTCTGTTTTGGTAGTTGAATATTTATTGATTCAGTTTAATAGGTTGTATTATCTATTTCTTCTTGTGTGTTTTAGCAGATTGTGTCTTTCAAAGAACTGGTCCCTTTCATCTAAGTTAGCAAATTTGTGGGCACAGAGTTGTTCATGGTCTCCCTTTATTATCCTTTCCATGTCCATGGGATCTGTAGTGATGTCTTTTCTCTCATTTGTGGCATTCATTATTTGTGTATTCTCTCTCTCTCTCTCAATCTCTCCTCCCCACCCCACCCCTCCCCTTTTTTTGTTACCATGGCTAGGGGTTTATAGGTTTTTATTGATCTTTTCAAAGAACCAGCTTTGGTTTCATTGATTTTTCTCTGTTAATTTCCTATTTTATTTATTTATTTATGTATTTAAATTTCCTATTTTAAATTCTGCTCTAATTTTTATTACTTCTTTTCTTTTGCCTGCTTTAGGTTTAATTTGCTTTTCTTTTTCTAGTTTCCTTAGGTTATTGATTTTAGATCTTTCTCCTTTTCAAATGTATGCTTTCAATGCTGTAAGTTTTCCTCTAAGCATTGCTTTTGCTGCATCCCGCAAATTTTGGTAAGTTGCGTTTTCATTTTCATTTAGTTAAACATATTTTCAATTTCTCTGGAGCCTTCTTCTTCCACCCATGTATTATTTAGAAGTGTGTTGCTTAATCTACAAATCCTTCGGGATTTTAAGTTATGTTTCTGTTATTGATTTCTAGTTTAACTCCATTGTGGTCTGAGGGCCGATGCTGTGTGAGTCACATGTATTAATTTGTTCAGGTGTAACGCTCAGCTGGCACACCTGGGACCATGGATGTGCTCCCTGTGGAACCCCAGGCATTTGTGTGCTTTTCCCCAGTGCCAGGCATCGGGGTGGAGGAATCAGCCACAGACGAGGTGGCTCCGGGCTGCCTGAGGCAGAGGCTCCTGGGATTTATAAACATTGTGCTCTCGATGCCCCAGCAGGGAGTGGGCCGCCCCACGTCCACTGCAGTGAACAGCTACGCTTGAGTTATTGCTGTTTAGAGAGAACTATTTGGAAACTTGCAGTCAGTTTCACCCAAACAGTGGAAAAGCCTAAACATAAGCCAGGCACCCTGTCGGGGCGCTGGCTCCCAGCAGACGAAAGCCCCTCTGTTACCCGGGCTGTGACATGCAGCAGAAAACAAGGTGTCCCCGTGGTGCTCGGGCACCAGAGCTTTGCCTGTGGCTCCAGGCTGGTTCCTGGAACGTGAATAACATTGACCGTGAGCCCGGGCCAGCAAAGGAAAGAAGTTCTCCCAAGGTAAAAGGCAGCAGGCGTAGGGCTTTGAGAACCGTTTCCAATGTCAGGTGCACTTTTTCCCTTGGTGGCATCATTCTGAAGTCAGAAAACACACTTGTACGCACTCGAACACGTTTTCTGCATTCAGTGGGACCTTTTTATTAATGTTGTCCACATCGCTCATTATTCCCTCCTGGTCCTTGTCACCACACGCGTGCACTCTGTGCTGACCCGCTGCTAGAGCGTCTGCACCATGTTATGAGCTGGTCTTGCGACATCACCAGCCGGGGGTATAAACACGCATCCTGGCTCTGACATCCCCCACTCCCATGCTTCTGAAAGTTTGACGTTTTTCAAAATAAAACGTTTAAAGAAATATAGACACAGAAATATTGGAAATGCTAATGGAATTTTTTCCTTATGACTGGAGGTGTTCCTGTGGTCATTGTCACAGCGCTATTGCTTAAAATCACAAGAATTCTGCTCCCATTCCCATCCTTACAGAATGCAGAGGGGCAGATTGTTGGAGCCGGGGAAGGGCGGGTGGGGGCGGCGTGGGGGGAGTGGCAGGTTTTCTGTGCGGCTGGGGTGCAGGGATCCTCACTCCCACCTCGGAAGGGGGGCAGGTGCTTGGGGCAGGCGCAGCTCTGATTGGCTGTGGGCACCTCTCTCCCGTCCTCTGTCCTCTGCTGCACTTGGGTGGCCTCACTCTGAGAACTGGTCCAACCTGTTTGCTTCTGCGGGTTTCTTTGCAGGGGTGGGGGCAGGAGGTGTTTACCTGTCAGGCCACCTGCAGCAGCAGTTCGGCTATATATTAGAAATGTCAGCCAATAAAAGGGAATAAAAGAGCCATAACTGGATCATGAGACTGGCTGAGCTCAGGGGCGCGGAGTGCTTCTTTGGCATCATTCCCAGGGTTGGGAGAAGGGGCTCAGAGCTGCCATGTGCACAGGGTTTGGAGCCAGCAGAAATAATCACGGTGGCTCCTGATCGGGAGGGTTCCAGGAGTGGGGTCCTCTTGGTTAATCTCCCATCATGCCGTGAGCTGTGCCCATTCTGCAAGTGGGTTAACTCCTGGGCGACTCAGCCCCTGGGCCCCTCCAGGCAAGTTTTGGGGTGGCACCAGCTCTCTGGGTTGCCATCAAGGGAGCGTTTGTCACAGGGATGACCACACTCCTTGTGATGAAGGCCCACATGTACATCTGTCCCCCCCACTGGACAGTGGGCCCCTTAGGCAGGGGCTGTAAACGGAGGCTGGGGGTCAGGAGTCAGGTGATGTAGGGATTGTGGCAGACAGAGCATGTGCTCCCACCAGGGTGGGAAGGGGGCTGAGTTCTTGCTTCATGAGAACAAAGGCCCCACATTGCTAGATCTTCCTTTTTTTTTCCCAAAGAAAAGCCAAAAATTTGGATATTTATTACTCTCTCAAGTTTTAAGTGTTGGGGCTAACTTTGAAAATGGGGCCAAAATTGGCCCATGAAGAATCAATAAAGCACTAAAGAAAATTCAGTGGTGACCAAAGACCTTCCCTTCCAAAGAGACTCAGGTCCCAAAGGTTTTATGGGTGAATTCTGTCAAACTTCAACAAACTGTCCATCCTTTTACGAGTTGCTCCAGAAAATAGAAAACAGGAGAAAGCTGCTCAGCATATTGTATGAATTTCATATGAATTTGGAGGGACACACAAATCAGCCCATAACAGACACATAGAGTATGTGCTGTGTAAGTGTAATACCAGGATGGAGCCATTAGTGGGTGTTGTTGGGAAAACTGGCTAACCATCTGGGGAAAAACAAACCAGATCCCCTTCCTCACGGACAAAAGGCCTAAATATGAACCCAAAAACTATTTGGCAGAAGTTAATTGCTATGGACTGAACCGTGTCCCCCAGATTCGCTTATTGAAGCCCTAAGCCCCAGTGTGATGGCATTTGGAGGCAGGCCTTTGGGAGGTGATTGGGTTTAGGTGGGGTCAGGAGGGTGGGCCCCCAATGGTGGGATTAGTGCCCTTATAAGAAGACACCAGAGAGCCTTGCACGCTCGCTCTCTGCCACATGAGGGCACAGCGAGAAGGCAGCCTGAGTAAAGCTAAGATATGCTCCTGAAAAAACGGAAGAAACAGGGTGGGATCTGTAGCACAATGCCGTTTGGGGGTAAATTTAAAGTACATGCATATAGCTCAAGATTCCACGTTGTGAGAGAAAGCATACAATGAAAAGGAAATCCCTCAAATTTCAGAACAAGCACCAGTGCAAGGGGGACGGGGGAAGTGGGTAGAAGGGGGAGAAATTGTCAACAAGAGCGGATCACCAGTGTCATGAACTCGGGCACAAATCTGCATCTGAGGTTTAAGATGCTAGTAGGTCCCACTAAATGCTGGCGTGGCCAGATGCAGTTTATGGTTCCATCGGGAACATTGGGGTCTGCTGCTGAGTGGGTGGCCGAGCGGGAGGCTGATGGGGGATGCGGGAGAGGTCCAGGTCTGTCCCCCCGACATGTGCCTGCTGTTAGAGAGCGGGGCAGAGGTGGGGTGTCCCAGGAGGAGGACGGGGAGAGTGGGAAGGGCTCTGCTTCCCTAGAACCTGGAGCACAGCGGGCCGCCTGGTCTCTCCCACCAGCCCCGTCGTCCAGAAGGAGGCTGGTGCTTTCTGGCCGGCTGAGCGCTGGGCTGGTCCCAGAACTGGGGTCTACGTCTGTGCGGCCCTGCCAAGTGACTGTGGACAGGCCTGCCCATGCTCTGTGCTGGAAGGGTCTGCGGTGGCCCTGTGAGCTACAGAGTCGGTATCTGAGGCTCAGCGTGGAGGGTGGGCCGCCAGGGCTTCGCAGCACTTTGGTGAGTGAGTCCTTCCCGGGTGATCTTCTTGGTCGCTTGAGGGCACAGTGGCATTTTATAAGACACGCCCCCATGGGCAAGCTTCCAGGGCCTTGACCCCAGGACCCTGGGGCCCCTGGGGCACCTGCCTCCTACAGGGGAGAGGGGTATGGCTGGTGAGTGCGGTGGGACATCGGCACAGCCTGGGCTGGTCTGAGCCACTGCAAGGCCAGTCTGCTGGGCCGTGGGCTTTGGGGCCACACAAGGCTGCCCATCCCACACCGTCCCCTGGTCCCCAGCCCCACGCAGTCTAATCTGGGAGGCCACCCACCCTGAGAGCAGGTTTGAGGTCAGATCACGGAAGCCGGAAGGAGTTGGCTGGTATTTCACCCCAGGAGTGGATGTTCTCCGACCATCAGAGAACATTCTTCACCCTCATTCTGAAGAGATGGCCTGTGGGAGAAGGCCCGGTTTCCATGGCAATGTGTTCACACCCCCAAGGCCTCAGGGCCAGGGTCTGGCTTCTGCCAGGGTGGGGACAGCAGGTGACACCCAGAACCGATCACACCCCAGAAGGTGTCGGGGGGCCACGTGGCCCTCCCAGGGGGGCGGATGCCACCAGGAGCTGGGAACCAGGCACGCCCAGCGCCCACCCCCAGGGCTCGGGTGCATCTCAGGGTCGAGGGAGGCCCCCCCCAGCTGGTGCCTTCCCTTCTTGCCTTAGAATTGTTTTCAGAGACACTTTGCTGCTTAGCTAAGGTCAGGGTGAAGTGAAGGCTTAGGTGGCCTTGGCTGCTGACTTGACTGTAGCTTCGAAGGTCTTGTTTCCAAGGTCAAAACAAGTAACTTACCAGCAGGACGTGTTCTAAACATTTACTTGCAAGTCAAGAATTAGCTTTATTTTATTTTATTTTTTTTAACATCTTTATTGGAGTATAATTGCTTTACAATGGTGTGTTAGTTTCTGCTGTATCACAAAGTGAATCAGCTATATATATACATATATCCCCATATCTCCTCCCTCTTGCGTCTCCCTCCCACCCTCCCTATCCCACCCCTCTAGGTGGTCACCAAGCACCAAGCTGATCTCCCTGTGCTGTGCGGCTGCTTCTCACTAGCTATCTATTTTACATTTGGTAATGTAGGTATGTCCATGCCACTCTCTCGCTTCGTCCCAGCTTACCCTTCCCCCTCCCCATGTCCTCAAGTCAATTCTCTACATTTGTGTCTTTATTCCTGTCCTGCCCCTAGGTTCATTAGAACCTTTTTTTTTTTTTTTTTTTTAGATTCCACATATGTGGGTTAGCATACAGTATCTGTATGACAGACTAGGTCCATCCACCTCACTGCAAATAACTCAATTTTGTTTCTTTTTTTTTTTTTTTTTTTTAATTTTGTTTCTTTTTATTAGCCGTATTTTAAAATGGCACTTGGGCATTGGGGTTTGGACTTAAAATATACAAAAACCAAAATGTCTGTGTTGTTGGAATTAGCTGTGATGAACATTTAAACTACTTTTGGGCTGAAAATAACAAGCCCAAAATGGAACAGCTCCGTTTGCATGATTTTTTCAGAAATATATCAAGTTGGGATTCATCAGTGGGTGTTTTTTTTTTTTTTACTGAGGTATTGTTGATTAACAGTATTACATGTTTCAGGTATGACATAGTGATTCATAATTTTTAATGGTTATACTCCATTTATAGTTACTACAAAACACTGGCTATGTTCCCTGTATAGTTCAATACATCCCTGTAGCTTATTTATTTTATACACAGTAGTTTGTATCTCTTACTCCCCTACCCTGTCTTGCCCCTCCCCCCTCCCTCTCCCCACTGGTAACCACTAGCTTGTTCTCTATATCTGTGAGTCTGCTGCTTTTTTGTTATATTCACCAGTTTGTTGTATTTTTAAGATTTCATATATAAGTGAGATCATATAATATTTGTCTGTCTGACTTATTTCACTTAGCATAATATCCTCCAACTACATCCATGTTGCTTCAAATGGCATTCTTTCATTCTTTTTTATGGCTGAGTAATATTCCATTGTATATATGTACCACATCTTCTTTATCCATTCATCTGTTGATGGGCACTTAGGTTGCTTCCATGTCTTGGCTATTGTAAACAGTGCTGCTATGAACATTGGTGTGCACATATCTTTTCGAATTAGTGTTTTCATTTTTTTCAGGTATATACTCAGGAGTCGAATTTGTGGATCATATGGCAACTCTATTTTTAGTTTTTTTCAGGAACTTCCATACTGTTCTCCATAATGGCTGCACCAATTTACATTCCCACCAACAGTGTAGGAGGGTTCTCTTTTCTCCACATCCTTGCCAACATTTGTTATTTGTGTTCTTTTTGCGGATGGTCATTCTGACAGGTGTGAGGTGTTATCTCATCGTGATTTTGATTTGCATTTCCCTTCGTCTGAGGTGTTTTGACCTCAAGGGTCAGGCCTCATCTTGAATGTGAATTTGAAAACGTCAGTTCCATGTGGACGATCGGAGGCCACACCCTGGTGTGAAGAGGAAAGTTCTAAGCTTGGAAGTGGACCCCCGTCTTTGGGAGGCCAGGCAGCAGAGGGGCTGCCTGATGGTGGCTGAGGTTCCCCTGTCTGAGGACCCCGGCCTTCGTAGCAAGACCAGGGAGGGTGCTTCTCAGAGGCCTTGGGGCCCAGGCCACGCATCTCAGGACAGACTGCGGCTCGTTTTCCCTCCTGATCAGGAGACCAAGGGATCGGGGCAGCAGGCGGGGCTCAGGTGGGGCTCAGGTGTGCCTGGAGGTGGAAGCGTGACTTAGCCAAGCGCGGAAGGATGGCGTCCACGTGGATCAGGCCTGAGAGCCGAGCTCTGACCTGACGTGCACCTGCACCCTCTCCCCCCGCCTCCCCGCAGCCTCTGGTCACCTGCCAGACCCCTGGGGTGCTGCCCTCCTCCTCCTCCTCCAGAGAGAGAAAGAGACGTTTAAATAGAGGGGAAGTAACTGCCTTAAGAGTTACTGATGTTTTCTGGGCCCTGGGAGCGGGCGATCACAGGGCTGTTTGGATCTCTGGTCCTGCTTTTGCTTCCCCAGGGCCCGGCACCTGGGGCTCCTCTGAGGCGCCTCCACTGACCGGTTTCCAAGAATCCCCTTTTTAAACAGGCAGGCGGGCAGCAAGCAGGCGTCCTCACTGCCAGGGTGCATTTCCTACATTTCCTGCAAGAAGCTTCTTGCTTCTCTTTTGGGGAAACGTGTGCCTGGGGGTGGGTCACATCCCCGAGCGTGGTCACTGCACTCTGGGATCCAGACCCTGACCTCTGACCCTGCATCTGGTTGCCATCCCGAGGAGATGAAGGGTCCTGGACCGACGTGCACACTCCCCCTGGGCGATGGGGCGTCCCCACCCGCCCGGCGGCCCCCTCCTCCCCACGCCCCCTCCCATCCTGCCTGTGGGTCTGTTTCACACTAAACTCGGGCAACGGAACGGCCGGGCTTCCTGGTGGGCACAGCCCGAGCCAGCCTCCTCGGCCTCTGTGCCCCTCGGGTGAGCAGCTGCAGTCTGGTTTCTTCCCATTTCTGCATCTGGTGTCTCGACACCCTTAGATGCAAAGCGTTCACCTGGGAGGAAGCAGAAAGCAGGTCAAGACCGGTTGCCGTGTCCTAGTGGAAACAGTCACGACCTGTCTTACGTTTCCTAAGTGGGGTCTGTTGGGTGTGATCCCATTTTTGTGAGACCCCAATACGTGCAGATCAGGAGGTCGTGACCAGGGACAGCGGGTCCGAGGGGTCGTCGTCTCCCCTGAGCTGGGGAGCAAGAGCCGTGTGAAGCCCCATGAGGGGCAGGTCGCCTGATGCCCCTGCAGCACCCCCATGCTGTGCTTTCTTTTCCAGCGACATATTCGATGCCATGTTCCCCGTCATGCACATCGCTGGGGAGACCGTCATACAGCAAGGTACGGCCCCTTCTGCTCCTCCTCGGGGCCAGAGCCCTCTGGGGAGAATTGGTCATTCACTTAGAAAGTATATTTAGGGCTTCTCTGGTGGCGCAGTGGTTAAGAATCCGCCTGCCAATGCAGGGGACACGGGTTCGAGCCCTGGTCCGGGAAGATCCCACGTGCCGCGGAGCAACTAAGCCCGTGCGCCACAACCACTAAGCCTGCGCTCTAGAGCCCGTGAGCCACAACTACTGAGCCCACGAGCCACAACTACTGAGCCTGCACTCTAGAGCCCATGCTCTGCAACAAGTGAAGCCATGACAATGAGAAGCCCACGCACCACAATGAAGAGTAGCCCCCGCTTGCCTCAACTAGAGAAAGCCCATGCACAGCAACGAAGACCCAACACAGCCAAAACTAAAAACAAATAAATAAATAAATTCATTAAAAAAAAAGTATATTATACAAAACTCCCATTGTATGTCTTGAGAAAAGCCACTAATGACACTTCAGAACAGTCCGCTTAACAAGTTAACGTGTTAATATGTTTCGATAACCTCCTTGTTATTAAAAACATGGCGGAGCTGTGCTGAGTCCTGGCAACACGCTGGGAGTGGATTTCAGATGGCGGTGTCAGGAGAGGACGTGCCCGTCGGCCTGACTGGAGTAACCGTTTCCCTACATGTGTGAAATAGGCCATCGTGTTCTGCACCTTCCATACATACAGCTTTTATTTAAAGATTTTTTAAAATTGATGAGACCTGGTACTGCTTAGCAGAGGTCTATGAAGCAATGCCGAAAGGTGGTTTATTACAAGAAAAACAAAACTCCGCATTCTTGCATCACGTGTCCTGTTTCCCTTTTCTCGTAGGGGATGAAGGGGATAACTTCTACGTAATCGACCAAGGGGAAGTGGACGTAAGTATCTTGAACTGTTTTTGGAAAATAACTCCTGTCTCTGCGCACAAGCTCAGGGCTAGAAAACGTCTTTCTGAGTGATGCGTTTCCAGTTTTTCAATCCAGAAGTGACAGAGTTCACTTAAAAGATACTGTAAGCATATCTGAGCACAGAGTGGAATAAGGGCGCCTGCCGTCTGCTTCCTGCACAAGCCGACTGCGGTCCCGGGGCCCCGACTGACCAGCCCTGCCCCAGCCGGGAGCCCACGACCCAGCAGGCTCACCCAGCCACACTGGGTGCTCATGCTTTTTAAATGTCTGCAGGCCCCGTGGCTCTGGCTCTACGATGGGGCCAGGCTCGGTCCGTCCCAGGGATGTGATGCTCCCTGATTTCGTCCAGCTTCCTCCCTTTACTTCCTGCCTTCAGGAGTGAGGGGCCCAGGCTCCGATTTGGAGGGAGGAGCGCCTCCTTCAGTCTCCTGCCCCCGCAGGCTGAGCCCACCCTGCTTGGATGGCGGTGTCCTTGCCTGGGGCCCCCGCGTGGGCTTCTCCAAATGCGGGGGCTCGGCCTGTGCTGCCCTCTGCCCCAACCTCCCCCCCACCCCCTCCCCCTCCTCCTTCAGCCTCCATGAGTGTCGTCCTCTCGGCTGGGTGTTAGCAGTGCATCTGCCCCCAGGGTTTTCTCTGTGGCCCTGATGCGGTCCAGCTTGTGCACCTGTTCCCAGGAGAGTCTGGTTAAGGCCGGCCCCCGTGGCAGACTGGCCCCCGCGCCCCGGGCTCGGGACTGAGCCCGTCCTGGGATTCTGGAGTCCACGGTCCCAGCACCGTCAGGGCACGTCCGAGGGGCCCCCGAGTCAGCTCCGGGCCCAGGATGCCAGTGCCGGGGACGGGGCGGGGATGGGCCACTGGCGGCCTCCACACGCCACCCCCACAATCTGAGCCCCCATGAGGTGAGGTTCCCGCTGCTGTCTGGCAGTGCTGCCCCGGTGCGCTGACCCGGCCCAGTTCTCAGGGCTCGGCTTCTGGCACTGCCAGGCCGTTGTGGAGGGGCTGGGGGGGCATTTGCTCACTTGTTCCGCCAGCAGCACGTCTGCGTCCATGTGGTCGCGTGTTCTGGGAACCGGCGGGCGGCCCTCGGCTTCCGGAGCTGGTGGCACAGGAAGTGACTCACCACGGGGACCTCAGGGCGAGCGGCACACGGAGTCGGGGTTTCTGTCTGTCCTGAGCTCGGGGCCTGGACCAGGCCTCTGGGGGCGGGGGCTGTTCTGTCTCACACCACAGGAGGAAACTGAGGCAGGAGCCGCGGGCCCGGGGCGGCCACGGCCGCAGAGGGGGTGGCAGGTGGAAATGAGTGCAGGCTGCGGCTCTGACCCGGGCTCAGGCTGCCAGCCCGGCCACCTCCTGTGGGCTTCGCTTTGGGTTAAAACAACACCAGCCCAGGAAGCAGAGGAGACCGACGAGGCTGCCTCGTCCCGGCGTCTCCAGAGCTGCCCCCTTCAGAGGTGCCGAGGGGTCGGCTGGCTCCAGGCTCAGGTCTCGGTCCTTCCTCGGGCCCTGACCGCTGTGTGGGCTTCTTCTTCACCTCGGTCCCTCTGCTGTCACCACTCTCCATCCTGTCCCCCGTCCTCTGTCCCTTTCTTGTTTTCTTTCTTTTTTTAAAAATAAATTTATTTATTTATTTCTTTATTTTTGGCTGTGTTGGGTCTTCGTTGCTGTGCTTCATTGCGGTGGCTTCTCTTGTTGCGGAGCACGGGCTCTAGGCGTGCAGGCTTCAGTAGTTGTGGCACGTGGGCTCAGTAGTTGTGGCTCACGGGCTCTAGAGCGCAGGCTCAGTAGTTGTGGTGCACGGGCTTAGTTGCGCCACGGCATGTGGGATCTTCCCAGACCAGGGCTTGAGCCCGTGTGCCCTGCGTTGGCAGGCGGATTCTCAACCACTGAGCCACCAGGGAAGTCCCCCCTTTCTTGTTTTCTTGCTCAAATGTCGATTGAGCACTCGTGTGCTGGACACTTAGAAAGCCCCGAGGATACACTTTTGGGGACATGGCCCCTGCCCTTGGGGCTCATAGTCGTCGGGGAGACACCCTGGAAGGGCCTTCCCAGTGAGCATCTTGCCTCTGGGCCTCTACCCGTCCTTTCCCTCTGTTCTCATTCCTGCTCTGACTTGCAAACTTCTATGCATCCTTCGAGACCCCACCCAGGCAGAGCCACTGGGCTGATGACCGAGATCGGGGCTCTCCCTCGTGCACAGGGTCCCACAAAGATTGGGTCCTGCTTTCCACCCCCCGGAATGTCCTCCCTCTTCTGTGTTCCTTGGAGTCACACAACTTCTCTAGTTCAATCCCGAAGATGTCGCCAAAGTGCCGACTCGTGTCACCAGAGCGTGTGGCTAAGTGAGAGTTGAAATGACCCTGGGGATGGCACGTCGGAGCCCGGGTTCTCCCCAGCGAGCAGATGCAGGGACGGCTGACCTTTGGCCCAGAGCCTGTCCTTGTCTTTCGAGGAGCCTCAAGGGCCTACCGCCGGGGTCCCGTGAGATGTGCCTCCCAGGCTAGCGTGCTCCACGCAGATGCGAGAGCCCAGGCCTTGTGGTTTCCTGGCTGCTGCCTGGACCTGGGCCCTCATGCCTGGAGTGGCAGCATCTCTGTGTTACTCCACATGCAGGGTCGGGTGGAGGCCCTGTGGGTGCCCCCAGTACGTCTGCCCCGCCCTCTGTCCCCATTAATCCACCTCCCACCACCCTCCTCGGCAGACCCCGTGCACAGTAAAGATGCCCTCTCCCTCGCAGGGAGGAATGGCCCCAGGTGCTGGCGGCCACCTCCCCTCTGGAGGTGTGAGCACACCGGAGGGTGTGAGAGGCAGGCGCCCACTGGACCCACCACTGCCTGAGCGGAGATGCTGGAACCGGCCACAGGGCTGAGCGCTGGCAGGAACCCTACCTGATGGGTGGTGGGCCCGGGGCGGGGGCTGTCCCCCGAGACAGGCCCCTTGGCCCTAACCTCTCAGCCCTGGGCGTTCTTGCCCACTCGCCCCCTCCGGACTCAGGACCCCCGTCCCAGCAAACTGTAGAGTGCCAGGTGCTCTCACCTGCTGGCCCGCACCTCCATCTGTGAGTGAGGGGAGGGGCTGGCTTGGCCCACTTGTCTGGGCAGGACCCCTCCTGGCCCCCAGGGATGTCACCGAGCCAGGTCTCTCCAGGCGGGGGACATGGGGAGGCGACCGTGTGACAGGGAAGTGGGGTCACTTGCTGTAACTGGGGTTACAGGCAGGTCCAGCCCTCCCCGCAGCGGCTCAGGTACGAAGGCAGCTGTGAGATGCCTGAGCCCGGATGTCTGGGCACTGTGGGCGGATGCCACTTTCCGGCTGACTCTCCAATTCGGGACAGTCAGCCCGGATGGGACAAGGCGGTGGCTTGGGGGCCGCCCCTCCGTCAGTCTCATCAGAGTTTCCAGCTGCTGGTGGGCGTGGGAGGGCCGGGCGGGGCGAGGGAGCCTGCAGAGGGAGCCCCTGTGATGTGGGCGTGAGCACACGATAAACATGCAGGGCCCGAGCCTTGTGGGAGAGGCCGCGTTTAAAGGAATCAAAAGATGCTCAGTCAGGAACCTGGGGTGAAAAAGTGGCCTGCTGGCTACCAGCACACATTCTAATAATGACTGTTATCACGGCTCTGGGTCCGAAGCTGCAGCTTCTCCCAGGCCTGGAGCCGTGTTTTGTTTGCTCCTTTCTGGCTCTGCCTTCAGGGGAGCAGGGGAGTGACCCCTGACCAGGGACTGGCCGCTTGTGAGGGTTCCGAGGGTGGCTTTTAAGGCTTGAGTGAGGCCCATCTTGTGAGGGCGGGGGGAGCGGAGACTGTGTCCATCACGTCGTTGCCCTGAAGCCCCCAGGACGTGCGCTCCCCTCAGAGGCCCCATCCTGGCCTTTAAACGGGCATGGTTTGGGGGTGGTCATCCCGAGCCCCCCTTCTGCAGGCTGGACACTGCCTCTGACCAGCGGCGCCCTGGGGGGGGACGGCCAGGTGACCGGATGCCAAAAACACCAGCTTGGTTTAAATTACGGTTTTCCAGAGAGACGCGGAGAGTGCTGCCTGCAGCGTGTGTGTCACCGGGAGCTGTAAGCCGTTTTCCTGAGGATAAAAATATCTCCCACTTTGGTTTATTCGTGGAACGAAGCATTTCCACTTGAAAGGACGCTCCTCGGCTGACCTTACAGGCTCAGGAGCACGGTTCCTCCCCGATCCTTCGGGGCCTTTGGTGCTTCAGGGCCTCCTTGTGGGGGGGTGTGTACCCCACCCCAGGCTCCAGTCCCCCCCCCCCAGGGCTCCCCGTTTCACAAGACGTCTGGGAGGAGAGCCGTTTCCAGTCTCCAGAGGTGGGAGGGGCCTCCCGGGGACAGGGCACCCCAGGCTGTCAGGCTCCGCGGGTCACGGCCCTCCAGTCTGCTTGCCTGGTGTTCTGCTTTTTATTTTTTAATTGGTAAAGTACACATAACATAAAAGTTGCCATCTTAACCGTTTTAAGTGTCCGGTTCAGGGGCATTAAGCACATTCACACTGTTGTGCAACCATCCCCACCATCATCTCCAGAACTTTCTCATCTTCCCAAACTGAGACTCTGTCCCCATTAAACACTGGATCCCCTCCCCCTCCCCCAGCCCCGGGCCCCCACCCTCTCCTTGCCGTCTCTGTGCCCCTGACGCCCCCAGGGACCTCAGAAGTGGGACCACACAGCGCCTGTCCTCCTGGGTCTGGCTCATCCCACTGGGCGTCACGTCCTCAGGGTTCATCACGTTGCAGCAGGTGTCAGAGTTTCCTCCCTTTTGAAGGCTGGGTCACACTCCACTGCGTGGATGGCCCACGTCTTGTTTATCCGTTTACCCGTCGTGCCCGCCGTCGTGGCTGCCACCCTGAGCCGTGCTGCTGTGGGCGACGGGGCTGTGCAGGGACCCGGGCGTCCTGCCCTCAGGCGCGCTCTGCTGACCGGCCACTTCCTGGGCGCTGGGTGGCCGTGGCCCCGAGCCGGCTGTGGAGCTTTCCTGCAGCATCTCACCCACAGGGTGTGTCTGGGGGCCCAGCACCCCTCTCGGTTCCCTGTTGAGGTCCTGGTGGCCCTACTGTGGCCAGAGGCTGCTCTGGAATCACGGACAGGTGACCCAGAGCCCCCCGTGTGGTGGTGGTAATGTGAGGACAGCTCGGGGAGGGGGCCGGTCCTCATGCACACCCCACACCGGGCCCTTGACGGGGCGCATGGTCACCCCGGAAGTAAGTGGCACTTCAGACGCGGATTGGGACCCTGATGGGACCCTGCCTTGTGGCACCTCGCAGAGCGTGGTGTCTGTGGGGGGAGGGCGGGAGGAGGCCAGGAGCGTGGCGGGTTCCGAGGAGGGAACCTGGCTGGCGGCTGGCCTCCCCTGAGGAGTGGCTGCTGACCCCATGGGGCTGGTCCACGTGACTCGGGCACCGGGCACCGAGGACGGGGAGCTGGGAGGGAGTCTCTGTGAGGAGTTGCCTCTCAAGCGAAACCAGACAGTCGGCTTTCCCCGGGTGTTTTGGGCTAAAGAGGGTTGAGGCTCGGAACCGGGTTTACCTGGGAAGAGCGACCAACATACCCAGACTCACCTGCACGGACCCACCTGCTTGGACGCCCCCCTCTCTCTGTGGCCGGAGCCTGGGACGCCGAGGAGCTGGGCCATTAGCTTTTTCTCACCATCTGTGAAACCAAAAACAACAGCGGCTGGCACGCCCAACTCGCTTCCTTGCCCGGGCGGCTCCGGGTGGCGTGGGAAGTGGCTGCGGGGGGCAGGGGGGCTGAGGCCGCAGGAACCCCCCATCCAGTGTAGTGGGTAACTCAGTGACTGATTCTGTCTCCACTCACCCAACAGTTATTTCAGTTGAATTTCCGTTTTCTGTGGAGCCGAGTGTTGAACCGAAGTGTCCCGGGTTTGGGGGCAGGCGGGGAGGCAGCCCCCCTCGCGTTCCCAGCTGCTCGTCTGTTTTGGCGGGGCCCAGGTCCCCATCTCAGGTCCCCCTTGACGGAAACGCAGTGCTACCTGTGATGCTGCTTCTGAGGTCTCACTAAGCAGATTCTTGTGCCTTCAACCCAGTCACCGTCTCCACCTCCGTCCAAAGTCGAGTCGGAGCTGGTCCATCGTGGGCAGGCATGAGCACCACCTGCTGAGATCCTGGCCTCTGGGCTGCACCCCTGGGGGTCTGATTCAGTCGGCCGGTGTCGGGGGTCGGGCGGGGGGCGTGCGCCTGGGTTTCCGCAGGTTCCCAGGTGATGCCGTGCGCCTGGTCCGCACACCACCTGTTGAGTAACGTGGTCGAAGGCTGTGTTTCTGGGACGCCCCTCGCTCCTCCCTGCTCCCCTCCCGCCGCCCCGAGCTGGGCTCCAGCTGCAGCGGGGGGGGGGGGGCAGGGGGGGCAGGCATCCCAGATGTGAACCTGGCCTCAGCTGTGCTGGAACCTTCTGGTCCTGAGACGACCATCTCCCCGTGCGGTCTTGCTGCGTCCAGTGACCTCCGAGTTCAGTCCTGCCTCAGGGCCTCGGCTCGTCCTGTCCCCCCGCCTCAGACCTCTTCCCCCTGGTCTTTTCAGGGGGCCCCTCAGGCTGGGCTCGGATTCCCCTCCTCGGAAGTCCTCTCTGGACGGTCTGGACTGGGGCTCTCCCTTCCCTTGTCTTCAGGGCCTGCGCTCGTTTTCATGACAGTTACGCTTGTGTGATGATCACCGGCCGGTCGGCCGGTAAGTCCCGGTGAACAGGAATCCACACACTCTTCACCGCTGAACCCAGCAGTTCGAACGTGCAGGGCGCCCAGGGTGCTGGGGGTGACACGGCGGTGACAACGAGTGAACGAATGAACGATAACAGCCGGGCGGGAGCTCTGGGTTCAGCCGGAGGCACCGAGGCAGCGGCGGGAGCAAAAACGTAGCCCAGTAGGGCCTCCCACCACTTTTCTTGTAAAAGAAGGAAAAACAAAAATGAAACAAAGCACGAAGTAGCCCCTTTGCGTGCCAGCTGGGGTGGGGCCGGGCACTGCGCGGCCGTGGTGACAGAGACCAGTGTCCCGAGAAGGATGGCCCTTTGTGCTCCGTGGGGCGGCCCTGGCCCGTCCTCGCCTCCGCACAATGCTCTTCTCTGACGCCTCTGAGGGCGCTGTCGGGACCTCGGTGAGGAAGGGGTCCTCACGGCCCCCTGGTGACGCGCTCCGGCCCAGGTGCCCTTGGTCCTGTGTGCCCTGCGGCGGCAGCTGCCTACGCTCTCTTTGGGGACGCACCCTGGGGAAGTGGAGGTGCAGCCGCTGCTGGTGCCTCTCCCAAGCCACCTGCCCTGTTGTTCCCCGGGGGGCCCTGTGCTGTTTGGCGGGTGATGGGGTGGCCTGCCCCCCGGCAGCCGTCCGAGGCAGTGCTTCCTTCTTCCCCCGCACACCCTTCCCAGGCTCCGTACGTCCGGCGAGGCTCCCAACCCGAGATCTGCGGTCCTCTGAGCCCACGTCGCTGTGGTGACCCTGCACCGAGGGAGTGGGCGCCGGGGGAGGGCCGGCTGGTGCAGCCTGGGGAGACGGCGTTCAGCAGATCGCGATACCCCGTGACGCCGCCAGTGCACCCCGACCCCCTGCATCACCCACGAGACTGAGGGCGTTTGGTCACACGCGAGAAGGTTTGAGGCCCCCTTCGGAATCAGAGCTGAAACTAGACAGCACCTGTCACCCACAGCCTGGGGAGTGGCGGTGCGGCCGTGAGAACAGACGGACCGGACCCAGCGCTCAGACTCGCCCTGCACAGAAGGACGTGCTGGGGTTCCTTTCAGCCGCACCGCGGTTATCTGAAGGCACCTGAGCCCTCGAGGGGCCCCGGGAGTTCCTGGCACCTGGAAACATCCCACGCCCTGACCTGAGTGGTGGGCAGACCCACTGCGCTGCACGCTTAGGGTCATACAGGTTAAGGTTTGAGAGTTGTATCCATGCAGAGAGGATTTTACACACGTACAAACCCTGTGGAGGGAGGACCAGCCGCGAGGGGAGCTGGTGCCAGCCCGGCCGTGCCTGGGTCAGCGTGACGGCCCCTCCACAGACTCTGGTCCCCTTTGAGAAAACCGCAGGTGGCGGCTCCGGGGATGCTCTGTGGGGAGCATCTCGGGGCAAAGCCGGGCGGACACGCTCCCTGCCTCCTGGGAAGGATGGGCGTCGCCCTGACTCCTCGAGGGCCTTGCTGAGCGGAAGCTGGTGTCTCTTCTCCCCCACACCCGGCAGGGGCATTGTGCAGGCTCGCCGTGCGGGCAGGGGCTCGCGGGGACAGATGCGCAGGCCCTAGGTCGCTCTGTGAACTGTCACCTCCATTCCCCTGCCACCTTGTGGGCAGGCCAGCCGCTGCTCCCCAGCCTTGCTCACACCGGACTCCGTTATCACCTGCGTGGTGCCCCGCAGACTGGCAATTCTGTGCCTCGGTTATTATCAGGATAATGAGTCATTGATTCCATAAGAATTGCTTCCATGATTCATCGCAATCCATTCTTTCCCGACATGCATGCTTTTTGCCAATGGGAACCATTCTTTAAGCTCATTGACATCGAGGGAATGAACAGTGGTTGTGTTAATTTATAGTAAGCGAATCTGCATAATAAACAATCCAGGCCATTCTTGCAGGATGCGGACGTGCGGTCCCTGGGTAGTAGGGACACTGTGCGGCGGGCGCCGCCCTCCCAGGCTGAAAGGGAATCTTGTCCGCCTTCTGGGCTCGGCCCTCGGCGCCAGCCTCCGCTCCCATTGACCGCAGGCCCGGGCGCTTGGGTGCTGCCCGCGGGGATCGGAGGCCCCGGGGAGGCTCGGGAAGCCTGGCCCCTTCCCGGCCGCGGGGCCTGCCGGTGGAGGTGGCCCAGGGGCCGGGCTGCTCCCCGGGGCCTCGGGCAGCAGGAACGGCAGGGAGGGCTGTCTGTGAACGAAGTGGGCAAGGTGGAGGGGCCCGCACGGGTGGGGCGAGAGCGCCATGGCAGGGGTGACTCCCTGGGGTGCGGTCAGGGAGCCCGAGGCCCAGGTGGACAGCCCGTCTCTAGTCGGTGAGGAGCTGAGTCGCAGGCCGACCTGGGAGGTGGCGGGACTCGCTCTCCTGCGGACCAGGAGCCGGAGCGGTGCATCCACCTGGGGCCTGGCCGGTCTCGTCGGCACTGACCGCTGAGGGCCTCCGCCTTTGTGCCCGTCCAGCCTCGGCTCTGGGTAGGGCTGGGCGTGAGGTGGGCGCCTTGGCCGATCCTGGGCCTGGGCAGGGCAGTGCCGAGTTCTGCCCGCCTGCAAGGGATCTGGGGGCTGCAGCGGCCTTGTGCCCTCCTGGGGGATGGAACGGGGGGCTCCCCGCGCAGGAAGCAGCAGTGTAACCCCAGGCCCCCAGGACGCTGTCCCTCTGTCCCCCAAAGGTGTATGTGGACGGAGGGTGGGTGGCCCCAGCCCCCGTGACGCTGTCCCCGTGTTCCCCAAAGGTGTATGTGAACGGAGAGTGGGTGACCAGCATCAGCGAAGGCGGCAGCTTCGGGGAGCTGGCCCTCATCTACGGCACCCCCAGGGCAGCGACTGTGAAGGCCAAGACGGACCTCAAGCTCTGGGGCATCGACCGGGACAGCTACCGGCGCATCCTCATGGTGAGTGAGCGGTGCCTGCGTGGAGACTTCGCCAGGGCTGGGAGGGCAGCCAGCCGAGTCTGATGCCCACCAAGCATCTCACGGGAACCCTGGTTGTGTCCAGGTGGGGGCCATAAGTAGGGATGAGAAGGGTGGTGAGTGTCGGGAGGGGGTTCAGGAAGGTTACCCAAGAGGCAGGCAGACAAAAGGGAAGCCCCTTTTGCTTTCCTCCCCAATTCTCCTTACAACTGTCTGGAATGTGGTTGTGATGGCTGGAGTTCCAGCTGCCATTCTTGACCATGAGGTGGCGTTCCCCAAGGTGGTGGAGTGAATCACTGAGAGGAGCCTGGCCTCTGGGGGCACAGTGGGACCGCAGTACCGGGCAGGCTGTTGGCCTCTAGGATTCCTTACTTGGGGACTGTCGTTTTAGGTTTTCTCACATGCAGCCAGCCCCTCTCTCAGTTGGCACGGTGTGGGTGCAGGTGCGCACACCTGTGCAGGCTCACCATGGGGCTGTCGGGAGCAACGGGGCAGGTGTTCACGGAAGGCTCCGGAGAGGAGCCCGTGCGCTGAGAAGGCCCCTCCCAGGCAGAAGAGGCGGGACCTTCCCGTGCCCGCTGAGTGTCCGTCCTGCACACGCACTGCCAGGTTCTCGGCGCTGGGACCCGTCGGGGAACTGGGAGGCTGACGTGCTGGTGGAGATGACGGAGCAAACATACATCTCCTGTCGACAGTTTCCACGGAGAATGATAGAGCAGAGAGGGGCAGAGGTGGGGGCAGGGGCTGATGTTTTAAAGAAAGCCCTGAGACCCCCCTCCCTGAGACCCCTTTTGTGACGAGGTGGTGTCGAGCAGAGGCCCAGAGCAGGGAGCCCTTGGCTGTCCAGGGGGAGAGTGTTCGGGCAGTAGAAACAGCCAGTGCAAGGGCCCTGGGGTGCAGGCCTGGCTGGCCTGTTCGTGGACCAGTGGGGAGACAGGATGCTGGGATCCTGTGGTGGGTGGGGCAGGGGCCTGGACTCAGACGCTGAGTGCACCGGGAGCCCCGGCAGGAGTGTGGGCAGAGAAGTGGCAGGAGCCGCCCTGGACCCGGTGATGCCCGGGCACTTGGGGGCCTTCTGGGTGAGAGTGGAGAGAGTCCCGATTCGGGAGGGGTGGAGGGAGGTCCTGGCTGGCCACTCTGGTCTGGGGGTGGTTCGCTTGTGGCCGCAGGTCTCCGGGCAGAGGCCCCTGGGAGCTGAGTGCCCCGTCCTCGCGGAAGTCACACTCCTTGGCTGTCCGTGCTCGCCAGAGGTGACCGCTGGGCCAGGTGCTTTTCTGCTGGTCAGGGGTGGTGCTGGAGGACCTGGGCTGGGGTAGGCTCATTCCTGAGGGCAGCCCCCAGGGGCTGGCGATGGTGTTTGCTCAAAGGCGGCTCCTGTGGGCCTGGGATCCGAGGAGTCCCGATGGCCTGGAGGGAGGTGACCAAGGTGAGCACATTGCTGCGAGACCCCGGGGCTGGACGTGCCGCTGCCAGGTGCCCTTCGAGCCTTGGTTGTTTCCTGAAGACCAGCCTGGGCGATGCAGTTGCTGGGGCGGGGGCTGTGGTTTGGGATGCCCTCGGGGAGGCCTGGGGAAGGTCTGGGATGTTTAGGACAGGCTCTGTGAGCTCAGTCCCAGCTGAGCCTGGAGAGCCGGTCCTGCCCCGGGGGCCCCTCCAAAGGGCAACGAGGGAGAAGGGGTTGCCGGCTGCCGTCCCGGCTCCGCTGTAGCTCCTGGCCCTTCGTGGTGCAGGGAGGGGTCAGTTCCGTCCTGGGGGCATCTGTTCCGTGGGGCTCGTCGTCTGTGCACTCGGGGGTCATCCACTGGGGTAGGCCCTGCCCTGCCCTGGGAGGTGAGTCCTCGTGGAATGCGCCTCCCGCTCTTTGGTCTTAAACCTGCCCATTCCTGTTTTCTCCGGGAGAGATCACTGTCTGTTGGGGGAGGCGCCCCAGGCACCCTCCCCCTCCCTGTCTCCTCTGGACGCACCTGGCCCGTTGCATAAGCCATTGTTTCTCCGCCATCGTCTGAGTCGTCCTTGGCTGTGGGATTTTTGTGGCTGGAACAGTACATTCAGGGAAGTTCCCAAACCACCGAGGCAGCTGGCGCTTCCTCTGTTTTAATTCTGGATCCCCGGGCACTAAGAATAGCCGCGGCTGTGCTGGGAGCCTACAGAGCCCCTGCGTCTCGGGAAGAAAATGACAATGTGGCCCACTCGGAAGGGAGTGTCTGTGGAAGGCGTCCGTTGCTGCATCAGCCCGTGGCTTGGGCGGACTCGGATGCGCCCATCGTGTGACGAGCGGACCCTGAGCTGGACACGCGTGGGGGACGCGGGATGGAGGCCGGTAGTGTCTCCAGGGAGAGGACCACCCACCTCTGAATCCCCGAACATCTGACCCGAGAGGTTCCGCCGCTCCACGTGCTACAGACAGACGGACGGACGGATGGAGCTTGGCGAGGCCAGCCACGTGCGCCACCTCTGAGCAGGACGGGGGCTCGACCCCCTCCGGGCCCCCAGGCAGGGGCCAGCACCCCCGGACTTCATTCTTTCAAGCTTCAGTACCTTTTGTTCACCCTGAATCTTATGTGAGACCTCAAGTGGGGATTGATGAGTGCAAAATCCTGTTGTGGAGTCTGGGCTGGGGTCTCCAGAGCCCCACTTGCCTGGGGGGGCCCGAGACCCCCGGAACCAGGTCCTGAGCTGCAGCGCTGAGCTCCCACCCCACCTGCTTGGGCCCCTGGCTCCCATCCATGAAGTGGGGGCAGCAGGGGCCTGGGACCCCCTTCTCGTGGGAGCTGGGGCGGGGTGTGTGTGTGTGTGTGTGTGTGTGTGTGTGTGCGCTTCATTGAATGGCTGCAGGGCTGGTCGGGATTGAACATGTAAGGGGAAAGGTGTTCGGAGTGGTCGGTCCAGGTCGAAGGGTCATCTTACCCGACGTAGATTCCCCCTCAGCCTGGCGGGTTCGCACCCTCCCCCGAGCTGCGCCCCGAGCGGCCCGGGGGGCAGGCCCGCTGTGAACGCTCTGTACCCAGGGGTGTGTGTGCTATGGCCAGAGCCCTGCGGTCCGCCGGAACCCAGGCCCCCAGCCCGTCCTCGGGGCCGGCTCAGTCCATGCAGGTGGGGCCTGGGGGGCAGTGGGCCTGGATTTCACGGACATTTTAGGTTCCAGTCTTAGGACAGAACGCTTCCGCGGGACAGCGGGGTGCAGCGAAGGTGCAACAGAAGGAACCTCACGTTGGGCATCGGGGTTCCGGGCTGGCCTCACGCCTGCGCCAGTGGGTCGGGGCTGGGGGCGGGGCCGTGTCTCCAGCTACAGGCAGCCCCGAAGTGAGGTTCCAGGCCCCGCTGCTGGCGGTGAGGTGGGAGGTCAGGGAGTGCTGTCTTCCCCTCCCTGCCCTGCCCATCCATCCCCATCCATCTGTCCCGGGTCAGGTGAGGGCGCCGGCTGTACTGCCCTGCGGGGGGAGGGGGGAAGGGGCACGTGACGAATGGGCGGCTGCAGGGGCAGGAGGACGTGCGAGGCGTGGCCGGTGCTGGTGGTGGGACGTAGATGGTCTTTCTCCGCGGTCTCTGCTCCTCAAAGTCGGCCCGACGGGACCCCAGCACAGGGATGTGGAAACCGAGGCGGCAGGAACCAGGGAGATGGGCGGAGCTGAGCCGGACCAGGCCCCGTCCCCGCCGCCGACCAGCGTGGGTCCTCTGCAAGCATCCATGAGGACGAGGGTTCCAGGCCCCGCTGGCTCCTTCCCTCAGTGTGGCCTTGGGCAGGCCCCGTACCTGTGACGGGAGTTGTACGTAGGGCCAGCCTCACCAGGCACAAAGCCCACCTTGGGGTTGCCGGCAGATGCGCTGCAAAGCCCCCCAAGTGGGGGTCCTGGCAGCCCCCAAGGTGACGGGCCGGCGCCCCGGACACCTGTGTGATGCATGAACCGACAGTGGGGGCTCCCGGCCCTGCCTCCCCGGCCGTCTCATCCCAGGAGGAAAGCTTCCGACGGGAGGCGCCGTGGTCAGCCTTGGAGGCGGGTCTCCTTGCCCGAGGGTCCCGGGCGGCCACCTCCAGCTGTCATCCTGCGGCGGGAGATGGATGGGCCAGTTGTGCCGAGCTTTAATGTCTAGGGTTCCTGGGCAAACACGCCTGCATTCCAGCGGGTGGGCGTAGCTGCTGGGAGGTCAGCGGGAATATAAATTATCTTTCAAAAGAAACGCCTTTCTCGAGGCCGGCGGGGTCTGAGACGGCTCGGCTCGGGCTGGGGGCTGGGGGCTGAGCTGAGCTGAGCATGCTGCCACGGCAGGCGTCCAGACCCGCCGCAGGCGGACACACAGGGCTCCAAGGCTCCTGGGCTCTGCCACTGACCGCCTGGACGCCGTGTCCCCTCCACGGCCGCCCGCCGGCGGTGCAGGAGCCCCATCTGCGCCCTCTTGGTCCAGTTATGATGTGGTCTTGGGTCCCAGCCCTGTGGGGCTCTTTGCCTGATGGAGGGGCCCTGGGGTGTCTCTGAGCTTCTGTGAGGGAGGCAGGGAACCTCCAGGATTCCAGATTCGAGACTCGCAGCCTCTTTAGCGCTGGTCTGGCCCTGAGCCACGGAGAGCCGATGGGGAGTCTGAGGCCGGGTCGGGGGGCGGTGCCGAGGTCCTCCCACCATGTCAGCTGATCGATGTCTGCTCGCGTCACTTTCACAGAATCCTGTGGGACAGGAATTAAGATACCCCATCGTCCAGATGAGGAAACTGAGCCTCAGAGAGGGGCAGCTGGCTCGGGGCGTGTGGATACGGAGTGAGGGGTGGGATTTGAACCCGGGGCTTCTGAACCCGCTCGAGGTTCAGGCCTCCTGGCTCCCCCCATCCCGTGGGTCTGGATGAGGCCCAACCTCACGTGTGCGGTTAGGACGGAGACCCCGGAGGGGGAGGTGCAGGGAGGCCTGGGCCGCGAACGGAGGCCGCCGCTCAGGCCCTTGCTTGTTCGAGGGGCTTCCGGGGTCTCCTTTTAGGAGTTCAGAGTCACTTGGGGGATTTGGGAATGTGGAAGGGGTCGGGGCACGAAGCCCTTCTGAACACCTGCTTCTCTGTGTCTCCCCCTCCCACAGGGCAGTACGCTGAGGAAACGCAGGATGTACGAGGAGTTTCTCAGCAAGGTCTCCATCCTGGGTGCGCGCCCCCCACCGGCCGCCCGGGGCTGCGGCCCAGCCGTTTCCACATGCCGTGCAAGTTTGGGACACGCATGCATGCTCACACCTGTGCAGTGCGCCCACACACACACATGCACACACATACAGATGCATCGTGTTTGCAGGCATGTATGTGCCCACGAACACACACACACACACACACACACACACACACACACACACACACACTGTGTCCGCCCTCCATCCATCCGTGCTTTGCGTGTCCGTCTCTCTACCATCAGCGCCATTCTCTCCACGTTGGTCCATTTGGAGCTCGTGACTGTGCCCACCTGTGTCGAGCGTCTTTCCTGACCTGTTTGGGTTTTCCTCCATGGGGGTTCTCGTGTGCCCCCCGCTTTTCTCGTCCTGGGATCTGAGAGACACGTCGGCTACATTTCCATTGACTGCCGGGAGTGTCAACAAGGTTCTCTGCAGCAGAAGTTTCTCAACGTTTTGAAGTTGCTTTGACATACACGACCATGACGTATCATTCTGGACCAGCCTGCCCAGTAGAACCTTTGGCAGCGATGCAGGCGTTCCTTATCTGTGTGGAGCACTTGAGAATTTTAATTTTATGTCATTTTAATCAGTTGGAATATGAATCAGTGTGTGTCTAACAGCTCCCCTTAAGGACAGGGAAGGGGACCCACTTGGGAAAGTGAGTGACGTCTAAGTGCTAAGGCCCTGGGAACGGCGGGAAATAGCCGTCCAGCAGGAGTTCCTGCGGGAACATCACAGCCTTAAAAACCCCAGGCTGGACTTCTGGGTGCAGGTGGTGAGTGAGGCTTAGCCTCCTTTTCTAAGGACCTTTGGAGTGAGAAGGAGAAGAAGCAGGTGCACTTTCGTGGGTGCAAAGGCGTCAAGGAGACAAGAATATACAATGGAGAAAAGACAGCCTCTTCAGTAAGTGGTGCTGGGAAAGCTGGACGGCTGCATGGAAAAGAATGAAGTTAGAACACTCCCTAACATCACACACAAAAAACCCCTCAAAATGGATTAACGACCTAAATGTAAGACTGGACAGTATAAAACTCCTAGAGGAAAACATAGGCAGGACACTCTTTGACATAAATCACAGCAAGATCTTTTTGGCTCTGTCTCCTAGAGTAATGGAAATAAAAAACAAGAATAAACAAATGGGACCTAATTAAACTTAAAAGCTTTTGCACAGCAAAGGAAACCATGAACAAAACGGAAAGATGACCTACGGACTGGGAGAAAATATTTGGAAGTGATACTACTGACAAGGGATTAATTTCCAAAATATACAAACCGCTTATACAGCTCAATATCAAAAAAATAACCCATTCAAAAAATGGACAGAAGACCTAAATAGACATTTCTCCAACGAAGATATACACATGGCCAACAGGCACATGGAAAGATGTTCAACATTGCTAATTATTAGAGAAATGCAAATCAAAACTACAATGAGATCCCACCTCACACTGGTCAGGATGGCCATCATCAAAAAGTCTACAAATAACAAATGCTGGAGAGGGTGTGGAGAAAAGGGAATCCTACACTGTTTTTGGGAATGTAAGTTGGTGCAGCTACTAGGGAAAACGGTATGGAGGTTCCTCGAAAAACTAAAAATAGAGCTACCATATGATCCAGCAATCCCACTCCTGGGCATATATCCAGACAAAACTATGATTCAAAAAGCTACATGCACCCCAGTGTTCATAGTAGCACTAGTCACTATAGCCAAGACATGGAAACAACCTAAATGTCCATGGACAGATGAATGGATAAAGAAGATGTGGTGTATATATATATATATATATATATATATATATATATATATACACACAAAGGAATACTACTCAGCCATAAAAAAGAATGAAATGATGCCATTTGCAGCAACATGGATGGACCTAGAGATTATCCTACTAAGCAAGTAAGTCAGAAAGAAAAATACCATATGGTATCACTTATGTGTGGAATCTAAAAAAATGATGCAAATGAACTTACTTACAAAACAGAAAGAGACTCACAGACATAGAAAACAAACTTATGGTTACCAAAGGGGGTAGCGGGGGTTAGGGTGGGGTGGGATAAATTAGGAGTTTGGGATCAGCAGATACACACCACTGTATATAAAATAGATAAGCTGCAAGGTCCTACTGTACAGCACAGGGAACTATATTCAGTATCTCGTAATAACCTATAAGGGAAAAGAATCTGATAAAGGATATATATATATATATATATATATATATATATATATATATATATATAGATAGATAGATAGATAGAACTGAATCACTTTGCTATACACCTGAAACTATCACAACTGTACTTCAATTAAAAACATGGTTAGGGGGCTTCCCTGGTGGCTCAGCAGTTGAGAAGCTGCCTGCCAATGCAGGGGACACGGGTTCGAGCCCTAGTCTGGGACGATCCCACATGCCGCGGAGCAGCTGGGCCCGTGAGCCACAATTACTGAGCCACAATTACTGAGCCTGCGCGTCTGGAGCCTGTGCTCTGCAACAAGAGAGGCCGCGATAGTGAGAGGCCCGCGCACCGCGATGAAGAGTGGCCCCCGCTTGCCGCAACTAGAGAAAGCCCTTGCACAGAAATGAAGACCCAACACAGCCAAAAATAAATATAAATAAAATAAAAATTAAGAGCTTTGAGATATAATTTTAAAAAAATTGGTTAATAAAAAAAGAGACACGGACATGGATGGTCATTTCAGCAATTCCTACAATGACAAGAAAGTAGAAACAACCTAAAATCTGTCATCGCAGGAAGGTCCTGGCGCCCGGGTGTTTGTGTGGGGCAGGTTTATACTCCAGTAAAGCACATGGACTAGGTCTCCGCGTGTCAACACGTGTCAACACGGATCTCGGACACACAAGATGGTGCAGATGAAGGTGCGTCTCTGCACAATTTTGGCAGCGCTGGGTCGTGTTTACGAAGCTGTGTTACAGTAAAGGTGTAAGACCACCAATGGGGAGGAAACTCACCAAACCCTTTAAGATTTAAAAAAAAAAAAACCCACCAAATCCTTAATAGTCACAGCCCCTGCGGAAGGAGGGAGAACTCAAATCGAGACAAAGGGTTTCATCGGTAACATGACGCGTCTGCAAGGAACAGCTCTGAGGCAAACATGACCAAGTAGTCCCGTGATTTCATTCAGGACAGATGCTGGTTGTGTTGTTCCTTCTACTTTTCTGATTATTTTTTTTCCAAATTACAGAAAGAAGGACACGACTGCTTGGAGCTAGTGACATGGGGGTGGTGTGAGGGGGTGGGGGGAAGGTGGGGGGCGGCCGGGCAACGGCGGGGTCCGGTCCCCCGGCAGAGGACACGGCGCAGGCCTGGGGGACGGATGTGGAGGTGCACCTGCTGCAGGATGGCTGACCAGCCGGCGCGCCCCTCCTGGCCCCTCCTGCTCCAGGGCGGTAGCAGAGGCGGCTCAGGGGGCCTGCCCTGACCCTATTTCAAGGAGAAAAAGCAGGCTTCAGGCCTCCAGGCAGGAAAAGGGGGTCTCCTGGGAGGGGAGCCGGGGTCAGGCTCAGAGCTGGGCGACAGCGGCCGTGAGGCAGGGCCCGAGGGTCCGCATTCTCCCGAAGCGTCGGCCCCGAGGCCAGTCCCTTCCGGGTGGGTGTGCCTGCCCCTTGGCTGCCACTGACTGAGGGCTGCCTTCTGTGTCTCTTCTGCGGTGTGTCCGCCACTCTCCCTGGCAGCGTTGAGACCCCCCTCCAGAAGGGCAGCGTTGGGAGTGGCCCCACCTGGCCAGTCACCGTTTTCCCACCTGAGCTGACCGTCCACACCTGGGACCCAGGGATCTGAACACAGTAAAAATGCCCCCAAAGCTTCCGCTTCAGAAATCGGGGCCAAGGAATCGCCCCGATCTCCGTCTCTTCCAGCAGTTCTCTCCCGGGATTTACGCTGCTGAGGGTGGAAGCTGTGACTCTCCGACCTCGGGACTGGGGTTCCAGGTCCCAAATGCAATAGAAAAACCCACCGCTCAAACAGGAGGAAGAGAACTTCCTAAGCCCAAGGCTGTAAAATCAAACGCCTCTCATCACCCTGGAGGGAAACGAAGCAGCAGTCACACGTTTACCGGCACCGGCTTCCGCCTTGGCACCAACCGTGACCCTCCAAAGTCACCTGCGTCTTCGTCACGAGGTGGCCATGCCGGCCTTCTGAGGGTGCCCGGGGTCTGGATCACGGGGCAGCTCCCGGCCGGTATGGAGGCTGCTGGACCAGCGTGCTGGCAGCGGCTCCAGAATCTGCTCCAGCCCCGGGGTTGGTCAAAAGCGTGTCCTTTTCAACGTGTGGCCCTGGCAGGAGTTTTCAAGCAGAGAAATCCCCCTCCTAATCGAGATCTAAAATAAATGCTTTGCTTTGTATTTTTAGCGGCTGACCTACATAAGTGCAGCTGATAAGTGTAGGCCAGAAAAGTTTCTTTGGCCAAAAAAGAAACAGTTAATCAGGCAATCATTAATTTCTTATAAAAGGAGCATGCTATTATTTTTTTCCTTCCTGAGGGCTAGGGGTGGAAAATGACGGGGAAGGGAAGGCGTGAGAAAGGGTGGAAAGATATACAGAATTTGCAAGTATCAAAGTAAGCTTGCCGTTGGAATGAAGTATTTTGACCTAAAATAATGGAAGGTATACTACAGCTCTATCACAACGTAAAGACAGTTGTATGCTCTTTGAATGGCACTGAATGGTGCCTCTGAATTATTTAAACCCCTTAGTAGCCCTAGTGCTGAGCTGTGATTATACTGTTTGCAAAAATATAGGCAGCTCTGTTCTTTTGAAGATAACAAAGGCATTTCATCCTGGGTTGACTTGGACTCAACGTCCAGTGCCTGTCATTTATGTTAAGCCTGTGATGTAGGTTAGAATCGCTCCCAGTTCTGAATCCTGTCCACCTGCTGAGCCGTGTACACCCTGGGCCCAACTCACTTGTGAAAATACCCGGGCCTCCTGCACAGAAATTTGCTTTCTGTTTTGTTCATCCTGTGATGTAGCAAAGCCTCATCACCCTGGGGCTGGCCATGTGGGTGTTTTCTTAGATTGTCTGGGGTGGGGAGCTGACCCCCCGACCCTCCCTGGCCCCCGTGACACCCCCCCCCCGTGTCCCCTGCTGCAGAGTCCCTGGAGAAGTGGGAACGTCTGACTGTGGCTGACGCCCTGGAGCCCGTCCAGTTTGAGGACGGAGAGAAGATCGTGGTCCAGGGGGAGCCTGGGGACGACTTCTTCATCATCACGGAGGTGAGTCCGGCTTGGGCATGGGGAGGGCTCTGCACGGTCCCCAGCCGAGGAGGGCCGCCAGGGAGTCGGGGACACCCAGTCTGCACGTGCCCCTCCCCTGGGGACCAGCCGTCCCTGATCCCAGCGCTCCGTTCCCCCACCGCCTTCATCCTGCGTGCGGACAGGCCCCCCACTGGGTATCCTCGCCCTTGAGAATCGCGGGGTCTCCTCCGAGGAAGTGGGTCGGGTCCCCGAGCCCACACGTGTGCAGACATTGCACGGACTGAGCACGCCAGGTGTGCAGGTGAACGTGGGGATCCGGACACGGCCGGGGTGTGGGGGGCGCCCTGAGCCGGAACCCGGCGTGACGAGTGCATCCTCTTGGGGGAGATGTGTGAATTGAGGGCACGTGGGATCTCTCTGTGCTCCTTCTTACAACTGCGTGTGAATGTCAGTGGTCTCCAGTTGAAAGTTTAATTTGGAAGATTGGCGCCAGATTTTTCCACCTGGACCCGCGTGAGTCACTGTTCCCTCCTCCATCCCCCACCACCGCGACAGCTGGCTCTGGGCCGTAATCCGAGGCCGCCACGCTCAGCCTGTCACTGATGGGGGCGAGCAGCTGCGTGACCGGTGTGTCTCCCCCCCGCCTGGGGCTGCGCCTAGGCTATGGTCCCCGGGGCCGCCTCGCCATGGGACCCTCCCCATGACACAGACCCAAAACTATGTGAGTTTGGCTCACTTCCTACTTCCCTGGCCCTCCTGGCGGGAAGAATTTATGTCGCCTGCCGGGGAAAGCACATGCTCCAGCTGCACGTTTTGCCGTTGGAGAATAGGAGCCTTCAGCGCGGCAGAGGCTGGGGCAGCTCGAGTCTGAAACCCCGCTCTGGTCGCGGCCGCGGCCGCAGAGAGGGTCGCTGTGCCGTCCAGAGAGAGTGGTGCCAGCCTTGGGGTTGGTGCAGAGAAAGGAAGTGACAAAGGCTCAACCCCTGGTGACATTTGGCCGACATCGCCGGACTTGGAGCCACTTTCTTGGTGTAAAACAACAGAAGCGACTTCCCAGGCTGCTGCTGTCGGCGAGGATGCCCCGGGTCCCGCTGGCTGGCGCCTGCCCACCTCTGTGCCTCAGTCCACAAACGGAGTCCCGCCCTGTGACCCGCGAGGTCCGCGGGGACTTTATCTGGGCTCCCGCAGCAGCCCCTCCTAGGAGGGCGTGCCTGCGGTTCTTCCCGCCACCTGCCTGCTGATCACGCAGGAAAGATCTGGAAGGCTGTGGGGTCAGCAGGAGAACCACCTCGGGAGGGTCTTGATGGCGCCAGCACAGAGCTTTACAGTGTGCATTTGGGAACCGGGACCTTGCTTACCTCCCGGTCCACATCTCGGCACTGAGCCTGGGGCGGGAGGGCCCTTGGGGTTGCAGCTGAACGATGGACATGGTTCCCACCTGAGCCCCAGGGCTGGGGGTGCTTCTGCAGGAACCCCGCGGGGGCATCCACCCACAGGCAGCATTCCTGTCCTGGGGTGGGTGACTCATTCAACAGTGTTTCTTGAAAGAAAGGGAAAAACCACAGACAGAACAAATGATGATGCCTGCCAGCCAGGTCTGCCCTCCGTAGACCTGAGAGGCCGCAACCCTGCGTTTCAGCTCCCGCCCCGGCCGTGACCTCAGAGAGGTCATCCCAAACCCTCACGCCTGCTCCCCCCAGAAGTGAGCCCTTGGGGTGAAAGTTACGGCTTGACTCAGAACATCTCCGGGGCTTTTCTCTCAGGACTTTGAGGGAACTGTGGCCCCTCGAGGTCTGTGTTTTTTATCTCAGATCGTCCTGCAAAGACAGCCAGTGTCTGGCTCATGGTTTCTGGAAGACGTTCCGGCAGAGACGTGCTCACGCCCTCCAAGTGCAGCTAAGCCTGCCGTCGGACACAGGGGGTGTTGGGCTTTGCACTGGCCTGCACCGTGTTTTTTTAAAAAAACATTTGAATTAATTGTCACTATTTAAAAATCAGGGACTTCCTTGGTGGCACAGTGGTTAAGAATCCGCCTGCCAAGACGCAGACCTACTAGAGAATGGACTTGAGGACACGGGGAGGGGGAAGGGTAAGCTGGGATGAAGTGACAGAGTGGCATGGACATATATACACTACCAAATGTAAAATAGATAGCTAGTGGGAAGCAGCCGCCGCATAGCACAGGGAGATCAGCTCGGTGCTTTGTGACCACCTAGAGGGGTGGGATAGGGAGGGTGGGAGGGAGACGCAAGAGGGAGGGGATATGGGGATATATGTATACATATAGCTGATTCACTTTGTTATAAAGCAGAAACTAACACACCATTGTAAAGCAGTTATACTCCAATAAAGATGCTAAAAAAAAAAAAAAAAGAAAAAAAAGAATCCACCTGCCAATGCAGGGGACTCGGTTTTGAGCTCTAGTCGGGGAAGATCCCACATGCTGCGGAACAATGAAGCCCGTGCGCCACAACTACTGAGCCTGCGCTTTAGAGCCGGCGAGCCACAACTACTGAAGCCCGCGAGCCTAGAGCCCGTGCTCCGCAACAAGAGAAGCCACCACAATGAGAAGCCTGCGCACCACAATGAAGGAGTAGCCCCTGCTCGCTGCAACTAGAGAAAGCCCGTGCCCAGCAAAATAAAACAAAAATCAGGTATTTTACATGAAAACCTGGATCTCTTCTTCTTGAACATCTGGATCTGTCCACTTTGGATCTGCATCCCTGCCTGGCTGCAGCCGGCTGGACCCAAGAGGCGGCTGCCCCGGGTGTGACATGCTCCCCACTTTGCCCCAGACCTCACCCTGCCCCCTTGCCTCACCGGCAGGCTCTGCACACACTTGCAGGCTGTTGAGTTTGCAGCCTCGGTTTCGATGGTTTTGAGGCCGAGGGAATGAGCAGCTCTGGCCGACACAGATAGTCGTCCGTTATTCTCTGGGGCCAAGGCCACGGGTAGAAAAATTGTGAAGCCGTGTGAAAGACGGGGGTCGGCGGGGGCTCTTCACAGAGCTCACAGGGACTGTGACAGTGGGAGCTTCGAGTGTGACCCCGCGGCTGTGCAGTCTGACTCACCCGTGAGGTCCTTCCCCAAGCACACGCAGACAGCAGGTAGTGGGTCCCAGACGCGGCCGTGTCTTGCCCCTGCATCCCTGCTCTGGACCCGCCCTTTTGCTCCGGGAGTGCTGGGCCCTCACTGTGGGCGTGAGCGTGCGTGTGCACGCATGTGTGTGAATGTGCACACGTGCACGTGTGTGTCCGAGCATCCCGCACTTCTCTAGAGCAGCGTGAGTGGTGTGCGCACTGCTTCCTGTGTTTCCTGCGTGTCCCTACCTCCTCGCCCTTCCACTGACGCCCTTTGGGCCGGGGGTGTCTGTCTGCATCGTCTCTGCTGCTCTGGGGCTGGACGTTGTTCTGGCTCATCCATTAAAGGCCGTCAGAGCCGAGTTCCGTGATCGTCTTTGAGGGCGAACCTGGCGCCACGACTGTGTGGTTTGTGTTACGGGCAGCGTGTTCCTTGTAGAATCACCAGGAGATGGTGGTGGGTGGGGTGGGGACCCTCTCCAGGGGCTCCTGACGCCTCCTGCCACAAAAGCTGTCCGAGGAGGGCCGTGGGAGAGCGATTCGGGGACGGGGACACTGCTGGTTCTGTTGAGGGAGTTCAGCTTTGTGGCCGAGTGTCCCCCGACCGCTGACCGAGGGGGTGGCGGTGGGGGCAGAGTCACAGTAACAGCGATGGTACAGGCCCCGGAGTGTAACCCAGCCCCCTTGGAAGGTACGGTTTTCACAACATCGTAAAATGTATTCGAAGTGGTTTCCTTGGCAACTTGGATTCTTTTCCCTTTTCCTCTGTGGTCCACCAAATTGGGTAAGTCACGGTGGTGCCTGAGGGTTCACAGGCATCCCACGCTCAGAACTGAAATGCAGCCTCAGAGACTTCTGCAGCCTCAAGCCATTGTCTCCCACGGGGCCAGAAGTGGTCACCGGCCGCACCTGAAAGGGGTTTGGTGTCTGCCCCAGAGCCCTGTTCTCTCCCAGGACTACCAAGGTGTGAGCCGACGTGGCCTTTAGAGGACTTGGCGGGAAGATCTGAGCAGATTCCCTCGAACAGGCTGCTTGCACTTGGTTATGTTTCAGCACATCGTCCGCCCCGTGTTCTCGTGACACCCACGAAGCTGACGGCCGGACAGGAAAAGACGTTTCCGCTGCGGATACGCCGGGAAGGGCCCCAGGCCCCGGGACCCGCTGTGAGGGCTGATTTCATGGGTCGACTTGGCCAGGCCTCAGGACCCAGATGTTCGGTCCAACGCGGGTCTCCAGGTGTTTCTGTGAAGGTGCTTCTCAAATGCGGTTGACACCGATGTCAGTTGACCTTGGGTGGAGCCCCTGACCTCTGTGGTGAGCGTGGGCCTCGTCCAGTCAGTTGAAGGCCTCCTTAAGAGGAAGAGGACCGAGGTCCCCCAGGAAGAGGGATTCCCCGCAGCCGGCCTTGGCCTCTGGACTGGGTCCCGGCACCCACTCTTCCCTGCCGGCCTGCCTGCAGAGTTTGCGCGCCAGCCCCACGGTCGTGCGAGCAGATTCCCTATCGTAAATCTTTCTCCAAGCGCACAGGCCATTGGTCTTCTTTCTCCGGAGAGCCCTGACCAGTACCACTGCCTTCCGACTCTTCCGGAACAGTCAGGCCTCTGCTCAGGTGGGTGTAGGGGCCCGGCTGCTCCGAGGCCCCAGAGCTGCAGCGGGCGGGGCCCGGGGCTCCTGCCTTGCGTGCTGGCTCTGCGAGCGGGGCGGGGCTGCGGGAGCCTGGCTGGCGTCTTCCCGTGGCTGGCAGGCCTGGTGCTGCCCTTTCTCTTTGTGGAAGCAACACCTGCGGGGGCCATGCTGGCCTTGGGGCCAGGCCCCCGGCTCCCTGCGTGTGGACTGGCCGAGTCCCGCTCCTCCCCTGTGGACCGCAGGCCGTGCCAAGGCCTCATCTAGGGGAGCAGGAGCGCGGGCTCCCCCGGGCCCCCGCCCTTGGCTGGGCCTCAGTCCACCCCTCTGCTCTCCTGGGTGGATGCGGGTGAGCACAGCCTGGGGCCGGTGACAGGCTGCTCTGGGAGCTGTTTCCCCAGGTGTGGAGGCTGGCAGAGACCCGCACCTGCACAGACGTGAGAAGCGGCTCCTGCAGGCGCCTGATGAGTCCTTAACAGCACGTGCTGGCCTCTGGGAGCCAGGCGGGGCTGGCAGAGCGGGGCTCGCGTGACCCCAGGGTCTCCGTGCCAAGCCACCTGGCAGGGGGCTCCTTGGCTCTGAGCTCTGTGTGCTCACACCAGCTGTCTCTGAAGCTGTGGGCGCTGCCAGCCCCTCGGACACCTGGCCCCCAAAGCTCCTGGAGCATGTTCTCAGCCGACCAGGGCAGGCCTGCGGTTGTCAACCTGGGGCCTCACAGACGTGAGAGCAGAAAGCACCAGTGGGTCTTCCCAGGGGCCCAAGCATCCCTGGCCCCTCAGGACGCGACCTGCCACAGCCCGGGGGGTTGTAGGTGCCCTGGCTGTTCCCGGGACCTCTTTAATTACCGAGGCCTGAAATGCCCGGTAGCCCGAGGAGCTCTCGGCCGCCCGCGGTGGGACCTGCGGGCGTTCCCGGCTGCGTCTGGCAGGACAGACCCTGGTGGGCCTCCCCCAGGGAGAGAGGGCATGTGGGGCTGGCAGGGAGGGGCCAGACGCGTCGAGCACGTGCCAAGTCCTGTGAGGCTTGCAGACTCAGCTTACTCCCTGGACCTCCTCTCCCTCCAGGAAGACCCTGGGGAGAGGACGTGGGCGGGGCCAGGCCTGGGTCTCAGGTCCCCTCTGCTGCAACCCTCCCCGTGGCCAGATTCCACGCCTGGCAGAACCTCCGGGGCCTGGGGGCAGCTGGACAGGAGCGGGTTTCCTCCCCGCCGGCTCCCAGGCGGGCTGCACAGCTGGAGGCATTGCCATGGAAACGTGAGATTGGATGTGTCTCCTCTGTTTGGAAAGCACTTTTATGAATGTCCACGGTGTTGAAGCAACTTCTAGGCAGCCCCTTTCGGAGCTGCCGTTGGCCGGGGGCTTTGCTAGCTGATCCCAGTGCCTGCTGCTCCCCCCTCGCGTCTGAAGCGTGTCCCGAGTTCGCCGTCGTCTCGGGAACTTCTAGGGAGACCGCTGCAGGCCGCAGTGCACGGATCCAAGGTCACAGCCGTCTGTGACTCAGCCCGTCTGTGCCCCCACTGTGCGCCAGGCCGAGGCTCAGTGTACTGGGGGAGGGGGGTGGGGGGCGATGGCTGCCGCCCCACATGGAGAAGGGAAGGCCAGGGAGGTGGAGCAGTGACCCTGGGTGGCGGTGGGTTGGGCATTGACGTATGAGTAGGAGTCCTCCAAATGGAGAAGGTCGGGGAAGGGCATCCAGAGGAACACTGGGCACGAGGCCAGGGGCGCCAGGTGTGGTGGGAGGTGGGGTGCTGGGGGCTGAGTGGGGGCGGGGGGCAGTGCCAACTTCGGGGAAGCAGGACCACACACACCCTGCGCTCCAGACAAGGAGTTTGGACGTCCACCCTGTGTCCCCTGCAAGGTCAGGGACATCTCGTCCAGCTGCCCAAGCTTCCCTGTGAGCCAGACGCCCACAGCCATCCCGCCGTGAGGCTCCGGCTCCCGAGGGGCCTCCCACGGGCCTGGTGGGTTTGCTCCCGTCCTGGGACCCTCCCTCACTGGAGAACCTGTCTGAGGGGCTCACCCCGGCCCTCCACCCGACGGGCGGCGTCCCTCACGGCTCAGCCTCGGGGGCCCCGCCAGGAGGTGCCCGAGTCCGGTCGGCGTCTGCGCAGGGTGAGTGAGGTCTCCGCCTCCCGTTAGTTACCGTGGGGTTTCCGTGGTCGGTGCCAGACCCTCCCCGTCCAGGGAGTGAGAGCAGTGCCCTCTGGCCACGGTCAGTATCAAAGGACGGCAGTCTTGGTCCAGAAAGTAGCAGGAAGATAAACTTTCCTTCTGGACTGAACCAGAAGGAACGCTTTTCCAGAAGCCAGGCTGGGCTGGGAGCCACGCTGCACCCATGTCCACCGGTCCCGGCTGACTCGGACCTCTGTCCTCCATGCCAGCTGGGTCACCAGTAATGAGAGGTATCCGGATCTCAGAGGAGTTCTTTTTATTTAGAGACTGTATCTTTTAAGGGCAGTTTTGGGTTCATAACAAAGTGGATGGGAAGGTGCTGAGATTTCCCACCAGCCCCTCCCCCCCCACGGGCACAGCCTCCCCTACTACCAACACCCCCGCCAGATGGTGCATCTCTCACGATCGATGAAGCTGCGTGGACATTTCACAGTCACCCAGGGTCCACGTAGTAGGGTTCACTCTGGGTGCTGTACGTTCTGTGGGTTTGGACAAATGCATACGACGGGTTGGTTGTTCCTGTATCACACAGAGTAGTTTCCCTGCCGTAAAAGTCATCTCTGCTCACCTGGTCACGCCCTCCACGCCCCAACGCTCAGTCTTTTCACTGTCTCCCTAGTTTTGCCTTTTCCGGAATGCCGTGTAGTTGGAAGCACACAGCCTGAAGCCTTTCCTCACTGGCGCCTTTCACTCAGTGATACGCATGTAAGTTTCCTCCGTGGCTTTTCAGGGCTTGATGGCTCATTTCTTTTAATGCTGAATAATATTCTGCTGTCTGGATGAACCAGTTTATTTACCCGTCACCTGCTGAAGGACACCTTGGTTGCTTCCAGGTTTTGACAGCTATGAATAAAGCTGCTGTAAACATCCTCGTGCGGGTTTTTGTGTGGACATGAGCTTTCAACCTGACCCTGTGGGTAAATACCAAGGAGCACAGTTGCTGGATCTCAGAGGAGTTGGAGATGCCCCCCCACCTGGTGTCTGCTTGGTGCTCTTCAGCACCACTCCTGGTCCCACCGGGGGGCTCTCACACCCGGGATCGCCCACGCCCTGTCTCGGGCGGCTCTGATGTCCACCGAGAGGGTCAGAGGAGTCCAAGGGGCTCCCAGTCCTGACGCGTCTCCTTTCTCGTCACCTTGTCATCTGGGGGCCGGGGCTGGGGGCCCATCCTCTTGGAGCCCCCCCTTTTGTAGGCCCCAGCCCGTGCACCTCAGTCACCCTTTCCCTGGTGAGGACGGCTCCCAGTGCCGGCCAGGCGGGCACTCCTGGGCTTTGCAGTGGCCTGACCACATCCCCTGTGGGCGGACACACTGAGCCCAGACGCGGTGCCCCCAGGTTGACGTGCTGTCGTGTGCCTCGGGCCTCCTCGGCCGTGCGTCCCCAGGAGCACCCAGTATGTGAAGATTCCCGTGAGGCTGCCGAGGTCCGCGTCTGGGTGCCGAGGCCTGGAGCTCAGAGCTTCTGGGTTCAGGGATGAGAGCCTTTTCTAAAATGAATTTTTAAAAATTGTGCACGTAAAATGTCACTTGCTGGGATAAGACCAGTGACACAGAAGCATCTTCAGAAGAGGGTGACGCCACCTCCTCTGCCCCCGTGACGGTGTGTGTGGCGCCCTCAGACAGTCCTTCTCATTGACTTGGCTTCTTTCTGATTTTTTTTTTTTTAATTAGCGTAAGAAACAGTTTTAAAAGTTGGGGATGCGCCCCCCAAAAAAGTATAAAAGCACCGTCTTCCTCCCTCCCCTTGGCCCCCCTCAGGAGGCTGGAGGAACCCTGAGGGCCTGTGTTCCCCGTCCGCAGCCGTTCCCAGCTCTGGTTTCCCTGGTATCCGCACACAGCATGAGGCGTTCCCAGACAGACAGATGTGGAACTCATTTGCTGGATTCCGAGGTCCTGCTTTACCCCGGATGGGATTCCTGGCACCAGGGGAGGAGAGATAAGCAGCGTGCAAAGACCGTTGCCATAAAGACGCCTGATTTGTCCGTGGAAAGTCCAACAGATGCGCTGTCCTGGACGAATCCCCGTGCGGGGGTGTCGACTGCCTCACCCACTGCCGCCCACTGGCCGGGAGCTGGGTGGCCCGAGGGCGGCTTCTGGCCCCATGACGGCCGTGCTGCCGCAGGCCTGCGCGTCCTGGTTCCCCGAGTCTGCGGTGGCCGGCGACGTATCTGTTCTGCAGATGAGGAAACCGAGGCTCGGGCGGTGCCTGGCCTTCCCCGGGCTGCGGCCAGCACGTCGTGGAGCCGGGCTTGGACCGCGGGGAGCCGCCCAGAGCGCGGGGCTCAGGCCGCGTCGAGGGCACCTCGGGTGGAGGCTGCTGTCTTCACACCTTCCTGTACCTGCCTCCTCGTGTTCTTTTTTCAGTTGCCCTTTAACTTACGGGAAGTGATGCTGGTTCCCGATTATGGCTGTGATACTGTTTCTTTTAAGATAGATATTTATTCAAATAAAATAGCGCTTCCTCTCCCTGAACTTGGTGTCAGTGGGATCTGAGAGCGACTGCCCACTGCACGGCTGGCCTTCACACGGACATGCTTGTGTGTCCCCTCCCCTGTCGGGCTGGACGCGCACAAGCTCCAGTCTCTGCCCGGCACAGCTGCGAGTCCCTGGCGGGGGCTCCTCTCTCACCAGGCGCCGCCCCTACTGAGCCGCTGACCCTGACGTCCCCCATCCCCACCCCGGGCCGCACCGTGGGCGCGGGGCCAGCGGCCCACAGCCCTGATCTATCTGCTCTGACCCCCACCAGGGTGTGGATTCTGGGGGGCGCCCGTGCCTGCTGTTCTCCACCGCGCAGGTTTCCCGACCCTCTAGCGGAGTCCGGCTCACAAGCAGGAGGAGTGGGTGACGGCCCGAAGGATGGAGGAGAGGGAGGCGGGCCGTGTCCCTGGGGAGGGCGAGGCCCGCACAGGCGGGACCGCGCCTCCCGGCTGTGGCATCGCCTGACCTGGTCAGGGGGGCTCTAGGCCAGGCTGGAGGGGCTGCTTCAGGGAGTGGGAAGCCCAAGGCCCTGCTTCAGGGAGTGCGTTCTCCTCGACCTTGGCTGGTTTCTGTCTCATAAAGGTCACGCGTGCCCGTTGTCGAAACCAAAGAGCTGATTTGGGTTTCGACTCTGTAGAAAAATGTACAAAATGAAAAGCGTTGAAAGGAAAACGGGTCTTCCGTAACCCCTTCTCCCCCAGACTCCAGCAGTGACATTTTTCTCCTGCATCCTCCCCGGCCGATTCCTATGTGACCTGATTTATTTTTAGAGTTGGGTTAGAATCGATGAGAAATTTGGGGAATATGATCCAGAGTTTTGGCAAGTGTGTTTTTCCAGCCCCCAGAATTCCGGCTCTCAGTTCCCTGAGGATGTCTAAGCTGCCTTCACGGCCGTCTGGGAAACGAGCTTGGACAGCACGACTATTCCAGGGCTGCGGTGGTTTCGCTGGGATGGGAAGACCCGGGCGTGTGCTGGTCGCGCCTGTGGCCCGTGTCGTGGGAACGCCGGGCCCTGCGGGTTGGAGGTCCCACCCCATCGAGTCCATCCGCCCGTTTCCCTCGCTCCCCGCCCTCGGGCTTGGCGGCTGTGCCTTCCCAGGACAGGAACGTCCTGCCGTTGCGTCAGGGCTTGGGGGTGGCGGCCTGGCAGCCTCGGCTGCTGCAACAAAGAGCCCCCGAACCACTGCGGTGGAGAATAAGGAAGTGTCTGTCTTGTGAAGTGGTGACCCCACGGCCATCACGGGCACCCCTGGGGGCCGTGGCTGTGTCCTGCGTGGCCCTTCCTCTCGTGGCCCCACTGCCCATTGGCGCCCGTGGCAGACGTCCCCCAGTGGAGGCTGGGCTGCCAGCAGCGGGAAGAGAGTGTGGTGCAGTGCACACCCCCTTGGGGACAACGTGGTCCCGTGGCCACGTGCTCCTGCAGCCCTGGGACGTGGGAGGACCGGGCGGAGTGGCCGGCCTGTTCCCTGTTGATTCTGCTTCTTCGGGGCTCCCCCTGAGGACCTTTCATCTTCATGCCATCCAGCCTGGAGGGTCTGTTATTACATCAGTCTTACGGGTGCGCGTACATCCTCTGTGTCAAGGTCCCGAGTGGGAAAGCTCCATCCATCCCAGTGGAAACAGATTTCATCTCGTCAACCTGCCTTCGATCGTAAGATGGGCCGGTCCACATGTGACCAGGAGAGAAATGCTGCCAGTGACCATGGGGGATACGGTTGGTTCCGGAGAAGACAGAGGGCAGGGAGGTGTCTGCATGGGGTGGGGGACAAGTGAGAAACAGAACGGTGGCCCACCCGAGCCCATCCCTGCTCTTCTGCGCCCACTGAGCCCTAATCCTCACCCCTATCCCAAGCGGGCAGGGCAGAGCCTGAGGAGTGGGAGCCAATCACATTAGTTGCACGTGACCTGCTCTGGCCAGTGAGGTGTGAGGGGAGGTTGCCGGGAGCTTCCAGAAGGTTTTCCTGCTGATGGCATGGGGGAGGCATTGGGTGACTCCCGGAACTGTGGCAGCCACGGTGCCAGCACAAGGACTTGACTGAGGCCACCAGAGCAGGAGGCAAGGACAAGCCTGTGTCCAGATATGTCTGTGGGCCTCTGAATTAGCCAGCCCTGAAAGCCCTCTCGCAATCTTCTGGTTCTGCGGGAGAGCAGTTACCCTTAGTAGCCTTTAGACACCTTGAATTGGGTTTTCTGTTGTTTGGAGCTTGAAGCATCTCATCAGATGCTTTAAGCCTGGAGTTTCACTGAGTAATTCTGTAAACTGGAACTTCAGTTCCGTCCCTGGGGTCCTGAAGAGGAAAATGATCCAATTGTAAAATGGAAAATTGTCTAAAATGGGAATGAAAGGCATGTAAGTTATATAAGTGAAAAGGCATGCATGTAAACGATAGTTAGGTTAATGCAACGTTGTCTCAAGAAAAGCGCCGCAGTGCCGTCATCCCTGGACCTGACTGCCCTCCACTCCAGCGGCAGGTGGGAGCAGGACTCCACTCCTCTCTGTGGGGTCAGCACGGGACCATGTGTCCTGTGGGCGCACGGCCCGGGGAGCGCTCCCGGAATGCCCGGGTCGGGTGGAGATGGTCTGCTGTTTCCGGGTCCTGCTCCATCTGTCAGCCAGCTTCATAAGCACCCCAGACGCCTGGGAGCCGAGCGGCCCTGTGGCTGGAGTGGGGGCCGGCGTGGGTCCGCCCAGGGGGTCCGGAGGTCCCAGTTGCGGCGGGCACTGGCGGGGTCTTCTGACCGAGTGTCTTGCGGCCCAGGCGGAGGGGGTTACCCGCTAACCCGGGCGCGGCCAGGCCAGCGCTGGCGAGGCCGGGTCTGGGTGAGCCAGGCTGAGCCGGGCCCACCTCGAGACAGACCACACTCCTCTGTGCGTCCAGGGCATTGGCAGCGGCCGGTGAGGCCAGTGGGGCTGGCGGGGTGATTCATAAGGCCTTGCTGCTACTCCTCAGGCGTGTGGGGAAGATTCCGGGTTCCGACGAGGCTCCGGCCCCCGGGTCCCCCCAGACGGCAGGCCAGGGGGCTCTGTGCGCGGAAGCCACTGGTGCCGGCTCGTTGCTGCCGAGGCTGCGGCCCCCGAAGGCCGAATCTCTGGTGTGGAACGCGGCCTTGCCCAGCTGCCTAGGCCGGCGTTAATCATTGAGCCCCAGTGTCGCGGACACCCCGCCTGGAGGCCAGGGGGCCGCATCGCTTAGCGGGGCGGCGTGACCGCGAGGCCACGCGCCTCCCGTCCTTGAAACTTAAGCCAAGGTCAGCTCGGAGCAGCGCTGCCCTCGGAGGCCCCTCCAGATTCTGCCCGCGCCCCGCCCGCGGGCAGACAGCTTGGGGCAGGAGCCGGGCCGGTGAGGATGGTGGTGCCCGGGAGGTGCCCTCGGCCAGAGCACAGCCGCAGCTCCCAGACCCCACGCCTCACTTTTAGATGGGGGGCGTGGAGCCAGTGGGAGGGGGATGCGGGCGGGGCCCCTCGGGGGTGACCCCTCGGCGGTGGCCTTGGGCACCCCCGCCTTTGCCCACCCCGACCCAGCCGGCCGACGCTCACGAGTCCCCTTGGCGTTCGCAGGGCACAGCCTCTGTCCTCCAGCGCCGGTCCCCCAGTGAAGAGTATGTGGAGGTGGGGCGCCTCGGGCCCTCCGACTACTTCGGTGAGTCGTGGGGTCCGCTCCCTCCTGGGGTAGCGACCCTTTCGCGGGGCCCCAGGAGGGCCTGAGATGAGGTCCGCAGGGGCGCGGGAGGACCTGGCCGAGGCCTGGGCGTCCTGACGGCCCGTCCTGGGTGCCGGCTGCCCCGGGAGGGCAGAACGCGGGTCAGGACCAGGCCCGGCGCGGTCTGAGTTCCAGGCGTTGGTGCAAGTGTGTCCCAGTGCTTTGTGGGACACGCTCACTCCAGATGTTCGCTCAGGTGCGGCCTCGTGTCCTGAGGTTTCGCTTTGCCCCTAAACCCGCAGCCCTGACGCCCTCTCTCGCCCCCAGGGGAGATCGCGCTGCTGCTGAACCGGCCCCGGGCGGCCACCGTGGTGGCCCGGGGGCCGCTGACGTGCGTGAAGCTGGACCGGCCCCGCTTCGAGCGCGTGCTGGGCCCCTGCTCCGAGATCCTCCAGAGGAGCATCCAGCGCTACAACAGCTTCATCTCCCTCACCGTCTGAGCGCCGCGCCTGCTGCTGTCCGCGTGCGCGTCCAGCTGAGGCTGGCAGCCGGGCACCGCCCCTCCCTCGGGCCCACCTGGGAGCCAAGGGGTCACCCCCAGAGGTGGCGGCCCCCTCCCCGTCTCCCCTCCCCGTCCCCCGCTGGCTCCTCTTCAGGGCCCCGCCTTCCTCCCCACGTCTTCTGGGGTCAGGGCCCAGCTCTGGGAGGCCCTCCTCGCCGATCAGGCTGGGCAGCTGCCGGCGGCCGACCCCCGTGATGCGCGGCCACCCGGTCTGTGGCCAGGGCGTGGGGCGATGACATCCCAGGGGGTCCCCACAGGCACTCTTGGGCTTGGAGCGAGAAGCTGAGGCTGAAGAGAGAGAGGGTCCAGCCCCTCCCCCAGATGCTCGCCCCCGCCGCCCCACAGAGGGTCCTCCCAAGATGCCAGGGGTGGGGGGGCTCTGGCGGCTTAAGCTAGTTCCGGCCTCAGAGGGGGGGTGGCCCCCAGGAGCCCACGGCATGTTTAGGGGAGTGGGCGTGACCCTCCCCTTTCCTGGAAAGCTGGGCGCACCGACCAGTTCGCCTGGCCGTCAGGGGCAGGGGTCACCCTCACTGGGCTGAGACGCCCGGGAGAGGAAGGGCGCGCCGTGTGAGTCTGGGGCATTCCGAGGTACGGTGAGCTGCTCCCGGGGCCGGGGGAGGGCCCCGCTGCCTTCCACAGCTCTGCAGAGCAGCCTCGTGGAGACTGGGGAGGAAGTGGAGGGATTTTCTAAAACACATTCTGGATGAAGTTGTCAGGAGCAGAGTCCCCGGTGCGTGATTCTCCAGCAGACACGCCTCCCGTTAACCAGGAGTCTCGCCCTGGTGGGAAAGCCCGTTATCCGAGCCTCGCCTCCCCCATGTGGGACAAATGTGAGTCTCACCAGCCCTGGGCCCACACACCTAAGTCATCAATCAATCGATTCCCCCTGGGAAGTGTCGTCAGGCCAGCTCTCACGTGAGCTGGAGGGGCCTGGGGCCCGTGCCTCACGGGACTCCTGGTGACCTGAAGGACAAACGAAGTAGTGCAGTTACCCCGATTTGCTCCTGCCCGTGCAGCCAGGGGAGGCTGCCTGGTCCGGGGTGACCCCTGCCTTTGCCTGTGGGTGTTTCTGTGGTGTGTAAGCCCTGCCCTATTTATCGCGATGTTCTGAATGCTGCATGTGCTATTAAATGTGCAATGAAGTACATCTTCCTGACTCCGTGTTTTGGTCTGCAGTCTTTAATAGAAGATTTTATTCCTTTTGTTTTGTTTCTATTGTGATAAAATAGTCATAACATAAAACTTACCATCTTAACCATTTTTCAGTGTCCGGTTCAGCAGCATCAAGTACATTCACACTGTTGTGCAGACACCCCACCGTCCGTCTCTAGAACTTTCTCGTCTTCCCAAACTGAGACTCTGCCCCCATTAAACACTAACCCCCCTCCCCCTCCCCCAGGCCCTGGCCCCCACCCTCCTCCTTTCTGTCTCTGTGACCCTGACCCCCCCAGGGACCGCGTAGAAGTGGAATCACACAGTGTCTGTCCTTCTGCGTCTGGCTCATTTCACTGTTACGTCCTCAAGTTTCATTAGCCTGTGTCAGTGTTTCCTTCCTCATTAAGGCTGAATCATATCCCGTTGTGTGGATGGACCACATTTTCTTTCTCCGTTCACCCGTCGATGGTGATGGACCCTTGGGTTTTAAGCCCTCTATCATGGTCATGATGTGACGGGCTGGCTACGGTTCCCAGGGGCGGGGGCCGGGGGGTGGCAGCGGGGCTGAGCGCTGTGTGGCAGGAAGCAGGCCCTGGGCCCACCCCAGGTGACCACGGTCTGATGGCCTCGGGGGGCCGAGTTTCTAAGCAGCGACTCGGGAAGGGGGTGCTGCTGGGGACACGACCCTCGTGTCTGGACTTTGGGGAGCAGTGGGGTTCTGGGCTGAGCCTCTCCCGGCCTCTCCCAAGAAGGCCGCCTCGAGGCCGCCATCAACCCCAGAACCAAGCAGGGGCACGCGCCACCCGCCCTGTTGCCCAGAGAGCTTTTGGGCCAGTGTCCAGGCTCTGGCCTTTCTGTGGAGGCTGGGAAGGGCCCATGGGAGTTGGCGGGGGCAGCCTACCACGCGGCTCCCCCCAAAGGCTGGACAGAGCAGGCTCCCTGGGAAAGCCGAACGGGGGTTCCAGAATAAAGACCGACCCGGAGAGGGGCCTGACCCACAGAAAGTCGCTGCCGCTGGGCTGGGCAGCAGCTCCTGGCTCCACGACGGGTGTGAGCCCTGCGGGCACCTGCCCTGGGCCTTGTCTCGTGGGCTGTGAGGGGTGGTCCCTGGAGCTGGGGTGGGAGCTGCAGCTCCGCGAGCCCTGGGGGGGCTGTCGTGTCCATCACTCTTGGGGCAGGTGGCCCACTGCACGGTGCAGAGATGACCCCGCATGCCAAGGGCTGGGACTGGGTCCTGCTCCACGCTCTCCCAGACGCGCTCCCGGCCCCCCGGGCTGGGCTGGCTGTCCCGCTCTGGGGTCCCGCGGTCCCCACGTGCTTCCCGAAAACAGACAGCAGCCACCTTAAGACCCCCGCGCCTCCCGAGGGCTTAGGCCGTGTGGCCCAGGACGCAGGGCTGGCCGAGGCCACAGGTTTCTTTGCAGCAGGAGAGTCAGGAGGTCAATGCACACGTCCTTCGGTTTTCTTTATAAAATATCTATTTGAATAATCAAAACGAATCTGCACGCTGCAAAGCACTGCACGATATAAATATAAATATAATACAACAGGAGCCACGTGTACAAAATAAAAGTAAAACAAGTGAGATTCACTTTTTTGTGTCCACCAGGTCTAAGCTGCCCGTGCCGGGGGGGCCCGATGTCATCACGAGGGCCCTAACAGGAGGGAGGTGGGAGGGCCAGGGCCAGAGAGAGGGCGTGGGGAGGAGGGAGACAAGCTACCGGCTCGCAGCTGGAGGAGGAGACGGACCCTCCCGAACCCTGGCAGGAAGCAGCTCACGGGGGCCTTTGGACTTGCGGCCTCCAGGCTGGAGGGCTAAGTGGCAGGTCGGGCTGTTCTGAGCTGCTGAGTTTGGGGCGTTTTGTACAGCAGCCACAGGACACTCATACGGCGGCCCCGCTGGGATTGGACCAGAGCTCTGCCAACCTTGAGTGCGGGTTCGACCCCCCACCCTGTGCTGCTTGGAACTTGGTGCCCCCCTCCCAGAAGCCCAGGGTCTTCCTGGGCGGGGATGCGGTGGGGCGTGGCAGGCACCCCTCCTTGGAGGGCAGGTCTGGCCCCAGCTGCCTGCTCGGCTGGGGCACGGGGACCCAGGCTGCAGGCTGCGGGAAGCCTCTGCCTGCTGCCCGCTGGGGGTGTGGCCAGGGCAGCATCTTCCCCAGCTGGGCACTGGGCCTGCTCCCTTTGGCGCCAGGCGGCACAGACCCGGTCTTGTGGGCTCGTGAAAGCGTGCTTGTGTCCGCCTGAGACTACAAGCCGGGCAATTGTTCCTGCCCCATCGCGGCCCCCAGGGCGGTGCCAGGGGCGCTGTGTGGAAGGGGACGGCGGGACGGGGTCCATGCAGACAGTCCCCGGGTGGCTCGCTCCCCTCGGCTGCCCTGGGGGGCCTGACGTGGACACCCCCGTCTGATCCCAAGGCAGCTTCTGGGAGGGTCAGGGCGTGGCCAGTCGAGGCCTGACGGTGAGCCCCAGAGGGCAGGCGTGGGTCTTACACACTCGACCTGTGGGCCCCAGGACCCTGTGGGGCCAGAAGCTCAGTCGGCACCAAGAAATATTTGAATAATAAAGAAAAGTGAATAAACTAGGGGTTACTGGAAGGAAATTTGGGGAAATTCAGGCTCTGGCTTCCACGGGCCAAAAAATAAGAAACTTTGATGAAAGTCCCATACCGTCTACAAAAATGAATTCAAAATGGCTCACAGACTTACACATAAACATAAAATCATAAAACGTTTAGAAGAACAAACAGGAGAAAAATCCTTGGGCTCTTGGGCCAGGCAAACTGTTCTGAGACTTGACACCCAAAGCACAAGCCATGAAAGGAGAACTGGACGAATTGGAATTCCTGAAAATTAAAAACGTTGCCGGCGAAGGATCCCGTGTGGAAGACGAAAGGGGAAAAGATGATCGTCGATCCGCACCTCCCGCAGAGGCCTCCCACCCGGGGTGCGTGACCAGCTCTGGGAACTTGGCAGTGAACGCTCACGTGCTTGCGCAGACGGCAGATACGCACAGGAAAGATGGTCTCTCGGCAGCACAGGGGACGAGGCACTCCGCACCCATAGGAAAGGCTGAGATGAGAAACGGCGACCACAGCCGGGGCTGGCGAGGAAGCAGGGGGAGGGGGTCGCTCACACGTGGCTGGTGGGGGGCACAGAACTGTGCGGCCACTCTGGCAGACAGAGGCTTCTGTCAAAAAACCAAAACCAAAACCCAACATACAGCTACCATAGGACGCAGCCAGGGCAGCTTGGACACTTACCCCAGAGAATCGCAGAGCTACTCACACAGAGACCTGCACAGGCAGCCTCATGAGGCCTTGTCCGCGGAAGTGGAAACACCCAGACGTCCTCCGTGAGGCCGTCCTGAGGCTGAGGCCCTCACACCACGGAGGTGACTCAGTGTACAAAGGAACCAACTCTTGGTACAGCAGCCGCCTGGGCAGGCCTCCGGGGAGTTATGCTGAGAGGAAATGCCGACCCCAAAGGGTTACCCGCTGTATGATGCCACGTACATGACAGCCTTGAAGTGACAAAATCACAGGAACGGAGCTCAGGTTGAGGTGGGAGGGACACGAGGGTCCTCGCCTTGATGGGACGTCCTGCATCTCCACTGGACCCACATCCAGATCCTGGTCGAGGTTTGCACTGGAGTTTTGCAAGATGTCACCATTGGAGGAGACTGGGTACAGGGCACCCTGATCCCTCTGTGTGTTTCTATTAGAAGGGAAAGAGCCTGGGTGTCTGAGGGAGCTGGAGCATGGGGAAGGCGGGCAGGTGGGATGTGGGGAGGGGTCTGCATTCCACTAGAAGGGCAGGGAGGAGCCGCTGGAGAGCTTGGGACTCTGGGGCGAGTCTGACTTAGGCTGTGGAAGGTCCTGTGTAGTGAGTGGCCAGGGTTATCCTGCAGCTTCCCTAACCTGGCGGCGTTCCCAGGACAGGACAGGCGGGGGCAGAGGGGACACCCAGGCATCAGCAAGCCCTTAACACCTGAACAGTACCCTTCCCTACCCTACCCCAGCCCCTGTCCCTGCACAGAGCTCTGCCACTTGCTGTGTGGCCTCGGGCAAGTCCCTCGACATCTCTGGGCCCCACCCATCCCTCTCTAAAGTAGCCTAGGAATGCAGCCCACAGTATATCTGGAAGAACGTAGTGGTCCCGGAGTCCCTCCCTGAACTGAGTGGACTCAGGTGGGGCTCAGGCAGGGCCGGGGCTGGAGCGGGTAGAGCAGCGGGCGCTGGGCGGTTCCAGAGCCAGCCAGTCCGGGTGACTTGGGGGTCCTGCGGGCCACAGGGGCTCAGACCAGATGGCTCCCTGGGGTCTGCCTTTTCCCATCCGAGTGTGGCTTGTCCCACATCCTGCCAGGAAGACTGTCCTGATGCCACCAACCGCGCTGACCTCTCTCTCCCCTCTGGACCTCTCTCGCCTCCTGGGTTGTGACCAATTTAGGAAGTCAGTGACTCACTGCTCTGCGCCAGCCCCATCTCCCGTTGGGTTGAACATCCCCCCTCTTCCAGGGGTCATCTAGTCTGCTTCTGACTTGGGCTCCACGAGCAGGAAGGCCTTCTTAGTCTCTTAATCTGGGCCTGGAGACCCAATACCCATGGTGTGCTTGGGGGCCACCAAGGCCCTCAGAACCTTTTCATGGGTATTGCTTAACAAAGGTAGATCTAACATGTTTACAGTGGATTTTGAAGCCCACATGTGGGTCTTTTATTCAGCCATGTAGAAGGTCACTGGGTTTGTCTCTGCTGCTCCCAGCAGGGGCCCACTCTAGCTGGATATCGGGTCTGTCTCTAGGACAGAGCCCTGTGGCATTCCACTGGAGAGCTCCCTTCCAGTTTAGACTGTGAGCCCCCTCACCAAGCTCACTGGTCAAACATTCCTTTTTTTGGCGGTTGGAAAAGTAAATCAGGCTGGTGTATTTCAGGAACACACTGGACAACCAGCCAGGCAATCCCTGACCCCCTGTGCCGTGACGCATCAGGGCCAGCATACGGTGTGCTGGTCCTATTTCATATGAGCTCTGTGGTACCAGGAAAGTTCCTTCACTTCCCTGGGCCTCAGCCATCTCGTCTATAAAGTGGGACTAGTAATACTTGTTTCCCGGGATTAGCTGTGCCCGAGAGATGGGATCGTATGTGTAAAGCACTTAGCATGGGGTCTGGTGCCGAGAAAACACGCACAGATTTGAGCTGCCGTTACGTAGACTGTCTAACCATGTCACACACATTGACGGTGGTAACCAGGCCCCTGGCTTTACCCGGACGCGTGGGTCCTCATGCCCTGCATTCGCATCCTCTGGCTCCGGCTGGCTTCCCCTCTCAGGCCGCCTGGGGCCTGGCCGGCTCCTCTGCCCCCGCCCTGGCCGTCCTTCAAGACAGCTGCAGTGCCCCCTCCCCGATATGCCAGCCGGTGGTGTGTCCCCCCCTGACCTTTCCTCCTGCTCCTGGGGCCGGGCTTCGAGGATGAGGGGACCCCAGTTTTGTGGAGGTGACAAACATGTCCCCAGCACACGCTGCTTGCCCTTGGCCGTGTTTGCAATCGCTGTGCCATGTCACCCTGAAGCCTGGAGCATAAGACCCACTCAGGCCTCTGCAGGTGGAGATTTGGGGCCGGGCCGGTGAGTTGGGCTCCTCCCGGCTCCCCGGGGCCAGGACCCCGGCTGCGAAGACCCCAGTGATGGGGGCGACTCGGCGGCTGACACTCTCCATTCCCTGGATGCACGCTGGGCCCTCGAGCGGAACCCGAGGCACTTGCAGGTGGCTGGGCTTCCGCGCGGCGTGGTGGCCTCAGTGGTCAGACGCCCACACAGCCCCGAAGCCTCCGGAGCAGCAACTCCAGCCAAGCAGGAGCCGGCCACCGCCTCCTGGGACATGGTGTCCTGAGTTACGCAGCGTCACCTCCACCGGCCCCCCTGGACTCAGGGAGGGGACATGGACCCCACCTCTGGGTGGGAGAAGCATCAGAGGATTTGCAGTCTTGTTTTGAACTCTCTGCTCTCTCCTGGTTGCCACAACTCGGTCCTGACCTGAACGGGCTTTGGTCAGGGTCAGCCGAGCACGTGGTGCTGTACCTTGTTGTGTCTCTACGTCCTTGGGATGGAGACCCCTCCTACCGTTCCAGGGTCCCGCTGTGGGGGCAGGCCAGCTCCTCCAGGAGGTGTGTCTCCCCCGTGGTCCTGGTCCACGCTGTCCCCCAGCCCCACGCACACATTAGGCACGCAAACGTCTGTTGAATGAATGTGTGATTACCTCTAAACCCAAACAAAAGCCCTTGCAAGGATCAGAATGAACTGAATTGCTCACTCGGGAGTTCCAGGAACCTTAGACAGGCGGGAATACTGAGAGCCAGAGGCGGAGCCGGGCGAGATGCCAGAGCCCAGGTTGGAGCACAGGGGCCACCCCCCGCCCCCCGCGCCCCCCAGACCCCCACGCAACCCTCCAAGCTGCCCAAGTCAGAAGAAAACTCGTTATTTTGCTTTTGGTAGGATTATCATTGTTTCCAAACACACTTCAGCTGATTTTTCATGCTTCAGAAGGAAAAGCCCCGAGCGAGCGGGCATACATGGGAACTCCTAGGAACTCCTGCTTCATTTTTTCTGTAGACTAAATAAACCATGACAGGAAAACGTCACTAATTTAGATAATCCCAGTGTAAATGCTCCAAATTAGCCAGTGGAGTTCCCACACCAGCGTTGTTCTTCTTCCTGGAGGGGTGAGGGTGGCCGGATGTTGCCCAAGGCCGTGGCCACACCCTGGGGCCTGGGTTTTGGATGCTCCAGAGCCATGAGGCTTTGGCCTGAGGGTTGGTTGGGAGGTGGGGCAGGGGGGCAGTGGCCAGAGCCTGGCCACCCGCCTCTGAGCTGGAGAGGTCACGCCCGCTGGGCCCGCCACCTCCCACTCGTCCCGGTCCTGGGCTGGCCGCCTGTGCCTCACTTGTCTCTAGCTCCGCGGCCACCCCCCCAAAGTCCAGGCCCTGTGGTCCTCTTGCCGCCGGCCTCCTGCTGGCTCCTGGCTCCCCCCTCCCTCCACAGAGCCCAGCCCCAGATGCGCCCCAGGGTGCCCGCAGACCCACCCTGCCCCACCCACCCCATTGCATCCGCCCTCGTCCTGGACCCCCAGCTCCTCCTCAGAGCTCGTTTCTCCTGCTCGTGCTCCCACCCCTCGCTGCCCCCCGCCTGCCCGGGGCGTGGCACACAGCCACCCGGCCAGAGACCGCTGTGGCGTGAAAAGAGCCAAAGGGGGAGTCTCGGGCCTTCGGGGTGGGTGTGAGTCCAGGACCACTGGCGTGAGTAGGGGGCAGGTTTCGAGCTTCTGTGGCCCTGATGCCCCAGCCGCCCGGGGGGGCAGGAGGGAGCTTCAGGGCTTCAGACTCCAGGACAGAGCTCTGGGAGGCCCAGAACCTTCTGGAATGGAATGCCCCGCCCATGGCATTGACACCCTCCTGTGCGGGACCCTCAGTTAGGGTCTCCGACCCCAGACGGTCGTGCTCATGACATAGGGTGTGAACTCCAGAGCCCCAAAGCATCCTCGGTGCCGGGAGGGGGATGGGGGCACCAGCTCTGGTCCTGGCCAAGGGTGGCCTGGACCACACACTGTCCCTGCGACCCGGGGAGCAGGTGCGAGGGTGGGGAACCCTGTGTCTGGGCCCCCTCCTTTCAGCGAGGAGCAGGAGGGTCTGATCACCGCCCATGGGGAGCGGGTGCCCTAGCACTGGGGCCCCAGGCCCTTCTGGGACCCTTGGGTGTCTGTGTCTATTTCTGTGTCCTGGCAGGGGCGCCTTCGGACCCGGGCTGAGGGGCCCAGCGGACCCATCAGAACCCGCCTCCCAGGAGGCCACCAGGAGGGGAGGCTGGTGCCTTCACCGCTCGGTTCACGCACTGATTCACTCACTCAGCCCTCAGTGAGCGCCCCCAGGGCCTGGCCAAGGGTGGACCCCTCCCCATTCCCACTGTCCTGCTCTCGCCCCACTGGCACTGGGGCCCAGTGACAACTCAGAAGTGCCCTTGCTTTCAGGGGGATCCGGCCTCGAGCAGGCAACACCTCGACACAGAACGGCCACCCGAGCGCAGCAGCTGGGCTGTGCGGGGCACGGGGCTGTGCCTGGCCCCGCTGAGCCCCTCAGGCCCGCCGCCCTGGGCCTCCCCAGCAGCCCCGTGGGGCCGTTCCCAGGTGGGGAAACGAGCTCAGAGAGGGGAAGTAAGGATGGCCGCCCAGCAGTGAGAGTCGACCTGCTGGGGACCGGCTAGGGGGCCGGGTAAGGCCTGGAGGGGTCAGGCTGGGCTGGGGGGCGTGCCTCCCAGAAGCGGTCTTCCCCGCCCGGAGGCTGGGCCAGGGGCCGGGCTCACAGTCCCTCCATCTCCGCTGCCGCCGGTCACCAACCCTCCTGTTCTGGTCTGGCCCCCACCCAGGAGAGCCAGCCGGGCCCCTCCTCAGGCGTCCCCTCACCACCATGTGGGGTACATGCCGAGCGGAGCAGGGAGGCCGGGAGGGGCGGGGTGGCGGGCGGTGACCTCCTGGGCCTCTGGGCCCTCCTCCCTGCCGGCCTGGTGCTGCGCTGGGAGGCCTGGGTGAACCAGGCCCGTCCTTGGCTGGGCCTCCAGGGCACAGCAGGGGCCACGGACCCGTCCACTCCCACGTCCAGCCTGAGAATCTGGGAGCGCGTGGGGCCGAGGGGGGCCTGGCACATTCCACTGAAAATACACACAGGTCATTCCCACAACTCCACAAACGCTCGCGGTCGGGCCGGGGTCCCAGCGGCTGATGGGCAGATGGACCCTGCCCTCCGGGGGCCCTGCCCAGAGTTCTGACGGGCACGACGTTCTCTGGCTAGGCTCTGGCCACCCCGGGACGGCTCCTCAGAACCAAAGACACAGAAGCCACTCTGGGAGCAGCAGGGGAGGGGCGTGGGGAAGGAGGGGTTCCTGGGGAAGCCGGCGGAAGGGCAGGGCTGCACGGGAGGAAGGAGGCTGGTGCACGTGGACTCTGTCCTGCTCCTAGCACCTGTGGGCCACGCCCCGTCCAGCCCCCTGTTGGGGCCACAGCCAGCGGAGGGAGACCATGGAAGCGGCCGGAGCTGGAGGCCGGAGGGGCCGCCCAGGTGAGGGGTGAGGAGGACCACAGAATGCGGCCCCAGGGAATCCCCACCACAGGCAGAGTCGCCCCTCCTCCAGGGAGGCCACCAGGAAAGCCCTTGCTCAGTTGCTTCCTGAAGCCGGAACACCTGCGAAGAGAGAGGATGGGAGGTGCAGGGGAGGTGGGGTCCTCTGCCTGGTTGATGCTGACCCCGTCACTGTCGGACCTGAGCGAGTGGGCCCTGTGCTGGGCCCTGGCTAAAAGGGGATGCTGAGAGGTGCCGCTTCCCTTCAGGCCTGGAGGGAGGTCCTTGGGGAAACCCCTCCCCTGGCTGAGAAGGTGCCCCCTCCCTCCTCGCCCCCGACTCCTGGGTGGCAGGGAGTCTGCGGATTCCCAGACCCAGTCTCTGGAGCCAGGTGGCTGCTCTGGCACGGCTGGGTCAGGAGGTGATGGGGGGGCGATGGTGTTGGGGGGGAGGGAAAGGGGGGACCGGAGAAGGCAGCGAGGGGGGATGGGGAGCGGAGGGGGGAGGCAGGGTGAGGAGAGGAAGCCAGAGGAGAGGGGGAGGCAGCAGAGGGGGAGGGGGAGGCAGAGGAATTGAAAGTACATTCCAGACGGGTGACACACAGCTCTGCAGTGCAGGGCAGGGAGGGGGGCTGGCGGAGCTGCCCTTCACAGGAAGGTCCCTGCGATCCAGCTCCCCTGAGAGGGAGATAAGATGGGTGGGGCCAGGCTGGCTGGAAGGAAAATTCCTGGCCTGGGGAGCCCTGCTACTGGCTGCCATCCTTCAAGGCTCTGCTCGAATGCCACCTCCTCCTTGAAGCCTTCTTGGATTCATCCTTGGCTCCCAGGATCAAGAGGAGCCACTGGGGAGCCTGGCTTCTTCTCCTCCCGACAGACCTGGGCTGGCCGGGAACTCGAGGCCGTGTCCAGGCTGGTCCTCACACCGGCTGAGTGCCTAAGGGAGGGCCTGCCTGGGGTGTCCACTCTCGCCCACTGGCCTCCGTGGTTTCCGCGGGGCTGGGCGTTGCTGTCCGGAGCTTGACGAGCACTGGCTATTTTAGTGCCTCCCGTGACCCAGCTCATTTCTGCCACACCCTTTGGTGTCGGTGCTGACACCCCGTCTCCTCCTGCAGGTGGGTTAGCTCTCTCCCCACGGGCCGGGCGGCAGGCAGGACAGGTGTGTGGGCTGCTCCCGCCTCAAACCCAGAGGCGGCGACGGGTGACCAGGGGCTCAGAGCTGAGAGGGCGGGGGTCTTGGGGGGAGCCTTCAGAAGAGTGATCCTGGCTGCCTCGGCCAGGCCCCTGCTCACTGCTTCCCTTGGGTCTGGAAGATGCAGGGTGCCCACTTCTCAGGCCGTGTGGTTTGTAGGCCCCTGAACTGCTCCTGAGAGGCCAAGGGGGTGCCCGGTGCTGGGGTCCCCCCACGTGCCGGTGCCAGTGGGCACCTCTGAGTCAAGGAGGGCCCTGGTGATCCCCAATTCCGGGTGGAGTAGGGCTGGTCGGAGTCACCAGTGGATGTTGTGGAAACGACGGCAGGGACTTCCCAGGATAGGCCGTCGGGACACCGTGGCTCCACCGGCCCTGGCCACTCACTCTGGAGGAAGCAGAACTGAGGCCTCCAGCCTACAGCCACGGAGGAGCCCCCACTTCCCGTCAGGCTGACAGACAGAGCCACCAGCCGAGCTGCTCTGAGACCCAGACCTACGGGAGGGCCAGCTCCTCTCCTGGGGCCGTGCTTTCACTCTCTCAGTCTTGGGGTCACTTGCTCCGTGGGAATAGGGAGCTACAGCAGATGTTATCCTCCCGGGAAACTGAGGCCCGGGGGTGACATGACTTACACACCGAACACGCTCAGAAGAATCGGGGCCCGGATTCGGGCTGGGACGCTGGGTGCTGAGCTGCCCTCACACAGGACCCTGCAGCCGCGCTGGAGTTCCGGGGTCCTTGTCAGACACTCGGTGACGTCTGGAGGCCTCTCCCTGGCCACGTCGGGCCCAGCGGCCTGGTCTCGTGTCCGAAGGCCATGCAGCTCCCCGCATGTGTGTGGAAGAGCTGTGCGGGTCAGGAGGCCAGGCCGCCTTTGGAAAGCGGGTGGTCCTGAGTCCCGGGATCTCTCAGGAGACAGAGTGGGGCTGGGCCGGGCCAGACCCCGAGGTCTGCGGATGGAAAGCGTTTCTGGGCTCCAAAGGCTGCCTCTCTCCATGGCATGCATCTGCCTCTGCCCACATCAGCTTTGCCAGAGGGAACCTGGTGGGGAGGACAGACTTACTTATAACCTGTTATCTGTGGCAGAGCCGTGTCCCCATCGCCAAGGGCTGGACCCAACCCGGAGCCTGACCCAGCACTGAGTTCTGCATGAGGGTGGGCACTGGTTAAGCATCTCCTGGTGGGCTTCTCCGTCCCGGAGCCTATTAGGGTAACTTTGGAGCAGAAATGACCTGGGCGGATTCACGTCTGAAGGATCACTAATTAGCTGTGCAGACCGGGGGCGCTGGAGGAGGTGGGGGGGTGCACAGGATAAAGGGCAGGGGTGGGGCTGGGGCCAGCTCAGTGGCATGGACTGGGGCCTGGTCAGGTTTCAGAGACGTTTTGAGGGCTGAGTTGACAAGGTTTCCTACCAGCTCAGACGATCCGTGTGAGAGAGAGCTCCCGGTCGGCTCTGAGACTCCTGGTCCCAGCAGCGGGGGGGATGGTACCCCCCGGGAACCCAGAGGTGGGTCTGGGGGTTTGTCTTGGTTGGGTCAAGATTGACTCGTCTGTGGGGCTCCCAAGGGGAGGAGGTGCTGGACTGAAGGGCCCTGGGGTTCAGGAGGGGGCTCTGGGCTGGAGATCCTGCTGTGGAAGGGTCAGCGTGGAGGCAGCGTGTCAGCCCGTCAGGCTGGGGGGGCTGCCCAAGGTGGGGCGGGACGGGAAAGGCCCTGGACCCACCAGTGTGCAGAGGTCGAGACTGGGCCTCTAGGGAGGACACTGCCCCCAGGACCGGCCTGGGGAAGGGGGCTCCCGTCCAGGGTAAGTGGGAGCTGGTGTCCCGGGCGCAAAGGGACCCTGTGGGGCTGCCGCTGTCCCCAAACCCAACAGGTGTGGCCCTGCTGCCCGCAGCTGCCCCGCCCAGGGCTTCTGTTGCAGGGCTGTCGGGGCACAGGGGTGGGGGGTGCTCTGTGCTGCTCACTGAGTGCCTGCTGTATACCAAGCATGGCGTCTATGCAAACAGCACCGTGTGCAGCCCTCTCCATCACCGGCGGTGGGACACCGGCTGCGTTCGGCCACACGCCCAGCTCCGTGCTGAACACGTCTCGGGCATCACCTTTAACATCTCGAATCTACTTCTGCTGTATTACCCACTCTGTCTTTGAGGCCAACAGGGCTCAGAGAGGGGAAGCACTTGCCAAACGTTGCACAGCCGACAGGGGTGGAGCTGTCCTCGAACCTAGGACTGGCTCCCCGGGCCCTGGGCCTGGGCTCTGTCCTGCCTACGATGTGACCGCCCCCGAGGCCCCATGGCGGGGGGCGCGGGGAGGTGTCCAGAGGCTGCGGGCCCTCCTCCACAGCCCAGGGGTGCCCGCAGGTCACAGCAGGACAAGGATACGACTATCTGGCGTACTTTGCTCTCTCCTGTTGAGAAAAACAGCTGCAGACGAAGAGGCCTCCTCCAGCCGTCTCAGGCCGGGCCCCAGCCACCTCCCCTCAAAAGGGCAGCCGCACGTCCAAAGGGAGAAGGAGGTAGTCAGTATCACTCTGAGCAGAGGTGTGAGCCCCAAATTCCAACGCCCCCTCCCAGGGTGCGCCAGGGGGCCGGGTTCAGAGGTCGCCCAGCCAGGGCAGGGCAGCGCCTCTCAGGGAGGCTGGGTGCAGGCAGGGGGTGTGTGGTCTCATCTACCTGGGGGCTAAGGGTGACCCAAGGAGTCCTGGGTACTTGGTCCAGCCTGGCCAGTGGGAACATGTGTCCACACCCCTGGCTACAGTCAGCGTCCCAGACGGGGCCAGTGAGATGGTGTGGGGCTGGGAGGGTATCGGTGGGTGCCACCTTCCACTGCGGAGAAAGTGGGAGAGGAGCCTCTTGATCCAGCCACACCTGAAACTGCTCACTCCTGGCCCAGCAGTCACCTTCTGTTTCCTTGGGCATTTTGCGTTGGGTCCTTGTCATAAGAGTTCTGATCTAAAGAATTGGAAGGGGGGGCGGGGCTGGGCTGTGACTTCTCTTCCTGTCTGGAAACTGTCACATTCCGGGAAATGACAGGGAGTTGGGGGGGGGGGGCCTCCTGTTGGGCCCCTGACCCAGGACTTCCCTGACAAGGACAAAGGAGGTCTCCCCGCCCACCCCCTCCCTTAGGAGTCGCCAGGCCAGAGTCTGTGCACGAGGCCGTTGACGGGTCTTGTCTGCGATCCGGAGCCCTACGTGTGCAGGGGAAGCTGTGTGCGGCTGGGTCCCCGTGCGGCAGCTGAGAGGGGTGGTATCTTCACGTCCCACACACCACGCACGTGTCCCCTGAGTGGAGGGGTCACAGTCGTGACATTGACCGGCCATCTCTGTCCTGTTCAGGCTGACGGAGGAGCGCCTTCTCGCAGCCACAGATCGTGCACAAGACTTGGGGGGGGGGGCCTCCTCCGTTCTCGCTGCCTCCTTCCTTGCCACCCTATTTCCCCCTCCCCCTCTCCTTCCTTCTCTCCTGCTGCCCTCCCTGTCCCCTCTCTCCCCGTCCCCTCCTCCCCTCCCTCCACGTCTTGGCCTCCCCTCTCCTCCCCAGGCGTCCTGGCCTCAGGGAAGCCGCCTTCCACACCCCCAGTTGCTTCCCCTGGGGCGTGCCCAGTGGGCCAGGCCTGCGTGTGGAAGCCTCTTTTACAAGGAAGTCCTTTGCCCCAGACCTCACTTGGCCCCGGAGGGCAGGGGTAGGGACATCTCGGCTGCCCCAGCCAGAGGACACCTGCCCCCAGGAGGACTCGTTGAGCCACCCTGGCCCAGACCAGCCCCGCCCAGCCTCGTCCCGCCCCCAGAGGCCAGCCCACCAGGCCAAGGGCGCTGCCGCAAGGTGGCCCTTCCCTCCCACGCCAGGCCGGTGGGAACGCGGCCAGGCTGACCGCACGGCCGCAGGAGAAGAGGCCACGATGCTCTCGGGGTCTTTACGTCACTTCTGCATTTTCTTTCCACAACAGCCCTGGAACCGAAGTATCATCGTCCTGTTTTCCCCGATGGGGAAACTGAGGCTTGGAGCTGTGATATGATTTGCCCCGTCACAGGGTCAGCAAGAGGCTGAAGCCAGGCTCAGCCGGCCCTTGGATGGCTGTTCAGGGCTGGCAGTTTGGACGAGGGGAGGGCTTCCTGGAGGAGGAGGGCCACCTGGCAATGCTGTCAGTTCAGAGGGAACTCGAGGCCCAGGTAGGGTGGGGACCTGCCAGCCCCCAGGCCAGAGCCATGGCTTCTGATTCCCACACGTCTCTTTTCAAATAGAAGCGACTGAGTTTCTTAGACAAGAATATTAATCACCACAGGCCTGGACGTTGGATGAAAAGATGCCAGACAAGCAGCCCTGCCCCCCGCCAACCTCATGGACCATGCTACATCTCTGCTAATGCTTAGAAAATCAGGGCGCCAGGAATCCCACTACTGGGCATATACCCTGAGAAAACCATAATTCAAAAGGAGTCATGTACCACAATGTTCATTGCAGCTCTATTTACAATAGCCAGGACATGGAAGCAACCAAAGTGTCCATCGACAGATGAATGGATAAAGAAGATGCAGCACATACATACAGTGGAATATTACTCACCCATAAAAGGAAACGAAATTGAGTTATTTTTAGTGAGGTGGATGGACCTAGAGACTGTCATACAGAGTGAAGTAAGTCAGAAAGAGAAAAACAAATACGGTATGCTAACACATATATATGGAATCTAAAAAAACAAAAAAAGGTTCTGAAGGACCTAGGGGCAGGACAGGAATAAAGACGCAGATGTAGAGAATGGACTTGAGGACACGGGGAGGGGGAAGGGTAAGCTGGGACGAAGTGAGAGAGTGGCATGGACATACCTACACTACCAAATGTAAAATAGATAGCTAGCGGGAAGCAGCCGCACAGCACAGGGAGATCAGCTCGGTGCTTTGTGACCACCTAGAGGGGTGGGATAGGGAGGGTGGGAGGGAGACGCAAGAGGGAGGAGATATGGGGATATATGTATATGTATATATATAGCTGATTCACTTTGTTATAAAGCAAAAACTAACACACCATTGTAAAGCAATTATACTCCAATAAAGATGTTAAAAGAAAGAAAGAAAATCAGGGCGCCCAAAACCTAACAGGAGAAAACATGGGTGAGAGCACAGGACACATCACCAGAGCTTCCACGTGGCAGGAAACCGTCCTCACAGCCACCTGAAGGAAGGATGCCGTTTCTAACCAGAGGGGAAGGGTTAAGAACACACAGTCTGTTCACACCTGGGGTTTTAGGTTGTTTCCAACTTTTGCTTTTTCAAGTAGCTCTGCCCTGAACCCTTTAGTCTGTGGCCGTTCTGTATCTGGGTCATTTTCTTAGGCTAGGTGCCCAGACATGGGATTATGGGGTCAGGGACCATGGCCACTTTCACGGCTCCTGATCCAAGTGGCCGCCAGCTCTGACCGCGGCCAGCAGCCGCTGGGAAAGCAGCTCCCACGGCCCCTCCCCTCCTGCTTGGTGTCCTCCCCTCCATGGGAAACAGCGGACCCTGGGCTGCGTTTTCATTGTTGGCCGGCAGTAGAGTGTCTCCGTGAGTTTGTCCCCATGTGTCGCTTTTGTGCATCTTCCCTGGTCTTCTGACGAGAGAACATGAGCAAAGAGACCCCGGTCGATGATGTGTTTTAAAGATTTGGCTGATACACTTATTCTGTGCAGATGAAAATACACAGGGACAGTGGAAACATGATTATAACACACAACTGAAGGATTCCCTTTGTTCAGGTTTTTAAGTTTTTTACCCGTTTTCAACTTCTATACTGTCAAATCCGATAGTCCTTTTTGAACTTTAAAAATGTGACACATAGCAAATGTGATTTGTTCTATGTCTTCTAGAGCTCTGAAAGCTCTCTGCCTTCTAGAAGTCTCATCAACTATGGGAAAACTAGAAAATACGAATTAGCATTTTTTCATAACTTTCATTTTGAAAAATTTCAATCTTACAGAAAAGTGGTAACAATAGTACGAGTGGCTGGGTACCCTTCACCTGCCTTAAGCACCCACTTGCTCTCCCTACCTGGGCTCTGCCATCCATCCACCTGTCATCTATCTGTCATCTACCACCCGTCTCCCCCACTAGGTATCTATGTATCTTCCATGTATGTATGTATATACATATGCATCTATCTATCTATCCATCTATCCATCCATCCATCCACCTATCCATCTATCCATCCATCTATCTTTCATCTGTCACTTCCACTCCCCATTCCTTGAACCATGTGAAAACAAGCTTCGACATCCTGACTCTTCGCCCCAGGTACCACGGGTCTCCCAAGGACAAGGAAGTCCTCCTGCATTACTGTGACACCATCACCACACCTAGTGGTTTGACTTGGATACAATAACGTAATATTTCTCCGGTGGACCCAGTTATGTCCTGAGAGCTGCTTGCTGGTCTGGACGGAGGAGCCAGTCTAGGACCGGGCGCCGAGCTGACCGTCCTGCCTTTTCAACCCCCGTCGGCCCCAACAACTCGCTCCCCGTGTTCTCTTCATGACAATGATATTTCTGAAGGGTCAGGAGCAGGTGTCTGCTGGACCCTCTCTGAACCTGGGTGTGTCTCCCCCTCCTCAAGGCGACGGTTTTGGTGAGAACGCTGCAGAGGAGGGCGTGGACCTCCACCAAGACACACGTGGCTGAGTTTGTTCCAAAGCGTTTGTTTAACAACTTAATTTCTCAATCCATTGAAATGTATTTAGTGGCGAGGGGCAGTGAGGGTTTAGTCAGGTAGTTTCTCTAAACTGCCCCAGTGGCATTTAATAAATAATCCTTTCAATTCCTCTAGAACAGTCTTTTCTGGGCTCTGCATGTTCCCGCCCTTTTGTCCTGAGAGCCACGCTGTTCTGATTATTCCAACTCTATGGTATTGAACCTTCCTTCTCACACTCACAGCCCCTGCTCTTCTTCATTCTAGAAGTTTCTGTGCTCACCCCTCAGCCCCGCCTCGACAGGCCACTTTGACTCCTTGCTCCCTGTGAGCCGAGGTCACCTCTGTGTGGATTCTACCAGCTCTGGTCTGACTTGTGCCTTGTGCGCCAGGGAGGTGCTGGCTTCCCCGACGTGGGAAGCCTTTGCCATCCAGTGAGCCCGTCTCTCTGGAGGACACCATCTCACCGCCTTTCCTCCAGGAGGCCTGGAAAGCCACTGAGGCGTGTCCCTGCCTTTCCGTGAGCCCCAGGCTCCGACCTCTGCCTGGTGGGGGGGCGAGACCTGTCAAATCTGAAGGCCAAGGGGGAGTGTAGGCCCCTCCCACCCCATCCACAGTCAGGACAGAGGGACAGGGCCTGCAGGCGGCCCCCAGGGAAGGAGATGCGGGTTAGCTGTGGGTTCAAGCCAGGTGATCAGCCAGACCCTGTGAACCCTTGGAATTCATATCCAAGATGCAGGGACTTGGCCATGAGTCCTGAAGACCCTGGGAGTTGGTGGTGGTGGGGGGAGCAGTTAGCTGCTCTGGTCTGGCAGGCTGGCAGGTGGTCGGTGGTCAGTAGAGTTTCTGTTTATGTCCCTACATGTTGTGTCCCCGCCCACAGCCTTCCAGTGGCCTGTGTCCCCCTAGAACAAATCCACATTCCCTAACTTGGTCTTAAGGCCTGTGTGACCTGCCCACTGCCCACCTGTCCCAGCTCATGCCCTCCTACCACCCCCTCTTGTTGGTCCTCGACAAACCAAGCCGGTTCCTGCCTCAGGGCCTTTGCACAGGATGCTGTGACCTCTGCCTAGAATGCTCCATCCCGATCTTCTCGTCACTGGCTCCTTTTCTTTTTTTTTTTTTTTTTTTTTTAATGAAATAGCTCTTTTTATTTATTTATTTTTAATTAAATAAAGCCCATTGTGGTGTGCGGGCTTCTCATTGCAGTGGCTTCTCTTGTTGCAGAGCACGGTCTCTAGGTGCGTGGGCTTCAGTAGTTGCGGTGTGTGGCCTCAGTAGTTGTGGCATGCAAGCTCTAGGGTGCGTGGGCTTCAGTAGTTGTGGTGCATGGGCTTAGTAGTTGTGGCTCGTGGGCTTAGCTGCTCCGGGGCATGTGGGATCTTCCCGGACCGGGGCTTGAACCCGTGTCCCCTGCATTGGCAGGCGGATTCTTAACCACTGCGCCACCAGGGAAGCCCCGCACTGGCTCCTTTTCAAACAGGCCTTCCTGACAACCCCAGATTCCTGACCTGGAAGAGTGTACACTTACTTGTCACTTGCTTAGTGCTCCCTGAAGAGACTGTGTGTTCCGTGAGGGCATCGTGTTAGCACTGCGTCCCCATGCCGTGCCCAGTGCCTGGCACAGAATATCTGTTGCGTGAATGAGTGAATATTTCCTCAAGCGGCCCTATGAGTTGGCTGTTACCCAGAGGAGGCAGCTGAGGCTCCGAGATGCTAAAGAGTTTGCTCAAGGTCATATGGCAGATGAGGCAACGGGGGGTGGGCAGAGCAGACCCCCCGCTCTGCTGGTCTCCAGGTCCTTCAGGGTTTCCAGGGCAGGACATGCCCCACCCCGCCCCCTACACTCACACTCACCTGCTTAGCTCTACCGAGTAGATATGAGCTCCGGGTGTCTAGACCAGCCTTGTCCAGTAGAAACGTCATTAAAGCCACATGTGGAATTCAAAATTTTCTAGTAAACACATTAAACAAAGGAAAAACACACGGGTGAAATTAATTGCAATCATACAGTTTACTGAACTCAATATGTCAAAATCTTATCATTTCAACAGGTAATTAATGGAAAAATTATTAACGAGAAATTTTACACTCTTCACTTTCATACCAAGTCCTGGAGGCTGCGTGTGTTTTACACGAACAACAGCACATCACAGCTCAGACCGGCCATGTTTCAAATGCCCAATGGCCTTGCGTGGCTAGTGTCTCCTGTCCTGGACAGTCCAGATCTGGCCTCGCTTCCTGAAGCCTCCCCAGTGCCCCTTCCCGTGGGTCTTCATTCACAAAATAGCCACAAAACGATTGCGGGCTCGTATGCTATTTAAAACTTCATTGCTGTTTGTGTATTTAAAAAGGAAAATAAAAATATTTAATGGAGATTTAAAATCAACATTGAGAATGCCCTCCTGGGCTGCTGGCTGGCTCATCTCCCTTTCTGGGGAGGCTGGACTGGAAAGGCCTGATCCCGAGCCGGGGCCTGGGGCGGCCTGAGATGACGACTTAATTAACACCCGCCCGGCACTTTCGATCTTCAAGGAGAGGTGCCCACTCAGCTGAGGCTGCTCCTGGGTTAATTGCCCTGAACCAAGAAATCCTTCCCAGAGATAAAGGGAAATGTGCTGTTTCGTCATTACAAGTTGTTCTGAAATCTGCTCTGGCACCAGGCGGAGGCCTGGGTCTGGATGCCCAGCTGGCCCCCACCTGCACCACCCAGATGAAGGCAGCTGGGCGGCTGTGCCCTTGCCTCAGGGCACCAGGCCCTGCAGGTGTGCGCAAGGCTGCTGCCTTCCTGGGCAGGAGGCTCAATGGCGGGGGGCAGCCATGCATGGTGAAGTTATCGGCCCCCACTTTTCAGATGAGAGAACAGACTCAAGGCAGTGCAGGGACAAACCACCCCAACAAGGCCAAGGTCAAGGGGCAGAGGGCAGCTAGAGCACCTTGGGACTGGGGATCAGGTGGACGTGGGCTCCAGTCCTGGCGCCTTCACTGCCAGGTGGCCACATCATCCTTCATGCCTGTCTGAGAGGTGCAGGACAAGCTGGCCTGAGGGTCCCCTCTGGAGCGCTGGGAGAGCTCGTCCAGAGCAGCCACGGCCCAGGAGCGACCGCCTGGGACAGCGTTCTGCCGCTGTGGGCAAACGCCTGACTTCCTGGTATCTGTCAAATGGGAGGTGGGGCAGCTCTCCACTCCTAGGGGTCACTCAGGGACCGAGGTGCCCAGTAGATATTAGTCATGACTCCCACTGTGAAAAAAATGATGAGAGCAATAATGGAGCGCCGGCTGGTGCCAGGTCCCAGGCAGGCACTGCACGGGGCAGAGCGGGAGTGGGGTGAGGGGGGCTGTAGGGTGAAATGCTGGCTGCGCACCACCAAGTGCTGGGCTGGCTGACAGGTCCTTAATGAAGCCCCCCCCCCACCACCTCTGAGGAACGGCCAAGGCCCTTCCCTCTCCTCCCAGGGTGCGGGGGCCATGGGCGGTGCCCGAGGGAACCCAGCGAGGGGCAGACGGCCAGACAGTCACCCCAGCTGCGCCGGGAGCCCCCCTCTGCGCCTATTCGGAGCACCTGACTCACCTTAATTATAGGTCCGCGGCACGTCGGGGCGCGCCGGGGACGCCCGAGATAGCCCGGAAGCACCGGCTCCGGGGGCGAGCGGACGACCCGGGCAGCCAGGTGCGCCTTCACCGCCCACCAGCACCTCCCCCCGCCACCCGCGGAGCTCCCCGCAGCGCCCCCTTCTTCCGCCAGGGGCCCTCTGGCTGGCCTGGGGGCGCCCGCTGCCTGCCCGGGTCGCGTGTCCGGGTCTGGGGTCCGATTTGTGTGTGTGTGTGGCGGCGGGCGGGGGGGGGTGGGCACGCGGGGCGGGGAACTGGTCGGGGGTCCAAGCCGGCCTCCCGCCCTGGGCAGGGATGCCCCGCGGAGCCTGGAGCGCCGCGCCCACGCGCTCAGCACCGCCGCCCACGCCTCCTCCGCCTCCGATGTATATTTAGCCTCTTTATCAAATGTTCGCAGTGAACCGTGTGAACCGCCTAATAGCGGCTGGAAGTGAAACTCGATTCCCGGACAGAAAGGAGCATGTGACCACGCCTGAGCTGCAAGGATCGCCGACAGGGGCAGGTGCTGGAGCCCCCACGCGCCCGGCCTCCGGAGTGAGGCCCCCTCTCCCGCCGAGCATCCGACACCGCCTTCCCACTTAGCCCCCTTCTCCAGAGATGAGGACGCCAGAGTGTGAAACGGGGAGGGGTGTCGGGGAGAGGTGCCAGGGCCCGGAGTCCACGCGTGCGTGGGTTCTCATCCAAGTTGGTGACCTCTTGGTCAAGACAGACCAAGGTCTAGGAAACAGCTTCTAGGGATCTATTTCTGCCAGTTTCTTCCGAGGATCCGGGGGGAGGGTGGGGCGGGCTGGGTTGGGGGTCCCTGTCCCACCCCAGGGCAGGCCTTGGTGCGCCAACGCGCGTCGTGCCCCGAGTCTCCCCCCAAAGCGGCTGTCGCGCGGCTGCACAAGTTTGTGCCACCCTCGCGCAGCCGCTGTTGTCGTGGTCGCTATGACAACGCGCCGCGGTTTTATTTTTAATAGCGGCCAGCGATTAGAAGGATGCCGGCGCCGCCCCCCCGCAGATCTCCAGTCCCGGTGGTGGATGCACCCAGGCCTGCCCCTCTCCCCGCCTAGCTTTGGCTGGAGCTCCCGGAGAAGGCGGCCCCCCTTTCCGCGTTCCCAGATCTCCTCTCCTCCGCCCCAAACTCGAACTGAGAGCCCCTGAATTGCCAGGCCGGGATGGGGCACAGAGGGAATCACCCATCGAGGTTTGCTCAAAGGTGTCGGGACACCCAGGAACCAGCGAGCCTCTGTACAGAGGTTAGAGCCGGAAGGGCCCCTGCCCCCGCCCCCCCTGCAATACAAGGTGACCTTTCCTCTTTCATTCCCACACCCACTATCAAACCGAGTCCCTTCACCCCAAAGAAGTGTCCTCGGGTCCCCTCTGCCTGCGAGGAATCCGAGGCTCAGCCAGACGTGATGCAGTCAACAATCAGGATGAGTAAGCCACGGAGGGCTCTGCTCGGGGTGCAGCCTGTCCTGGCAGTGTGCTTTTGGCGGCCTTCCAGAAACCGTCCAGTGGTCTCCCTCCGAAGCCGTGGAGGTCCACCTGGTTGGACAGGGGCTGGCTCTAACGTGCTTTTAAACGGTTCCAAGGTTTCCCTAGTTCTGCCTCGGTCATCCTTCATCCTGACCCCTGAAAGCGCGCTTGACGGGGGAGGTCGCAGGTGGGGCTACGGTAGACGAGGCAGGTGCGTTGGGGGGGCTGCAGGTGTGTGGAGGCCAGTGGAAGAGCGCTGGTAGCACCGGCCCACTGGGAATCGCAGGAGGGGCCCACCCCTCCCCCCAGGAATTTGGGGGAAGGCGAGCGCCCCCCAAGCGCCCACTGGACTCCGCCTTTGAAATGCCAGAGCCGGCCGAGCCGAGGATGAAAGACCGCCTGCGGGGCTGCGCCTTTACTGCCTTTGGCGGGAGGGCGGCCGCGGCGGGCAAGGGCCTAATCCACAGGATGGGGGGCGTGGGGGTGGAGGGCTGGGGCGGGCGGAATTCTCCGTCGGCCACCCACCGCTCGGCAGTCTCCTAGCCTCTAACGGCCTCGCCGTCTAGGTTCGGGGTCGCTTGGCCCGTCACCCCTCGAGCCCTGATGCCGGGGCTCGTCCGCCCCCTCGAGGGACCCGCCGCCGGGGTGCGATCCCGCCAGGTCTAGGCAGGCGGAATCTATCCAGCCCGGCGCATCGCCCTTTGGTGGCGGGGGAGCCGTCCGGCCCAGTTCAGGCCTCGGCCTCCCTCGCGTCTCTCCCCCGCATCGCTCTGTGCGGCGCCGCGGCCGGAGGTGGCGCTCTGTGCGCCCAGCGGATCCCGGCGCGGGAGGCTCAGACTCCCGGGTGCCTCATGAGCGGCTCTTTTCTTTTCCTTGCCTTCCACCCCCTCGAGTTCCCGGCTCAGGCCGCCGCCCGGCTTTCCACGAGGCAGCGGGGACTTGGAGGATGAGGGGTCCCAGGGTGGGGACGAGGCACGCTGCAGCCCCCTCCTCCGACCTGGGCGCTCTCCCCTCGCGGACTGTGGGTGGAGGTTCCTCAGTCAGACGCCCCAGGCATCGGATTCTGGGCGGGGGCGCGTGGCAGCCGCCAGGTGAGTGCCCCAGACGCGCCCCTAAACCCGCCCCACCTCTCACCAGAGACTCACTCCCCCTCCTTTTATGGAGAGGGGGAGGCAGGGGCCCATGATCCAAACCGTGGAAAGAGGCCGGAGCGCCGGGGCGGGGGGCGGGAGGCGGGGGCCGGCTCGCTTTTGCCCTTTTTGGCGTAGCAGTTCTGGGCGCTGCCCTCTGCCGCCGCTGGGGCCCGAGAGAGGCGAGCCGGCGACGGCGGCACTTCGGCGGCGGCCTCCTCCCCTCCCCGTCCGGTGCTGCAGGATTGCAGCTGGCACTGGAGGGTGGGCAAGCTCGAGGGAGGGGCGCGCGGGGAGCCCCGGCGGCTGTGCTCGGGGCCGGGAGCGGGGCCTTGATGGATTTTACTGCCTGCGTGAGCGCGTGTGTGTGCTCACTGCGGCGGCGGCGGCGGCGGCCGGGCCCTGCCCGGCCCGTGCGGCCCCCGCACGCTTCCGAGGTGCGGGTCCGGGGCCCGGAATCCGGGGGAGGCGAGGGGGAGGGGGCGGGGGAGGGGCGCGGCGGCGGCGGCGCTATAACCCCCTCCCCGCCGCCGGCCGGCTCCACACGCGCGCCCTGCGGAGCCCGCACAACTCCGGCGAGCCGGGCCTGCCCGCGCCTCCTCCTCCTCTCCTGCCGGCGGCGGCGGCGGCGGCGGCGGCGCCGGCTCGGCCCTGCGCCCGCCCTCAGGCCCGCGCGGCGAGGCCCCGGGCGGGCGGCGGCTGTCAGGCGGAGCGGCCGCGGGCTCTGCCCGGCTCGGGCCGGCGGAGGGCGGAGCGCGGCGCCGGAGCCGAGGGCGCGCCGCGGAGGGGCGCACGCAGGCCGCCGGGCCGCGCCGTGCTGGGCCGCGCCGTGCCCGGCCGGGCGGCGGCGACTAGAGGAGGCCGGAGGCGAGCGCGGGGCCGGCGGCGGGCGCGCAGGGCCTCCCGCAGCCCGCAGGGAGAGCGCGAGCCCGCGCCGGGCCTGGCCGGGTGTCCAGACAGGTGATGGGTGGTGCGGCGGCAGCGGCTCCAGCCTCGCTCCGGGGTCCCTTTCGGGGCTGACGCCCGCAAATATGCAGAATTACCGGCCTGGTCGCTCCTAGAGCCAGCGCCGGGGAGCGAGCGCGGCGGCGGCCAGCACCGGGAACGCACCAAGGAAGAGGCCCAGCCCCCGCCCTCCGCCCCTTCCGTCCCCACCCCCTACCCGGCGGCCCAGGAGGCTCCCGGCGCGGCGGGCGCGGCGAGCGCGCACTCCCTGCTCCTCCTCCTCGGTGGCGCTGCCTGCCTCTCCGCACTCGCTGCTCGCGCCTGGCGCGCTCCGTCGGCTCCCTGCTCTCCGCGCCACCCTCCTCCGGGCCGCGCTCCCTAAGGGATGGTACTGAATTTCGCCGCCACAGGAGCCCGGCTGGAGCGCCCGCCCCGCGGCCTCGCCACCCCGCCGAGCCGCCAGCGCCTCGGGACGCGATGAGGACCTGGGCTTGTTTGCTGCTCCTCGGCTGCGGATACCTCGCCAGTGCCCTGGCCGAGGTGGGTGCCACCCCCGCGCCCCGTCCTCTCTCCGACTCCCCCTGCGCACGCCCCCTGCGGCCGCTCGCGGGCCGAGGAGCCCGGGCTCTGGGGCTCTGCAGAGCGCATTTTGATTTCTGCTAGCGTGGTCGATTTTTAAATTTTCCCAACTGGGTTCTATTTTCTGCCATGCCTAAGTGTGTCTGGTGAGTTTCCAGCGTGTTGCGTCGCTCTGCCGTGGAGGGACGGAGTGGCGGCTGGGTGGACGAGTGGGGAGAAACTTCGGGGGGCGCGGGCTCCTCTCCGAGGAGGGAAACCCGGGGCGCGGCGGACAAGGCAGCATCGGGGTGCGGGGAGCGCGGAAGGGGGTGTGTGTGTGTGAGCCAGCGGAGTCAGGGAAGGTAGAAGAGCCGCCGAGAAACAGGTAGGGGCGGTTGCGGCGGGAGCCCCCGGCAGGCAGGGTGGCCAGCGCGGAGCCGCAGACCCGGGTTCCCGGTCCCCACGCCCGGAGGGGCGGCTGGGCCAGCGCAGTCCCGCCCGCCCTGGGCCTGCTTACAGGTGGCTGAGCGAGGCGAGCCGGGGCTGGGCCAGGCGCCCTCGCCCTCCCACCAGCCGCGTCCCCACCCCCAGCCCCCAATCTCGAATTCCGAATCCCCGGGAGCTCTGCTGTGATGAATGACTTTCTACACCCCGTCGTGGGAACTTAGTGCTTGAGACCCCCCAGCTACCTCCGACTCCCTTTAAAAATCAGGAAGGAGCGGGGTTGGCGGTGGGGGGGTGCGGTGGGGGGGGGGGGAGGCCGAGTGGTGGGGGTGGTCTGGGCGGGGACCCGGAGCTGTGAGAGGTAGATGTTTAACCCTTAAGTTCCCTGGCAGCCCCTCCCAGCCGCGGCTGGATTTGGGGCGTCTTAGTCGGCGCTAGGGCCGCGGCTGGGCCGGAGCCCGGGGTGGGGCGAGTGTGTGAGTGTGTGTGCGTGCGCGTGTTTGCAGACGAGAGACCCTCTCCCCCGCAGGTTCGGCCCGGGATTCTGGGTGTGAAATTTAAGCCCCAGGGTAGATTAAAGTGTTAGGGCTGCCGTGACTTTCGTCGCCCATCCGTGACGCATTTCAACTTGATCTTCCTAGATGTTGATTTCACTGTTAGATCAGCAACTCCCTGGGCCCCTCTCTGCCCCAGACCTCTTGTAACCGACACCCCGGGGCGGAGGGGCCGAGTGGTTTTTGTTTTTTTTTTTTAATTTAATGGTGGGGAGCGCTTTCTTTTTGCAAAGGGCAGACATGGCTGGGGACGGAGAAATGGGGGTCTCACCCAGCCCCACCCCGGCCTCAGGCTCCAGGGCCCGGGCTGGGGGTCGGGCGGCCTGCGTGCGAGGCGCCCGCGCGCGCTGGGGCGGGGCAACCTCGGGCCGGGGACCAGGCGCTCTGGGCGGCCCGGGGCGCTGACCGTGTTGCTCTGCTTGCAGGAAGCCGAGATCCCCCGCGAGGTCATTGAGAGGCTGGCGTACAGTCAGATACACAGCATCCGGGACCTCCAGCGGCTCCTGGAGATAGACTCCGTAGGTAAATCGCGCCCCTTCCCTCGGCGCGCGGGGAGGGCGCGGGCGGCGGGCAGGCGGGCAGGCGGTATGTGCGCCCCGCGCCGCCTCCCGCGTTCGGGCCGGGCCGGGCGCCGAGCAGGAGCGCACCGAAAGGTCAGAATCCAATCCCGGGCCATAAAAGCCCAGGCGGATGAGTCAGGAGTTTCTCTTCCAATCACCACTTTCTCTCCCGGCTGCGGCCGAGGGCTGCTCGCTCGCCCAGGGATTGTTTTTGCACTTAAGGAAAATGCCCAGTGTGTCACAGAAAGTTCAGCCGCATAGAGGGCGCCGGCGCCCCGGCCAGGTGTGCGGCCCGGGGCCTGCCCGAGGGAGCCGGCCCAGGCCCTGGGCGCCGGTCGGGCAGGCGTGCACCGGTGCCCCCCCCCCGCCCCGGCAGGGCCCCTTTGTCATCACTGCGAACTTGCCCCGCTCCTGACGTGGGGCTGGGCCTTTGTGGTTGTAGGAGGCCCGTGTCTTTCTGTTTTCATGAGCCAATAAAAAGGCGCGCCTTGGACACATCTGCTGTTTGGGGACTATTTTGGGGCTCCCCCTCAGGCTCTGGAGCTGAGCCACTTTAGAAAACAGTTTCTTCCACAAGAGGACCCTGAAGCTCTTTTGAGTGTCAGTGGCAGGGTTGGACTGGCCCCAGGTGGGCAAAGGTGGTGAGGGACCCAGGTTGGCTGGGCAGGGAGCCTGATGATGTTGGGTGACTGCGCTTGGGTGTGGACCAGAGGAAGGCCCTTCCTACAGGACAGGGATTCTGGCCCACATTTTTGTGGCAGGAACGCCAATGTGAGTTAGCTAGGGAGATACTCATATCGGAAAACTTACTGTTGACTGGATAAAAAGAGGTCCCAAATGAACTTGTCAGATGGAGCAACTAAAGTCAGTAGGAGTTGGTTGGAAGAATTTTACGTGAAATGAAGATTTTTCTCTCACTGCAAACTACTCTGAAAAAGGGGGGCGGCGGGGGAATTAAGTAAAATCACATGGTCTAGTCATTTGGAAATTTGTACCTAATTATGGTGGTGGAGAGGCCTGAACTATTTTCATTTCATGCCAAAACCATTTTCTAGCAAGGGCGATGGTTTCTGTAGTTTCTTGACCCAGGAAATCCTTTGGCTGATCCTTATCAGGAAGGGGGTAGAATTTCACTTGGAGATCACAGTTGGGCCGGGGGGGATTTTGATCTGGTTCCTTGATGTGTAACCCTGGGGGAAAGGATTTGGCTGTGGTTAGCCGAGGAAAACACTTGCCTGCATTCTGCTGCTCCCTGATGGATTTGGGAAAGTGGGGAGACTGGCTCCCAGAGAGGTTTTTTTCTGGCTGGCAGAAGCGAGGCCTGGGAAAGGCTGGGCCTCCTTGCAGGACCAGCTTTGGTTTGCCATTGGGAAATGGGCCATTCACTTTCTGCTGGGACCATTCTTATTCTGGTCTCCGCAGCCCCGCCTCTCCCCACCCCCCACCCATGAATGCTTTTAGCATTGCAGCTCTGGGGTCATGCTGATAGCATTCCTGACCTGGGGGCTTCTGGGTCCACCGCCTCCTTGGAGGGTCCAAACAGAAAAAGTAAGGGTGCACCAGCCGGTTCTCCAGGCTGGTTTCAAATTGCCCCCTTATAAAAGCCCCCGGGAGCCCGGCTCCCTCCTGCCCCAGGGGGTGGAGAGAGTGGATCGCCTCCCCCCGTCACCCCCCCCCACCCCGGTCAGAAGATCTGGGGTCTGAGAGTGGGACTCCTAGTGCCTGGGAAACTTTGGGGTGAGAACATTGGAGGGGCCCCAGGGTCTCCCTTGCTCAGCAGCCGTGCCCCTCTGGGACCCTTTGTGATACAAACCCCAAAGTGGGTCTCCTTCATCCTGGTTAGTCCCCCTTTCACAGATATGGAAGCTCTGACCTGAGCTGTTTGCTTCTATAGCTTGTTTTGCGGGGTTGGGGGGGTGTCTTTTCCCCGATTTCTGTTTCTATCCAACGTGAAGAGTAGAAATGGAGCTGGCTGCTAGGAAAGGTTGCAAACAGCTGTGGGGTCATTTCTTGGAGGATTAAGCTGCCCCGCAGGCCCAGGACTCCCCACCAGGTCCAGTCAGAGGCCGGTCTGGGATCAGTGAGGATGGGGCTGGGTGCGGAGGAGACCCGTTGTTCTGGGTGTCCTTACTCTTCTTTGTAACTCTAAAGGGGGCTCTTCCAGGCTGACGCCCAGGAAGCAGGAAAGAGGCTCCTTTAACAGAGTGGCTCCTCCCGAGTGGGCGGGGCTGTGTGATTGGCAGGTGGGGGCGTGGCCTCCTCCCAGTAGCCGGACCCTGTTCCCATTTTACAGGTGAGAAGCTGTGCTGGAGGCCCCGAGGCGGTGGATTCCTGTGCCAGCGCCTGCGAGTTGCAAGCGTGCACGAGGACCGGGCAGTTGGTTTTTCACGTGTGGCCTTTGGGTGGAGAGACCAGCATGTGGTCTTCGAATGGCCAGTAGCGTGAAGTTTGTGGCCTGTGTGTCGGGTGTGCTGAGAGCAGGCCATTCAGCAGAGCCGTGGCGGGAGCTGGGAGCTTTGTTCTCTGAGCAGCCTGGCCCGGCGCCCGTGGTCATTGAGTAACTGATACATAAATATCCCATCTCGGCTATTAACGCTCCTCAAGGACGGATGGCTGCAGGACGGCTCCCCATCCTTTGGACACGTGTGCATAACAGACAAAAGGGAAAACCGTTGATTAACTGTTCTGAGAGCAGTTTTAGGGCATGATTCACGCGTGGCCTTCTCCTGGGAGTCCCCACTAGTTGCATCTCGACCTGCGTAAATCAGAGGGCTGCCTCCGCGTCAGCGGGTCCGAGCTGCGTTTCCAGACCACCCATCTCGATGGGGCAGTGGATGAGCTTGTCTGACCGGGAGCTCTCTCTCTACTCCTGACTGAGATCGAGTCCCTGGTTCAGGTTTCAGGACAGTTGACGGACTGGGAGGAGGCTGTGTCTTCTCTGCTTATTTGGGGGCGAGAGGCCTGGGCGGAAGGCGGTCTGGGTCTGGCCACGGGCCCCTGGGGTCTCCTGCCGGCCGTCGGCCTTGCTCGTCCTTCCACGTCTCAGGCCTCAGTTTCCTCCGAGGTGAAGAAGTGGCAGCACCTACTGCACACAGGGTGCCGTGACATCCCAGGAGGCGGCTGTCGCCTGGCTAGAGTGAGGCGCGGGAGTGCAGCCCGGGTTGCTGCCGTTCCATTTTCTCTTAGAAGCTCAGGATGGACCAGCTGCTTCTGGGTTTGGCGATGGCAAGATGGCCACCACCAGGACATGACTCATAATGTCACTTTTTCATGAAAAAATGTTTCTTGTAACAGTTGGTTGATGGGAAATTCTTACTGCATGAGTAGTTCTGTTCTGATCTTATTTTGGGTCTCAAAAAAAATTAGTGGCAGTGGAACATTGAGTCATTTTGAGGGAAGAGCTGGGTTCTCCTGGACGCCGGCATTCAAGGCAGGCATGTCTTCTGCATTCCCAGCGCGTTTGCCCCGTTCGTGCTCCATTTCCCATGAGTGCAGGTTCCAGACTTGTGGGTGTGTGGACAGTCACCAAGGCCTAGGTGGGCCGGGCACCGAGGAGGGGGCCTCTGGTCTGAGCTGGTGGCCAGGACACCACTGGAGCTTCTTGGGGTGGGGGGGTGGCAAGAGGGGGAAATCTTTGTGCAGCTGCTGACTATTGGGGCGTGCCTTCTCGGGACCTGTTGCCCCTGGGTATCTATGGGGGAGGCAGCGACGGAGGGGAGAAGTGGGAAGATCCCCCAGTGGGTCTGGAGGCCAGGGTGGGGAGGCCAAGTGTGACCCACTTCATCCAGGTGCAGGCGCTGTCCTTGGGCTGGGTCAGGCCAGATGGCAGGTGGCAGGACTGTGTCCCTTGCACCCCCTTTCTGGGGTCCCTGGGGACAGAGAGGGTGGTGGTGTGCATACCGAGGGGACTGTAGCCAGTCCGGGGGACTAGGCCCAGCTGTGACCTTGGCTCTGAGGCCACTGCTCTGCAGGTCTTAGATACTTGGATGGCAAAGCACTTTGCTTCCTGAAAGCTGCGTCCCCCCGACAGGCACCCAGACTCCTGACTCCCCGCTCCCGGTTCTCGTGTCCTCTTCCTTGCAGTGGGCCAAGTTCAGGGACTAGTGGGGTCTGGCTGAGGCCCAGTCTGGCCTTGCTTCCGACACCCCTCGAAGGCCAGGATGCTCATCGAGGGTTGGTTTAAGTGAGGGCGGTGGGGGAGGGAGACACGTGCAGTGCACGAGTCGCGGCAGCAGCCTCTGCTGGTCCTCGGTCCAGCCCGCTGTCCAAGGTCCCCTGTCCAGCTGGGAGCAGCAGGCCTGTTGGCTCTGGTCTCCTGGGCAGGGAGGGCTGGCCTCGGGTGCCTCCCTACCTGGTTCAGCCCTCACCTGCGCTTCCTTGAGGAGGAGCCATGGGGCAGGCTGGCTGCAGCCCCCTCCCCACTGGCCTGCAGCTGCGGCTTCGGCTTCGGCTTCGTGGTGACGTGCAGCAGGGGCAACGTGTGTCGGGGACCTCGTGTCAGCTGCGCGGGGGTGGGTGGGACATTGTTGGCAGTTGGGAGTCTCATCCTGTGCACATCTTGAAGCCCCCCTTGTGGGTGTGGAGGCACCCCGTCCGGTCTGGGGAGGGACGTGCGGCTGGACAGACCCTGTGTGCCCAGGTGTGGGCGGCTGGTCGCTATCTCCTGTTTCTACCTGCAGGGGCCGAGGAGCCTTTGGAGACCAGCCTGAGAGCCCACGGGGGCCATGGCGCCAAGCATGCGCCGGAGAAGCGGCCTGTGCCCATTCGGAGGAAAAGAAGCATCGGTGAGCCCCAGGACTGCTGGGGCGGTGAGGGGCTGCGGGAGGGGCTCTGGGGCCTGCCCTCTCCCCCATTCCCCCAACCGTGGCCTCGGGGGATCCGTCCCTTCTCTTCTCTGTAAGACAAAGGCACAGCCCGCTCAGGGCCCCCCGCGCGCGCGCGCGCGTCCCTCTTCCCTGCTGCAGCCCGCCTGCTCACTGCTGCAGGCCTGGCCTGGGCCGAGAGTTTCCAGGAGGGGGGAGCCGTCATAAATTCCTGAAGTGCCCGGTCTTGTTGGGGCCTGCGCTGGAGACAGCCTCGCTGGAAGACGGGTTGTGTTTGATTTCCAGTTCGTAGCGTGGAGCACCCCGTGCTCCCAGCTGCGCCGCAGAGCAGTGGGTACAGCCGTGCTGGGCCTGGCGGGCCCTTCCCAGGGCCCCCAGCCCGCTCAGGCCTGGCCCCCCGGCCCCCGCGCAGGGTTTGTTCCCTCTCGCAGAGCACCCCTGGGTCTGCCTGGTCCCTTTAGGAGTGACTAGCTGGTGGGGGTCTCCTGGGGCCCCAGGCTCAGCCTTGAGGGAAGATCTTGCCCCAGGGGCGCAGCTGGGGGGGGGTGTGTGTGACCACCCACTCCCTTGCCACCTGGGGGTCCCGACTGCTGCCCATCCCCCGTGTGACCTTGGGCACGTGACTCCCTCTGTCCGAGCTTTATTTCTTCCAAGGATATGGATTTTATAGCTTGTACCTTTGGGCGTGGTGTGTGGGTAAGTGATCCCTAGCTGAGGCCAGCGGGCCCTCCCCAGGTGACGTTTGCCGTTGTCAACATATATTCCGGTCTCCAAGGCCAGGTGCTCTGGTAGGGCTGCAGGATCCTCGATGGAGGCCTGTCCTGCTCCAGATGAAGGGGGTGCCTGTGAGCAGAGCGCACAGGACTGAAGGTCCCTGTCCCTGGCTCCGCCTCTGGCCCTGCCTGGCTGGGCTCCCCAGGCCGCTGTGAGTGGAGCCCCTTCCCCCGCTGGGTCGGCCAGACCCCCAGCACCCAGCCCTCTTGATTTGGTGCCTTGTGCCTAGAGGCCACTGAGGATGCACGTGCAGGAGGAGGGGGCCCTCAGGAGGCGGGGGCATCTGAGAGACCGCCCCCCCCCCACCCCCCTGCCCCCTGGCACTGGGGTGAAGGCGGTCGTCCCTGCTGGCTGCAGGGGTTGTGTGAGCCCCCGGGGTGTTGGGGGATTTCCAGCCCTCCGCCCCCAGGGTGGCCTCCCCGCAGCCCCCTTCCCCGGGGTCTCCCCTCCCGGCCCTCAAGCCCCTGCTCATCTTTGGGCCAGTCGGGTGCACCTGTTGGGGGCTGGGGTCTTTCTGCCTCTGCTGGGCCGGGGGCTGTGTGACAGGTCCTGTTGGAGACAGCTGTGGCCCATGGGGGTGCTCCTGCCTGGGCCCCTGGGAGCTGCTGCAGCCCTGGGGCTTCCAGAACATTCACCGGGCTCTTGCCTCTGCAGAGGAAGCCATCCCCGCGGTCTGCAAGACCAGGACGGTCATTTACGAGATACCTCGGAGCCAGGTGGACCCCACGTCTGCCAACTTTCTGATCTGGCCCCCGTGCGTGGAGGTGAAGCGCTGTACCGGCTGCTGCAACACCAGCAGCGTCAAGTGCCAGCCGTCCCGCGTCCACCACCGGAGTGTCAAGGTGAGCCCACGTGTCCCCCGGCCCCGGGGCAGCCCCACCCAGCTGGGCGGCCAGGCGTGCTGGTGAGCTGGAGGACGCTCCCGTGTCTCTGACAGGCACACCGAGGCCGGGGGGCGGAGCCGGGGCTTGGGTCCGGGTCGGTCACGCGAAACAAGTTCGGATCTTGTGACGCAGTTGTTTGCCTCACTAACGGGTCTTGCGAGGTGTCCAGCCACTTAGCTGGGAGCTGCCTGACTTCTCCTCCAGGCCCTGGAGAGGTCTCGCGGGCACTTTAGTGGGGGCCGTGGTGCACGGCAAGGGGCTGGTGGTCCCCTCAGGGCCTCACCCTGCTGGAGACGGGCAGGGAGCGCTGGGGTGGGACCCGGTGTGGGGGGAGGCTGGGGGTCGGGGGCAGGCTGACTTCCTCTGCGGCTCAGGCCGAGGGGCCAGGCGCACTGCCTGCGGTGCTGGGCCTCCGTCCCCGTCTGAAATCTGGGAGGGTGCCCCCGTTCCACTGGACGTGCGTGTCAGTGGAGTGCTAGCCAGAAGGGACCTTCTGGGGGTGCTGAGGTCCTGGGGGCCAGGCCCCTCCCCTGTTGCGGGTAGGTGTACTCTTGCTCGGAGACCCACAGGCTCCATGGCTTGGGCTGGATGTCTTTGCCGCCCGCCTGGGGCCCCTGGGAGCCAGCACATGGCCAGTGCTTGCCATGAAGCCCTCTCCCAGGCAGGGGGCTGGCCGTGATGACCTCTAAGGGCAGCACCGGGGGCATGCAGAAAGGTCAGGCTCACATGACACGTCCAGGGGCTCCTCCGCTGAGTCCTGGGGGAAAATTCTGCTTCCTTGGGTCACTGGGCAGCCCGATTGGGGTCTGGCTTTTGGCCCGATGGCTGGAAGCCTGTCTCGGCCTTGGCTTGCTCCCCTCTGGCTGCACTTGCCTCTTCTGTGGAATGGGTCTGAGGCACTGGGACTCAGTCTCTGGGACTGTGAAATGGGGGCAGCTGGCCTTGCTATTTGGAGGCAAGGTTCCCTGCTTCTGGGTGTCAGTCTTTCTGTTTTCAAAAGGGCAGGGTTGGAGGGAGGCTTCTAGGCTGTCTCCTGGCTTCTCCGAAGTGTGGCTGAGGCTGGAGAGTTCTGGGGGGGGGTCCCTGTCTAGAGGAGGGGCTGCTCCCCCACCCCCGGAAGCTGGCTCTGGGTGGGTCATGATCCCGTGTGACCCTGGGGGCGTGGACTTGGCACCTTCCACGTGGAGCAGCCCCGCCCCCTCTCAGCTGGGCCTACAGTGGCGGGGGGTCCATTTTTCCCGGAATGAGGCCTTCGGTTGTGGGGTGCAGTAGAATTCATTTCTCCGCCGGGAATTATTTCAGATCCCCTGTGGGTCAGTGAGTCCAGGCCTGTCGAGTTGGCCGCTGGCCCCCGAGTGAGGTGCGGGGTTAAGGACCCTGTAGGTGGCACGTGAGAAGCACTTTAGACTTGTAACTGGGGCTTGACTTGACCTTGGGGACTTGTCCTCTGCGTGCTTTGGGTGTGGAGTAAGCAAATTCCACGGCCTGCTGCCCCACGGTCTCAGGCGGGCGCTCCCCTTGGGGCCGAGTTGCCCCTGGAGTGCTTGCCTGGGGCGCCGGCTTCCGCCTCAGGGCTCCAGACTCGGGCGGTAGGGCCCCCAGCCCAGCACTGCGTCCCTGCTTTCCCCGCCGCTGCCTCTTCCTCAGTTAAAGGAGGAAACAGGGGTCTAACCGCCCTGCCTGTGGGGTCTCTGCTGCCAGCCCGGCCAGCCTGCCTCTGCTTCCTTGGGTCTGGGGGTCGTCGCTTGTGGCGTGTTGGACGGGTCTTGTGAGCCCCAGAAGCTGGGTAACTGAGGTCTTTCTCTCTTGGGCATGGGGGTGGGGTGCCCAAGATTAGACTGTCCTGCAGGTGGGCTCTGGGGCCTGTCCTTAGGGCATGAGACAGGGGCTTGGAGGCACAGGGGAGTGGGAATGGAGTGGGGCTCTCTGCTCGTGGGCTCCAGCCTTTGGGGATCCCCCACTGCTCCCACTCCTGCTTCCCGCGGTGTGAGGACCAGGGCGTGTCCGGTCCTGGGATGGGCATTAACCCCGCCTCTCTGCCCTGGTACACGCTGAGGGCGGGTGGGTGTGCAGAGCTCCTTGGGCATCCTGGCGGCACGGCGGGTGAGGATGGGTGGTCCCTCTCTGCTTGGGCACAGGCCCGACCGGCTTGGGGCGGGTGGGGCAGCCAGCCCGGGGCTTCCCCCGGGCCCCCGTCTGCCCAGGGGGCCCAGTCCTGCAGCCAAGGGCCGGCTGCCCTCCTCAGACCCGGCCCCCTTCCTCCGTCTCCCTCTTCAGGCAAGGCGTCCCCTCCCTGCCTACCCATCCAAAGGTTGGCAGGAAAACATCCGGCCCCAGACACTGGGGGTTCTGGCAGAGAGGAGACAGAGGTCAGTGGGAACAGGAGGCCCATTGTGGAGGCTGGCCTGGCCCCCCAGCCTGGCCAGGAACCGTTCCTGTTCCATTCGGGGTTGAGGCCGAGCAGGGAGGGGGCCCCTGGGAACCCCAGGCTGGGTGTGGTGTGATGGCTGCTGGGGGTCGGTAGGGACGACACGCTCCTGGTCGTTCACGGACGGAGGCGCCCCTTACTGAAGGGAGATAACGGTGAGGCCGGGAGTGGTTGCCCTCCTGAGGCCCAGGTGGCCGAACCGTGCAAGGTGTCCTCGGCTGAAGGCAGCCCCCAGGCCCTGGGTCAGGACATGCTGGGGTCGATGGCCCGCCCCCCAGCTCCCCAGCTCCCCACCATGACCTCCATGAGGCTTTTTGTGCCCACAGCTCACTGGCGGCCTTGGACCTCCAGGGCCTGCCCTCGGGGTGGCATCTGGAGCGGACCCTGGCGCCCCTGCAGACCCTCCAGCGTTGCCAGGTGGGCAGGGGTCCCGGGGGCCGACTTCCCTGCCCTCTGCTCAGCATGATCAGCGCTTGGTGCCTGCCCCACAGTGCGGACCCCGGCATGGGCTGGCAGTGGGTCAGGGCGAAGGAGCAGCTCTGAGTAGCCATGTCCCCACCTACGGGCGAGCCTCCAGACCCTCACACGTTGGACGTTTGGGGCTGCATTTGGTTTCAGGGCAGCCCGTGGGCCAGGCCTCCAGAAGCTTGGGCCCAGCTCTGTGGTCATGTCCAGGGTGGTTGTCTGCAGCTCTGCTTTGCTAGACCTCAGGCTTCTGGAAGGTGGGTCTGGCATGTCCACCTGGGATGTCCAGTATGGGCCTCTGCACCCAGTATTGGACTGGGGGGTTGCTTTGGGTGGGAGGTCCCAGCTGGGGCCCCATTAGCCATTGCTGTTTGGGGAGCTAGTTTGGGGCTTTGGGGAGAAAGCAGTGGCAGTGACAGTGAGTCTCAGATAAAGCGCTCCTGAGTCCCTCCCCTCTGGTGGGTAGGGATGCCCTATGCTTGCCCGGGGTTGGGGGGGGCCCTAACGGGTCAGGGAGGCCAGCACCTCAGAAGGTGGACATGCCTCTGGGGCCCTGCCCATCAGCCTCAGGCCCTGGAGCTGGTCGCTTTCTCTGTGCCACTGTGACCCCTAAGCCGGGCCTGGAGAAAGATCACCTGCCTGTGAGCCAGGTCGAGGTCCGTTGGCCATGACCCCAGGAGTCGGCCGTGGAGCCCCGGAGCCCTCACCTGATAGACTCAGGGTGTCCCCCGGCTAAGCGGTGAGCTCAGGGCCTCTGCCGGTTCCAAGTCCAGGCCTCCTTCCAGCGAAACAAGCCCTGTTCATGCTGCCTCAGTTTCCCCGTCTGTAAAACAAGCCGCTGCTGTGCCCTCTCAGGGTAGCTGAGTGTCGTAGGCCTGGCACGTGGGGTTCAGCAGATGCTGGTGTTTATTCTGGACGGCACTCTGATAATCTGGGGGGTCCCCTGCAGGGCGTGGCTCTCCCTGGCCCTCCTGGGAGCGTCCTGCCTCATAGCAGCCCAGCTGGGGGGGCCAGTGAGCGGCAGGAACTCCTCAAGGCCCTGCTTGGAAGGGTGACGGCATTGCTGGATGGTGTCTCCGGTGGGTCTGCTCTGGGAACACGCGGGTGGGGTGTTCATGACACAGCAGCTCCGTGGCGGGGAATCTGAATGTCAGGTTTTTCAGGTGCAGCCCAGGCTCCCAAGACAAACAGCGGGAAGGAGGGGAGGGATGTGGGGCCCCAATAGGCTCCAGTATGGGTCTGGGGGCCGAGGCAATGGGATGGGGTCCCAAGGATGTCAGCGTCTTGATCTGTGGCCTTGGCTATTGTGCAGGACGCTTTTGAGAATTTAATACTCACAGCGTGTTCTTGGGGGAAAAAATGTAGCCATTTCCTGGCCAGACAGAGGTGCCAGACCGGCCTGGAATCCTTGCATACCCAGAAGCAGGTGCAACCATAAATTCCTGTTTGTTTTTCTTTGATAAGAAAAATAAGATTTTTCTCTAAAGACTTGAGCAGCTGGTGTCGTGTGTCCTTCACCAAGGGGCCCACGCGGGGCAGCGCGGCCGGACCGTGCACTGGTCCCATGGCCGGTCTGTCTGGTGGGTGGCAAGCCCGCCCCCCCTGCCTGGGGGCCTGGGTCCTCGTACCTGCCCCGCAGAGGAAACCAGGGGAGGTGCCCAGAAGGTGTAGCCAAGTGGCCACGCCGGGCCTGGACGGGCCTCCGGGCCAGCTCGTGTGTGGGGTGGGCGGCCTTGTCGCCAGGGTGCAAGGCCGACCCCACTGCACGGGGGTCTCCCATCTTCTGGCCTCCAGGCTCTTTGTGAAGGACTGTCCCTGGGCTGGGGGCTTCTGCTCGTGGCCCGGGGTCCCGTTCACTTTGGCCAGCTCTGGACCACGAGCCAGGCTTCCCCGGGGCCTCCATGTGCCCAGGGTGAACGCTGGGTGGGCTCTGCTCCCTTCCTGCCTGTCTCCCGGGAGAACAGCGAGGGGTGGAGTGGGTGTCCCTGAGGGCCGTCCCGGGAATTGGGACCCGGGCAAGGCTGCAGGGCTGGGCCCGGCCCCACGTCAGGTGGCCGAGGGGTTCTCGTCTGGAGTCTATGACAGGCCAGAATCCGCATCCAGACCGACAGCCTCCCTGTGAGCCCTCAGGAGGGAGGGTGACACCCGAGCCGCACACCATGAGCGGCGGCCCTGTTCCTCAGCCGCTGATAGTCAAGTACACGTTGTCCCAGACGTCCCTAAAACGTGGGCGCAGACACCTTCCTTCACCCAGAGCTCCCACCTTGAGTGCATCCCTTTGGGCCTTCTCCCGGCGTGTGTGAGCCCTTTAGGTTTATTTTAAGTTAAAATAGGACCAGGGACTTCCCTGGTGGTCCAGTAGCTAAGACTCTGTGCTCCCAATGTAGGGGGCCTGGGTTCGATCCCTGGTCAGGGAACTAGATCCCACATGCTGCAACTAAGAGTTCACATGCTGCAACTAAAAGATCCTGCATGCTGCAGCTAAGACGCAGGCGCAGCCAAATAAGTAAATAAATATTAAACAAAAAGTAGGACCAAACCACAAATGCTGCACCGAAGCTCATTGTTTTCTCCCCGATAGCCCTGCTTCTCCCACTGGGAGGAGGTCAGAGGTCAGAGGTCGGGCTGCTCGCACCCCGGGTGGGTCCCGGCACATCCCCCCTCCCAGGGCTGCGTGCCGCTTGTCCATAGCAGGCTGCTGTCTCGGCAGGTGGCCAAGGTGGAGTACGTCAGGAAGAAGCCAAAGTTAAAAGAGGTGCAGGTGCGGCTGGAGGAGCACTTGGAGTGCACGTGCACGAGCGCCAGCCCGAGCCCCGACCACCGGGAAGAGGAGGCGGGTAAGGGGCACCGTCCTGATGGTGCAGTGGAGGGTCCGGAGCCTGGCTTCTGCAGCCACGTCCGGTGGGCTCGGTGGGTGGGTAGGGCGGGGGAGGCGGGATCGGGGGCTGTAGCCAAGGCCCGTTTGCTAAGCTGCCCTCGTGGCCTGGGACCTGCTGGGGAGGGAGAGAGGTCTGGCCGCTGTGCGGGTCAAGCCAGCCGCCCAGCTGGTGGGGTGAGTGGGTGAGATGTGGCCGAGGAAGGGCCCTGTCCCCGGCGGGTGGTGGGCGCTGGCCACAGCGTTGCCAGTCAGGGTCCTGGCCTCCCCCGGGGCAGACTTTGCCCAGAGCAGCCCGGCGTTGTGACCGCCGTGTTGGGCCAGCTTGAGGGGACCAGGAAGTGTCTCCGTGCCAGCGCCATCGAGTTGTTTTACAGAAAGACAAACACCCCAGGTATTTACGGCTTCAGTTTCCACCCCACAGCCCTCCCTTAGGCCCTCTCACCCTCCCTGCCCTTCTGTCAACAGGAAGGCGTAGGGAGTCAGGTAAAAAACGGAAAAGAAAAAGGTTAAAACCCACCTAACGCGGTCAACCAGGTAGGAGCCGGCCGCCGGCCATGCCGCAGTCCTGGGGTGGGAGGCGCAGCGACTGATCACTCAGCGAATCACCCCGAAGGCGAGGACGCGCCCTGATTGGCCTTGATCCATCTGCGAGCTTCTGCTGTCTGGCTGGGCTGCGGGTCTCCGCATTCCCGTCCCCAACCCCTCCCCTCCCGCTGCTCGGGACACCTGGCCCACGGCTCCCTCCTGCTCCGGGGCCCCTGCTCTGGCTTTGGTCCTTGTTGATTGGGGAGGCAAAGGCATCACACAAGCGGAGTGATCTGGGTTCCCTGAGCAGCAGTGGGGTAGCTCTGACTTTACTCGCTGGGATCACCTCGGACAGGTTACCCACTTCCTTTGGCAGATGAAAAAACTGAGGCTTAGAGGGATTACAGATGAGGATTGTTGAAGGCTGAGTAGATCCTGTCTGAAAATGCTTTGTAAACATATAGGGCTGTTGGCTACTGTGATAGCAGTTGTGTTTGGCTGCTAATAACATGCCAGAAACAAGGGTTGAGATAAGGTAGGGAGACCAGAGCATGTATGGCAGTCTCAAGGTATCGTCAGGGACCCACTTCTTTCCAGGACTGGTGGTGTCCATCCTCAGAGTTGCCTCATGGCCCGAGATGGCTGCCAAAGCTCCAGAAATCACATTACACTCCAGGCCTGGAAGAAAGATTATGGTGGAGATAATGGTGAAAGGACCCAGTGACTTTTGCTTTGATCTCATTGGCCACCCCTCTGCTGTAAGGGGCCCTGGGAAAAGTGGTCTTTCAGAGGGGCTTCCCAGGAGAAAGTGGTTGTGGGCAACCATGGAGGAGGCAGTTTTAAGCCTTCCTGGTCCTTCGTGTTGGCCTGCCTGGCTCTGCAGAGCCTGGTCCTTGCTTCTGGGCATGTGGGAGCCCATGGCATCCAAAGCAAATAGTTGTGAGAGGAATTCTTGGAGACAGGTGCCCGGGAGCCCAGGCTCCAGCTGAGTGATGTGTGACTGCAGAACGCTGCCAGGTCGGGAGCTTCTGAGGCCCGCAGGTCACGTCCGTTCAGGAGGATCCTCTGGGGGAGGAAAGGTCCACGTGGACAGATCTTGAAGCAGCCCCAAAACGACTGCTCAGCCTTGGCTTTTGGGTCCCCAGGCTGTGGTGCAGGGGCTGGTTTTATACCTGCCTGTGCTGCCAAGTTTATGACCACTGGGCTTAGCCTCCATGGGCCAGCTGATGACTGATACCCCAAAGGGAGGGGCAGGCGTCCCTGCCTCCCTGCTAGCATTCAGGCTGTGGGCACGTGGTGGTACAAGTGTTGGGATGAGCAACAGACAGGCGACGTAGGGTGGGGAAGAGCTGCTCTTAGCTCAGCTCAGTGTAGCTCTGCCTGGTCACAGAGACCCCTCTGTCTTGCTGGTGGCATCCATCCTCAGGGTTGCCTCATGGCCCAAGATGGCTGCAGGAGCTCCAGAAATCACATCAAGCTGTAGGCTGGAAGAAAGAAGAAGGTGAGGAGACAGGCATAAGAACCTTTCTGGGCCTCAGTTTTCCCTATCTGTACAATGGGAGAATGGGGTTTGCTATGAAGCTGTGTTCTGTGAGATCCCAAGAGCCTAGTCCCAATTCTGGTCAGGATGTTACAGAAAGGGTAATGAGGCATATTTGATTTGAAAAATTTAATAAAAGCTCTGAATCCTACGACTTGCCACGAGGCGTGTGTGTGTGTGTGCGTGCGTGTGTGTGCGTGCACACCCCTGATTGGCTTAAATGTTTCACACAGTCGACGTCACGCAGCGGTGTGTGTGCTCGTGGCCTCTCAGCGTCTGTCTCTCCCCTCTGCCTGCAGATGTGAGGTGAGGATCAGCCAGCAGCCCTTTTCCGGGACACGGATGTACATGGCGTGTTACATTCCTGAACCTACTATGTACGGTGCTTATTGCCAGCGTGGTCTTTGTTCTCCTCCGTGAAAACTGTCTCCATGCACACTCTGGAGAACAAAGAGACAGTATACGTTGTTTATGTGACATCAAAGCAAGTATTGTAGCACTCGGTGAAACAATAAGAAGCTTCCTTGTCAAAAAAAAGAGAGCAAACAAAACCACGAAACATGACAAACAAAACTCACTCACAAAAATATCTAAACATTTGCTGGAATGGAGGGACGCCCCGAGGGATGGAAGTGACAGACGTCTCGGCAGACTGGATCTCTTTCCAGGGTGGTCACAGGTGCTTTGGCCAAGGACACAGAGCCTGCTTTCTGAAGGCTGCGATCGGATGCCGCCGGGCTCTGCAGGGGCACGCAGGAGCCAGGAATGTCTCGGAAACCACATCTCCTTGCTGTAGTGTTTAAGTCTATACAGAAACCTTCCTGAGAGCCTTAAGTGGATTTTTTTTTACACCATAAAGTGATTATTAAGCTTTCCTTTTTACTCTTTGCCTAGCTTTTTTTTTTTCTTTTTCTTTTTTTTTTTTAATTATCTCTTGGATGACATTTACACCGATAACACCAGGCTGCAGTAACAGTCAGGACGGTGGGACGGTACCTTTCCTAGCAGGATGCAAACAAATGAGATGTATTAAAATAAACATGGTATACCCACCTATGCATCATTTCCTAAATGTTTCTGGCTCTACGTGTTTCTTCCTTGCCCCATTTTACTCACTTTTTAATTTAAGCCATTTCGAGAGAACTGCGTGAACCAATCACATGCCGTCCCCGAGCCTCTTTCCCCGAGTCCCTCCCACCTGCTGCGGCCAGGCCTGGGGATGTGGCTTTCCAGAGTGGCTGCCCAGGGTTGCTCCCTGCTGCTGCCGCTGGTGTTTGGACAGAACCTAAACTCTTTATTTTTGGTAAGATGTTACGCTTTACGTGTATTCAACAGAAATTATGTGTGTGTGTTGTTTTTTTTGATTTTGTCTTTTTGTAAAGGTGAAGTTTGTATTTTTGTCTAATATTACCAGTTTTATACACCTGAGAGCCTGCCATGTTTTTTTTTTGAACCAAAAGGAAAAAAACAAACCCACTAACAAAATGCATATATGTGAAAAGCATTTGTGGCCACGTTTTTCTAGTTGCGTAGCCGAGTCCATGCCCTGTCTGTCACATGGCCCGTGGCCCGTGGCCCGGATGCTGGAGCTCCCGGGTGATGACTGGGAGATGACAGCGTCCTGGGCTGGCCCGTGATCCCAGACCTGCCCTTGGGATTCCAGAACCTACGGGAACCGGCCAAAGGAGCTGTCCTGCTGGCGCACGTGGCCTCGCGGAGACGGAGCCGTGCATCCCCTCAGACGCCAAGTGGACTAGGAAGAATTGATCCCACAGAGTGTGTTGACTGCGGTATCTGTGCGTGGGCCAGTGGACATGGCCAGCCTTACGTCGCCCACGGCCTACTGCTCCCGTCCTCATCGCCTCAGGGCTCGTGTGACCGTCAGGATCCCTCTGTTGCCATGGGGTCATCATCTCTGGTGATTGTGTCCCCGGGGTTCACCTGTTCACGGAGATTCTGTAAAGGAGCATCTTCAGCGCATCTGCACGGTGTGGTCTTGGCTGCAGCGTGACGCCTTTCGGCGAGAGCGCGTGGGTGCGGGGGTGGGCGCAGGTGGCGTGGCCCCTGGCCCCCCACAGGGGAGCGCCCCCTGTGCAGGTTCCGTGAGGGGTGCCCGCTGCTTCCGGCCCCGTGGCTGGCGTCCTGGGGCTGCGCCGTGCTCGACGCTGTGCTGCGGATACGTGTCTGATGCTAGATGTGTAAACATGTGATCTGTGTATTTACGTCCCGTGAGATGCTGCGAACACTGCTCAGATTTTCTTTCTTTGTGCAAAGCCATCTGATGAATGGTCTGTCCATTAAAGCGATGGCGCAGAAAGGCCTGGTGTGCTTTTGGGGAGGAGGAATGTCCCAGAAGGGGAGGGGGGCCTTGGCGCTGGTGCTGGAGGATGTCGGTGGGGGGGCTGTCACCGTGTCACACAGAACGGAGGGTCTCGGGCCAGCTCCCCGTTCCCAGATGATGGCAGAAGGCCCTGCGGCCTCGGCTCTGGTGTCTGCCCGGCGCCCATCCAGTCCGAGGACTCCTGAGGGCCCCAGGCGAGCCTACCTGCCCCCCGATCAACCACTGAGGGGTTCAGGTGGCCCCCTCGGCTGGTTCGGCTCCCTTGTCCCATGCCTGTGTGGGTGGAATTCCACTGGGTGCACTAGACAGTGGGGAGGAGAGCTTCCTCTAAGCAATCGGGGTGCCATTCAAAGATGTGGCTATACAGTGGGGTGCTGGGTGGAGCCTTAACCTGGGCCCCCAAAGCAGAGCCCGAGAAGGGCTGGGGGGCAGAAAGCTTATTGGAGGGGGAATCCAGGGGTGAAATTGTGCAGCGGGGAGATGGGCTTCATCTGGGGGGCCTGTCAGAGCCGTCTACCCAGGTTGTGCAGACGATGCATGGAGCTCCTGCAAGGTCCCTCCTGGGGCCTCGCCGGAGGTGGGCAGGAGGTCGGGGGATGCCTGCGTGGGGCTGAGTCGGAGAGCTGGGGGGTGCTGTGGACACAGGGCTGTCTGTGGCAGCCCCAACAAACCCACGAGTGCAGGGCTGTGCCCGCAACTCGGGGACGCGTCCTGCACCCTCCCGGCCACCTGTCACCCGCACTTTCTAGCGCGCCCACCTCTGTGCCACCCCAGCCCCCTGCCCTCCAGAGAAGTGGCATCCCGTCCTTCCCCACCCCCGTCCTCTCTGAGAATGAAGCATGAAGCCTGGGGTGGGCCTTGGGCCCTGCCTGGCTGGGAGGTACCCCCCGGCCTCTCCTCTGTGCTCTCTGCGGGCCTCATGACCCCCCCCCCCCAGGCCTCGCCAGCTCTGTTCATTCCATGGGGTACAAACTGCAGCTGAGTCTTGGGGCCCAGACTGGGCGGGGCGGCCCAGGTGAAGGAGCCAGCGTTTCTGGGGCTCGGTGACAGCCATCGTCCCGTGGGGCCCCTGGCCTGGGAAGCAGAGTGAATGCCCTGAGCACCCCCAGGCTGGGGAGGGCTATTTATCAAGAGGTCTGTCTTCAGACCCTTCCCGGGCACTCGTGGGGGGGCAGCTGGAGGTGGAGTGTGGGAACAGGCTCTGCTGGGCTCTTCCCCGCCTGGGACCACCTGGCAGTGTGGCCCTCGGTGTCTCACCGTGTGATCTTGGGCGACCTTGCCGTGTGACCTTGGATGCTTTACCATGTGACCTTGGGCATCTCACCATGGGACCTTGGGCGACCTTGCCATGTGACCTTGGCAGGTCACTTCCCCACTCTTGGCTGGACGGCTGTGCTGGTCTCTGTGGTGAACGTAAGGGCTTGGCCCAGAGCGGACCCTCCAGAAGGAGCCATGGAGCCCTCTACACGGAGGAGGGGCGAGGGAGAAGCTGGTCCTCGGACCAGGGGGGCAGCCCGCCGTGCCCCGCTCCGGGTCCTTCCTTCCCGGCGCCAGGAGGCTTCCCTCCCGCCCTGCGGGGCTGAGCCCCTCCAGGCCTCGGGCCACCTGCTCTGCTCACGGCTCCTTCCTGGGTGTTTCTCCTCACCAGCCTGGGACCCTGGGAGGCAGGGCTGGGGTCTGAGTCTTCTCTGGGTCCCTGAGCGCCCCTAAAGCGGGCAGCAGGCTGTTTGCTCAGAGCCCATCCCTATGTCCCTGGGGCCCTGGACCTCAGGTCGGTCATGGCTACACTGAGGGAGGAGCCCTGGGTCACCCCTGGGGTGGAGGCCAGGGCCCAGCCTGGCCTTGGGGGTGTCAGCAGCGGGCAGGAGCTGGCCGTCACCCCGCGGCCCCCGCACCCCCATGACCGGCTGGAATCCACCCCCAGCCCCTTTGGGGTCCGGGGATGCAAAGCCTGTGGCTTCTGCAGAATAAAGCAGCGACTGTTCCAACCGGGCCCTTCAGCTGCCAAAAATGTGGAGTGTTCGCTGTCTGGCCTCCGGCCTGCCGATCGGGGGGCGGCCGTCCTGGGAGGACTGCGCACCGGACACCGTCCCTGTGCGCGCCGGCCGAGGCCCCTGCCCGGCGCACTCCGGTGGTGAAGCACCCCCAGCCCGCCCCTCTGGCCCCGCGGCCCTCGCTGGCACCTGTCTCTGGTGGGCCGGCCACCTTGGGGCTCCACCAGGCGCTGCCCTGCCTGGAAGTCCCCTTGTGGCTCTGGTGTGTAGGGTGTAAGGACAGTTGCAAACTCTTCTCCAGGCGGAGGACACACTGCAGGGCCCAGGCTTGGCGGGGGAGCCGCTGCCAGATAGCTCTCCCAAGGGGCCTGGCCCCCATCACCCTCACCTGGGGACCCTGGGCCCTCATCCTGCCCGCCTGGGGGCGAGGAACCCAGAGCGTGCAGCGGGCAGGCCCCCGCCTGGCGGTCAGTCCTCCTTCTCAGCACTTCCAGGCTCCGGGCGGCCATGCCCTCTGCAGGCTGCGGAGGCCCAGCGGAGGGCCCGGCGGAGAGGCTGGCTCAGAGCCCCATGCCGGCTCCTCCTGCTGCACCTCTGAGATGCTGGTCTCGGGCCGTGCGCGGGCCTGGTGGGTGCCATCCTGTGGCAGCTCGGGGTGCCTGGCGCCTTCCCTGGGTGTCTTGAGTGGGGGCCTCTCCCGGGGCCGGCTGGGCACAGGTGCCGGGACCCTGGCCCTTTCTTTCTGTCTCGCTGCCCCCAGGTCCTTCCCAGTCCGTGTTCAGTCCTGCAGGCCCTCAGGGAGGGTGGGTGGGTATCCCCGTCACAGCCCCCGGACCCCGCCGGGCCCCAGGTGTCCTTGGATGCTCATGGAGAGGTTGTGGGCCTTCCCTACAGCTGCATTTCCGGAGAGAAAGAGGCGGCTGCAGGCTTGCCAGGACCTGTGTTCCCAGAGGGGCGCTGCCACCTGGAGCGGGAGGCCTGCCGCCTCGTCAAGACAGAGGCTCAGCTCGGCACCACAGCCCACCTGCAAACTCTCCCTGACCCCAGAGCCACCGTCCCTTCCTCTGCCCGTCCGAGGCCCTCCGCCCTGTCCCCGCCGCCCCCCCACCCCGACCCCGGCACAGCCGGAATCAGGAGCCCGGGTCACCCACCCAGACTTCCTCCTTCCGGGGTGGATGGGCGGAAAAGCCAAACCCCGAATTTTAGATGCCAAGGGCAGTGGCTGTGGCTGCTGGGTCTCTAGAGGTTCGTTTGTTCATTCACTCATTCATTCATTCCTGTCCCAGCAGAGTGTACAGCGGGGCAGCCCCCTGAGGTGTCAGAGAGGGAGGTCAGTGACCTCACACAGGCCCCCTCTCTTTTTGGCACTGTTGTCAGTGGAATTGTTTTCTTAACTTAATTTTTGGATTGTTCGTTGCTGGTGAGTATTGATCAACATGCAGTTGGTTTTTATGTGTCGATCCTGCAGCCTTGCTGCTTTGTTTTTAGCCCTAATGTTTGCGTGGGTCTTGGCATTTTCTATGTACAAGATCGTGTCACCTTCAGATAGGAGTAGCTGACTGCTTTCTTCTCAATCTGGATGTGTTTTATTTCTTTTTCTTGTTGGATTGCCCTGGCGAGAACCTCCAGTACAGTGGGGAGAAGTGGGGGAGCAGACATTGTTATCTTGCTCCTGATCTTAGGGGGAAAGTTTTAAGTTTTTCTCCATTGAATATGGTGCCAGCCGTGGGTTCCGTCCAGGGTGAGGAAGTTCCCTTCTGTTTCTAGTTTGCTGAGTGTTTATCATGAAAGGGTGTTGGATTTTTTCTGAGTGATCCTTTTTCCACATCAGCTGAGATGATCATATGTTTTTCTTTATCCTATTAATATAGTGCATATATATATATATATATATAAAACGTTGACTGATTTTGGTATGTTGAACCAGACTTGCATTCCTGGGATAAATCCACCTGGTCATAGGGTATAATCATTATTTTTATATGTTGTTGGATTTGGTTTGCTAATATTTTGTTGAAGATTTTTACGTCTCTACATAAAGATAGTGGTCTGTGTTTTCTTGTGATGTCTTTGGTTTTAGTATCAACACATACAAATAATGATTCTATGAGAGTGAGTTCCTTCCTCTTATATTTTTTGGAAGAGTTTGTGAAGCACTGGTGTTAATTCTTTTTAAAAATATTTGGTAGAATTCACTAGTGAATCCATCTGGGCCTGGCCTTCTCTTGTAGAAAGATTGTGATCATGAATTCAATCTCTTTCCTTGTTATAGACCTTCATTTTTCTTGGAGTCATTTCTTTTTGAGTCAGTTTTGGTAATTTTTCCATTTCATCTAGGTTATCTAATTCTTAGCACACAATTGTCTAGAGTGTTCCCTTATAATTCTCTTTCTTTCTGTAAGGTTAGTAGTAATGTTCCCTTTTTTCATTTCTGATTTTAGTAATTTAAATCTTTTTTTCTTGGTCAGCGTAGCTGAAGTTTCATCAATTTTGTTGATCTTTTCAAAGAAACAATTTTTGCCTCTGTTAATAATCTCAATATTTATTTCCCCTCTAATCTTGATTCTTTCATTCCTCTGCTTGTTTTGGGTTGATTTTGCCGTTGTTCCAGTTTCTTAAAATGGAAGATTAAGTTATTGATTTGAGATCTCTCTTTTTTCCTGTAACATAGGGGTCTGCAGTTGTAAATTTCCCTTTAAGCACTGCATTAGCTGCATCTCCAGAGTTTTGGTGTGTGTGTTTGCATTTCCATTCACCTCAAAGTATTTTCTAGTTTCCCTTGAATACTCCTGTATGTACTTCTATCTATCTTTTCTCTCTGCTCATGAGAAGAGCACCTCCCCAGGTTCCTAAATAGTCTTCAAAACCATGATTTCTGCTGGCTTCCCAGGAGTGCACCTGGCTGAGACCGCCGTCTCACAGGTCCTTCTGTGGCCTTCTCCCTCCAGGCTCTGGCTCCTGGGTGCAAAATCTTTCTAGAAGTGGAAGCACACATTTAAAGGTCTGTCACATCTTGCAATCCCCCCAGCAGCGTGTGGGCACTCCAGCACCCCTCTCACAGAGGCCATGGGGGCTGCACAAGCACATAGAGACAGACCCTCCTGCAGAGAAAGGAGGTGCCAGGCTGTGCGTCTAGCGTGGTGAGACGTCCCATGACCGGTCATTGCCCCAGGACGGGCCCCACTCGGCCTCAGCGGGGAAGCACCCCAGCCGACCTAGACCGTGTTGTGCATCCCAGCAGCTCTGCCTTCTAGGTTGAAACTTTTGCCTTCGTCGAGGGGCTCGAATAAATAGTGTCACAGTTCAGCACAAGGCAGAGAGCCCCGGGCTTAGAGCAGGTCTGGGGAGGCTGTACGGGGGGCGGGGGGGGCTTGACCCTGAGCAAGGCATCCCCTCTCTGGGCCTGAGCCCCAGCCCTGGAGGGCCCCCTGGGGTATTGTCCCGTGCTGATGGGGCTGTGTTTGCAGAATATTTGTAGGTTAAGGAGAGCTTTCTCAGGGCGTCCCCCTGGGCATCTTAAGGGCCTCCGGGCCAGGTTTTCTCACGTGAAGTAGACCCTCCTAGATGGGGAAATGGGGACAGGGACCACACGCTGGGGAACAAACTGCAAAGACGTCACCTGCCAGAGCAGGCCCTCCCCCTGCCGCTCCTTCCTCCCTCCCTTCCCCCTCCTTCCTCCCTCCCCCTCCCCCTCCTTCCTCCCTCCCCCTCTTCTCTCCCCCCTCCACCCCCTTCATTTTTTTGGAGCCCATCAGTGCCTGGGGCTGCACTGGGATTGCAGCTACCTTGGGAAGGCCCTGGGGGCAGAGGGTTCTGTTTACCTAGTACTGGTGGCGGGGGCGGTTTGGCAAACAGCCCTCGGCTCCAGGCCTGCCTGTTGGCCTGGGTGGTGTCCAGGGGCCCCTCGGCCTGCATACCTTCCTCCCCCCTGACCGACCTGCGGTGACCCTGAACAAAGGAAGTCCCTAAAGCTAACTTCCACAGGCTGCACGTGGGGACCGGTCAGGGGCTCCTCGGAAGTCACACCCTCTCCCGCTCCGGCTCCTTAGAGGGGGCGTGAGGAATGTGCTGAGACCCCAGGGTGAGCCAGCTGGGTCTAGGGCCAGAGAGGGAAAGTGACCTGTCTGAGGAAACACAGCAACACCACAGGTTCCTCCTGTGGCTGCAGGACCCCTGGGAACCAACCATCTCCAGGGCCCCAGACCTCCCCTGACAACACCTGGTGGCTGGGGGCCCCAGCACTACCAGGGGGAGGAGGGGACAGTGGGGGGACAGACCCGCTTTCCGAGGTGGCTGGGCTCCTGTCCAAATTCACAACAGCCTGAGAAACACCCTCCGGAAAAAAGCAGCCCAATCAGCATCTCGCGTGTTTGAAAAATTCTGGCATTTTCCCCCTCAAAATCTGTCCTAGTTATGCTTGAGATCTCCTGACCCCAGAATACTTTTATTTATGACAGAAAATTCATCTCCATGGCAACGCCTTAGGAAGCTGCAGGCTCGAGATTATACTTCCCAAGCAATGAAGACAGTAAATGGATTTCTCACAAAACAGCAAACAGCGACTCCATTCCGCACCAGCCGCTGGGCGGTCTGGGGGGGACTAGGGGGAGGGTCCGGGAGGGACCTGGGGGGTGAGGGAGGAAGCCTTGCACGGAGCAGCCAGCACTCACCCTCCATCCTGAGCAAACACAGCCCAGGGCTGCCTGAGGCCTAAGGGCAGGCCTCCCCCACCCCAGGCGCCAGACTCTCCCCGCCAGCCACCTGCGAGGTGACGTCTGTGCCTCATCTTCCTCGCCTGGTCAGCGGGCACGGGATGGGAAGACCGCTCTCAGACGCTCTCTCTGCAGCCCTGCTGTGCACCTGTGCTCCCAGGTCAGCCCGGATTCCACAGCGAGGGAGAAAGCACGGGTCCGTTCCAGTGGGGAGACGGTTCCTCTCGTCAGGTGTCGGCTGGGTGTCCCTCGAGGGAACCTCAGTGGGACATCAGAGTGGAGCTGCCTGTCCGGTTCCGCAGGTCTCTCATCCATCGGTTAGTCCTTCCGTCCTCATCTACCCATTTATTCCTCCAAACGCCACCCACCCACCCAACAGATAGTTCTTCAGCTCCTACCAGGGCCTGTCGCCGTGCTGGGCGCCAGGGCTCTTTACCTTCGTGGAACTGACCGTTAGGGGGAGAGTCGGGCATTACGTTAATGACACACACACACACACACAATTCTAGACTGAAGTGGGGGCCTGGAGGAGAAGGCAGCGCTGGCTAGTGCGGTTGGGTCCTGAAGCTGTGTGAGGTGCTTTATATTTTAATCCTCACAGCCACCCCCGGGACTGGGGCCACAGCAACCTCTGTTTTCCAGAAGGGTTCTGTACGGAACTGGCCTCAGATCCTGGAAGTGGAGGCATCAGAACCTGAGCCTGAGCCAGGTTGTGTTTGAACCCTCAGGGTCTCCTTTCTCTCTGGAACTTGGGGAGGGCTGCTGAGGGCACCCAGGGTGGGGAGCAGGGGCCGTGGGTGAGGCAGTGGGAGGAGGGTCCCGGGCGGAAGGGCCTGCTGTGGGCAGCCCTCTCTCAGTCTGGGGACTGACCAGGGCGAGTGGGAGGGGGTGAGGAGGGTGGGGCGGGCTGCCCACCGTCCCTCGGCCCCTGCTCTGTCCCCCATCCCCCAGAGCACCTGTTATCAAGCTCTGCTAATATGGAGAGATTAGGGGAGGTGAGCCTTCGGTTTCCAAACATTAAAACAAAAGTTAGGCAAAGCCATCCTTCAGAGAGGCTGCCGTCGCGAGGCCAGACGCTCCTGGGCCTGGGCTGCTTCTCAGAGCTGGTTGAAGCCATTAATTAGCGGGATCAAGAGCTGGTTTCCTGCCCACCGTGCCACCTGGGCCTTCCTGCTTCTCCTGGAGGCCGGGCCTCTGTTGGGCGCTGCCTCCCTCCTGGTCCAGGGTGTGAGAGGCTTGGCCTGGACGTGGCCCAGCTCCACGCAGGCTCTCGGGACACTGTGGCCAGGGTGGGTCTCTGGGAAGCCACCCGTGTCTGGGGACAGAAGGAAGGTGGCTGCGGAGAGGAAATACTTTCTTCTCAGGCTCCTCCCAGCGTCAGCCAGCCCGACGTTGCTGCTCCTGGGCTCCATCCTGGGCCCGTCCTTCTTGCCCTCGGCTGGGCCTGCGGCCTCTTTCCTGCTAAAGGCAGTGACCTCGGGGTAGGGGCTGAGTGCCTGGCACCCCTGCCCCCCGCCTCCCTCCGCGGTGCCTGGGACTGGCCTGCAGCCTGGGGTCAGAGCAGAGAACGGTCCGGCCTGGGGCGTGGGGGGTCCAGGGCTCCGAGGGGACGGGCGCCGGCTGCTCACAGCCTGGGGCTTCGCTGGATGCGGGCAGACGCGGGAGGAAGGGACGACCTGGAGGGTCAGGAATCCCACCGGCCCCAGTCTTGCCAGGGCCATGGGGCAGGCTCCGGATGCCCACCACTGCCCCACCCCACCTCTGGGCCAGCGTCCCAGGTCGGTCCTCGGTCGTACACTGTTTTCTACCCACTACCATTCATTAGTTGAAGACCAGTCTCAAAATGTTGCAGTGTGCCTAGGACGCATGACAGGCGTGGTAGAAAATGAATGTGAAGATCCCTTCATATTCCGCTATAAATTCATTAAAGGAGCCTCTCCTAAAAGCAATGGTTTTAATGCAGCAAGGCTTGCTAATCTTCCAGAAGAGGTTATTCCAAATGGACGTAGCAAAGCAAGAGCATTCGAGAAGATGACTTGGGTCCTCGGTTCCCACCTCCCCCCCAGCAGTCTGGTGCCTCCTCAGGCTCTTCTGATCAGCTGGCTGACAGCGCCCCCAAATCGTTGCTTCCCAGGTCTAGAGGGAGGGAACCGCGGCCGGATTATCTGCCCCGTGCCCCTCTGTGTCCAGGACTGGGCGTGCTGGGGGCCTAGAGCTCATAGCCCGGGGCCTCCCTGCTTTGAACCAAACCAGGAGCCACAGCAGGGCTCCCACTGACCCCAGCCCTTGGCAGCCCTTTCATGTGGGCATCCGAAGGTGCTCCACAAACAGCAGAAACTAACGGCCCAGGAGAAGTGGGGGGCAGAGGCTTCTGGGGGACCTCTCCCCAGTGGGGCTCACAAGGTCCCTGGGCTGGGCCCCAAGGCCATTCCCAACTTACTCATATCGAGGCCTCTGCTTTCTAGGAGGGGAAGGCGCTTCCAGCCAGCCTCCCTGCCCGTGTTGGCTGGGGTGGCCAGTCCTGCTCCCAGCGCTGGTCTTGGCCCCCAGATACCCTGCCCTCTCCCTTGGCGGCCGATTGGCCCCAGGGCTGGCTTTCTGGAAGCAAAGAAAACCTGGCATCCTTGGAAAATGGCACCTGGTGTTGGCTTCTCTACTGGGACTGCTTGGGTGGGGGCACCCCGCACACAGAAAAGGCACAGGCCTGCTCCCAGCGCCTCCAGACCCTCCAGCTCACAGGGGTGGAGGCGACGCTGGTGGCGGTGGGGTCAGCTCTGGTCACGCCCTGCACTGCGAGCTGAGCGTGGGACACACGGCCGTGCGGTCATCACCTTATTGAGAAGTGAGGAATCGCGGGACTTCCCTGGTGGTGCAGTGGTTAAGAATCTGCCTGCCAATGCAGGGGACACAGGTTCGAGCCCTGGTCCGGGAAGATCCCACATGCCGCTGAGCAACTAAGCCCGTGCGCCACAACTGCTGAGCCTGCGCTCTAGAGCCCGCGAGCCACAACTACTGAGCCCACGTGCTGCAACTACTGAAGCCCACGCGCCATAACTACTGAAGCCCACGCGCCTAGAGCCCGTGCGCCACAGCAAGAGAAGCCACTGCAATGAGAAGCCCGCGCACCGCAATGAAGAGCAGTCCCTGCTCGCCGCAACTAGAGAAACCCCGCACGCAGCAATGAAGACCCAACGCAGCCAGAAGTAAAATTAAAAAAAAAAAAAAAAGAAGTGAGGAATCGGGCTTGGGGGCCTTCAGGTCAGGACCAGGCAGAGGCCCGGGACAGAGCTCCTGGCCATGGTGAGAGAGAAAGCCGCCCACCCAGACTGGGCCAGGCAGCTTCGCACGCCCCTGTGTGGTCGCCCGGCCCCTGGTCAGTGAGCCCCTCTGGAAAGGCTTTCAGAGCCCGGTCCAGACACCCCTGGTCGCCTCACCAAGGAAGACGTATGGGTGGCAAATAAGCCCAGAGAAAGGTGTTCGACCCCATTAGCCATCAGAACAGCTAAATAAGAGATATCGACAAGACCAAATGCTCCACCCGCCAACGTTGTAAAAACTCTTGGACACCCTGGTCCTTCCCACAGCCCCAAGGGTGATGTCCACCTGGGAGGACCTGTGTGACTCCGAAGGCCAGCAAAGGCTTCCCGCCTTGGGTGGGGGATCCAGACACTGAGCCAGACGAATTGAAGGAAACCCACCAGGCAGGTCTGGGTCAGAGTCACAGAACGCTGGTGCCGAGCAGACTCATTTACAGATGAGAAAAGTGGGGAGCGGCGGGGGTGGTGAGGCCACAGAGCAGGTCAGCACCTCGGGGCCTGGACTCTCATCCTCTGCCTGGATGTGTCCCCTCGTCCCCGCCTCTCTCTGCCCAGGACAGGACACCCTGGGGCATAACTTCCCGTGTCCTCTGTGTCCGCTGCCGGGCCGTCCACGTGGCTGCCCTTCCCTGATGTCCCGACCACGGTGGGAGTCTGTGGTCTCTGCCTGTAAAGTCTCATTTCTCAAACTCACAGGCCCTCAGGTGAAACAGCCCCATCTTCGGAGGAAAACCCAATTTATTTTTGCACAGGTTTGGGAGAACGGATTCCAAAGATATGAATAATTCATCTCTCATAACTTGCTCTGCTCCTCCGACATTTTGAGGTCAGGAGAAACAGCTGAATTAATTAATTTTGTGTTTTAGTAAAAACAACAACGGTGCTTCAGTCCTTTCCCCCCATCATGCAAAATGCTTTACCAAAGGGGAGGGTTTGCTCAGCACCGGGGGGACAGCGCTCAGGCCAGCTGGGGGAAGGCAGGCACCCCCGCCAAGACCAGCTCCTCGGAGGGCAGCAGTGACCCCCGTGAGCCGGCCAGAGCAGACGAGACTCCACGGACACAGGTCACTGGTGTCCTTTTTCTTACAAACCCCAGCGAGTTGGTGTTATTCTCCTGGAGGAGCCAGGGTGAGGCTTAAAATGCTTCCTGCTGCCATCGGAGGCCTTGGGGTCCGAGCCCTGAAAACTCCTGCTTCTGTGGGAAACAACCACTGTGCATGGTGGTCTGTCGCCGAGTGGTATGGGGTCACGGGTGTGTTAGGAGGACCTGAGACCCAGTGTCTGGGGTGGGCTGGGCTGTGGCAGCTTGAGAAGGAAGACGGATGCTGTGTGGGCTTGCCCTTCCACCCCCATTCGCCCTCCTCTCCCTGTCTGCCCCTGAGTGGAGGGACATCTGAGGGACCGAGGGAGGCAGAGCCCTGGTCACTTGGAGCCTGGGTCCCTGAATGAGCACACAGGCTGCTGCCCACCGACCAGAACATCCCAGTAGGGCTTAGGAGAGTGAGAGGCCCTGTCAGGCCCTGGAGAAAACCCACCTTGTCCCAGATTTTCCCTGCACACCCTGGGGTTGCCCTGGAAGGACGGAACCCACAGTTTGGGGTCCAGAGCCTGTGCTCTACTGAAAAGAGAGTTTCTTTAGAAAAATGAGTTAATTTTTTTTCTTATTACAGAAAGAATAAATGTTCACTTTACATAAAGAAAAAAGACAAACTTCCTGTAATAATTTTGGCAATGGGACTTTAGAGAATACTGCTGAGGTTTCCTGGGAACATCTTCTTGGCTCTTAAAAGACAGGCGCAAGGCAGGTGTGTCTTTAGAGGTTGGTGGATAAGGATGTGATGTCTGCAGCTATGGCAGTCATCTTGCAACCATGAGAGCCAATTCTGAGGACTAGGGCCAGGTGAGGATGGCAGAGCAGGGAAGAGGAGGGACCCCAAGTCCTGTGATGTCACATAAGCTTTGTGCACCAACTCAAACTTCCTGTCATGTGACATAATATATTTTAAAGCCATTTCAAGTTGCTTCTTTGGTACTTGCAGCCAGAACATCCTAACTGGTTTAGGACATGTGTGTACTTGTGTATTAAGATTTCCCTTCTTAACATTAAAAGTGGGTCAAAGGATTGCTCCTTGGGCAGAGGAGAGGCTGGGAAAAGGCAGTTTTAGGAGAGGAAGTGACAGAATGAGGGGCCAGAGAAGCTGTGGCCAGACCTGAGCCCCTAGGGCAGCCAGTGCCCTTGGAGTGGTGCCCCCTCCTCGTCACCAAGGGACAGTGCAGGGAGTGGGCCTCCCAGCCGCTCTCCAGCTGCATGGCGCCCAGCTCCTGGAGGTCCTCCCACGCTTTCTCCATGAGCTGTGCGAGCCCTGGGTGAGCACAAGGCCCTGGGGTCAGCCCTCCGGCCGCCGGACTCTTTCCCACAGAACCCCGAGAAGGGACTGAGTAAGCACAGCTATTTTTATGTCTTCAGTCATCAGAGTTGCTATCTTAGTTTATAAGACAGTTTATACTCCTTAGAAACTCGAGCTGCCCAGGAGCCCCTGGGGAGCTGCCAGGCCAGAGTTTGCCCCTGGCCCTCTGCCTCCTTCCCCCTGGCCTGGGCGGGCCATGTGAGGAGGTCCAGCACCTGCTCCAGGCAGCCGCCTTCCGGGAGCTTCCTGGGCAGCTAGCACCTCCTCCATTGGCTCCCTCCCATCCCAGCCCCTAGTGACTCTGGGATGGAGGGGGCGGCAGGAGCACCCACCTGGCTGGGCAAAAGCCTCTGTGGAAGGGATCCCCCAGGGCCGCTGTACGAGGCCCCGACAGCTCTCCTCTGACACACACCCCTTGCCCAGGGCCGTCTTGGAGACCCTGCCCATCAACTTACCTGGCCCCCTGGCCAACCTGGAAGGGAGCCTCCCCTCCCCCATCATAGAGACAGGGCTCCGACCAGGTCACCCAGCAGAGCCAGGCCTTTGAACCCAGGTCATCTCCCTGGATCTGCACCTTTTCTGCTTGGGGTGGATGGTGTGACCTAGGACCTTCAGAGATCTGGAATCAGCCCATGTGGCCCCTCTGTCACTCATTCATTCATTCATTCATGAGCAAGTATTTGTTGAGCCCCACCATGGGCCAGGCTCTGGGTGTGCAGGGGTGACAGGTCAGGTGCTGACCTCGGGGCTTCCGACCTGGAGGTGGAGACAGATGGCTACTCTGTAAAACAGCACGGCTGGTGGCCCGAGGCAGAGGGAGCTGCAGTCTGGCGGGCTGAGGGGCACGCTGGGTTGAGGAATGTCCCCCCAGAATTCATGTCCACTTGGGACCAGTGGCTGTGGCCTTATTCGGAAATAAGGACTTTGCAGACGTCATTAGTTAAGTCAAGGCCATACTGGCGTGGGGTGGCCTGGAATCGATGGCTGGTGTCCTCACAAGAAGAGGGAAATGTGGACACAGGCCTGGGGCGAGGGACCCTGTGATGATGGTGGTGGAGGTCGGGGCTGCTCTACACGACAAGGGGCGTCACGGGTGCCGGCACCACCAGAAGCTGGAGAGAGGCCTGGACCAGACCTCCCCAGAGCCTCCGGGAGGAAACAGCCGACGCAGCGTCCGGACCCTCAGCTCTGGACCCATGCGGTCCTGCCTTCTCACCGCGAGCCTAGCTCTGCCCACAAGAACTTTCCCCCACGATGGGCACGCTCACCCGTGTGGACAGGGCCCAATGTGGCAGCCACTGAGCATGTGTGTCCATGGCCACCTGAAACGTGGCCTGTGCGACCAAGGGACTAAGTGTCTGAAGTGTCACTTACTTTTATTTGTTTACATGTAAGTGGCAACATGTGACCAGTGCTGCCATGTCGGAAGCAGCCCTATGAGGCCGCCGAGTCCCGGGGAGAGTCCTGCCCTGTGGGACAGGCCCACGGAGGGCCTGCCTGTGCCCTGAGCTTGGCCGAGGGGCTCCGTGGTTTGGGGACACCTGGGGGACCGTTTTGTGGCACTTGTACCGTGTGGGGCTCATATTCCTGTCTTATCTCTGCCAGCCAGAGCTGCCCCGGGCCGGCCTTCCCGACTTCGTCTGGCTCCAGGGCCGGGAAGCATTCAGAGCAGGGGCGTCCTTGAGAGCTCTGCCCAAGTGCCCTGGCTTTCTTGACGTCCAGTTTTTCTTTCTTGAATTTACAAGACTCCAGGGGTTTGCCGAAACCACTGTCTCTGCTTTGCAAGCTGCCCCAGAGCCAAGTGAGCATTCACTTCCCAGGGTTAACAGAATTGCTTTAAATATAGACTCTATCAGCAGTCCTGATTGGGCAATAAAATGTTTTATTGGTGGTAGTCGTACTTCGGCAGGGCAGTCCGTCAGCTCAGACTTCCAGCAAGGGTTATGTAATCGCGAGTCCGGGGTCCTGGGAGCAGGAATGCCGTGGTGCTGGCTCCGAGGGACCCAGGGTGCTTCGCACAAGTCACGCGATTACCTTAAAGGTGACACCTTTGGGTTCATCAGGAAGAATGCGGAGCATCCAGATACGTGAGGATTACGTAGGGCTTTGAAAACATGCTCTCAGAATGATTTTTAGTTGGGCTTTCGGTGGACACACATCATCTGGGGACGGGTCTTGGCTGTGGGACCGAGAGCAGAGGGGAAGGGCTCTGCAGTCAGAGTCTGAAGACCCACGTTGGAGTGTAGGGTCGCCACTTGCCTGGGGACTCAGATACTAGAACATTCACCTGTATCTTAGTAATAAAGCAGACGGGCTCAGAGGGGGTATTAATGGTGATGATGGTGTGGAAGTGGTGATGATGGAGGTGATGGAGTTGATGATGGAGGTTTTGGTGGTGGTGGAGGAGTTGGTGATGGAGTGATGGTGGTGCTGATGGTAGTGGTACAGGCAGTGATGATGGGTGTGATGGTGGTAGTGTTGGTGATGGTGGTGATGATGTTGGAGGTGATGGAGGTGGTGGTGAAGGAGGTGGTGATGGTGGTGGTGGAGGTAGTGGTGCCGGATGTGATGGCGGTGGGGTTGGTGATGTTGGAGGTGATGATGAAGGTGATGAAGGTAATGGAGGTGATGGTGGTGCTGGAGATGGTGGTGGCAGCAGTGGCGGTGGTCCTGGCGGAAGGGCAGTGGTGATGGTAACAGGGAGGTGGTGGTCAGGAGGAGACAGGATAAGGTCGTGGTGGTGCTCCAGACTCTCCTTTTTTTCAGTGTCAGTGAGATCCCGGGAACCTGCCTGGTCTGCTGGGCGTCCTACCTTTTTTCTCTCGCATCACAAGGCTGGAAAGACCTGGGGTCAGACCTTGGTGTGTCTCCGTGTTTAGATCCACCATTAGGCCCCCACTCCCACTCGGCCTGCAGAGACGGCCGCCCAGCCCCACAGGACGGAGAGAAGACACATCCTCTCCCAGACTTGCGTCTGTCTCCTGTCTTTTACAGCAGCAGCGGTCCCTGAACTTTTTGGCACCAGGGACTGGTCTCGTGGAAGACAATTTTTCCACGGATGGGGGTGGGGAGGGGGGGAATGGTTTAGGCGGTGATGTGAGCAATGGTTCAGGTGGTAATGAGAGTGACGGGGAGCGGTGAGGAGCGGCAGATGAAGCTTCGCTCGCTTGCCCCCCACTCGCCTCCTGCTGTGCGGCCCGGTTCCTAACAGGCCGCGGACTGGTATTGGTCCGTGGCCCGGGGGCTGGGGACCCCTGCTTTACAGGATTCAAGCTCAGCTGAAGGGACCAGGGTGCGGGAGGGACATCCCTCAAGTGTTTACCTGTCTTTCGCAGCAGTTGATTGAGATGTGATCTACACATGGCAAATCCGTGAATTGTGTGTACAGCTCTGACTTACACAAGCACCCCTGGGTGACCACCTCCCAGATCTGCTACACGGTGTTTCCCAACACCCAGAACACTTTCTCATCCCCTAGGACCAATCCCCGCCTGAGGGGAGCCCTGCTCTGACTCCCGTCCCTGTAGATCAGCGTTCCTCTCCCGAACGTCACCGAGGCAGAACCTCCCAGAGCCCTCCTGGTTTGGGATCTCATCACCACGTGCTCGTGACACCCGCCCACCCCTGTGCCAGGTCGTGTGCGGTTCCATTGTGCCCATGTCTGTTTATGCATCACCTTGACGCACATTTGAGTTTGTCCCGGTTTTGGACCATCATACTCAGAGCCGACGTGAGCATCCTTGCCTGTCTTTTGTTCACAGGCCTTGTCCCTCCGGCCTCCTCTGCGTCTGTGGCTCTGAGGGCCGCTCTGGGTCAGATCGTGTGAGGACCATGGCCCCCCAGCGGGGGTCTGCCGGTCCGATTTCTTGTGCACACGTTCCACGGCCTCCGAAACTCCCTTCTCGACAGCCCACAGCATTCTGCTGTCAGAAAGTGGCCAAGAGTCCAGAATTCTGGAAGCAGAGCGGGCGAGCCTAGAGATGGGCGTGGAAACACGTGTTCACAGCCAGCAGCGCACAGCTGTTTCCTCTTGTGGCTTCCCAGCCTCAGATGATTTGTTTTATTAGAGGCGAGATGTGCTTGCTACCGACCCACAGCCCTGGCGGCCCTGGGGAGGCCGGCGCCCAGCACTGACCCTGGCCCCCCAGCACCGACCCTGGCCCCCCAGCACCGACCCTGGCCCCCCAGCACTGCCCCTGGCCCCCCAGCACCGACCCTGGCCCCCCAGCACCGACCCTGGCCCCCCAGCACTGCCCCTGGCCCCCCAGCACTGCCCCTGGCCCCCCAGCACCGACCCTGGCCCCCCAGCACTGCCCCTGGCCCCCCAGCACCGCCCCTGGCCCCCCAGCACCGCCCCTGGCCCCCCAGCACTGCCCCTGGCCCCCCAGCACTGCCCCTGGCCCCCCAGCACCGACCCTGGCCCCCCAGCACCGACCCTGGCCCCCCAGCACTGACCCCCCTGGCTTGTTCCTGCTGTGCACGCGCTGGGGAGGGGGGCACCGGGCCTGGGGCCCAGCGTGGTCGGTGGGCTCAGGGCTCTGGAAAGAGCAGGCCGCTTGGAGGCCCCCAAGGTGGGCCGGCAGGTGGGCACTGGCCAGTCCTTGGTGGAGCCCCGTCTGCTGGCCTCCCCCGCACAGCTGGGCCTCAGGGTGGACCAGCCCAGGGCCAGTGACCCCCATCAGCTCCGCAGGAGTAGCCAGAGCAGGCAGGGCCCAGACAGCCGCCCCCAGGGGAGTTCTGTTCTGAGCGCTCACGCCTTCTGCCTGCGGGGCCTCGGCAAATCCCGTAATGACCCCGGGGCCGCCGTGCCCTCACCTGTCACAGGGCCAGCCGCTGCTGCCCTCAGGGTGCGTGTAAAGGGCCCGGGGTGTGACCAGCCTGCCACCTTGTATGCATTCCATACGCACTTGTGTCCTTTCCGCCTCGAGTTAAACCAGCTGCTGGTCACAGCAGCCAGTTGGGGGGCGGGGGAGGCCCATCACAGAGACGGAGGCAAACGGCCAGTCCCGCCTGCCAAGGTCTGGGCAGCCACGGGGGACGCCCCTCCCCGAGGGCCTGACCTTGGACGGGCTAGGCGCTGTGGGGTTTGGGGGCTGGTGTGCCTGCCCGCGTGCCTAGCGGTCTCTGAAGAGGACGTTTCCTGGTCCCCCCTCACTGGCCCACCAGCAACCCCACACTGAGCTTTCCCAGGGCAGATGGGCTGCAAGGTGGGCTGTCTCGGTTGGGAGGGGCTCCATCAAATTAGCATGGTTTGCTCTGACCTTGGGGCCGAATTTGGCCCAAGAACCTTGTTTGAGTATTTAACTCAGAAGTGGGCTTTTAAAAGTTTGCCCGAAGCATCTGCCTTAACGTCTACATCTCGCGTGAGTGGACGGTGCTCAGCAAGCTGGATTTGGTTTGGGTTTGGCCTCTGCCTGGGGGGTGGGCGGGATGCCCTCTCCTGGAGCTGGCGTCCTGGGGGAGCGGGAGCCGCCTGCCCGCCCGCTGGCGCCGCACCCACAAGGGCCTCTATCCCTGGTCACCCCGCCGCCTCCCCCCGCCCCGGCCCTGGCTGCTCTGCACCTGCTTTATGGGAAACCGTGGAAGGAGATTTTCTCAGGATTCCGGGTTGGGGGGTTTGGGGTGGGGTTGGGGAGGAGCCTCCCATGACATATTAAAACCCCCAAATGGAAAGACTTATTGAAAAATATTGCAGGATCCTGCGCCGTTACATCACGAACTTAGAACGCGTTGCAGGGCCGTCCAGTCTCCAGGCCGTCCTGGCTGAGCCTGTGACTTTTTATTAACGGCAGGCTGGCCGGGCCCCTGGGCCCCAGCATGGAAAATCTTCCCGCTTGTCTGGGTTTGCAGCTTGTGCTGGAGGGCGCCCAGCCCTGCGGCCAGATGCACACGCCCTTTCTGTGAACTGGGCCCCACGTTGTCCCCAGTGTTCTCCCAGGTCCCTGCAGTGGGGCTGCCCCTGGGGGCGGGGCCTGTCCCCAAGGGCCGGGGCCACCCCCAGGGCCCGGGGCCGCAGTGTGCTCTCTACCCTTCCTGAAGCGCCCGCGGGCCTGGCTCGGGCCTGGCGCGGGCACCGCTGGGCCAGAGCAGCTGGGTGATCTGGGCTCTCCCGTCCGCTCTGGGCATCTTGGCGAGTCTTCCTCACACCATGAGGACCATGGTCAAGGTCATGGCAAGGTCAAACCACTGGACAAGGTCGCTGTCTGGTGGTCAGGGGTTTCAAATCCCATAGATACCCCGGGAAGTGCAGTGGCATCTCCGTGTTACAGATGCAGCTGTGCCTTTTCTGGGCCCGTCATTCAGACTCCAGCGTGAGGCCGACCCCAGGAGACGCGTGGGTCCCCCTGTGCTGGCCCAGATGGGGTGGTCCCCGGACAGGGGCATGGCTGGGCTTTCCCCGGGGTCCTGGGAGAGCACACTTTGGAAACTGCAGTTGGCTGGCAGAGTTCCAGCCCAGGACTTGGGCCTTAATCGGGGGAGGGGGCCCCTGCTGGGGTTTCTCGTGGGCGCCGAGCTCCCCAGCCTCCCGGCAGCTCCCAGGGCTTGTCGTGCTGGGAGTGGGAAGTGGGGGTCTTTCACCCCCACCCCAGGGGTGCAGCTGGGTGCCTGCTTCTGGGGACAAAGATATATCAACCTATTAGGGAAGGCCCAGCCTGGGGCTGGGAGCTGGGAGCTGGCGGGAGGGGTCTCCAGGTTGGGTGGGCACCACGTGCAGCTGCCACCATCGATGGAGTGGCCGTGAGCTCCAGAGCTGTGGAGCCTCTTCCCCAGGGACCTAGCTTCCTGTCCAGTGCCAGCCTGGATTCCAGCCAGTTTAGGCCGAAGAGACATTCGGCAAGGATCACTTATTGAGGGAGGCCCCCAGACTCCTGAACAAGCCCTAGACACCCTAGGGTGCTCTGGGCTGCAGACTGGGGCTCGTACAGTCACCTCGGAGGTGTACGTTCAGGCCCCTTCACCAGAACCTGCCTTCCTGCACCTGCTTCCCCGGGGAAGCATGGGGGGCTGGGAAGCCCCTGCCTCGTGTCAGGGACCCTGCTCTCATAGGGCGACATTCTCCAAACTTGGGGAGGGTGCCTACGAACAAACAACTTTCTGTCCGCTCTGCTGACTTTCTGGAAGAAGCCCTGCAGCCTCTCCCGGGACCCGCTCAGGTCCGTCTGCTGCGGCGAGCGGTGCTGGCCGTCCAAGCCCTGGACCCCGGACCGTCTGCACCCTGGGGGCCCCTCTCTGTTGAGCCCACCCTCCTTGAGCGGAGAGGCTGTGCTTTCAAGGTTCACAGGTAGAAGCTCACCCTTGGCATGTAGCGGTGCCCACATCCTGCCTCTGGCTGCTGCCTCCTGCCTTACAGGGTCTCCAGTGCCAGCCCTCTTCGGGCGTGCAGTAGGCACCACGTGTGTGCCACTGAGGTTCGGCACATGGCTGGAGGCTGCACAGCCAGGATTGGACCCCAGTCTCCCCACCACTCTGGGTCGGCTCCCCTCCAAGCGTCCAGGGGCCTATTGGCAGGATGCTTGATTGAGGGCAAGGCTGGTTCCAAAGTTGGCGCTGGCAGGACAAGGACCGTCCTGTCCCCTGCCAGGGTCAGCGCAGGGCCAGGCAGCGGCAGAGGCCGGAGGTGGCCCAAGAAGGAAATGGTTGAAATTTGCAGCCAGGGCAGGAAATGGACTAATTGTGGAGGAGGAGTTGGAATGCCAGCTGGAATGCCGCCCCCTCGGTGCCTGCCCCCCCCCCCCGCCCCTCCCGCCGGAGATCTGGGCCCAGAGTCAGGAAGTGACTGGTGTCTTGGCCAGAGGAGCTCTTGCCCCCTCGGGGTGGGTGCCCTCCCCGTGCCCCCTCCGGTTACCAGCCAGAGGCCGTCTAGGAGGAGGGTTGGGAATAGACGGAGGGGCTGCAGGATGGCGGAGGGGCCGGGAGCTGAACCAGGTCCTGCCTCCGCCACTCGCCGGGGCTCCCTCTCAGCTCCTCCACCGGGTGCGTCGGCCCCACCAACCTCTTTGGCCCCAGTGCGCTTGGCACTTAGCACACTCTGGCACGAGTCACACTTTCGCACACACTCTTCTCCACCTGGAATGCTTCTCCCCAGTGGAAAACTTCTATTCAGTCTTCAGGACCCAGCTTTGGCGGCAGCTCCTGGATCAAGTTGTCCCGAAAGCCCCCAGCCCGCAGATGCTGCGCCCCTGCTCTCCTCCAGTCTCACGGTCCTGACCCCCTGTACCGGGCCCGCCCCACGCACTTCTCTGTCTCCCGCGCGGGGCTGTGGCCCCAGCACGCCGCAGCACGAGGTGGAACACACAGTTGGCACCCAGTGTTTGCTGGGCTTGGAAATGTAGCACTTGTGGTTTCAGTTGCCTGAGAGACGGCCTTGGGATCAAGAGCGGGTTTTCCCTTTCTTGGGCCGCGGGGGCTGCGTGGACTCAGCCTTCAACCAACGTGGCCGCTGTTCTCGCCATCAATCACCGTCCTCTCTGCGGCCCGGCCTGGTCAGACACGGCCTCCAAAGTCAGCAGGCCTGGGTCTGCTCCACCACCCACGGGCTCTACCTCAGCTCCCGGAGCCTCAGTTTTCTCTTCCGTCAAGTGGGCAGAATGGCACACCCACTTGGGAGGGACGTGGGGGTCCCAGTGATGGAAGGCTGTCAGCAGGAGCCCAGCACCGGGCAGGCGCTTACACCTCCCAGAAGGAGGACAGGAGAGAAGGGCCCAGCGACTGTGATCCAGGCTGGGAGGGCCCCCCTCTCCGGATTCCTTCGCCCAGCATTCCTGCCCTGAGAGAGTCACCCCGCAAAGGAGGACAGGCCCAGCCCAGCAGCCTCCTCCCCCCAGACCCTCATCTCCTGGGGGAGCTGCTGTCCCTCCTCAGGGCGCTGTGGGCATAGGGGCTGTGTGTGCCTGGGGGCTTGGTTTGCCCTCAGAGCCTGGTGCGGCCAGTTGGATATAAGGCAGCTGTGGAAGCAGCTCGGGTCTTGCGGGTCAGGCGTGTGGGAAGCAGGGGTGGGGTGCAGGTAGGACCCCTCCTCTCCCCCCACAAGCCCTGACGTTCCTGGGCTGGACTCACCCTGGCCCCTCCGGGGCCATCAGCTTGGGCTCCTCGTCCCCGGGAGGCCCCCCGTCTCTCACGCTCGGGCTCTTGTCTTCACGCCCACTCCGGGCCTGCCCTGCGTCCCACCCCTTCCTCCCAAGGCAGCCCAGGGGCTCTCAGTTGGCTTCAGAGGAGAATTTCTCACGGGGGTGGGGGGTGACCGAGAGAAGCAACCTTTTTAGGAGGCTCTTATCACTGGGGGCTGTGGGCTTCTGGGGGCTTTGCTGGGAGTCCAGGCCAGGGCTGGGTCTTCCCGGCCCATCTCCAGGATCTTTGCCCAAAGGGGCAGGTCTGAGTGGCCCAGGGAGGGAGCTGCACATCTCAGCTGCCCCCGACCTCCCCCGTCCCCTCTCTCATCCACCCTCCAGGGGAATGTGGTGGCACCTGGAGGGAGAGGCCTGGGTCCCGGAGGGACAGGAGTGCTGGCTGCGGCCACCACGGGCAAGGGGGCTGCACTTCGTGTTCCCCAGATTCTGAAAATCCCTCCCATTCAGAGCCCCTGCCTCAGAGCAAGGAGGTGGGGGGCGTCTTTGGAAAAAGCTGCGACTTGTGATGTTGAGTGTAACCCCCTTGACCCCTGAACACAAGCCCCGCGTGTCCACGTGCGCTTCTTCCGTAGCCTGTCTCGAGGGCCCTCCAGAGCCGTTGCAGGGCGGGCAGCGTGCCGTGAAGACCCCCACTTGAGGGGCAGGTGGGGCGCTGAGGTCGCAGACCTGCAGGGCGCCAAGTGGCCGCATAGCATCAGGTGGCCTCTCTTGGTCGCCGAGGCGCCACCCTCTGGGGACGGCCCTGGCCAGGCCCCTGTCCCTGGTGCCTGGCAGGGAGGCCTTGCTCAGAGTTTGGACCTGTCTCCCCGCTTTCCGATATTCGCCACTGGAGATCGGATACGAGCTAAGGAAACATTTATTTTAAATGTAAGCTGATCGTGGTGGAAGCCCTGGCCGGGCCTGCTGACTGCAGCCTGTGGATGGCGGGGCCGACGATATAAATAGGGCACAGTTGCTGTCGCTCTTAACCCGGGGGGGCTGCCGAGGGCTGCGTGCGGGGAGACTGGTGGGGCCAGGCCTGCGGCCCGGATGGCCTGCTGCAGGGTCCGACCCCACGCTGGTGAGTGCCTCTCCCACCTCATTTCGCCAGTGGGAGGGAGCTTCCTGCAGCCCCCCGGGCAGGCGGAGGCCCCTGGACCCCCCATGTGCCCCCGAGGGCTGGCACCATCCTGTTCCCCCCTCACCCCAGTCCTTGACCCCGGCCTCTGCTCCACACGTGAGCCTGAGCCTGGGACGCACGTCCCGCTGTCTTGCGCACCTCCCGTGGGACCCCGCCGCACGGCCTCACCTTCCCGGAAGCGGGGTGTCAGCATGCCCCGCCCACCGCCAGCTCCCACCCCCGGATGCCTGACATCCTGTGCGGGGTTCTGGGCGACTCCGCACCGCCCCCCTGCACTACCCCGTCGTCGGAAACAAAGGCAGAGAATGCCGAGGGGCCCCTGGGACGTGTGACAGCGTCTGGCCGGGCTCCAGGAGTCACCCACAGGCATGCTAGGGAGCTGGCGGGCGGCCAGGGGTGTCCCGCCAGCAGCCCTGTGGGTGTGTGGGGGGAAGCCCATGGAACAGGCCCCTTCCTGGGAGCCCGGCCCAGCCCCTGGACCAGGAAGCCAGCCCTGTCCGTCCATCTGTGCGTCCACTGTGCCGGCCTGGGGGCGGAGGCCGGGGCCAGGAACGCCAGAAGGAGTCTTGGCACTTTCTCACGCAAACCCCCCTAGAGACAGGAACACTGAGGCTCAGGGAGGGGCTGCCCTCACCTCTGACCCCTGGAGCCCAGCACAGCGCGTCCAAGAGGGAGCGGCTGACCTCAGGAAAGGCACGTTCGGGACACTTCATGCCAGCTTTGCTCTGAGTTAACATGCGTAGTATTCCTACTTTATGGGTATGGAAACCAGCATCAGAGGTAGTCGATCATGGGCAGTGGTGGACCAGGGCTCAGGACCCACTGAGGGCAGGAGGAGGCATGTCCAGGAGCTCAAGGCAGGGCCAACACCCCCCGGAGCGCTCCACCTCTGAATCCCCATTTCAGGGGGTGCTGAGGGCCCCAGAGCTGAATCTGAGACCGACAGAGCCTCTGGCCAGGGGCCCCAGGTGGAGGGGATGGCCCATGGCCTCCTCCTGCAGCCCCAGCTGGCGGGATGCCAGGCGCCTCGATGCCCCAGGAGCCCCTCCAGTGCAGCTCTGAGGCACGGCCCAGGGCAGCGGCTTCTCCCGGGCCCTGCGGCCTGGAAGCTGCAGGGAGAGGCTGGCCGTGGCTTGGGTGGAAGGAAGCCGCAGCGGCTCCTGGTCTGACCCCCCGGGGTCCAAGGCGTCCTTCTGCATCACTGGGCGTCCGTGTGGCCCAGTGATTAGTTCAGATCTGGGGGTCTGGGGTTGAGTTGCAGCTAGGCTCCCCAACCTGCCTCAGAATCCCGCTCGCCAGTTGGTGGAGGGGCCGCTGGGAACCAAAGATCTGCCACCAGGGGCTCAGGAGATGGGGCAGAGGGCGAAGTCAGGGCCACTGCCCGAGGTGGACAAGGGTGGACGCCCGGGTGCCGGGGTTTGGGGGTGGATATGGGGAGGGGGCACGTTGACCCCCCCACCGTTCTTCTTCACCCAAGAGCCTGAGGACGGCTCGCCTCTGGGGCCAAAGGTGCAGGACAAGCATTGTCTTACTCTAGGGAACAGTCGTGTCTGTCAGGCCTCCCAGAAACGCCTGCTGTGATGGTGGAAACCAAGACACCATGCGGAGACCCCACGTGGGCCTGGGTCACGGCCTCCAAAACCAGCTCACAAGAGAAGCAACACTGACACTAAAATAAAAGTGTAACTTAAACAAATGGGGCCTGACATGGGGATTAAGAGTCAAGATCCTGGCCGTTCCTCACCAGTCACGTGACCTGGGAAGAACGCTGACCTCTCTGTTTTCCGTCTCTTTATCTGGAGAATGGGTGACTGTAGACCCCACCTCCAGGGTCTGACGTGAGCATTGACGGGTTAGGAGATGTAACAGTATACAGTAAGCGCTCGATAAATAGACGTGATCTTTGGACACGACACACACATGTTATGTTTGCTGGAATTAAAGCAGGTCCTTCCTTGGCCCTCGGCGTTTTCCACGTGTCTGTGGCCTTTCTCCACGGCTCTGGCTGGGCACCGATGAAGGGACGTGGGACACAGGCTAGGTGGCGGCTGTGGTCTCCGTGCAGCCCAGAGGACAGGGATGTCCCCGCCCCTGCCTGTCCTCCAGGAGGACACGGTGCCCGCCGACAGCACACGGCCCTTCACCGAAGGCGTGAAGCCGTCCCTGTGCATCTTGATGGACGCGGTGGGACCAGCCCCCTGGCACCTCCTCTGAGGGACAGGCCACCCCTGGGCCCTCGGGCATTTCCTCCAGCCCCTGCATACCCACCGGCTGCTCGTTCCAGAGGTCTTGAGCGCCACGGGGAGGAGCTACACTGTGACCCCCCAGGCTGGCCGGGACCACCTCCCCTAAGACCCCAGGGCCCAAACGCAGCCTCCCCACAGGCAGTGGGCAGGGCCCCGCCCTGCCGGGCCTGCTCCCCTCTCTCTGGAATGTTCCACAGCCACAGCAAAAGTCCACTTGGAAAGGAAATGGGCAGCAGCTTCAGGCCCACAGAGAGAGGATGGTGCGGGGCACCGTCCAGGCATTTCCGAGGCCCCTCCCTGTTCCCTGAGTCCACAGGGACCTGGCAGCGCCTGGGCCTCCCTCCTGAAGGTCAGAGAGGAGCCAGGTCTTTGCTTCCTTTGCGTGGTCCCTCTGGGGTCAGCAAGGGGCTCCAGCCGGGTCCGTGGGAGGAACAAGGAGAGGATGGGGTGGCGGGCAGAGGCCGGCAGCTGTGACTGTGATCCCAGGAGATGATCCAGGCCTCACAGCCCTTCGGGCGGAGTTTCGGAATCAGCCCCGTTTCACAGACTGCAGACTGCAGCCACGCGCCCACGGCCAGAGCTGCGTCTTCCTGCCCCTCCCCGCCAGGCCCTGTGACCTTGGTCAAGTCCTTGAGGTCTGCACTCCGTTCCGTCTCCCATGGGGCAGCAGCCCTGCCCTCCCCGTGGGGGTCTCGCGTTCAGCTCGGGCCTCACCCAGTGGCGCCATGGTGACGACTGGCGAGTGTCCTGGGGCTGCCCCCAGACGGCCGGGATTTGCCCCCTCATGTTCCAGAGGCCACAGGGGCGCATCAGTGTCGGCGGGGCTGGCGGGGCCAGCAGGCCCGGCGGTGCTGGCGGGGCAGGAGACCCCTAAGGCCCCAGGGAGAGTCACTTCCTGTCCCTTCCTGCCTCGTTGGTTCCTCCTTCCTTCACCCCCTGAGCAGATGTTTCTCCCGTGGCTCCTGGGGACCAGGCATTGGAGGAGCCATGACCCTGCTGGTCTTCTGGAAGCTTCTTCAAGTCCCTTCGAGCTTCAAAGGCCTGGGAGCTGGGTGACCTCTGTCCTCAGCCGGGCGTGGTTTCCGGGCATTCCTGGGGTGGCAGGCAGCTCTTTGGGGCTATTTTGGGATCGCCACAAACTTCACCCTCCTCCTGTGAACGGGGACTTTTCATCGGACTTGGCTGAGATGGGGGTGACGTCACTCCCAAATTACAGGGGCTCTGCTGGGTGGGGTGGGGTGAGGGCAAAGGGTGTGACCCCTAGCACCCTGCCAGGTGACCCCAGGCCTGTCACCTGTGGGCAGGCTTGGAGCTCCCCTCTCAAGAGGCCACACGGCCACGTGGGGCACAGTGTGCATCTGGAAAAATCACCATGCTGGGCAAAACGTCTGTTTGTTTCTTTAGGATGGGGTAGCTGGATGTGAGCCTTCCAGGGAAGTGACTAAATGCCTTTGTCTCTCCCAGGGAGGCTGGCCTCTGCTGCAGCCCAGAAGGGAGGGGGTTAAGCGGTCCTCCTTTCCCACCCACCCATGGTTAGCAAGTCCTATCCCGGCCCCAGAGCCCGAGTAACCCAAGCTCTCATTCGGCCTGTGACAAGCTTCGAGGAGCCCCTGAGACCCCGGCCACCTCCCCCAGGGGCAGAACAAAGCACCAGCTCCAGGGGCCCCACTCACCCTGGAGGAGCAGCAGAGCACAGCTGGGAGTTGAGGAGAGATGGGGTGTCCCCAGCTTCCTTCTCATGTCGGGGTGGGCGGGGCGTGGACACAGACGGGCAAGAGGAAAAGAAGCAGAGACCCCCTCAGGGAAGCCGAGCCCCCAGCCTCTGGGCCCATGCTCAGGACCCTCCTGAACTGGGCAGGGGGTACGCCCAGCACTGGGAGGTCCCCAGGCTCAGAGCACCCCACAAGGCCAGGTGCACACACTCACTCACTCATTCACTTATTCATTCATTCACTCATTCATTTGCTCACTCATTCATTCAACAAACGTCTGGAGCGGCTTCTCTGGGACGGGCACTGGGAGAGATCCCTCTCCCCACCTCGCTTTGAAATTCTATTCAGTCCCTTTGGGGTCGTGGCACAGAAAATTCCTATTAACATGCAGCTCGCCTGCAGCCCGGGGCTAGGCTGGCAGCTGGCACTTGACGAGCGTTGGCGGCACATTGGGGTGGGGGAGAGAGGCAATCGTGGTTCCTGTTGACACTTGGCGGGAAGTCGTGTGGCCTGGGCTCCAGCTCCCCCGTGGGCCTTGCGGGAGGGCACCCGGCAGGTGCACCCTAACCCTGCCAGGGGGTCAGAGGATTCTTTGGCTGCAGATACCGAAACCCAGCTGCCTGACGTAAAATAAGGACGAGTGTGGTGAAGGGAAGAGGCGTGGAGATGGGGCGGGCCTGAGCGGTCAGCAGCTTGACGTCTCAGCCCAGACCCAGGCTGTCCCCCTGCCCAGCCATCCTCACAGGGGTAGACCTTGTCCTCAGGGCGGTCCTCTGTGGTCACACAAAGGGGCAGGGGCAGTTGGGGTCCAACCCCGCATTTAAATTCAGCAGAAGAGTCTGGGAGAAGGGGGCCTACTCCTCAAGCTTGGGAGACAAGTCTCCTCCTCAGGCTGATTGCGCCTGGACCACAGACGACTGACTGGTCTGGATCAAGAACATACTGTCATTTCAACATGTAATCGACAAGCAGTTTATTAATGAGCTATTTTCCTTTTATAGAGTCTGGAATCTGGTGCATATATTACATTGACAGCACATCTTGATTCGCACACTGCATTTTCACTGGAAATACTTTATCTGTACTTAGATTCCATAAAATTTACAGTTGAAAAGTAGATTCACTTAGCTGAGTTGCCTGAACCATACTTGAAAGCTTTCTAATTGATTCGAATACCCCCCAAATTCATTTTTCTCTAATATTCACACTTCCAATGACAAATCTACTTCAGTTTTAAATTTTCCTGCCTGCTATCTTTTGAGCATATTTTCATATGATTACCTTTTCTGTTATCTATTCATTTCTTTAGCCCATTTTTCTATAGTGTTTGCCTTTTTCTTTATTTGTAAAAGCTATTTAAATATCAGAGCTAGTAACCTTTGGCCTATGATATAGTTTGAAGATGTTTTCTCAGTTTGTCATTTATCTATTTAATTTCTAATTTTTCTGCAAAACAAAAGTTTTTGTTTTTGTTTTTTTTAGGTATCTTTTTTTAAAAATTTAATTAATTAATTAATTTATTTATTTTTGGCTGTGTTGGGTCTTCGTTTCTGTGCGAGGGCTTTCTCTAGTTGTGGCGAGCGGGGGCCACTCTTCATCGCGGTGCGAGGGCCTCTCACTGTCGCGGCCTCTTGTTGCAGAGCACAGGCTCCAGACACGCAGGCTCAGTAGTTGTGGCTCACGGGCCCAGTTGCTCCGCAGCATGTGGGATCTTCCCAGACCAGGGCTCGAACTCGTGTCCCCTGCATTAGTAGGCAGATTCTCAACCACTGCGCCACCAGGGAAACCCAAAACAAAAGTTTTTTAAACAAAGAAATTATAGAAAAACCCATCCATGTTTTCTTTCAGGGCTTTATGGGTTGTTTGTTTATTTACTTCAAAGACATTTAATTTTGAAACAGTGATGGACCCACAGGAGGTGGCAAAGACAGCACAGAGGGTCCCATCGACCATTTCCTCTTATGGATGAACTTTATCTGACTGGTCAAAACGAGAACATTGGCTCTGGATCAGAGTGGCAGGCAGATCTGTGGAATTTTGTCACGTGTGCAGATTTGTGGAAATACTGGCACATCAAGATCCAGCACTGAGCTGCCACCATGAAGATTTCCCTCATTATGGTTTCATTTTGTTTTATTTTACATTTATATCTCTGACCCATTTTTAGTTTACTTCTGGTATAAAGTACAAGGGAAGAATCTAATTTAATCTTTTTCTTATGAATATCCTACTATCCCGATACCACATTTTTCTTTCTTTTTTTAAACAGCTTTATTGAGGTAAAATCGACATTACTCAATCTGCACATATTTGGAATGTATAATTTCATAAACCCTGACATAAGTGTACACCATCACTAAGGGATGCCCATCACTAAAATAAAGACAATGAACGTGCCCGTCACACCAGAGTTTCCTTGTGCCCTTGGTAACCCTCCCTGGCACCTCCCTGGTACCCCCACTCCACTCCCTGTCACTTCAGGTCGGCCGGCATTTCTTATGGTTTTATGTAAATGAAGTCAAAACGCATGTAACCTTTGTTTGTTTGGCTTCCTTAACTCAGCCCATCAGCAGGCCAAACTTTTTTATTGTTGGCTGCCAGGCTGTTCACCTCCACCCACCCATCCATCCATCCACCCATCCATGTGTCCATCCATCCATCCATCCACCCATCCATGTGTCCATCCATCCATCCATCCACCCATCCATGTGTCCATCCATCCATCCATCCACCCATCCATGTGTCCATCCATCCATACATCCATCCACACATCCATATGTCCATCCACCCATCCATGTGTCCATCCATCCATACATCCATCCACACATCCATGTGTCCATCCACCCATCCATGTGTCCATCCATACATCCATCCACACATCCATGTGTCCATCCACCCATCCATGTGTCCATCCACCCATCCATGTGTCCATCCATCCATCCATCCACACATCCATGTGTCCATCCACACATCCATGTGTCCATCCACCCATCCATGTGTCCATCCATCCATCCATCCACACATCCATGTGTCCATCCACCCATCCATGTGTCCATCCATCCATCCCTCCATCCATCCACCCATCCATGTGTCCATCAACTCCTTCATCCACCTACCCATCCATCCAATAGCTACCATAACTTCTCAGGGTCAGGCAGGGCCCTAGGTGAGACCACGAAGCCGTGACAGGACACAGCACTGCCCTCACAGAGCTGGCATTCCAGGGCTTTAAATCATGGGGAAAATAGAAGTCAGAAATGCCATGGGCTTGGCAAACTCCTTTGCTCCCGGGGCTCCCTCTGGGATGTGACTGAGTAGCTGTGGGGGGTCCCTATAGGAGGGCATCCCCAGGGATCATGGCAAGAGACCAATGGCTGTCACTGGCTCCCCTCTTGGTCTCACGTTCACTAGGAGTTTTCTCGGGGCACGAGGGCAGTAAAGGGTCCCCACGCCCACAAGCCTCCCTTCTGGGGGCTCTGTACAGCTGGGGGCTGGGGGCTGGGGGCTGGTGAGGGTCTCAGAGTTTCTGACAGTAGCTTCTGAGCACCGGCACTCACTGAGAGGCCTCTGAAGGCACCAAGCCGGGAGCCACGTTTATTGAGCACCTGCTGTGTGCGCCTCACCCAGTGATGAGCTCCTCCAAACTCCTGAAAGAGAGACTCCATTCTGCAGCCAGGAACAGGTGCTGGGGGGCGGGAAAGGGCACAGCTGTGGGTCTGAACCCAGGTGGTCTGTCCCCCTCTGTGCGTTTCTCAATAAGGGCCTGCCCTAGGGGCTGGTGGTGGCCGAGTGCCCGGCCGAGACGCCCGGAGTCTCTCCAACTCTGATCTCATTCAGAAGCTGGCTCAGGACGCCGGACGGCTGGGCGGCCATCCTAGCGTGACCTCTCATCTCCCGGCCGCCTGGCCCCGGCCCGAGGCAAGTCTCGGCTTCTTTCTGGCCTCCACTGGGATTACTTAGTGGATAAAGGATAACTGAGTCTGTGGCTCAAGTGTCAGGCCAGGAATGGCTAACGTGGGCGGCCAGGGGCCTCTCGCCTGCTGGCTGGATCTGAAGAGCCCGTCCGCCACACTGTGGCGGGCAGCTGGGCTGGGGGCCGTGAGGCTGGGAGGGAGCGTTCTGGACCTGGGGTTGGAAAGTCCCAGGTGCAAATCAGAACCCCCTCACAATGCGCCAGTGAACTTGGGCAAACAGGGGCCTGGTCGGTGCCTCACGCCCTCTTGAGGACGGGCAGATTCGGCCTCACTGCAGACGCTGAGAGGGTTAGATGAGGGGGTGGGGCAGGCACAGGGGCTCCTCGTGTGACGCGGCCGTAGCAGCCCCGTTCTGGGGACGGCTCGTGCTCAGGTGCCATCAGCAAAGCAGGCCAGCAGCTCCCGAGGGCGAGCCAGGCCCTTGCTCCTGCCCCCAGCCCGGCCGCGTGCTGCGTGCTGGACGTTCTGGAGCTTTTCATGGACTAGTTCCATCACAGCATGTGACTCCGCTATGGACTGAATGTCCCCCGAGAGCCACAGGTTGAAGCCCTAACCCCCAGTGTGACTGCATTCGGAGATGCAGCCTCTAGGGAGTAATTAGTTACATGAGGTCATGGCGTGGGCCCTGATCCAGTAGGCCCGGTGCCCCTATAAGAAGGGGAAGAGGCACCAGAGCTCTGTCCCTCCGTGTGAGTGCGCAGGAGAAGGTGGCCGTTGGCAAGCCAGGGAGAAGTCTCACCGGAAACCGACCAGGTGGCACCTTCGTCTTGGCACCGGGCCTCCAGAACTGGGAGAAAGTGCATTTCTGCTGCTGGTGCTGCCCAGTCTGGGGTGTTGTGTTATGACAGTCCTAGCAGGCTGATACCCTCTCCAAATGCCATGGTGACCCGGCCCCCCCTCACTTTACTGCCTGGGAATAGGAAATAAAAAGGGGAGCAAGGAGAGTCCTGGACCGGCATCCTGGGCCTGCCTGGACCCCTGGCTGCTGTGTGACCTCAAACAAGTCCTTTTTTCTTTCCGGGCCTCAGTTTCCCCCCACAGATGAGGCCATGGCACTGAGTGGCCTCTGCAGGCTCCTCCACACCTAGTGTGCGGCCCTTACCCCGATGGCCGAGTGCACGCTGGGCCCTAGGAGGGCGGCAGCGGTCCCTAGACTCCCCGGCGGGGCCATGCAATGCCGCCAGCTTGGGGCAGCGCCCACCCCGTGGCCCCTGGTCAGTCCGGCCTTTGTGGGAGCTCAGGAGATGGGCTGCCAGCCGGACCCTTTCGCAGGAGCCCATGGCCAGCTCTGCCCAGAGGCCGTGCCCCAGATGCCCGTCCCTTCAGGGCTCCCGTCCAGCTGGAGCTGTGCAGAGAGAAGAGCCCCCTTTCTCAGCAAGCCGGGAGGGTGGGCCGCGTGGCCCCCAGCAGGAGGCTGGGCTCCTCTTGCCAGCGCAGGCCCACCTGGCCCCTCTGTCCTCACCGTACGCGTGGCGGAAGCGGCCGCGTCCTTTAGAGCAGAGCCCGTCTCGGAGCCTGACACTGATGGATGGGCTGGGGGCCCGGGCTACCACCGGGAGTGGGTGAGTCCACTCCCTCAGGCCACAGGAGAGGCTGGGCACGGCCCCTGGGCCTGGGGAGGGGAGTTCTAGGGGCAGCGTCCGGGCGGGTGGGCTCTCTGCTGAATCCAGCATTCCTGTGGTTATTTGTGAAAGCGGCCGTGTGCCTCTGACTTCACCGCGGGTCCTCCTGAAGGAAAAGCCTCTCTGGGCACCACAGGGCGTGCTGGTGGCCCAGGCTGCCCCCCGGAGTCTCCAGCCCGAGAGGGGAGCTGGCTCTCCGGGAAACGGGCTTGGCTGGTTCAGGGCAGGCTCTCTGCCCATCTTGCAGTTTAAATCAAAAATCCCAAGTAAGAAGAGGTCACCCCTACGCTTGGGTACTTGTGGCCTGCCCTGTAGGGCACCTGCTTCCTGAATGTGGTTCTCCCCAGGGGGGCTCACTCATTCATTCGCTTGTTCATTCACTCACTCATTCACTCACTCATTCCTTCCTTCCTTCCACACTGGGTGGCTTTCTTTTTCAGTCTTCATGTCCTGACCTTAAAATGGGGTGGTTTTTCTCGGTCAGAGCTGTCCAGTAGCCACAGAATGAGAGTCATGTGTGTATCGATAATTCCAAATTTGCTAGTGTCTGCATTAAAAGACATAAAAACAAACAGGTGAAATTTAACTTTGATTGTATATTTAACCCAACAATACAAAGTATTGTCATTTCAGCATGTAACCTGTGTCAAACGTGTTAAAGAGAAATTTTGCTTTGCTGGCACCAAGGCTTTGAAATCCTGTGTGTTTTTTCCTGTTTCGCTCCCCTAACTGGGACCCAGCACAACTCTTGCCCCCCCCTCCCCCCATGAGAATCCTCGCACCCTGATCTGTCTGCTCTGGGTCTCAGGGTGTGAGAGGAGGGCCTGGCCAGAGAGCAGAGACTGCCAGGCAGGTGCAGAGCCGGGCCGGGGTCCCCGGGGCCGGCAGGGTGCGGACGCTCCCCTGGGAAGCCCTTGGTCCAGGCAGCTGCTCTGAGGCCTGGAGGCCGGGGGTGGGGGGGGTCTGGCCTCTCGTCCTGTCCCATCCACTGGGGCCGTGTTGGGGGCTGGGAGGGGCGGCTTCCTTTCTGCTCTCAGGTGTGGTCTGGGATAAAGCAGGCCCTGGAGGCACAAGAAGGAGGCTAGGCCCTGGATCCGTGCAGAGACAGCCCCCCGGCTGGTGGGCTCCCGGCTGACGAGTGGGGTGGGTTAAGTCGCCCAAACACAGGGAGGTTAAGGGGGGGTTGGGACCCAGCCGCCTCCAGCACAGCCACCTACCGGCTGCTGGGGCAGCAGTCACTGTACAGCTGCACGCAGGGCCTCCTGGGTTTACTCTCTGGGCAGGACTAGCAGTGGCTGCCCCAGGGGCCGTGGCCCTTCCTGGACCCGGGGGCAGCTGTGCCGGGAGCAGGTGGGAGGTGGGAGGTCTCCCTGTCTGGGCCTGGCGGCCCCAGCGCTGGGATCTGAGTGTGCGCGCAGCACAGAGCAGGGAGCGTGCGGGTGCACCCAGGACCACCACATCTGTCCTCCAGGGGCCGCCCCTCATCCCCCCGCCAGCCCCTTTCATCTGATCCGCAGAGCGTTTTACAAACTCTGACTCGTTAACCTCCCACGGTCTCGAGGTAACTGGGTCCACTTTGCAGGAGGGGAAGCCGAGCCACCTCACTGTTCAAGATTTATAGCTGGGCCACCCATCAAGCCATCCCGTCCCAACGCTCCCTGAGATCCCAGACGCAGGACACGCTCGCAGGAGCAGAACCCGCCTGGTAGGGGGTGAGAAGCGAGCGGCTGGTCTAGGGCACTGAGCGCCTCTGAGCAGCTGCCTCTGAGCCCGGCGCGGGGCGTGCTGTTCCTCAAAGTGCCATCTGTGGCCACGCTCACTGAATTCTCTCAAGGAGTCACACGAGTCCTGAACGTAGGTTCAATCCCCCTGTCACAGGTGAGAAAGCAGAGCTTCAGAGAGGTTCAGCTCTCTGTGTAAAGGCAGCACAGCTGCGAAGCACAGAACTGCCCAGATCGGGCCTGTCCGAGCCCGAGGCCATGCTTTCCGTTCCGTTCGCGCATGCCGTCACCCTGAAGGGGCGTCCTGCTCGGGAACAGCCACGTGAAGTTTGGGTGTGTAGCTGGGACCCCCGGGAAAGGGCCTAAGCAACGGAGTGACGGCCACGTGCAGAGAGGGGGTGAGTCTCACGGCTGCGCTCCATCTGGAAGCAGACTCTGGCTGGGCCTTGCGGAGAGTGTGCAGAGGCCGGCCGGCGGGCACCGTGCCTTGGACCCAGGACATCAGGGAGGGACGAGCCCTCGCTTGCCTGCCCGGCTGTGTCTTCGATGACCCGGCAGCCCCCGTGCTCGTTGTCCTCACACGTCCGTCCGTCCAGCTTCTTTGTGAATCACTTTCATTAGCACAGCCTCTCCTTCGATCTCGGTGGCTCATCAGCTGCGACTGAAGGTGAAAACCTGTCTTCTGTTTGACAGGGAGGGAGGCGAAAATTACTATGTGAACAGAAAGGTGCAGGTTACACAATAACGTGTCACAGGAGATCAGGAGCTGAGCCTTAAATCAGCTCCCCAGGCAGCAGGGCCTCTGCAGCCGCCCCACCGGGGTGCCCCCTGCCCGCTTCCCGCTTTGGGGCAGCCCAGCTGGGCCTCTGTCTGGAGTTTGTTTTCCTGACTCGGCTGGTGACATGCTCCCCCCTCCCCGAGCACGTCCCGGCCCCAGGCTTTCTTCCGGAAGGTGGATCCAGGCCCCAGGCCTGGCCGTGGAGACCCAGGACCCACCGCGTGGCCCGAGGCTGCCCCCTCTCTGTCCAGGGGCAGCAGGGGGTGTCCGGCCCAGGCACGAGTCGGATGATGATCACAGCACAGCAGGGACAGGTGACTTTTATTGAGTCAGACCCCTGGCCCAGCGGGATTTACTGCTTTTAATCCTCACAGTCCCCACAGGAGAGCAGCTGACCCGGTGACATCTCTGGCCAGTGGCAGGGGAGGCCCGACAGAGTTTTCTTGGGCCCCAAAGCCGGGCCCGTTCACCTCTCCACCAGGTGCCTCCCAGCAAAACCTGACATCCGATTTTCCATTCAGAAAGCTGACCCCTCATCCACAGAATGAGAGAGTGTGTTTGGGAGAAGAGGGGGTCGGGGCAGAGGTCTACTGAAATGAAGAGACAGTGGGAACTGGGGCTTCTGGGGTGCGGGGCCCTCCCGCGCCAGCAACAGGACCCTGCGCGGGGGCGCCCTGAGGGACTCGGTTTCCTGCACCAGGGAGGGTCCCGGCTGCCGAGGTGCAGCTGTGTGCCCGGGGCTGAGCTGTGGCCTCACGGAGGTGCCGAGTGCAGGCGGGACGGCTGTCCCGTTCTCGAGTTGGAGTGGACAGGGCCTGTCTGGATGACTCCATCCATCTGTCCGTCCGTCCGTCCATCTGTCGGCTGTCCCTCTCCTTCACCACACTCCTGGCCTGGCGCAGAGGCTCCGGGAAGATCTGTGGGGTGAACATGCTGCACCTCTGTCCCCTTCCCCTGGGTGGGGCGAGGGCAGGCCTGGGTGGTCCCAGCGTCTGGGGGCCTCCCTGGGCCCGGCGCAGAGCCTGGCTGCCTGCCCCGTCTGGCCTGTGCTGGCCTGTGCTGCCGCAGCGGCTATTGTTTGGAAAGTATGTGGCCCGACAACCTGAGCCCTGTGGGAGTGCCCCCCTCCCCCGCCCCCGCGCGGTCATCCGCCGGGCAACTCCCAGGAAGGGGGCTGCTGCCTCTGGCCTGGTGAGGGGCTGGTTCTGCGAGCCAGGCCCCGCCTGCCCCTTGGCCGCAGGCAGGATCTGTCCCTGGCAGGTGCTGCTCACCCCGACAGAGGCCGCCAAGCCATCCCTGGGATGTGTCCCAGGCCCCTCCCACAGCCAGCCTTTCCCCCACTCCCGGGCCAAGCAGTCAGGGAGGGGCGTGGGGGTCAGGGGGCGCCGTCCTGACTTTTCTTAGCGGGTTTTATGCAGTCATCTAGAATGACAGGGGCTGCCAGGTGTTTGCTCCCGCGACCACGAGAACTCCAGGCTGCATCTCAGGACAGGCCAACCTGACCCACCGCCCTCCGAGCCCAGGCCCTGCAGAGAGCGGGCAAGGAAGGCGCCCCGCTGTGCTGGCCTGTGCGGGGCGGCTACACACTTTCCCACGCACCCTCCACTTCCTTATGAGGCTCAGAGAGGTGAAGTGACTTGCCTGAGGTCACACAGCAGCGTGGGGATTGGAGGTCAGGTCGGCTCGTTTGACTTTGCAGCCCCGATGGCCTAGGCTGAGCACCCGCCCCGCACACACTGCCCGAGAATGGCCCTGCTGTCCAGCGCCGGCCCCACTGCCCCCCAGGCCTTTGGACTGCGGCTCTCCAGGCCTTGTAGCCCTAGCCCCTGGCTTCCTGGCCACCAGCAGCCCGCTTGCCGTGTCCGCTAGCCCTTGGTTCTAAAGTGGGCGCTCCCCCAGCTCCCCGACGTGTGGCCCCCTGGCTGCCCAGTCCTCAGTGCCCTCCCTGGCTCTCGAGCCCACTGACTGCTGGCCGCCAGCCCCGAGGTCCCCGGGTCCCAGGCCCCCACTGCGACGGCTGGCTCCAGCTGCCCTTCCCTGTCTCCACCCACAGCGGCTCAGGGAGCCTATGTCCCTGTCCAATTCTGCAGCTCTCTGCTGTCTCCGGCCCAAGCCTTTCTTCCCGAGGACCACGGGACCGGGCCAGGCTGCCCAGTCTGAGGGTGCGGGCGCCAGCCTCCCTCGGAGGCCACACGGTACTCAGACGCAGGGCCAGAGACATGTGTGGGAGCTGTCGGGAGAGGGCCAGTGCTGTCCAGCCCGCTGGTCCCTTTGTTTGAGGCCTCCCCACCCCCCGACTCTGTGGCTCTCTCGGCCCACCCGTTGGAGGCAAGAAGCTTCCGTGTGGCCACACGGCCTCTCCCACCCGAGGCCCTGGCCAGCCCAGCACTCTCCCTCTGGCCAGGAGTCTGCTGACCTCTCTGTCAGAGGTGAGGGGACTCAAGAAGCAGAGGATGGGGCACCCGGAGGGCCAGAGCGTGAGGAAGAGCCCAGCCCTTTCCTAGAGGTCGGGATGTTGGAGGTTTCTGCAAAGCTCTCCCCACCTGACCCCCTGTGAGTGGAGCCAGCCTGGAGACACTGTTCCTGCATCGGGGCAGCCAGACCCAGTGGTCAGGGGAATGGCCCGAGTCCAGTGCTCAGGCCGAGTCACGGAGCCCAGCCCTTCCCTCGGGCCTCAGGGACATGCCTGACACCCATGTCTGACACCCATGGGCTGCTCTGGCCCGTGTCCTGGGCCCAAGACCCTGGCATTCCCTGCCCAGATGGCCAAGTGACTTTCCTCCTCGCCGGCCCCCTCCTGAGTGGCCAGGCCGTTGGTCCTAAGGGGTGGCCAAGGGTGGCGCTTTGTCGGGGCGCAGCTGGGTGTGGTCACTGGGAGTGTGGTGTCCAGCCCTGGTTCACACGTCCACGCATGATGAGGGACCGAGCTGGAGGGGGTGTCTTGGGAAAGGAAAGCTTCAGGCCACGTTGCGTCCGGGACTCCAGAACTGGAATATGACATCCAGGCCACGTAGGGATTTGTCTGGTGGGAGGATGGACTGGTGTTATTTATTCCGCAGTCGTTCAGCCTGGTGTGTAAGTTCCAGTGTTTGGAGGTAGAGCATGGGGGCCTCTCGGCATTCTTGGTCCAAAGGGGGTTCCAGTGGAAGTCACACCTGCGTCACCCCCCAGGAGCCCCAGCCTGGGGGTCTGCCTGGAGTCCAGGCTGGGGAAGTGGTGCACGGGGGGCAACGTTGAGGGTTTAGACTTCACCCCCAAGGGCCATGGGAGCCTCTCCCCGATCCGGGAGGACACCAAGACTCAGAGAAGTCAGGCAACTCGGCAGAGGCCACACAGCATGCCTGCACGCAAGGGAGTGGGGGGCAGGGTCCTTCCTCTCCTTCCCGGCGCAGCCGCATTTCTGCACGAGTGCAGCTCTGGAGCCCAGTGTTCTAACCGTTAGTGGTGTCCTCGAAGTGCGCCCTATGATTTATTAATACTGGGTTGGAGTACTTCAAAGTCCCGTGGCTGCTGTGTCAGGATCGGGCCCTGACGGCAGGCTGATGCTCAGAGAACAATTTGCCTCCCGTGAAAAATGCATAACGGTGCTGGGAACGGCCGCGAGACCTGCATTACGTCCAACACGCGCCCCCGCCACTGTCAGGGATGCGCGCCCAGCCTGGCGCCCATGTGGCCCGTGGAGACGCAGGCCCTGGCTGGCCTGTAGTGTCTGGGAGGGTACAGCCTCCGAGCCCCTGGTCAGGGCAGGAGGCTGGGCTCCAGTCCTGCTCTGGCCCCACAGAGGCAGGAGGGCAGCTGGCACAGTGCTCACGGTTCCCCACTGGGAGCCTTTAAAAAGGCTTTAGGCAAAATGGATGAAGGAATTTTCTAGGGCAAGGGTGTGCCATCCATTGAGGCAGCCACTGGCCACATATGGCTACTAAGCTCTTGGAATGTGGTCAGTGTGACTGAGGGACTGACTTTTAAATTTAATTAAAAAAAATTTTTTTGGCTGCTTTGGGTCTTCGTTGCTGTGTGCAGGCTTTCTTTAGTTGCGGCGAGCGGGGGCTACACTTAATTGCAGTGTGCGGTCTTCTCATTGCAGTGGTGTCTCTTGTTGCAGAGCATGGGCTCAAGGTGCGTGGGCTTCAGTAGTTGTGGTGCATGGGCTCAGTAGTCATGGTGCACGGGCTTCGTTGCTCTGTGGCATGTGGGATCTTCCCCGACGAGGGCTCGAACCTGTGTTCCCTGCATTGGCAAGCGGATTCTTAACCACTGTGCCACAAGGGAAGCCCCTCATTTAATTTTAAGTAACTTAAATGTAAACATTGACAGTGCAAGTCCAGGGTGAGGACAAAGTTCCTGGTGGGGTCTGGACTACACAGGTGTGGGCATTTGTTAGAACTTACGTACTGCTACCTTTAGGACTTGTGAATTCCACTGTGAGTAAATTTGACCTAAAACAGATGGATCTTGAACTCTAGTTGGTGATGTGCCTGTGGAAGTGTTTGGATTGAAGTCTAATAATATCTGCAACCTAAATGCATCCAGGAAAAAATGATGGACCAATGGACGTGTAGCAGGTAGATAGGTGGACAGGTCTGTGGTGAGAAAAATGCAGCCAGTGCTAACTGAAATCCGGGCAGTGAATAGAGGTCTTCACAACAGAATGCAGAAAAGCCCCGAGGGTGATGGAGACCCAGCGGCCCCTGTGGCTCCTCTGTGGTACCCGGCCCAGCACAGAGTGAGTGTCCAGCCTGGGCATGTGAACTTGATGTGGGGACAGGACAGTCTGGGCAGGACCTGCTTCGGTCGGGGTGGGTGGGGTCAGGCGACTGGGCACCAGGGGAGCTGTTGGAGGCTCTGGCAGTACCTGGCGGGTGGGGCACATTCCAGACACTTTGTCATTTCCAGGCCCAGAATGGGCGGCCTTCCTCTTCCTGTGGCCTCTGCCCCCTGTGGAAGCCTGCGCTCCTGGGTCTGTGCTGCTTGTAAGTCCGGTCAGTTGAGGGATGGCCGCTGAAGGGCCAGTCACTCACCAAAGGGCTCAGGGGTGCCTGAGTGGCCTTGGCTCTGCTGTCGCTCACCCTGCTTTGTAGCAACGGCCATTTGCAAGGCAGGTCGCCACCCTCTACAGTTTGTCTCCTCCTTAGCAGACCCAGCGAGGACCTTTCCTCAGCAACCCAGGTGTGGAGGCAGGTGGCCAAACTCTAGACTGTTAGGAGTCGGCTGCAACTGGTGGGACCATCCGGTTTCTTCCTGTGTTTTCCAGGGCCAAGGGGCAGGACGACCCTGCCTTCAGGGGCCACCCTCCAGCCAGGCCCCTCCCCCGAGCACGTAGGACAAACCCCAGACAGGAACCGGCCCCCTGGGATCAAGTTCCCTGAGAGTCCTTGGAGGGCGTGTCCAGTCCAGTCCTGACCGCCGGACTCCCTTGGGCCTCCTGGGGCCTCCTGTCTCCACTGCCGCCCGCGTCCAGGGGCTGCAGCGCATGGGGCCCCTCAGGTGCCGTCCTTGTCCCACCTGGCAGGCGGGTGGCTGCGGGGCTGGGAGCCCCTCTCCTCTGCCCATTCTCTGCTGGCAGGTGGGGGCATAGGCAGGTGGACACTGAGACTTGGAGCCTCGAGCCCCCCCGCAGGCTGCTCTGCTCACCCCCGGGAGACGGCCGCCCACCCCTTGCGCAGCCAGGGCCCCGGTGCTGGGTTCCGGAGGCCTGTCCACCCCACAGGCCTGTGCACTTGCCTGGAAGCCCCGCTGGCCCTCAGGGGAGAAAGCTCGGCCTGGGGGTGCAGGTGTCCGGGACACATGTCCCTCAGGCGTCCCCCTCAGAGCTCAGGCCCACGGCCAGCCTGGTCTGATGTCACCGCACCCCCCTTTGACTGTCCCCGGGTAGCTTCAGGCGCTGCCCCACCTGAACCTGGAAGAGGCACGAGGGCCATGGGGGACCCAAAAGCCCTGTGCCTGTTTGGGGAGGGCACAGACACCCACTTCTAAGTCCTGTGACCCCACGGGAGCTACATGAGGAGCTGGGTTTTCGACAAAGCTGAGCCAGTGAGCTCCCCACCCAACCCTGTCCCACCCACCCGGCCCTGCTGCCGACCAGCGGACACTTGCTCTGGTGTCCCTGTGGCACCTGAGCTTATCCCTGGGGCTGCTGCCTGGGGGAGGGATGTTTCCTGGGGGAGGAGGTGCTCCCTGGGGAGCGCCTCTCTGGGCTGTTGCTGAAGGACAGTTCCTGCCCTCCCCTCACCTGACTGACCAGAGGGCAGTTCTGGGGCCTCTTCCCCAGCTCCCACGTTGACCCCAGGCCGGGACCCTGTCTTTCTGAAAGGGCGGCCCGCTGCCCAGTGATCTGCTCTGAGACCCTGTGCACAGTGCTTGCGGTGTGTGCAGGACGGGCTGCAGCTGGCCCTGCCCCGTGTGGACAGAAAAGGACAGCAGCTTGGCCGGGGCTGGAAACATCTGGACATGAAGGCTAGTGGCCCAGCCGCCCAGGCTGGACCCCATGGCCCCGTGCCCTGGACCGGGACCCCACCCGCCTGTCCCTGGTGGTGAGGACCAAGTGAGGGAAGGCTGCAGTTCCCAGTTCACGAATGAGGAAACTGAGGCCCACAGGGGCGCTGGTACCACGCTCAGCCAGGCCTCCGACCACACACCCCGCGGGGCTTTCCCTGAAGACGGTCGGGGAGCCCATCCATGTGAAAGCCCAGGGGACTCAGAAGGGCATGAAGTTCAGCCCCTCCGGCCACTTTCCAGGGGCCCACCCATGTCCGTGGTGGGGTCGGAGCCCAGGGAAGTAAGTGTGCGCACACACTCACCCACGCTCACACACGCACTTTTTTCCATAAACTGGTGTGTCGTGCCCTGTATTTCTGCCACCTGCTCACTCCGCTGCCTTCTGCCTGTGTTCTGCTGTCCACACTGCGCCCCCGCCAGCCCTCTGCCCGCCAGCTCCTGGGCCGCCCCCCGAGGGGCTGCACGAGCTCCCACTCCGCAGGAACCGAGGCCTGGGCGTTCAGGGAGCCCTTGGCGCTCGGCCCGTCCCCAGGTTGGATTTGAACATCCAGATGGAGAGTGAGGTTGGCCATCTCTTCACATGTGCTGCGCCCGTTTCCTTTCCTGGGCTCGGCCTCTTCTTGCCCTTTGAGGGAAGCATGACTTACACCGTAGACAAAATGTTCTCCTGGGCCCCGCCCCTCAGCTGCCTTCCCAGTGCAGGGACCCCGATGGGGCTGGGCGGTGCTGAATGAGCCCTGTTGGCCAAGAGCTGGGCACACGTTGAAAGGGGTCTGTGAACCCAGCCAGGCCCGGAAGAAAGCTGGCGACCGCCTCCCCAGGGAGGGTCAAGCCAGGGGACACTGAGTCATGGGCAGCGGAGCGAGGGGGCAGGGGGTCGGCTGCTGCCCCAGAGCCCAGCTCTCCCGGCGGCCCCCCGGGGCGGGTAGCTGCTCAGCATGGCCTCAGTTTCTCCATCCTCTGGGCAGGTTCCCATCCACCATGTGGGGGTCCAGGCAGGCTCACGTGTGCACCTGCGAGACTTTATGGCCTCCATGAGGTTCTCAGGGCCTGTCCTCACCAGAGCTCTCCTGACACCCGGGCAGCCTCCCCTGGGGACATTGCTGGGCTCCCATCTGGGTGCCGGGCTCGGTACCTGCCGTGGAGGGGTGTGAGCTCTCCCACCCTCAGTCGGGTCCCCGGCCAGAAGGGCCTGCTCTGCACCTGCCCCCCTTCCTCTGAGTCAAGGAGCCCCCCTTCTGGATGCTGCCCGGTCTCAGTCTCCCGCCGGGGTGGACGGGCTCTGCGGACCGGGGGCTGAGCGCTCGGAGCGGAATTGCATTCTGCGGACAAACGTGCTGACAAGGCTCTCGGGTTCCCCGGTGCTGTCTGTCAGGTGCCCGAGGGAGGGGCAGCTCTGGCCGTGCTCACCAACCCTGTGCCTCATCCTAGCCCAGCCAAGAGCCCACCGGGAGCAGAGAGGAGGCCACGCGGGCCCCTGTGTCGCCCCCCATGTGCCCCTGGCCTGGCGCTCTGCCCGGATGTCTGCTTTCTGCTGCCCGCTGCCCACTGCCCGGGTGCCTAAGGGTCCCGCCACTGTCCTGGAGGCGGCCAGGGGCTGAGACCCCCTCAGGCCTGTGCCCAACGGGCCTCCCTGCATGCAGCCAAGCTCACAGGGTTCCTCGCCCAGGGCCCACAGCTGAACATGGCCGGGGACCTGACCCCGTCAAGGTGAGGTGGGCAGGGGGATGACCTCAAGGGGGGTTTGCTGAGCAGCGTTTACATCAGGCTTGTTGGCAGTTGGTGATTTTATTCGGGAATAATTGTGAGTATTCCCCCACCCCCAAATCCCTCTGTGGTCGCGGACTCTCCGAGCCCCAGTCTCCCCAGGGAGCTTCCCTCTTCCCCATGTTCCTGGGTCCCGGATCTCCGACACTTGCTCCTCTGCAGGTGGGCACCTTCGGGGCCCCAGGAGCCGCGCTCCAAGGTGGCTGGGGGTGGGGTGTCGCAATCAGAAGGGAGCCGTCCCCTGGGGGTCAGTGTCACGCAGGAGTCCTGAGCCCATGGCCTGAGTCACACCTGCCGGCCTGCCCCTGTGGCAGCTCCCCCGCAGGCGCGTTCCTGCCCAGCACCTCACCTGCACGACCTCTCGGACGGGCCGCAGCGGCCCTTCCCAGAGTGGCAGCCGTGAGCCATAAGTGGCTACTCCAACGTGAATCAGTCAGATCAAGTACCGTGAACACTTGGTCCCCAGGGCACCAGCCGTGTTTCCAGGGCTCAGCGGCCGTGCGTGGCTGGCGGCCTGGGGGCAGGACGGTGCAGATACAGAGCCCGCCCGTCAGCTCTGGGCAGGACTGCCCTCTGAGGAGGCGGTGCCGTCTCGCTCTGCGGCTGGGAAGCGGGGCTCAGAGGGGGAAGCGGGGCTCAGAGGGGGCAGCGGGGCTCAGAGGGGGAAGCGGGGCTCAGAGGGGGCAGCGGGGCTCAGAGGGGGCAGCGGGGCTCAGAGGGGGCAGCGGGGCCCAGAGGGTGACCCGGCCCAGAGGCTTTCCTGCAGCCTGCCAGCTCTGCTCCTCTGTGTCCCCAGAGCCCCTTCCGCGGCCGGGACAGATGCCGTGACGAGGGGCAGCTCTGGGGTGAGAGGTGGCCCGGGTCCTGCAGGCATCACCGTTAGAAATTCAGTGGTGGGACCCGAGGAGCAACCTTCTCTCCCCAGGAGGAGCTGGAAAGCTGAACCCCGGGCCCTGCTGACCCTCCCTGGCTCGGAGGGTGGGGCCTCAGGCGGGGCCCCCGTTGTCCCATCAGAACTCAGCCCGAGCACACCAGGGCCCGGGAGCCAGGGCTCCAGCTCAAAAAGGAGAGCGGGCCAAATGGATTCTCTCTTTCCTTTAGGAATTTGGAAAAGGAAATATGGAAGGAATGTGCCGTCAGCAGAAAGAATGAGAGCAGAACAATTGTGAAATATGAGGCTCCAGGGAGAGGCTGAGGACAGAGCGGACGAACAAGGCAGAACCGACCGAGGCTGTGAGGAGGCCGAGGAAGACACGGTTCTCAAAGTGTGGGCCGGGGACCCCTGCGGGTGCCCCAAGGCTCCTCCAGGCATCGCGGTGCTGAGACGCCGTTTGCCTTCCCCCTGCTGTCCCCTCAGGAGTGTGGGCTCTCCAGGGCCACTTGCCGGGTGATGGCAGGACAGCAGTGAAGGGAGGGGGATGCCGCTTCCCGTCTAGCCAGACGGCGGAGACCCCATGTGGCCCTCCTAGCCATGTGTTTTTTCTTTTTGGGAAATCAGTGATTGTTCAAAAGTTATGTTATCAGTTATGTTATGCTTATTATTGTTATTTACAAATAAATGAACATGAAAGCAGTTCTCAATTTAAATTTCCATCACAGAAAAGAATGAAACAAGAGCTGTTAGGGGTCCTCAAAAGTTTTTAAGAGTTAAAGGGGTTCTGAGGCCACAAAGTTGGAGAACTGTTGGTGAAAAGAAAAGCAAAGCCCTACCAGGAGGGAGGGCTGTCCCTCCCCCTGGCCACGGTCCCACCAGCCACATGTGTCCTTGTGTGGCTGGGGTTTGTGTCTTTTCCAGTGGACCCCCCCCAGCTCGCCCCCTCCTTTGCAGGTGGTGCTGGCCGGTCCACAGGGGAAGTAGCAGGTGGACACACTGGGTCCTGGGGAAGGAGTTGGGGGGGGCAGTCCTGCCTGTTGGGCTAGGAGGACATTTCCCGGTTGGAGGGAAAGGATGAGAGAAAGTTCCAGCCAAACAAACTCCGGTGGGCAGTGGAGCTGACTGCAGGCCCAGCTGGCTGGCCCAGGGGAAGACAGTGAAACACGTGCCGACCTCACCCTACACTACACCCACCCCGACCCCTTCCGGGCCACCTGCTAGTTTTGTTTTCAGGGTGTCTCTGTCTTGGGGTTACAGTGATGGCAGGGAGCCCTTTGGGGCGGAGACTTGGGGACAAACACCAGGGAAATATTAGTTTTTGAGGTGTGGGAGCCCAGCCTGCCCTCAGAAATAGCTGCTGAGGTGAGGGTCCCCCCCCACTGGCCCCCGGCAGGACACAGACACATCTGCGGTGAGGGATGGACAGCGGCCCCCAGGGCCGGGAAGACATCTGTTTGTGCCCACCAGGCTGGGTCATGGGGCCGGCGGGTACTTGGGCATTTGCCAAGGCTGGTGTTGCTGGACTCATGGAAGAGGACTCCCTGGCCTTCCAGAGGGAGGCTCCTGGGATGCTCTATGGGGTTGTCCCTCCAGCCAAGGCCTCTGGCCTCTGACGGTGAGCAGTCAGACGGGAAGGGCCAGGAGCTGCCTTGGAGGGCTGGGGGGAAACAGCACTGCGAGGGCTGCGCCCGCTCTGCGTGGGGACGTGCTTTGGTCGCAGGACCCGGACGCCCCAGGCTTGTCAGGGAGCAGCGACGGCAGGGACGCCCCAGCCACTCGCAGAAAGGAAGCGAGCAGCTGGAGAGAGCCCCTGGGCCCCGGGCTTCAGAGCTGCTGCTCTGGAGTTCAGCTTCCTGGCCCCTCCCGGGCCACGTGCCTGGCGGGCAGCCCTCCCGCTCATTCTTGGTCTCCCCCCGGGCCTGGATGCTAGCTGCAGAGGGGCAGGATTCCAGGCGGATGGAGCCAAGGGCTCCCTGGACAAACCGGAGTCGCCCCGGGCCAACTGGGACAGGATTCCAGCAAAACCTCCTGCGTCTCCTGTGTCGCTGCTGCCCGCGGCCTCCTGGGCTGGGCTGGGTGGAGGTGCCAGTGAGGACCTCCCTGCCAAGACAAGAGTGGCCGGGGGCAGAGAGGACACCAAGGTCACGTGAAGACTGGGCAGAGGGGCTGCTTGCTGTTTCCTCATCTCTGAGATCCCCCCATCTCCCACGTCAGATAAAACCCAAGCGCCCAACGCTCAGTAAAATAATGATGGACCACAGAAGACCCATTACATGTTAACATAAACGACATTTTTAAGAAAAAATAACTATACTCTTAAAAAAAGTCGGGAGATAAATAGCATTATTTTACATTTTTGCAGATCTCCTTAATGTTTGGGCTTAAAAGAAAGCAGCTAGTTTCTGCTACCTGCTCTTGCATTCAATTCTATGCCCCCGTAGCCTCGGGAAAATTGCACTGGGGACTCAGCGCAGAGAGTCCAAACCGAAACAGCGTCTCCGAGCCACTCTGTGCGTGGGACACTTTGACCCCACGGACCTGTGAAAGGGTCTCACTTGCTCCTGGGGTCCCCAGTTCTCATCTGGAGAACTGCTGCTCTAAGATATTTCATTTACACAAAAGAAGCAGGAAAGAGGAAGTAAAAACCAGAAGAGCAAAAAAAACACATGAAACAAATAGAAAACAGGCAGCAAAATGCACACTGGGTCCGACGACGTGCACGCTCACCACGACGCGAGCGCCCCGAGCTCCCTGCCCCGCTGGCCTCTGGCTGCAGGCCTGTTGGGGCCCTGTCTCCCCAGGGCACTCACCTCCGCTATCACTCGCCTGTGTGCGCGCCCTGTGCCGGCCTCAGGGGCTCCACTTGTGACAATTTGTCGTCCGTGGGCAGTTGCGTGCTGGGCTCAGAGGCCCTCTTCCTTCAAGGGCTCATTGGCAGTGATTGGCGCCTTCTGCGTGCCAGGGTCTGTGCTAGGAGCTCTCAGACTCACCGTGTCCTTTCTTCTTCTCTCCCCCACCTCAGAGCGCACAGGTGTGCCCGTGCTGGGCCCAGCTTGGGCGATTCAATGAGCTTTCGACGAGCCCCTCAGCAGTAGGGGTAGATCACAGGGTCCAGCAGAACAGTCTACAGGCTTGACTTACTGATGGAAGAACTGAGGCCCGGGGGTGGGGGTGAGAAGGCCCCAGAGGGGAAGCTGAACAGACGCACTGATCCCAGACCTTCACTGGCCAAGGATGCATGTGCAAGCCCTTGGGACGCGGTTTTCGGAGGTGCCTTGCCAGTCAGAGCCCTGGGATGTAGAAACCATGTCCCGGGGTGGGCGTGATGTTACAAGTGGGGCTCGAAGGCCTGGCTGAGCCCCAGCGTGCCCGCCTCCTGGTCCACGAGCCTCTGTTTCCTGTCTGTACAGGGTTTGTGCCCCCGTCAGATGGCTCTGGGAGGCCCCTGGGGGCAGGAGGGGGCCCAGGGGGCTATGGCAGCAGCACCCCAAGCTTCATGCGGTGTTCTCCCTGTGTCCAAATTCCCCCTTTTTATAACGACTCCAGTCACACTGGATTAGGACCCACCCCAGTGACCTCAGCTTAACCTGATGACCTCTGTAAAGGCCCTGTCTCCAGGTAAGGTCACCTCCTGAGGAACTGGGGGTTAGGACTCCAAGAGATCTCTTTTGGGGGGCACAGTTCAACTCCAGCAGCTGTCTGGTGACCTTATGTGACCCCCAACCACACTTCCTGGATCTTTACTCCCCCCTCCAACGGTTCACTGAGTCCCCCTTCCACAGGGCCCACTTCCCTGACTCAGCCCTGACTCAGCCCTGGGGGATACAGCAGGCTGCTGCCACCGCTGTGTGATGGAGGACAAGTGGGGTGACCTCTCTGTGCCTTGGTTTTCTCATCTGTGAAGTGGGGCCAGACCGCACTGAACAGTGCCGGCCAAGCCCCCAGGCAACGTGGGCCCCCATCAGGAGGAAGAAAGTCCGATATTCCAGAATTCCTGCTAATTTCCCCGGTCTCTGCCCTGCCGCCCTCTCCGCGGTGCCTGGGTGCCAACTGCACAAGCTTGAGCTTTCACCCACGGGGTTAAAAGTATTGAAATGGCTCTGGATCACCAGTGGTGAGGGGGGTGCCTCGAGGGCTGGGAGCCCCCTGGTGTCTCAGGCCCCATCCCTCCAGGGCGGCCAGGCTCAGGGGTCCAGGGCACTGGGAAGGTGGGATGTCCCCTGGCCCCCCTCTGGGAGCCCCAGTCTGAACGGACAGGTCCAGCAGGCAGCCCGTGGCCTCACCGCCTCCCTGGCCAGCTGCTCCCCAGGGCTGGGCCTCTACCGGTTCCCGGGCACTGAGGAGGGCTGGGGGCTCGGGCGGGGGCCTGTCGGGAGCTGGACAACGTGTGCCTGTGGCCCCTTCCCCCCTGGGATGAGCCTGGGCTGGGGCGGCTCCCACAGTGGGGGGCACTCTGGTCACTCACTGTCCCCTGGGGCCTGGCTCTTCCTGCCCTGTGGGATTTGGACAGAGCCCAGAGCCCATCAAAGAGGCCGTTCCTTAGCTCAGCGGGCAGGTGGGGGTGGCACCAGGCACTCAGCCATTTGTCCTGAAAACAGGCCCCAGGTGTTCCCGAAATCCTGAGGCTGCGAGCAGAGCCTCTGTTCTTCCCACCAGGATTTTACTCGTGTGTGTGTGTGTGTGTGTGTGTGTGTGTGCGCGCACGCGCGCGCGCGTGTGTGTGTGTGTGTGTGGCCACTGGGGCGAGGGGAGGGACCTGGGGGTGGGCACGTGGGGACCCGGGAGGTGGGCAGGACGGGAAGGAGGCACCCTCAGTGGTTTCTGTCTGTCTGCTCGGGGCTGTAACAGAACATCAGAGGGAGCAGCTTAAACCACAGACATTCGCGTCTCGGTCTGGAGGCGGGACGTCCAGACCAAGGCGCCGGCAGTGTCTGGTGAGGGCCCGCCGGTCTCTGCACACCTTCGACAGCCCTGTGAAGTCCACCCCGTGGGCTCCGTTTCACAAGTGAGGAAGCAAGCGGAGGCCCTGAGAAGTAGGTCACATGCCGGCGTGTGTTGAGTTAGAAGCGGCCGGAGCAGGGACGCTGGCCCGGGCTGGCCGCTGCTGGGCAGACGGGCGGCACAGCGGCCATCTGGTGCCCGTGCTTTCCTGAGCTGCAGGTCTTGGGAACCTAGGGCGTCTTTCAGACACGACCCCGTCCAACCACAAGGCCTGGGGTCTCCGCTGTGAGCGTGGCCTCCCTGTGAAGATCAGCTGCAGCTCTGCTGTTGTTCAGTCACAGAAACCGGGATGTAAGGAAACCGTTGTGGAACTAGTTCCGTTTTCTCTGTAGACGAGATCTTTCAAAGCAAGGACTCTGGGCGGCTGCGGCCTGGCGAGGGTCTGGATAATGTTTAAGTGCTTCCCTGCGAGGCTTGGCGGACCCAGGAAAGGCCGGGTCAGTGACTGATCACTGCCCGAGGGGGTGGGGAGGACAGAGGAAGGCAGGAAAAGTACCTTAAAAAACCCTGCCTCTTCCCAGTATTTCCCCAAATCCCAGCTAAATTCTGGGGGGTGGCGAGAGCTGTCTGTAGCACTCAGAGCCGTCAAGGGGCATTTGTGTGAAGTTCTAGGCCGTGACCGGCTGGTGTCTTCTTACTGAGCTCCATTAGGTGGAGGTGCCGGAGCCCTCAGGAAACCTGCATGCCCCCGCGGCCAGGCCTGCCGACAGGGCCGTGTCCCGGTGTGGCGTGGTGCGCTGTGGCGTGGCTGGCGTGGCATGGCGGACGTGCAGAGCCTGCCGGACACGCGCTGCGCCTGCCACGGGCAGCGGGGCACAGGCTGTCCCGGCTGAGCCACCACCTCGCTGAGCTCCGTTTTGTCCGGACCTCTGAGGGGTTCTCTGCGCCCACTTCACAGCGGGATCTGACTGCTTTCACTGACCGCCCCCCCCAGGGACCCCCTCCTCCAGGAAGGGGAGACGTGGTCTTCAAGCCCCGTGTAGCGCTGCTGTCTGGGGCTCACGATCTCGGAGATGCAGCCCCAGGGGCCGGCAACAGGGCTGCCACGGACCTGCGCGCGGTCCACGGCCTTGGCGGCGCTGGTGGGGACCAGGCGGCAAGGACACTGATGGCTGCACTGGAAGCAGCCGCGTGGCGTGTGGCCGGTGCGGGGAGTCGACCCAGGCACAAGGCCGGGTCCTAGCAGCCCCTCAGCACGCAGACACCCCTGGGTGCTGGGCTTTGTTCTGGGGACTAGTTGAGCCGTCGTCACCTCCGTCAGCCCTAGAAGGCTCCCCAACCCTGGCTCTGTGCCAACGCCCGGCCAGCAGGGCCCCCGGCAGGGCCACAACCCAGCCCGTGTGCTGGGTCTGCCCAGGCTCCTGGCTCAGCTTCACTGGGGGACCGCGGCTTACAACCTGGGCGGGGCCTGGGCCAGGAGGACACATAGTTAACCGGGTATTTGCAGTCCCCCACCCCCATGTGGTAGAGGTCCTGGGAAGGGAGGCTGAGGCTGCCCTGGGCCGGGGGGCCGCCCTTCCAGCGGGCAGATGCAGGGCAAAGTCCACTCCCGTAGTCAGCTCAGATGGCCTTCTGCGGCCCAGGCTGCGTGGACAGGCACAGGTGCCCCTGCTGGTCACACACACACACACACACACACAGGGCACACGGACAGACATGGATACACACACAGGGCACACGGACACACACATACAGGACACATAGGCACATACACACATGGACACACGCACACGCGGCTCAGGGTTATAACACGACCTGCCCCACCCGGCCGGTCCGGACTTCTGTAAGCTGGGCACCAGGCTGTGGGTGTCCATCCTGACCTGCCAACCTCCTGGGGGCCGTCACGATGAATTCTAGGTGCATACCAATCATCACGGCTGGAAACTCTGAATCTGGAAGAGAAAAACAAGCTCCAGGAGACGCTGGTGGGAGGGCGGGGGCTGAGCTGGGGGTCCACCCTTGGTCTCCCTTCCAGCCCCCAACCCCCGGGACGCCACCTCTCACCCTCCAGACAAGCACCTTGAAAATCCCAAACCAGAGTCACTCAAGTATTAAACCAGGCCCTCGAGATGAGAAAGAGGGGGCCCCTTCCTGTTTTAGCTGATGCCAAAGAGGAGACCCCGACGGCCGCGTTGCTTACACACCAGCTCCAGGGAAGGAACAGCCTCCTTGCGCTGGGCCGGGGAGGTGGGAGGGCTCCAGGGGACGCCGTCCCCAGCCGGAGGGCCCAGCAGACCCCTGCCTGCACCCGCTGCCCCGTGAGGTGGGCAGGGCAGTGTCCGGGCAGCAGGAGGGGCCAGGGGGGCTGCTCGGCAGCTCGCTGGGGCTAATCCCAGATAATTGCCATGGGGCGGGGGGCGGGGGGAGCTCTTGGGGACGGAGCCATTTCCTTTTCTTTGCACTTAGCTCCGTCGGATGATCCTGAAAGCACCTTGATGAGGTCTTCAAAGGTCCCGAGAGAGCATTCGGGCCCTGGGAAAGCTGGGCCTGAGCGGTCAGGAAACCCGATCAGGCCCCTAATTGCCTGGTGGGGATTAGCGGGGCCCCGGCAGCCCCTCCTCCAGGTGAGCACTCCTACCACCCTGCCAGGACCACCCTCCCAAGAGCGGGGTCTCCTTTGAGCCTGGATTAGTCCAGGCAAACAGATTAGTCTCTGGGGGCCTTGAGAGGCCTGAGACCCCCCCATCTAGTGCGCGGGTGGACAGATTGCAGGCGGGGCAAGGAGGGAGCTGCATGTCATTTAGATAAGGGGGCGGCTCCCCGCCCTCACCCCCACGTGGGCCCTGAACAGAGCCTGGGGGCTTCCTCTGGTCCTGGCTCACCTGCGGATCGCCTCCCCAGCCCCGCCAGGCCATAAACCCCCAGCTGATCCGCTCAGCCTGGCCCTGATCCAGCCCCTCCTCCAGGCTTCCCTCTCGCCCCCTCCTCCCTGCTTCTCTGACTGGGGCCCCCTCCTCCCTGCTTCTCTGACTGGGGCAATAACTTCCCAGCTTGAAGTCTCCCCTCAACCCCCCATGACCACTGCCCTTCCACCCTCAACACCACCTCACCCTGTTCTGCTTTCCAAAGACGAAAGGCCTCCATCTCCTGTGATGTTAATGGCCTGTTTGTTAATGTTTGTGCTACAAAGCATCTCTCTCTCTCAGCTGTGTATCTATTCTATCATCTGTCTATCATCTATTTATCTAACTATCATCTGTCTACCTATATCTATCTTCTAGCCTTATTTTGTGACAGCTGGGGCCCTTTGCAGGGGATTCAGTTTTCAAGATGAGGGAGAAAGAGAACCTCTCTCTTTTAAAAAAATTTTTAAATTGTGGTTACAAAACACAGTTAAAATTTACCACCTTAACCATTTTTAAGTGTACAGTTCAAGGGCATTAAGTACATTCACATTGTTATACAACCATCACCACCGCCCTTCTCCAGAACTTGCCATCTTCCCAAACTGAGACTCTGTCCCCATTCAACATTGACACCCCCCCTCCCCTCCCTCAGCCCCGGGCCCCCACCCTCTACTTTCTGTCTCCGTGACCCTGACCCCGCCAGGGTCCTCAGAGAAGTGGGATCACACAGTGTCTGTCCTTCTGTGTCTGGCTTATTTCACTGAACGTAGCGTCCTCAAGGTTCACCCACGTTGTAGCAGGTGTCAGAATTTGCTTTCTAAGGCTGAGTGATATTCCATTGTGTGGATGGAGCATATTGTGTTCATCCATCGTCCACTGATGGACACTTGGGTGGCTTCTACCTTTTGCTCATTGTCAATAATGCTGCTGTAAACATGGGTGTGCAAATATCACTTTGAGATCCTGTTTTCAGTTCTCTTGGATACACACCCAGGAGTGTGATTACTGGATCATGGGGTGATTCTATTTTTAATTTTTGAGGAAACTTATACCATTTTCCGAAGCAGCTGCACTGTTTTACATTCCCACCCACAGTGCACAAGGGTTCCAATTTCTCCACATTCTTGCCAACACTGGTTATTTTCCTTTTTTTTTTTTTTTTGATCATAGCCATCCTAATCTCATTGTTGTTTTCATTTGAATTTCTGTAATGATTAGTGATGTTGACCATCTTTTCACATACTCATTGGCCATTTGTATATCACCTCTTTCCAGAAATGTCTATTCAAATCCTTTGCCCATTTTTTTAATCAGGTTGTTTGATTTTTGCTGTTGTCGAGTTGTAGGTGTTCCCTATATATTCTGGTTGTTGCCCCTGATCAGATATATGACTACAAGTGTTTTCTCCCATTCTGTGCAGTTTTCACTCTGTTGATAGTTGCTTTGCTGTGCAGAAAAGTTTGATGTAGTCCTATTTGTTGATTTTTGTTTTTCTCACCTGTGCTTTTTGGTGTGAGAAACTCTCTGCATCTGACTTTTGCGGAGCGTGGCTCAGGATCCTGGCTGTTTTCCCCCTTCCTCCATGAGGGAGGTTGTTAGTAATCAGGCACTTAATTAGCTGGCACATTAGATGTTTCCAAAATACCGTTCTTTCTTGTTTTTTTTTTTTCCTTTTCTGATCTCTGGAACACCTTGATATTCAGAGCAGGCCTTTGCTGCCTGCTCTCTCTGAAGACCCTCTGGGGAGAACGTTTTGGCCCTACCAGGGGGCTTTGGGTGCCAGCTCTTCCTGGGGGAGAGGGGTCAGGCCCAGGGCCAGCCATATGAAAGCCCAGCTGTTGGGGGCGGGCAGGTTGGGTGAGTACCAGGGTGGTCTGGAGGTGGGAGGGAGAGTGGGGCAGAGCAGCTCGAAGCCCTGGGCTTTGGGGGGGCCTGGCTGTGGGCCCAGCTGCCCCAGCACCCCCCCACCCAGGAGCTGCAAGCCTGACTCTTTCAAAACGCCAGCTGGTCGAGCAGCCTCACCCCCCCCTCCTGCTGGGACCCAGAAACTCAGACAGCTGGCCTTGGCCCCACCTCGGGCCCTGGCACTCCCCAGACCCCAAGCAAGGGGGTGCTTGGACTTCAAAGAGGTCTGGGGACGGGCACAGACAGGGAGACGGACGCTCTGGGTGGGGCAGGCACAGCCCTAGAGGAGTGTGGCCCTCTCTGCGGTGCCTGTGCGTGGTTCAGGCTAAATGCCAAAGGGTGAAAAGTGGAGGGGGAGGCGGGAGCCGACCCGGGCATCCCACAGATGCACCTTGTCCCCCTGGCGGCTGGTGCTCACCCCGCACACCACTGGGGGCCCCAGGCAGGTGGCCGGCTGGATCAGAGGTCCTGGGTTGGTGACCACGATAGTGGGGAGGTCATGGGCGTAAGTGGTTCCCATTCCCGAGGCGAGACCTGCTTTTTAATTTTCGTAAATTCTTTACCAGGTGTCACTTGTGCATGAGCAGAAGAGTGCGCACATCCTAAGTGTACGGCTCCATCTTTTTTTTTTTCTTTTTTTTTTTTTAAACAAAATAAGCTCATCTGAGCAGCCAGCACCAGGTCAAGAAACTTGGCCAGCACCCAGAAGCCCCTCCTGATGATTTCGTTCAGAAATGTGTGCATTAATCTGTAAGACTTCCCACACCACCACACGGGGGGAGAGAACTGAGTCGAGGAAGCAGAGCAGAGACGTGGGGGAGACCATGGTGACTTGAGTTCTCGGGACGTAGAATTGCATGGAGAGAAAACTCCAGGAGTTTTCAGAGTCCTCCTTGAGTACTCAGGAGATTGGTGCAAGTGAGAAAACTACCCAAGGCAAGGAAAAGAATAACTTAGTCAAGAATGGAGCCTGTTTTTACCAGCCAGTCTGGAACATCTCAGAATTCATAGCACTGGGGAGAGTACTAGAGGTCTAGCCTCAAGAGGGGAAGATAGTACCAACAAGGTAAATTTTACAATGTCTGGCATCCAACCAAAAATTAGCAGTCACACAAAGAAGAAGGAAAATATGACTCATAATGAGGAGGAAAAAATCAGTGAATTGAAAGTGACACAGAACTAATACGGGTGTTAGAATTAGCAGACAGACATTAAAATAGTTATTCGCACTTTATTCCATCTGCACAAAAAGTTAAATAGACACATAGAAGATAAAGACCTAAATTGAACTTTTAGAAATGAAAAACTACAATATTTGAGATGAGAAATTATATGGAGAAAGTTTTTAAAAGGCAGATTAGACATTATAGCAGAAAAGATTAGTGCATTTGAAGACATATCAATAGAACCTATCAAAAATTAAATACATAGAGGAAAAAATTTAAATGAACAAAACAACTGAGCTTTGGGACAACGTACATGTGACCCAACATGTGTGTCATTGGAGTCCCTAAAGGAGAGGAGAGAGCAGAAAGAGGTCAGAAAAAATATTTGAAGAAATAATGGCTGAAAAATCTCCAAGCTTGATGAAAAATATAAATCCATAGATCCAAGATGCTCAGTGAGTCATAAGCACAAGAAACATGAGGAAAACCACATGAAAGCATGCTATAAATTGCTCAAAACTAGTGCTAAATGGAAAATCTTAAAAGCAGCCAGAGGAAAAAAGTTTCATTGTGCACAGAGAAACAAATGTGACAGCAGATTCTCATTTGAACCAGTGAAGCTGGAAGACAGGAGAAGCAGCTTTAAATTATTGATATAAAATACCTGAAAGCCTTGAATTCTATACCCAGTGAAAAAAAATCTTTTTTTTTTTTTCTTTTAAAAGGCAAAATAGGGCTTTTCTGATGGCGCAGTGGTTAAGAATCTGCCTGCCAATGCAGGATACATGGGTTCGATCCCTGGTCCGGGAAGATCCCACATGTCACGGAACAGCTAAGCCCGTGCGCCACAACTACTGAGCCTGCACTCTAGAGCCTGTGAGCCACAACTACTGAGCCTGTGTGCCACAACTACTGAGCCCACATGCCTAGAGCCCTTGCTCCGCAGCAAGAGGAGCCATCACAATGAGAAGCCCGCGCACCGCAACGAAGAGTAGCCCCCGCTCTCAGCAACTAGAGAAAGCCCACGTGCAGCAACGAAGACCCAACGCAGCAAAAAAAAAAAAAAAAAAAAAAGCCAAAATAAAGACCATTCAGACATACAAAAGCTGAAAGAATTGATCTCAGTAGACTTGTACTTTAAGAAAGGCGAAGGGAAGACTTTCAGGCAGAAGGAAACTGGTATCAGATATAAATATGGATCTACACAAAAGAAAAGGATCAGAAATGGTAAACACAGGGGTAAATCTATAAGATTGATTGTTATTCAAATCTCCTTAAAAGTGACTGAGTTTGGGGTGTGGCAGTGTGAAGAGTTTAGCAAAACCTTTTTCCCAGACAAACATCTATTAAACTGGTCGAGATTAGCAAAGACAATCATTCAAAGTTTCTGGAGATGGACCAAAGGGCTGACAGACAATTGGGAGACATTTACCCAGGGGAATCTACAGAACTTGGCAAGGAGCGTGCGGCCGTGAGAGCTGAGCTGTGGGGCGCCGTGCCTTGTGCTGCAGGAGAGCTACGCCAGGGGCCTGGCAGCTAAGTGGAGCACAGGCCTCTAGCGCTGTGAGACAGAGGGGTCACTCTGTGTGGGCTCAGCAGATCCCAGCCCCAGCAAGGCCCACAGAAGAGCCCTACCAAGCAGGTGGTGGTGCCGGGCCTCCCACTCCAGCTGTTGCTCTGCAGGGAAGATCCAGGCAGAGAGGCTGATGGCGAGTGCAGTACTTCCCCTCCCATGAACTCTGTGCTGCAGGAGGCCCGTCCCGGTGGGCTCAGCTGTCGAGTGTCAGCTCCCAGCGTTCTGGTGTGGAAGGGTTATTCTGGGTGTATTCAGATACCAGTGAACACTGGCACATCCCATCCTGCTGGGCTCTGAGTGGTCAACGATCTGGACTGGGTGGTGGAGGCACCTGTTACTGCCCCTGCCTTCCCCCGTAGCTCCTGTTCCATGGTGGGGGTCTGGGTGGGGTGGCTGGTGAAGAGCGAGTTCCTCCACCCCCAGCTCCTGCTCGCAGCACAGAACTTCTGCCCGGGGGAGGGTCAGAGCAAGCTTCAAAGACTGCCAACAACTTTCCCTTGCCAAAGGGCCTGACCTTATTTGGATTGGACTACAGAGCAATTTATGCTCCAGGGCACCACTGAAAACAATAGAGCAATCAGCTAGCCACAGATTGGTGTGATCCTAACAGAGGCAGGCAAGCCAGAAATTTAATGGGGAGATTATGGAAAAATACAGTCAGAGACAGCCTGGCTAAAACTTGAGTCATCCGTGGTGGTCTGTTAGGCTGTGTGCAAGCCGAAACTGCACCCTCTGAGGAGTGACAGAGAGGGGACTGCCTTGGAGGGGGCCCCGATATTGTACTTAGCAGACAAAGATGTTAAAGGAACTACCACCAATATGTTCAAAGAAGTAAAGGAAGCCATGCTGAAAGACTTAAAGGAAGGCATGATGATAATCCTCACAAAATAGAGACTATAAGGAAAGACAGAAATTATGAAAAGAATCAAACGGAAATCTCGAGTTGAAAGTATAATAACCAAAACGAATGATTCACTAGAGAGGCTCAACAGTAGATCTGAGCTGGAGGAAGAAAGACTCAATGAACTTGAAGATAGATCAATACAGATTATGTAACCTGAATAAAAGAAAGAAAAAACAATGAAGAAAATGAACAGAGCCAAGGAGGAATGTGGGACACCATTCAGCAAACAACATATGCATAATGGGAGTACTAGAAGGAGAGAAGAAAAATATTTGAAGAAACAATGGCTGAAAACTTCCCAAATTTGATGAATAACAGTAAGGACCCAAGAAGGATAAATACAAAGACATCCACAGCCAGACGTATCGTAGTCAAAATGTTGAATTCCTGAAAGCAGCAAGAGAAAAGCAATTCATTATGTACAAGACAACCCCAATAAAATCAGAAACAATGGAAGTCAGAAGGCAGTGGGGTGATATATTCAAAGTGCTGAAAGGAAAACACTGTTAACCAAGAATCCTATATCCAGCAAAACGATTTTTGTAAAATGGAGGTAAAATAAAGATATTCCTAGGTAAACAAACAGACAAACAAAAACAACAAGCAAATTTATGGTAGCAAACCTGTCTTACAAGAAATGCTCATGTTTGTTTTTCAGGCTGAAGGGCAGCAACATCGGACAGTCATCCAAATCCACCCAGAACACAGAGAGTGCCAGTGAATGCAGTCATAAAACACAGTGTGATTACATGTGGATTCCCCTTCCTTCTCTTAAGTGATCTAAAAAAGCAATTGCACAAGGCAATATGTATAAAATTTTACTGTAGGACCTATAGCTTACAGAAATGTCATGTATTTGACAATGACAGCACAAAGGAGGAGGGTGAAATGAACCTATATGATGCTGGAGGGTGACTTGAATCCTCAGGACGAAATGAAGGGAAGGGACATGGTAAATAAAGGCAGACAGTTAAATGATTATTACAAGTATTGTTGGGTAGAGGTGCACCAATAATGCATAACAAGGGGGAGGAGTGGAGTAAATTTCTGTATCTTACTGGAAACGAGTTGTGTATATCTGAAGTAGATTCTGAAAAATCAAGTTGTATATTGTTAGCCCTCAAGTAACCACTAAAAAAGCTTTAAAAATGTAGATAGAGACATAGTTAAAAATAATCAAAGGAATTGAAATGACACACTAGAAACTGTCCACTAAATACAAATGGAGAACCAGAGGCACAAAATAGTAGTGAGACCCATGGAAAACACAATGTGAAATGTCAGGGGTGAATCCAATGGTATCCATAATAGCATTAAATGTGGATGGATTAAGCAATCCCGTCAAATTCAGAGATTGTCAGACTGGACTTAAAAAATAAGACTGAACTATGCATTGTCTACAGGAGACGCACTTCAGATTCAAGGACACAAACAAGTTGAAAGGACGGACAAAGATGTGCAGAGCAAACAGCTGCCAGGAGAAAGCTGGGGCTTTTGTGAATATCACACAACATAGACAAGCAAAGCCTGAAATAGTTACTATCTGGCCTTTGTAGAAACAGTTGGCCGACCCCTGCCTCACATGCCTACATTAGGAAAGAAGAAAGGACTTAAGACAGGGACCTCAGTTTCCGTATTAAAAACTAGAAAAGGGGACTTCCTGGTGGTCCAGTGGTTGAGACTTCGCCTTCCAATGCAGGGGGTGCAGGTTTGACCCCTGGTTGGGGAGCTAAGATCCCACATGCCCTGTGGCCAAAAAACCAAAACGTAAATAAACAGAAGCAATGCTGTAACAAATTCATTAAAGACTTTAAAGATGGTCCACATAAAAAAAAAAAAAAACTTCAAAAACTAGAAAAGAGCAAATTGAACACAAAAACGCAAAAAGAAAGAACATAATAAAGTTACAGTGAAATGAATGAAATGGAAAACAGAACAAGGAACAGAGAAAATAAAAGACACCACAGAATGGTTCTTTGAGAAGATTAATAACATTGATGAGCATCTAGATAGACTGATCAGAAAAAAAAAAAAAGAAGACACGGATTAACAATATCAGAAATGAGAGAGATGATGTCACCACAGAGTCTACAGATGTTAAAAGGATAATAGAGAGTAATGTGAACAGCTTTTCTTTTTTCTGGCCACATGGCTTGCTGGATCTTCCCCAACCAGGGAGTGAACCTGGACCACGGCAGTGAAAGCCTGGAACCCTAACCATTTGGCAGCCAGGGAAGTCCTAATGTGAACAGCTTTACCCCAATGAACTCAACAACTTAAGTGAAAAGGACAAGTTCTTTGAAGGACACAAACTACCAAATCTCACTCAGGAAGAAACAGAAACCTAAATAACTCTGTATCTATAAAAGACCTTAAACCATCAGTTAAAAACCTTCGTAAATTCATGAGAAATTGGAAAGGACCTACAACAACACAAATAACTTCAAAAAAGAAGAACAAAGTTGGAGGTCTGACATCTTATGATTTCAAGACTTACTATAAAGCTATAGTAATCGAGACAGTGGGATTTGGTGCCAAGGTAGGCACACCGATGAATGGAACAGAGCAGAGTCCAGAAGTAGACCCACACGCGTGGACAATTGATCATCAGCGTGGGTGCAGAGGCAGCACCACTGGGAAGGGGCAGTGTTTTTAAACAATGGATCTGGGGCAACTGGATATTTATCAGTCTCTATTTATATCTATATCCATCTATCTCTGTATCTGCCTATCTATCTATCTTCCAACTATCAATGATCTATCATTTATCTATCTACAGAACTTTGATCTATACATTACAGCACATACAAAAATTAACTTGGGGCTTCCCTGGTGGCGCAGTGGTTGAGAATCTGCCTGCCAATGCAGGGGACACGGGTTCGAGCCCTGGTCTGGGAAGATCCCACATGCCGCGGAGCAGCTGGGCCCGTGAGCCACAACTACTGAGCCTGCGCGCCTGGAGCCTGTGCTCCGCAACAAGAGAGGCCGCGATAGTGAGAGGCCCGCGCACTGCGATGAAGAGTGGCCCCTGCTCGCCGCAACTAGAGAAAGCCCTCGCACAGAAACGAAGACCCAACACAGCCATAAATAAATAAATAAATAAATAAATTAATTAATTAAAAAAATTAACTCAAAATAGGATGTAGACCTAAATGCAAAGCTAAAAACTTCTAGAAGAACACGTAGAAGAAGAAGTTTTGTGGCCTTGAGTTAGGCAAAGATTTTTTAGATATGAGCCCAAAATCACAATCCATAAAAAGAAAAAGTTGATACATTGACTTTATCAAAAGTAAAAACCTTCTGCTCTTCAAAAGACACCGTTAAGAGAATGAAAAGACAAGTCACAGCCTGGAACAAGATCTTTGACCTCTTGTACCTGATAAAGGACTTGTATTCAGGATATGTAAAATCTCTCAAAACTCAATAATAAAAATGCAAGCAACCCAAATAAAAAGAAAAGAAGATATATAAAAGCAAGATCCACAGATGGCAAAGAAGTCCATAAAGAGAGGCTCCACGTCATCTGCTCTTGGGAAATAAAAGTGAAGTCTGCGTGAGATTTACTGCACATTTATTAGGACGGTTAAGATTAAAAAGACTGGCCACACCAAGTACTGGTGAGGATGAGGAGAAACTGGGTCTCGCATACATCGTGGGTGGGAATACTTTATTTATTTATTTTTATTTTTTTTTAGAAACTGTTTATTTTCCTTCAACCTATTTCCATTTTAAGAGTTTGTGGAAGAACAGCTTCAGGCCACTCGGTGGTGGTTCCTACCCTCTCAGTGGCCTGAGCCGTGGGAGCTGCAGACCAGTCTTCAGTGGGGAACTGCTGAACAGGCACAGAGGGCACCTGCACGCCTTCGGACCAGTCCGCCACCTCCGGCTGAGTAGCGGTGAACTCAGGGGCTGGGACGGTCCGTTCACCCTGAAATTCCTCCTTGGTCACAGCCTTCTCAGCTGCTGCCTGCTCTTCCTTTTCAACCTCTTCAGGATTTCTGTAGATGTAGAGGTCAGGCATGACCTCCTATGGGTGTTCACGGGAGATGGGGCCACGCATGCGCAGAACTTCCGGGGCAAGCATCCACCAAATCAGACCCACTGAGTGAGCTCCCTTTTTAGGCTCTTACATCAGGATACATCAAGTTAGTCTGAAAACAGAATGGCCAAGTAATGCCTGAGAGGTCCAAGAGTAAGAAATAATGGAGAAAAGCAGAAGAAAACACAAGCCATTTAAAAAATGTTTTCCTCTCTCCTTAAAGCTTTCATACATTAAAATCATACATTTGTAGCAAGTATTATTATCAGACTCCACTCATTGGTCCAGAGACCCTTGTGGTGTTAGTGAAAAGCTTGCCCCTCACATAGCACACTACCTACACTTGTGAGTTCATCGGCCAGTTGCCTCAACTCCAAGCTCTAACAATGTGCAGGGGAATACTTTAAAAAAACACTTTGTAGGGACTTCCCTGGTGGCGCAGTGGTTAAGAATCCGCCTGCCAGTGCAGGGAACACGGGTTTGAGCCCGGGTCCGGGAAGATCCCACATGCCGCGGAGCAACTAAGCCCGTGCGCCACAGCTACTGAGCCTGCGCTCTAGAGCCCGCGAGCCACAACTACTGAGCCCGAGTGCCACAACTACTGAAGCTCGCGTGCCTAGAGCCCGTGCTCTGCAACAAGAGAAGCCACCCAATGAGAAGCCTGGGAACCGCAACGAAGAGTAGCCCCCGCTCGCCGCAACTAGAGAAAAGCCCGTGCGCAGCAACAAAGACCCAAGGCAGCCAAAAATAAAAATAAATAAATAATGTATTAAAAAAACAAACAAAAAAACACTTTGTAAAGCCGTCTGGCAGTTTTAGAAACTTGAACATATACCTGCCATGTGGGCCAGCTGTTCCATGCCTAGGGACTCACCAAGAAAAGTGACCATATGTTCCTGCAAAGACTTGTACCCAAGTGCTCACAGCGCCTTGGTTGTGACGGTCCAGAATTGGATGGAGCCTGAATATCCATCAATGGGCGGACAGAGCAACATGTTACAGTATGTTCGCTGATGGAATAGTGCTCAGCAACAAAAAGGATGGGAGTGCACTGCACGATGCATCTCAGAACAGAGCGAAAGGAGACAATGGAGAAGCTTCCACATCACGTGATTCTGCTTGTGTGAACTCTAGGAAACACGGACTAACGTAACACGGGGTGATGGGCATGTCCATTAGCTTATTGTGGGGATGGTCTCACAGGTATGTTTATGTACAAATAATATACATATACAATATGTCACTTACCAGTTTTACACTTTAAATACGTGTAGTTTATTGTATGAAAATGATAAGTCAATAAAGTTGTTTTTTAAAAAGCGAATTAATACTTAAAACTCATTGCTTCCTAATTATTTTACATTTTGCTATCACGTATGCCATGGGTATGCCATGGACAGGTAGTAAATATTTAGGCTTTTGGGCTGTATGATTGACATGGCTGTGTTCCTGTCAAACTTTATTTGATAAAATAGGTGTAAGTCTGTGGCCTCAGGCCGAGGTTTGCAAACCCCTGTCCTGAGCTGTAGGACACGTAACCCCAGCCTCCTGGGTGGGGTGGGAGTCACTGGCGTCTCCTCCCAACCCTGATCTAGGGGTCGCTCAGAGCTGGACCTCAGCCCTGCCGGGGTCGGGAGCGTTCATACCTTGGAGACCAGACATCACAGGTCTCGGCATCTCCGTGTGCGCGGATTGTGGGTGTCGATCAGCAGGGTCCTGCCCGGGGAGTCAGGGAAGAGGTTCTGTGATGGGTGGATGGGCCTGGCTGACCAGAGTGGCCACACGGTCAAGCACTGGTGGGGAACATGGGACCAGGGCCTAGCTGGGCTATGAGGGATCTTCTCCCCAAGGCCCCTGGCCACACCAGGCCTTGGGGCACCCATGGCTTTGGCCTTACCTTCTCTTTCCCTCGGGTGTGTGTCCCGAACCACCACGTGGCATCCTGGGCTCGTGCCCTGTCCCCGCCCACAGAGGCCACCTTAGAGGCCGGGGGATTTGGGAGCGGGGCCTGGGTTTGAGTCCTTCCCCCTCCTCTTGCCAGTGTGGCCCTGAGCAGCGGCCAACGGTCTGAGCCTCGATTTCCTCCCCGCCACCTGGACGGTGAGTTCTGTGACCTGAAAGGACTCAGGCCGATGGAGGGGCTCGGCTGGCCCACCAGCCCTGTGGAGGTGAACACTGAGGTCAGGGTGTTGTATGTGGGGCGCCAGCCTTCCAGGCCCATTAGGGGCATCGCTCACGAACGCCCACGTGGGCTAACCCCCCTCCTGCCCCCACCCCTGGAATGAAGGCGGGGCGTTGGGGGCTCCCAGACACCAAGCCAAGGGGTCCAGGCTGCAGAAGTGCTGGGAAGGGAAGGCGCCCCGAGGCAAACAGGTGGGGAGGCAAGGGCCGGCCCCTCCCCGTCGTCACCCAGCTCTCCCTCTGGGGGCTTGGGGCCCCTCCAGGTGCACGGCCACCTCCCGCCTGGCACTGGAGAGCGCTTGGCTTTGCAGGAAGAGGTGGCCCCGAGAGGTGAGTCAGAGCCCTGGCAGGGCTGCCAGGTCCCGGGGAGGCCTGGGCTCTGCCAGGTGCAGCCCTGAGGTGGCACCAGGCCCCAGGCCACAGGCCGAGAGGGCGCTGGGTGCGGGGTGGGCTGCACAGCCCCCAGGTGTGTTGCCCTCTATCCGGGCCCCCGGCGGGGATGTGCCCTCAAACACACACACATTCCACCGCAGTGAGCACACACCTGGGCTTCCTGTGAGGAGAATCTGTCCTTACTTGTGGTGGCAGCTGGAAGCCGCCGTGGTCTCTGGTCGAGCCCCAAGCCGCCCCTTGGCCTGCCCCTTTCAGGAGTGCCATGTGCGGGGCTGGGCGCGACCCCACCCTAGGGACAGGCCACCCCTCGATGGACCAGACCTGGCCATCAGGAGCCCCACATGCTCCCTCAGGAGTCGGGGGGCACGGGGAGCCCCGCTCTGGCCCGCTGTTCCCCAGTGCCCCCAACTCTGTGTGCCCCTGCTGGGCCCCCTCTCAGCAGGGCCCTCACCTCAGCAGGCTCTCCCCATTGCCGGATGCTCATCTGCACCAGCCCCTGACCTCCTTGCCGCACGACTGGCAGCGGTTCCTCACTGTCCACAAATAAAATGCACCCTCAGAGCTGACATCCGGGCCCTGCTGGTCCCAAGCTGACCGCCCGGCCCTGCCCTCGGACCTCCCGAACTCCAGGCCCTGAGCTGCTGGCAGGTTCCTGCTTACCGGCGTACTTTGTTGCCTCCATGGGGTCCCCTCCTCCAGGAAGCCCTCCTGAGACCCTCCGTGGAAGTTGACCTGGCTCTCACACTGAGGCCCCTCAAGGCCCCCTGCCCTTACTGCCTCGCAGGACAGATGTCTCCCGCTGAGTCCCGGTTCAGCGCTGGCCCCAGACCACGGTAGTGGGTGAGGAGTGTGGGTGCAGCCATGTGACTCAGCGCCGGCCACAGCCCCCGGGAGCAGTGGCGGCCGGGCCTCCACAGCCCTTTCTCTCTGCCAGCTGGGACAGGCGCTCAGACCTTGGCCTTGCCACAGGATTCTATCTTTAACTCCTGGACAGCCAATTCCTCTCTATTTTGAGAGAAAAAAAATTCCACTCTGAAGTCTGGTTCAAAAAGTCCTTGCCCAGTTAGGCCAGTTCCCTAGAGAAATCGCTGGCCTTTGCCATGGTCCTGAAGAGCGGGGGATGGGGAGGAGGAGAGGGAGGATGAGGGAGGGGGAGAGGGGGGGATGGGGGAAGATGGGGGATGAGGAGCCGGGAGGGGAGGGGGAAGGCAGGAGGGGGCCCTCAGCCAGAACTGGAGCAGCTGTGAGCGCCGGCTGCTGGGCCAACAACAGGAGGTGAGGACCCCTACCCAGCTGGCCCTCCCCCTGCCCCCTGCTCCGGCCACACAAAACTTCCATGATCACACCTTGGTTTTGACTGTTTTCGCTACACGCTGGCCGTGCTTGTGTCTGGCTCCCATCACTCACTGTAAAGTTTATGACATTCGTCCACGTGCCACTGTCACTTCTCTGTGGCTCTGCTATACAAAACGTCCACGATGCACTCACCCCTCCTGGACGCTTCTGGTGTGATGGGTACATGTCTGGACACGTATGTGGTGCACACCTGCGCACGTGTCTGTGGGAACCAATCTCCCTTCTGGAGACCCCACCAGCGTCCCTCCCACCGACGGTGCGGGAGAGTACCGCTGCTCCAAGTCTGCGCCAACGTTTGTCACTGTCTGTTTTCACTTTAGCCGTTCTGGTGGGTGCAAAACTGTCTCATTGTGGTTTGCGAGAGATTTTTAAAAATTAAGGGTCAATTTTTTTTAGAGCAGCTTTAAGTTTACAGAAAATTGAGCAGAAAGTACAGAGGGTCCCCATATATCCCCCACCACACACATGCAGTCAGTCCCCTTGTCACAGCTGATGAACCAATATTGCAGCATTATCATTAACTAAAGTTCGTGGTTTACATTAGGTTCACTCTTGGTGTCTTACATTCTTAGCGTTTTGACAAATGCAGTTATGGCTTTGTGCAGAGTAATTTCACTGCCCTAAGGCACCCCCTGTGCTCACCCCTCTGCCCCTCCCTCCTCCTGGGCCCTCGGCAGCCTGCGGCCCCTCTACCATCTCTGTGGGCTTCCTTTCTCCAAGAGTTCTTTCAGGAACGCAGATCAGACCACGTCACTCCCTGCTGCCCACCACGCATTCACCTGTGTGCCCGGCAATATTTCCTGGGTGCCAGCTATTTATCACCAAGGTTACATGACGGCCAAGAAGATACGGTCCCTGCTCTCAGGAAGTTCAGGAGCCATGGGGAGAAGCAGCCACGAAACCCGCAAACAGGCAGGAGAACAATGCAGCCCAAGACTGTGTCGGTGCCAAGGACACGAGGGGAAACTGGGGCTCCCGCAGGGTGGGAGGAGCAGCACGGGAGGGGCAGGGCCTTCTGGGCAGAGAGGGCTGCACCTGCAAAGGCCCCGAGGCGAACGGGACCTCGGCAGGTCCAAGGAGACAGCAAAGGCTGGCACAGCGGCCCGTGCAGGGGTTCGAGAGGTGGGGCTCCAGATGGGGCTGATCAGAAGCCTTGGGGTGGAGTGTGGGTCTTCCCTGCCTGAAGCCAGGCACACGCTTTCCTTCGGGGACCTTCTCCCTCTGCCCTCACACGTCTGTCCTCCAGGACGGCAGGGCCCTGTCCGTCTGGGCCCCCACAGTGCACTGTGGCCAGGGTGGCCCCTCCTGTGCAGGTGTTCAAGGGGTATCTGCCAGAGCACGAAGGAGGGACAGACCCAGGTGTGGGCGGTGACCACGGGCAGGGTCTCGGGGGAGCTGCCGGCAGAGAACCGCCGAGGCTCCCCAACTCGGAAGCCAGCACTCGAGTGACACGAACGCAGGCCTCAGCCCCAAGCCCGAGGGACAGACGTGTCACCCGGCACCGCTGCTGTGCGACAAACACCCCAGACCAGCGGCTCCGGCTCCCTTTCTGCAGCACAAAATCCGCGCCAAGCTCCAGCCGTGCGGCACGGCTCTTAGACGAGAGTCTAGAGACTAGGGCCACATGGGGCAGAGGTGCCCATCCGAGCCCTGGGGCCCTCCCGTTCCCTCCCAGCCGTGTGACCCAACAGCTGGGTGCGGAGTGCGGTGGACAGGCTGCCACCTCCTGGGTGACACGCATTCAAAGTGCCCATCCTGCAGCCAAGGGTCTTGAGACAGGGAGGCCCTGGGGATGACAGTCTGTCTGTTTCTGACGCGTCTGCTCCTTGCCAAGATGGGGGCAGTGGGCGGGGCGGGGTGCACCTTGGAGGGAGGCTGGGGTCTCCTTGCGAGGCTGAGGGAGAGGATGGTCTCTGGAAAGCCTGGGCTGCAGCGATTCCCTCTGCCTCCAGGCCTGAGGCTTTCTGAGCACCTGCTCCGGGCTCTGAGCCAGGATACGTGGCCCTGTGATTTCTGGGTCCTCGTGCCCCAGGCTCAGGATGGGCCCCGTTCAGGGCCGCAGGGCCCGACGGCCAGCCTCCCGCAGGACTCACGTGTGTCCCTGGAAGTCAGCAATGTGTGCCCCCGCCCCCTCCTCCCAGGCCTCTCCTCTGCCGCGGCTCTCAGCTCTGTGTCACGCAGACCCGCTGGCCTCCCTGCTGAGTCCTCCCCTCCCCATCTTGGGCGTTTGGCTCTTTGTAAGAGGGTGGGAGTGGGGAGGTGGGAGGGGATAAGCCCCAAGGCTCCTCTTTCGCCCTGAACGGACGTCCTCTTTCGCCCATACCCACGATGTACTCAGAGCTGAGGCTGAGGGACGTTTTCTCCCCACCCTGAAACCCAGCAGTCCTGAGGCCTCAGGCCCCAGACGCCCACGGGAAAGGAAGTCAGTGGCTAAAAAGGCCATTTCAGGCCAGTGTGGGCTGGGCTGGAACTAGGAGGCCTTAATTACCGTCGGTATGAGATTTCCAGCACACCTGGAAGAAGTACTGTAAATGCCCTTTACCCAGCACCGCTAGTGGGGTGTATTGTCATACTGCTTCACGTCTTATTCATCGCTAAGAAATGGAGCAGCAAATGAGGTGATTTCACTGTGCTTCCCCTGCTCAGAAGGGAACAGCCAGGCCGGGCCAGGGCCAGCCGGGCCGGAGGAAGGCCACGGCCCTCTGATGTGGCTTCCCCATCATCGGCCTTCCCACAAACAGCCAGACGCCCTGCCCACCAGGAACCCAGCCTGTCTGCCCCTCTGCTCCCCAGCTGGGGCCTCCCCCAAGACCTCAGGCCTGCTGGCCTCCGTCCCCATCACACGGCCTGTGTGCTCCCGGGAGGAGCTCCAGGTCAGGCTTGGCCACTGGGCTCCAGCATCGGGAGCGGAAACCAAGTTAAGTTAAGAGAAGTGGGAGAAACGGCCCAGCTCTGCCCAGGGCCCAGGACAGTGGGAAGCACAGGAAACGCGGAGCCGGGACTCCTCCCCAGTAGGTGTGGACCCATGCTGTGGGGCCCATGCCTCTCAGAGCCTCAGCTTGCTCTCCTGCAAATCAGGAGTGCTTTCTCTCCTGGGACATGGTTATGTTAAGTGCTCCCGACGACCCCTGAGCATAGTACATGCTCAAAAACGATGAATGTTTGTTTGTTTACTAATTATAAATAAGTAATATTTCCGGCTGTGCAGGATCACCTCCAGCCTTGAGAACAACCCTGTCTCGTATCAAGCTGAAGAAATTCACCCTACTCCCAGTTTGCCTTGGGTTTTTCTTATGGATGGGTGTTGCGTTTTGTCAAAGGCATTTTCTGCGTCAATTGATATGCTTTCTTTTTTAGCTTGTTGATATGGTAAATTACATTTTCTGGTTTTTTAACATTGACTAGACTTGCAAACTTGGGATAGATCCCACTTGGTCTTGGTGTCTAATTCTTTTTATACATTGTTGGATTCAACTTGCTTTTATTTTATGGAGGATTTTTGCACCTAAGTTCATGAGAGACATTGGTCTGTAGTGGTTTTATGTGTTTGTGTTTATATTGTCTTTGTCTAGTTTTGGTATTAGGTTAATGCCATCTTCATGGAATAGGCTGGGAAGTATTCCCTCCTCTTCTATGTTCTGGAAGAAATTGTGTAAAATTGGTGTTACTCCTTCTTTAAAGTTTTGGTAGAATTCTCCAGTGAAACCATTGGATCTGGGAGATTTCTTTTTTGGGGATATTCTAAATTATCAATTCAATTTCTTCCATGATTATAGGACCATTCAAATGATCTGTTTCATCTTGGTTGAGTTTTGACGGTTTGTGTTTTTTAAATAATTTTTTCCTTTTTTTCTCAGCTGCAGAGCTTACTAGCCTGGAGTTATTCATGGTATCCCTTTACTGTCCTTTTAATGGTGCTGAATCTGGGGACAGAGCTGTTTGTCCCTGACATGGATGGCTCCGGGTCTGGAACTCCAGTCAGGCCATGCCTGACCCAGAAAAGAGCCAACCCGAGGACACTCCGTCCAGGGGCCGCCTGCGGACCCATGACCAATACAACCAGGCCTCCACTGATGGCTGGACAACGGGACCAGGTCTCTGTCATGGGCTTGGACTCAGAAACTTGAAGAATTGCCCGTCCGTGGAGCTGATGTAAGGTAAGGGCCTCATTTAAGCCCGAGACACAAGACAGCAGAAGCCACGGGGAAGCAGAGGCTGGGACCAGAGGAGAAACCAGAAGTGGAGAGAGAGGCAGGGGTTCTCAGGGAGACCTGGAGAGTCCTAAGACCAGGGCGGCCTTCTCAGTGCTCCCAGAGGCCAACCTCCAGCTCCCCTCTCACTGTTTTCACATGTCAACGGGAGAGGGTACCGGCCAGCCAGTGAGCGCCAAGAGATCTTCACAAAGCTCCACGTGCGAGCGCCCACGGGGAGCTGACCAGAGCCCGGCCTGAGGGGGACACAAGAAGGAACAAGGGTCAGGGGCCGGGGGGTAGGGCCAGACCCTCAGAGGCCACTCACAGGGCATCCTCGGCCAGGCTGGAGGACACTGCCCTGACTCTGCCCACCCTCCCCACCGTGGACCCTCTCCTGCAGCCAGGCCTGTCTGAGCACAGCCTCACCTCTCTAGGGCATCTGTGCTGGCCCTGGTATGGAGGGAGTAAGGGCTGCCTCTGGTTTCACTGAGTACTAGTGTTATCATTATCTGCAACAGAAGATGCCGTGATCAACCCCAGAGCTCCCTCTGCAAAGCCTGGTTCTGTTTGTCATGTAGCACCTCCTCTGGTGCCATGTACACAGATGGACTCACAGCAGGCACACGGGAAACACTACTGAACTAATGACACTCTCCAACTGTGCCTGTCTCTACATTTTCTGAAGTTCTGCTGCACCAACAAGTCATCTACCCTCCCACCCTCCACCCATCCATCCACCCACCCATCCAATCATCTATCCACCCATTCATCCATCCACCCACCCATCCAATCGTCTATCCATCCATTCATCCATCCACCCCCCCCCATCCATTCACCCACCCATCCAATCGTCTATCCACCCATTCATCCATCCACCCCCCCATCCATTCACCCATCCATCACCCATTCTTCCATCCATCTATCTATCCATCAGTCTATCCATCCATCCATCTATCCATCCACACAGCCCTCAGGGAGCACCTATGTCCAGCATCTCTGATAAGGTGAGCCTTGTAACAGGCTATTGGCCCATGGCTCAGACAAGGGTGCTGAGGCTCCGATTCAGGAAGGGACCCTGATCTCCAGCTCCATGAGCCTCCCATTCTTGCTGGGAGAGTTGGTGCCTCATGTCCTCTCATCGTCTGGTTGTTCCCTCGGGCCCAAGCCTCACGTCCCGGCCCTCCCAGCTGCAGACATATCCCTCCGTCCCCACAGGCCGAGCACCAGGCTGGTCACAGGCAGATGTGAGGATGAAACCTAAGTCCCAGCTCCCGGACCCCTTCTCCCAGGGGGGCCCCACCCGACCTGCAGCGGAGACGCTGGAGACTGTCAAGGAGCCAGGACGTCAAGGGGGACGCTGAGAGGGGAGGCTGGCTGAGCGGCGGCGTGTCCTGACCCGCGTGGTGCACGCCTGGCCGGGCCGCCGCCCTCCAACTGCAACAAGCTGCCGCCTGCCTGCAGCTTCCTTCCTCCCTCCTGGATTCCGCCGGAGCCGGCCGGGGGGGGGTGGGGGGGCACGCCCCAGCTCCCTCCCACCCACTCCCTCTCCTCCGCTCATCTCCAGCCGGAGAAGAAGGAAAGCCTCTTCCTGCGAAGCCGCCAGCCAGCAGCCAGGGCAGCCTCCGGCTGGGCTCCCGCCAGCAGCCCCGCAGACCCCCCACCCCGGGGCTTTCCGGAGCCACACCGCTCCCTCCCGGCCCTGTTCTCCCTGCTCCCCTCACATGTCTGCACGTGGTCACTCCCTGAGGCTGAGCTCCCTTGGTTCCCACGCCCGCTGCCCTCCCTCCTCTCTGCCTGGCGAGCTCCTCTTCATCCTCTGGGACCCTTTGAAATGCCACCGCTCCTGGGAAGACAACTGGACTCGAGTGAGCAGGCAGGCTCTTGAGAAGGGGGCTGCCAGAGGTGAACCCAGGAAAGGAGGGCGGCAGGAGTCAGAATGATGACTCTGGGCAGCTGCCCCCCCGACTCCCTGCGGGGTCCCTGTGCCCCTCCAGGCCGACCCACCCAGAGTCCCGGGCCAGGAAGCCGCTTCTCACGCATCCATCTGCGTTTTTCCCACAGCCCCAGGAAGGATGTTCGTGGCACGGGCAAAAAGGCACCCGTGAACTTAGAGCGAACCTTCAGCTCTGGACTCGAGACAGCCCGTGTCTTCACAGGGTTCCTTTTTCCAGCTGTAAATACGCCTCAGGAGTTGCCCGCCTCGTGTTTTCCTGAGCCTCCCTGCCTCCCCGTGTCCTGCTCCTCTGTCTGTAAGACGGACCGTCCTGCTGTCCCCTGCTGGTCATAGGCTGGCAGCTGAGGTTCCTGTGGGCTTTGGGAGGTCCCGTCCCTCGAGAGCTGGCGACACTCCCACAGGCCAGGGGGTTCTGACCCCCTGAGCTCTGACCTTACTGCCCAAAGTGTTGGAACCACCACCTTGAAGGGAAACGGACCTTGGGTCTCGAAGCCGAGGGTCAGAGTGGGGTCTGAGGGCCCCCTGGGGTCACCCTGCTGGTCGGTGGCAGCAGGGCGCACCAGACCAGCTGCTGGGCTGGGGGCCTGTCTGGCTGGGCTCATTCCCAGCAGTGAGAGCTGGGCCATTCTGGTGTCTCCAGGGCCATTGGGAGCCTTCTGTGGGCCAGCAGCAGGGGTGGTGTCAGTGCAGACACAGGTGGGCCCCTTTGTGGGATTTCTGCGTCGTGGGCCTCCTTGCACATTCCATACATCCGAACTTTCTCCTCCAGCTGGAGGGACCCAGGACCAGGCTGCTGTGGCCATGTGACAGCCCTGCAGAGGGTGGCTGGGCAAGTCAGGTGGCAGGGTCCACAACCTTTCCCACCTACCGTTTACACACTCACCAGTGCATCCCAGCTGGAGCGAGGCTGACAGCGTCCGCCTCCCTAGACTTAGCAGCTCTGGTCAGCATGATAAATCCAGAGACCCAGACAGCAGTGTCACTGCACTTAGACGAGGTGTGCCCACCTTCCTGTCCAGCCCACCCCCCTGCGTCTGCGCCCATGGCCTCACATCCAGGTGCCCTCGGCTGCAGCGCTGAAAGACCCTCCCCTCCCCCTTCATGGGGCACCTGCTGGTGCCGTGCTGATGGCCATCTGCCCTTTGGCCAACCTTCACATGGTGGGATCAGGGCTGAAGTAGTTACCTGAACCCTAAATCCGGGTGATGTTTCCACGTTTTTCTCTTCCACCAGACCCTGAGGCCCCCGAGGGCGGGAACTGTGCCCCGTTTCCACCTGTGGGTCCCAGCACCTGGCCCAGGCACCCCTGGAGGGATGCACGAGGGGGGGAAGGATGGAGGGGGCCATGGGGCTCTGCACAGAGCATCCTCAGACACCCCATCGGGACTGCGGGGGGACAGGTGAAAATTCAGCAGAAATGGTGGGAAGGAGCCAGACTCGGAACAGGGGCCTTGCTTTTCTCAGAGGAGAAGGGCTTATGGGGCAGCCCCTGGGCTGCTCCAGCCCTTAGGCAGCGTCCACCCTGCCCTGGGGCCCCGGAACCAGGCCCTTAAAGGAAAAAGAAGGAGCTTGTGGCCCTCAGACCCCAAATGGGGGCGCTCTTGGACCGTTCCCCTCGTTCCTGGAAGAGGAATGTGCCATTCATTCATTCGTTCACTCACTGATTCGTTCATGCCTCTGTTCCTGCATCCAGCATCTTTTCAAATAAGAGGCCAGACCCTTAAAACTATCAAAAAATATTCCTAGACTTGCGAACATGTCCAGAAGGTTGTGCTTTCTTAAGAACTGGTGGTAAAACGCACCCCAGCCATTAAGACTCAGAGAGCTCGGCACAGAGCAGGTGCCCCCAGACGAAAGTGCCCCCACTGCCGAGCTTCCGCACGTCCTGATGTGCCTCTGTCTTCTCCTGGTTTCCCCGGGGCTGCCAGCAGCAGGTGGACCCCGGGGTTCTCCAGCCCCACCTCCAGGCTTGGTTGTCTTTGGCATCGGAGAGCCATCTGGGGAAGCTGCGTCGTGGAGACCGAGGCCCTGGGGGTCTGGGGCCAGGATGGGGGCTGGAGTGTTCATGGTGCCAAATGCAGATCAAAGCTGAGGGGACGCAGGCAGGCCCGGCGGAGTCTCTGGTCCCCACGGTAACGCCTGGCCGGCTGGTCGCAAAGCACAAAGGCCTCAGGCAAGGCATGTGCTCTCTTGGGGGAAGGAGGCCGGGCCTCAGATGAAGGGACAGCGTTCTCGGGCCCCTGTCCTGCCACAAAACCGCTTGTCACACATGAAACAGCAGATTAGGAATTTCCTATTCTATTTTTACTGCAAAATTCGCACTGGCAAAGGGCGTTTGGCTTGGAAAGGCTTTTTCCCTTTTCAGCCGCTTGGCTGCACATGAAAGGGTGGTCGGGCTGGGTCCCCGAGTGGCACATTCACTGCCTTCACAGGCTTCTGGGATGCTGATAAGGGATCAAAAACTGCATTATCGTCTGTTTTTATTACTCTGGTTAACCATTAAAAAGCTGGTGGAGGTGGGGGCCAGGGGGATTCGCCGGGTTGAGAAAGTAGTTCTCTGGGGTCCTTGTCTGAGCCCAAGCTGGGCAGCTGCCTGAGGAGGGAGCCGGGCCAGCTGGAGGCGGGGCTGCTGAGGACTCTCCCCCCACCCCGAGGAGGGAGAGCCCGGGTCCCCCACCCAGGAGCCCCCGAGGCCCGCCCTCAGCCCGGAGATGCCCATCAGGCTCTACGGGAGGCTGGATGGGGTCCACCTGCCCCCAGACCTCCAGCTTCCTTCACGTATTGTGTTCGCTCCCCTCAGCGGGGGCAAAGCCCATCTGGGGATCCACGTGGCCAGATGCCCTTCTGGAAACAACCTCTGGGCTCACGGGAGCAGCCCCGGGGAAGAGGGACAGTTCAGTGGCCTGGGAGAACGACGAGGGGTGGAAAGGCCGTTTCCTGGGTGTGCAGGCTGACTTTGAAAGGGGAGACCCCGTGTGCACCCACGAGGGTGGCAGTGGCTAGCAGAGCAATGGGCCCCCTGTGGGAGCTTTGGGCCCCGAGGCTGTGCTGGGAGGGTCCCAGCTGCAGTGGCGGGTGGAGGTGCGTTTGTTCTGCGGGGACCCTCTCGAGTCCCACGCGAGGGAGGGCTCAGGTCCTTGACCAGAAAATCTTACTGACAGGCCTGCTCCTGAAGAGAAGTCTCGCTACGATTTGAAATAGAAGCTGCTCCTCCCGTCCCCACCCCCTTTCTCTCTTGGATTTGCAGCCCTGGCTATCGTGAGGTTTTTCATAAGCAGAATGTTGTGCAGTGGATGTCTCTGGACAAACAAGGAGAAAAAGAAGAACTTCTGCCTTCTTGGTGGAGAAACTTTCTGTCCAAGGGCGGGAGTGCGTGGTGTGCTCTGCTCTCCAGCCTCTGAGCTGGTGTCCAGACACACGAATCTGCTGGGAGAGTGTTGTTCGTTCAGCTGCAAGTCAGGGCTGCTGGGGGGCTGGGGGAGCTGAGTTAGTGTGTCCACGACACATGTGTGTGCACGCACACGTGGATGGAGGACACCTGCACACACCTGCAAACGAGTACACAAATGCTTGTGCACACGTACACGCCTGCTCACGGGCACGTATGTGCGTGCACAAGTATACACACGCAGGCACCCAGGCTCTCAGGACAACTGCCCCCAAATCCACATGCCGGAGCAATTTCGGAAGCGCCCTGACTCCTGGGAGCTGACTTGCTCCTGAGATGCCCCCCAGGGAACCACAGGGGAGGGAGCAGTCTTGGGAGGGGACGTGGCAGTGCAAGGCCAGAGAGGCAGTGACAGAGCGACAGTGAACCCAAGGCTCAGGGTTCCCTGCTCAGCCCCTTCCCTCCCAGGACAGACACAGATTCCGGGTTCTTCCCTCCCGGCATAGGTGGTGTGGACGCAGAGACCCCAGGGGAATCTGAGGAGTGGGGAGGGTGCGGGGAGGCTGGCCTATTGCCCTCGGGGCATCTCCTGGGAGAGCTGGGCACCTGCCAGGGTGGCGATGGCCAGGCTGCTTCCCTAAATTCAAATCTAGGCCCAGTGTTTGCTCCCGGTCACCCATCCACTTGGTTCCTCGGGGATCTTTTCTGGGAAGCGGAATGACGGCGACTCCGCCCAAGGGGTCGACGGGGCTGGGAGGGGCCTGCAGCGCATCCTGGGCCCATGTCACCTGTGCTGGCTCGTGGAGCAGGGCCACAGGGCTTGTTCCTGCAGAGCCACCTGACGGGTGACTGTGCTCAACGCCTGGACAGCGAGGGTGGGCCATCCCCTCAACGTCCTGATGGCCTCTGCGCTTCTGTGGCTTGACCAGGGTCTTCCAGGAAGGAAGAGAGTGGGGGGGGGGGGGTCACCCAATATCTCCCCAGGTCTGCATTCCTCCTGTAATCAGACCAGCAGTTTGGACCCCAGACCAGGAAGCGCTCTGTGCATGTTGAGGGTAGCCCCCCTAAGGGGTCGGGGCTTCAGGGAACGGCACTGGGAGAGGAGGGTGGCGCTCCCCTCCCCCCGCCTGGGGCGCGGGAAAGCAGGGCCAGCTGCCGCTGACCAGCTCCTGCACCTGGTTGAGAAAAGCCCTCAGGACCCGAAGCTCCTCGGGACTTGGCATGGTTTATAAGCCACATACCAACCCAGCAACCACAGAGGAAAAGATTCACATGTCTGATCACCTAAAAATTTAAAACTTGTGTATGGAAGTTAAAATGTGGATGATAGGATGGGAGCGTGTGTACTCAACAGAGTTAATACTCCAGTTATAGGAAGAGCGTCTACGTGTCAAAGATAAAAAGAAAAGAAGTGACAGAAGAAGGGGCACAGGACAGGCACCTGTGAGTCATGGGAGAGGAAAGGGTGCACCTCACAGGTGATCAGGGAAACTCACATCTGCCTTTTTGGGGGGTTGGCTATACCAGACTGACCAACCGAGGCGACGGCGGCTATTTCGGGCTGGCAAGGCTGCCAGAGCGCCCTCTCGCGCCAGCATGGGTGTGGGGAACCGGGTCCACCCTCCTGGAAGGCAGCACCTGCCAACATTGAGAGCACGCACACTGGGAATTCCGCTTCTGGGCCTCTGTCTTGCTAAGATGCTCCCACACGGACCCCGGGACCTGCTCGTGGACAATCCCTGCACAATTACCGGGAAGAGCAGAAACACCGAGGCAGGTTACAAGCCCATCACAGTGGCGGCTGAGTAGGTCACAGTGTGCGTGGAAAGGAGCACGCATGGCCGGCAAGAAGAGAGCAGAGCTGTGTACGTCGCGGCAGAGAACACCGTCCTTGACGGCATCCTTACAGCAGGACTCGCTGGTGGAACTGTGCGGCCGTGTGCGTGTCTGAATGAAGTTGTCTGGGAGGATCACACCAGATGTGGCTGGCGCTGTTCTGGCTGGCGGTGTGGCAGCCGGTGGAGTCCCAGCTGCAATGACTTCCCTCCAAAACTGCGGAGACACCGTTAGTTCCAAGGACTCACAGCCTCCGCACCACTGTGGAGACGTCGGAACCGTTGAGTGACGCCTGCTTCCTGTGGCTCCAACTTCTCCCTCCGCCCCCAAGGCTCTGTGGCCAGTTCTCTGCCTTGTCTCTGTATCTAAACATGTCCTCGGTTCTGCACATTTTCTTGGATTGTTTCGTTAGTGATTTCCGTCTGTCCATTTTCTCTAGTCTCTTTTTCTAAACTCCTATTTGGATATTGGGCCCCCTGACCTGATCGTCCATGGTTCTAAGGCTCTTTTCTCCACTTTTGTACCACTTTGTCCTTCGTCTCTACTTTCTGGGAGATTTCTTCAACTGTATCACCCAGATGTTCTGTTTTACTATCGGATTTTTATTTCCAATTTTATTTTTATTTCCTATTCTGGCTGCCCCTTCTCAACAGAGCCTGGGCCATCTCATGGTCGCTGGGCCTGTCCTCACACCGAGGACATCTGAGAAGTTTCCTCACCTGGTCTCCTCACCTGGGCTCTGTCCTGAACCAGCATCTCTGGGTCTGCTTTGGTCCCTGTTTTTCCTGCTGCAGCCTGGGGACCGTGGCGTGTGCCTCGTGAGGGGATCCGGCTGGGCCATTTCGCCAGAAATCTCCAGGGCCATGTGCTCCCGGGTGGTGCTGTTTTCTGGGAAGACCCTCCCGGGCTCCTGCTGGAAATGAAGACCCTGCCTGTCCTGGGCCGCTCTCACACCCACCCTCTGGATTCTCGTTTGTCCTGTGGTTTCTGGGTCTCAGCTAGTCTGGCATTGAAGAGACCAGGTCATCTGAACAAATCTCCAAATCCTGCTGGGGTCAGAGAAGCGAGTCATGGGGGCGCAGATCAGGGACTCACACGGGCTCACCCCGTCTTGCCCCGCGGAGCTCGAGGCACCTGGGGCCACCACCCCCTGGACCTACGGGGGTTCTGCATGCAGACCAGGCTGCGTCACAGCCCTCGGGCCGCTGCCCTCTCTCCCCACTGCCCCTGGGCTTCTGCCTCTGCAGGTGGTGTCTCCTGGCCAGGTCTGTGGGATGCTAGGAGGGGTGGAGGCCGTGCACGTGTCCCACCCCTGCTCTTTCCCCAGGACCAGCATTGCTTTTCAAAATGTTTTCTTTAAAACAAAGAGTCTATTTATTACTCTATTAAAGGGAGGTGGGCTTCTGTCCAGGTGGGCCTGGGTGGAATCCAGGCACAGCCACTTTATAACCTGCGTGACCTTGGCCACCCCCTCGCCTCTCAGAACCCTGTCTCCTTATCTGTTTAATGGGAGTGAAAATCCCACCTGGCAGGGCTGTTGTGGGGTGCAGAGCAGATAACGTGCCATAAAGTGCCCGCTGAAGGCTTGGCACGCAGCTGGTGTGGCCATGAGAGCAGCCTTTGTGCCCTTGTTTGTGTAGGTGTCTTATCTCCCCGGCCCAGGGCCAGGGCCAGCTCATCTCGACACGGCCTGCGGCACTGCGGATGCTCGCAGACTGGCCTCCGGATCTGGGGCTGCGTCCACGGGGTGCAGGGCGGGTCCCCAGGAATGCCATCAATCTCCCCGGCCCTAGGGATGATCTCCTGTCTTCGACAGGCCACCTGCAGCCCAGAGAGGCTGCCCGTGGGCCGGGCTGTCAGCACCAGGAGGGGCGGCCCGTCCCCGCAAGACCAGGCTTGTGCTGGGAGCCGCATCCGGAACTCGGTGGCGCGGCCTTGCCTCCTCTTGTCGAGGAGCGTCCCCCTCTCCTGCAGCGTCTGCCCTCCTGGCCCCTCTCCCACCGCGATCCCCGCTCTGCTCTCTGCGAGGACACAGCCCGGCCGCAGACCCAAGTATCGGAGGGACCGCTGTCACCCACAAATGTGGGGGAGGCTTTCAGTGTCCTCGGATGGGGTCCTCCCTGGGGGGCGAATCTAGGCTCGCAGTTCGCAGGCGGAGGGTCCTTTGGATCCTGAAACCGCGTCCCCACCGGATGAAACGACCAAGTCACTGAGCAGCTGTGTGAAAATGAGGACCAGCTGGCCCAGGACCAAAGCGGTGCTGAGAGAATCTGGACCCCAAGTCACAGGCTTGCACGGATACCCCAGACCCCAGATCGAGTGGCTGGGGAGACGCTGCCAGTCATGATGACCTCAGGGTCATCAGTGCCCGAGGCCGTGGCGGGTGTCTGTGCTGCGGGCAGAGGGATTCTCCTGCCCTTTCCGCCCTCCTGTGATGTCCAGGGCGCCAGCCGCTGGAGGGACAGCCCATCCCTGCGGCCAGCTGGTAGACCAGACAAAGCTCTGTTGGACACATGGAGAAGGGGCCAAGTGGGGAGCCCACAGATGGCCCCGGGGCCCGGAAAAGGCAGCTCCTGGCCCGCCTCTGGGCCCAGAGGCTCCCACTTAGCAGGCCCAGGTGCCTGGGTCCCCGCCGTAGCCGTGACCAAGGAGGTCTTGCCTGAGAGGCTCTGTTCTGACCGTGGGCCGAGCGACACGTGTTCCCTCCCCTCCCTGACGTCCAGCCTGACTCAGATCTGTGGCACTTACCCCTGCCTTGGGCGGCCCTTCCCTCTCTGGGTGTCAGTTTCCCTGCTTGTCCAATGAGATGATGCCCAAAGTGCCTCCTTCCCAGGCCCACGGGCAGCCCAGGAACCACCCCAGGGGACCCCTCCGGTCCATTCGCTCGCCAGGGAATGAGGCAAAGCACACCAATGTGAAGTCACAGATGGTTGAATTTCTATGGGACATTCATGCTTCCAGACCCCCCAGAGCTGCCTGGAGCATCTCCCCAGAAGCACCGCTTCTGAGTGACCGCGATTCGACTTCCAGGCTGGCGCCCGGGGGAGGAACACTGGCCCCGGTGGCGGGGGGGGGACCGAGGGCAGTGACTTAACGCCTGCCCCAGTCCCGGCCACGCGGGTGTCGTCTCCATGACTCGGCTTTGCTCCTTCTCGAGCTCACGTGGGTGAGATCACAGCGTCTGCTCCTGTCACCCAGTTCTGTGCCTGTGACACCCACTCATGTCATGTGAATCTGCCTTGTGTTCTGCTTTGCTGGTGTGCACTATTCCATCGTGGGGATAAACTGCAGCCCCGTGGATGGACAAGTGGGCAGTTTCCAGCTCTGGGCTCTCGGGGTAAAGCAGGTGTGACCCACACTTGTCTGGGTAGATGTGTGTGCTCAGGTCCTGGTCACACTGGGGATGTGATAGTTTAACTTTAGTAGAAATTGCTGAGTTGTTATCCAGAGTGATGGTAACAACTTGCACCCTTACCAGCAATGTATGAGAATCTTCATATATTACTTTTATATGTTTAAAATTAAAAATCCTCTTATTAAGAAATTCCAGCTTCAAATGCCTTCACTGGTGATTTTTAGCAATATATTCAAGAAACAAATAATCCACTCAACTCTTCCAGGCACAGCTAAGAAGGAAATACTCTCGACTCATCTTAAGAAGCTAATAGACCCTTGAAAACAAAACTTACGAAGAGCAGTCCAAGAAAGGAAAATTATAGGCCCTAAAGAATCAACGAATCTTTACAACGTAGAAGAGGGATAATACGTTATGACCAAGTTGTGTTTATCCCAGAAATACAATAGTGGTTTAATTTCTACAAAGTCAATTAATATAATCATCCATCTCAACAGATTTAAGGGGAAGATCACATCAACAGATGAAAAATGTTTGATAAAATTCAATATCCATTCATGAAAAAGTGCTTCCATTAAGAATAGAGGAAACTTCCTTAACCTGAATTGTATGTGTAAGAAACCCTATAGCTTTCACTCTGAGACCGGCAACAAGGAGGAATTTCCCTGCCACCAGTTTCACTCAGCATCATTTGGGAGGCCCCGCCAAAGATCGACAAGCAGAGTAGAAAACTTTCACTGTTCATAGAGGACATGATAATGTGTGGAGAAAGGGCTGAAGAACAAGGAGATAAATTGTCAAAATTAATAGGAGACCCAGGAAGTTTGCTACATTCAAAATCAATATGTAAAACTTAGCTGCTTCTCTATAGGCCAGTGACAAACTGAGATTTAGAAAATTTATCATTTATAAAGGCATAAAAGTATGAAAGGCATAAGAAAAGCAAAAGATGTGTAAGATTCTTATAGAGGAAATTGATCTAGAAAAATTGAGAGACATACAAGACCCAAGTAATTAGAGCAATGAAATGCTGTAGTCTTGAACTTGAGAGTCAATTCTCCCCAAAAGGAATCCGTGGATTTGTATAATCCCAGCCTAAATTTCTTTTTTTATTTTTGGTGGATCATTGCAAATTGATTCAAAAATTTATGTTGAGGTGCAGAGAGCTGAGAATAGCTAAGTCGTTCTGAAGGACAAGGGACAGACTGGCTTTGATATCGAGGCGATTATAGCTTTAATCTTCACGACCTGGTGCACTGATGAGGGAACAGAACCGACCAGTGGAACAGACCAGCGAGCTCAGAAACAAGGCACGCACATGGTATTGACACTCAACAGAGGAGGTCGACTTCTGGTTCTGGTTTTGCATTCGCTGAGCTGGGAAATCACCACCCTGTCCTCACAACAAGGAAGAAGCTGAACAGACTGAAAGTCAACAACTCTTCTAGAATCTATGGTGGGGGGGGGGGGGTCACTGTGCAAACCTTGCCCCCAAGTTTGCAGAGACCAATGGGCGTTGAACACAGAGATAAACAGGGAGTTAAGTGGGAGGTGAGGATCTACTTCACACTAAAAAAATGACCCAGGTAGACAAATCCTTAAATGTAACACAAAACTAGAGCATTTTAGAGAATATAGAGGGACATCTTTGTAACTTTGGGCTGTGGATGGACTTCTTATACAATTTACAAATAATAGCCATAAAGGCAAAGACTGATCCATTCTAATACATCAAAATTAAGAAATTCTGATTCATTAAAAGGCCCCATAAAAGGAGAGAAGAGACAAACCACAGAGTGGGAGGAGATTTGCGTACATTCAACCAAAAAAGGAAGGCCGGGAATATGGAAAACCAAACTCTAATAGGAGTCAGTAGGACAAAGCGCCCGACTTAACACCGGGCAAGTGGCTCAGCAAAGAGGAACCCAGATATGATCAGACCTCATTAGTAATCAGGAAAAGCGAGTTAAGATCACAATACAAGATCATTACTCACCCGGCAGCTTGGCAAAAGTTTAAAAAAGACCAGACCAGCGGCTGGTGAGGGTGCGGGAACCCTCACGCCCCGCTGGGTTGGTGGTCACTTGGCACCAGCATTTTGGAAAAGCCCGGTGAGCACACCCCAGACGGGCGCCTCCCCGCCCACCCCGTCATCAGTCCTGGAGAAATTCCCGCGTGGAGGAGTTGGGGATTTTGTGGGAATGTCCATGGCAGTGTTATTTATAAAGCAAAAAAAACGGGAAACAACCCAAATGTAACACTCAGAGCAGCGTGAACAACGTGTGGGGTGTTTGTTCAGCGGAGCCCATCGCTGCCCCAGACTCTGGCAGGAAGGACTCCGTTCAGGGAGAAGCGGGTCCCAGGACATGGAAGCAAGATTTTGCTGACTAGAAATTAAGAAACGGGCAAAGCTAACTAATTCATGATAAAACTACATAGAAAAGCAAGCCAGTGACCGTCACGAAATCCAGGGCAGGATGTGAAAGGGGAGAGAGGCTTGTCCTGTGTCTTCACCTGGGGGGGCAAATGTGGGTTTCCCGCCGATATGCTTGTGCAGACAACACACTTGGGGTCTGATTCATTCATTCAGTCTGCCGTGGGAACGATTCATTTCACGAGTTTTGGAGAACTAAACTTTGACAGAAAGGAACTGATTCTGCTTCAGGCTGGGCTCGGGCTGCCATCCCCTCTCCCCCAAGCCCACCCGGGCCCCACACACCTGCTTCCTCCCACCAGGAGGTCAGGTGTCCAGCATCTTCCCTCCTCCTTGAGGTTTTCCTAGTGATCTCAGCTGCCACCCAGCCCAGATCCCATTAGCAAGTGGTTAGGGTCCAAGTAAACAGGCAGGCAGAGGGGCCGGGGAGCCCTCTGGGCCCTGCAGGGTAGGCAGACCCTCCAGGAAGTGGCTTGGCCCACGTGCCTTCCCAGGGGGTGAAGGTGATGGCGATGGGATGATGAAGGTCGTGGTGCTGATGGTGGTGGTGGGCTGAGCCATCTCCTTGGACCCTCCTACAAGTCACCGAGGTGGGCACTGTGTGGCCTCCAGTGTCCAGAGGAGGTGATGTGGGACTTGCCCAAGGCCATCCTGCTCGAGTGACGGGACAGGGACCTGGCCCCAGGCCTCCGTCTCCAACACCCAGGCTGTCCCTTCTTCGGGGCTCTGGTGAGCCTGGGGGACAGTGCAGGATTCGGCCATGGAGATGCATACCCTTGGAGACTGAACGTGGCCTTGCCCTCCCTCTTGGCGTCCACTCCCTGGCAACTCGCATTGGAAAGAATGTTCGGGAGCTTGTCAGCATCTGGTGCTTGTCCCGAGGGCTTTCCCTGTGGGCACTGTGCCCGCCCCCCCCGGGTGAGTCTCCAATCATGAGCAGCTGGACCGTCACCAGATGCCCCGGGTCCCTCCCTGTCCCCGTTTGCCCTTGTGCAATTTGGAATCACCCAGATTCCTCGGAAACTAGGGCCCGTGGCCAGCAACAGCACAGAGAACAGAGCAGGGGGCAGAGGGCAGAGGCAGAGAGTGACCCTACCTGAGCTCCTCCTTTGCCGGGCCGGGAGCTGGGAACACCGGCCTGGAGGCCGTCTCTGTTGGGTGGGGTGACAGAGCCCTGGTCCTGGGACCCACTTCTCCTTCCTCTTTCCACCTTTCAGAGTCTCCTGTGTGGCCTGGAATGGATGTTCCTCCCCAACCTGGGCCCTGCTGTCCTGGGGCCTCCCTCTAAGTGCCCCAGGCCCTAGTTGCGCTTCATCTCAGGGACTGTCGCCAAGCCCAGGTCTGCAGAGGTGCGGCCAGACACCTCAGGACCACGTCCACGGGCCCCGGGGGGTCGGGAGGGGCTTTTGCCCCCAAGCAGCAGGGCTCAGTCACACAGGAGGCACATGAGGGGTGCCCCTCGGGCCTGGTTCCTTGATTCTTTGCTGATGGATTTAGAATCTTAGTCTCTGCACTTGGGAAGGGCTGAGGGGTTGAGGTAGCGGAGCTAAAGCAGCAGAAATCCTCCCTCCAGGCCGGGAGGGCGTCCAGGAGCCCCTCGGAGCGGCTGCGTGGACCCGGGTCACCGAGGACGCGCAGGTCGACTCCAGGCAGCCTCAGCCTTGGTCCACGGGTCCTGGACCCGCGGAGGGTTCCACCGAGGCCGCTGAGCCATCTGCAAGCAAATAAGGGGGAGACAGAGGGAGGGAGGCACCTGCCCACAATTAATCACTGTGGTGATTAATTCAGGTTAAGTTGAATGGGGAGCACAGAATTTCTCCAGATGAGGCCAGCAGCAGGGAGAGGAAAGTGGTTTTCTCAAGCCCAGCAAGAGAGCTGTGGATGCAAGAGCCTCCCTTGCTGGAGCCCCGGTGTTGGGGGGCACTCTCCACGGGCCTCCACATCCTGCCCTCTTGCAGGGGGCTGGCTCGGACCCTGACCCGAGCTCCTGGAGATGAGGCACCCGGGTCCTGCACCCGGGCCTCCGTCTGGGGAAACGACTCCTGGGCCCCAGGCCATCGTGTGGGGCCGAGAGTCCAGGAGGAGTCAGGGCCCCCGACCCGGTCGGGTGCAGGGCCGGAGGCCGAGGTGCACGGGCCCGGCCCAGCCTGGCCGCTGGGGCTGCTGCGCTGTCTTGGTCGCTGAAGAGCCCGTCTGAGGCCTTCGGTTAAACCCCTTTGCTCGTTCAATTCCACAGTGAGTTTGCCATCGGGAGGGATACAGCTGCCCTTGAAGTTTCTACAGTCTTCAAAGCCGCTGCATGTGACGAGGTCCAGAGGCCCTGACCGCCCAGCGGCGGGGGAGCCTGGGCTCAAGCAGGGAAATGGCCGCCCGGCCACATGCGGGGTCAAGGGCGAGGGGCCACCTGAACCCAACAGCATCCGGGGTGGGGTCTCCTGCGGTCGTCGTCCGCCGCCAGAGCCCTCCCTGACCCTTGCAGCCCCCCACCCCTCAGGGGCGAGAAGCGTCAGCGTCCGGGTCCTGAGCCCCTCCAGCGCCCCGAAGCCCTGACTCCACGAAGCCAGCGTCGTCTGCAGGCAATGCAGCCTCACCACGCCTTTGGCATTTGACCCGGAGAATGCGCTGACCTGTCACGCGAGGCTGGGGCCTCCGTGAGCTCTCTCGGCCACCGCTTCCCGCCTCACCCCTGCCCCGCCTTTGCCCCCAGCCCCCCTCTGCCCCTTGTCTCCTGCACACACCTCCACCCGTCCTCCCTCTTTCTCACTAACACACTATTTGCGATTTTCTCAGGGATTAGCTGAAAAAACAAAACGAGACAAAATGACAAGCAAAAACCCCAGAAACTATCACTTCTACAATTCAGTCAGAATGGTAGAAATTGTCCACACAAAATAAAATCCATACAAACTAAACTACCCATGGTAAATTTTGCTTTGGACTCTAAGTTGAGAGTGCATTGTGCAAAATTTGACCCAGAAAAAGTGGACATTGTCTGCGAAGCTGGGAAGTGGGCAAGTGAGGGGCTCCTCCCCCAGTGGTTTGCTCTTGGGTGTGTCTCCTGATCCCCAAAGACCCCAGATGAGAAGCTCTAATCATAAAAACTGATACGAACAATTAACACTGAATAAGTCATATTTTTTGGTTAAATTGAAATGGAAGAGAAATGATTTCTATGTTTAGAATTTCAGTGAAATGAAAAAAAGTTAATTGGAAGCTGCTTGATCTCAAGGTTAGACGATCGACAAGGTTTAATCGGGTTTGCCCTGGAGAAGTGGGTTTTCGTTGAACATTAATCCAGGAAGGCGAGATTACAGAAACATACTTTGTATTCACATGTCATTGGGGTCTGCACGGCTTCACTCTCTGCGTGCACACACCACACACGCGCACACGGCACACGCTCACGGTGCAGACACACGCACACAGCTGCACGGGCCCTGTCCAGGGCGGGCGCAGCCCTCCCTCTCTCACTGGACGTGTCCTTTCCCTCACAGGAAGAGCCAAGCCGTGGGGTCGGGACCTGCTGAGCCCGGGCTGCCCTCCCTGCTCCGACCTCTGTCCTTATGTGGGTTGGATGAGTCCTCAGTCCTTGTCACTTCCTACCTCCCCTCTGTGCGAGCCTGGTGAGCCATTTCTCCTATGAATCTGTCCCTTCCATCAAGAATTACCATTTCATTGGCATAAAAAGTAACCATATCATTATTATATAATATTATAAAAATGTAATTAATTAGCATAAGGTGTGAAAATGATACCTGTGAGGTACCTGGTACCTGGCATGAGGCCCCTACCGTGTAGCTGGCAGGAGGCACCTGCCTGGTGGCCCAGCGGGGAGATTCTGACCCAGGCCCCCTGTTGGCTGCCCACCCCCTGGCCACTCAGAGGCCCTCTCCTCAGGGCCTCTGGGCCGCCCGCTCCCAGCCTGTCCGAGGAGGTCACCCTCTGTGGGGGCCTCTCTTGCTCCTGGGCGACTTCGGCCGTTTCCCTGCTTTCCCAGGGAAGGACCCAGGCCAGCCCCTCTCTGACAGCTTGGCTTCTTCTGGCCCAGACTGGACAGTCTGGACCCCAAGGTCAGACCCCAGGTCAGCCCGTGGCAGCTGGCGGGCTTCACTCAGTTCTGCCTTCCGCCTGCTCTGTGCCCTTTGCTAGGGGCTGGTGGTGACCTGGGGTCCCGCGGGGTGCGTATCTCCTGCTCTCAGCCAGTCCAGTGCCGTCAGCGGAGGAGCTGGGGAAGCTTCACCTGGGGGCGGGGGTCAACGTCTTCCTCCCCCTCCACACGTACCCCGTGATAACGATGAGGCTCAGCTGGGGCATGGGGGCCCCCTTCCGACCGACACTGGGTTCCCAGAGCTCTGCCACCATCTGGCGAGGGCCCACGGACCTGTGTCGCTGCCCACCAGCTGTGTGGTCACCTGAGCAACCGTGTCTGTCCGAGACCGGAGCATCCAGAGGGCAGGGAAGGGGTCTATCCAGGCCCCTGGCCCGGGCCTGGCGCCGGTGTTACCCTGAGAGGTGACACCGTGAAGCCTTGGCCTGGTCTGGGGGTGGGCCCTCCTGCTCTGAGCCCACCAGGAATGATTAGCTCCCCGCCCCCGAGCTCTTTGCTTCCCCGGGTGTTGCGGGGGGCTGAGGGGCGCGGCCCCGGCGAACCCTTTCTTGTCTCTCCCAGGCCGCTCTGGCTTCAGCCTCTATTTGTCCTGGCATTAGGTGGGGTTTATCTTTGCCCTTAGCGCGCCGGTAAAACCCCCGACGCTGCTGGCAGTCTCCCTGACGTTCTGGCCTCCAGGGCGGGTTGGGGGGGCACAGCACCCTGCACGGAGAGGACGGCCCTCCTCAGAAGCTCCAGAGAGCCTGAGGGTCTCGCCCGGGGCATGGGGGACAGCCCTGCTGCTTTGTTTAAGGGCACAGGTGCCTGACAAGGGCACAGGTGCCTGACGAGAGCACGGGAGCCTCCACCTCGGGGTTTCTGAAGCAGCAGCGGGCAACCCCCCCAAATTCGTGTCCACCTGGCCCCAAACTTGTCCCCATGACACAGCCCGGCTCTGGTGGTCCAGGGCCCTCTCTAGCAGAGCTGGGACTTGCCAGTGGACCTGATTTATACGGTACTTGCTACCTGGGCGTTGGACTGCAAAGTTGCTTTTTTCCAAAAAGAACGTTCTGGAAAGAGCTTCTGCACCCTTCTTCCTGGGGTGAGCCTCTGAGTGTGAGTGATGAGGTTTGGGGCGAGCAGATAAATGCAAAGCCCCAGACCCAGGGGACACACCCTCTCTTCCCACCCGGTCTGGGCCCTGGACGGACCCCACCATTCCCACTCCTGGGCCTCATCTCTGAACCCAGCTCTGCCCCATGTCTGGGGACCCAGAGGCCCCGCCTGTCAGCTGACCAGGCCTCGAGGAGGGTAAACTCCCAAACCAGCGAGACTGGGGCCACCACCCAGGGCCCCTAGCCGGGAGCAGAGTGGGCCCGACACGGGCAGGTGTCATCGGAAGTCTGATTAGATTCTCTGCGGAGATGGAAACGTAAATATTGATAGAAGTCAGAAGACTTAAGTGCTCTCTGCCATGAGATGTGATGTCACCTCCAGCACCTGTTTCTGGAGGAGCTGCATGAACGCGGGTGTGTCTGCACGGGCGCTGCCAAGGGGAGCGAGAGGTGTAATCACCTGGCGGCGGCGGGGCAGGGATAAGGACAAAGCCAGGGCCTGGGGTGTGTGCAGAGCTGGGTCCTGGCCTGCAGGACTCACCAAGCCCAGCTGGCCTGGCCGGCCAATGCAGGCCCAAACAGGGCTGCTCTGGGCCTCCTGGAACTTATCTTGAGTCAATAGAAGGCCGGGTGGTTCTGGAGGCTATTGACGAGGCCAGAGACAAGGGCGGCATTCAGGCCCCAGCCTGTTTCCAATGAGCTCAGCTGCTCCACAGCTGGGGCCAGGGATGGGCTCGCCCCCCGCCTGCCAGGCCTGTTTTCCCCGCTGGTCAAGGCGGGCCGGGGCCGGGGACAGAGTGCCGGGTACCGGGGGAGCTCTCAGCTGAGAAATTACCAGAGCAGGTGCTGAGAGGGGAGCAGTCGGGGGCAGGGGAGCTGCCCACCACAGCTGCAGGTGACCCGTGCTCCCTGCAGGGCACTGGTTCTGTCGGCAGCAACAGGCTTCTAGGAAGAAACGCTTGCTGGTCAAAGAAGGTGGGAAGATATCAGAGTCATTGTGAGCAGTAGGGAACCAGAAACCAACCCTCGATGTTTCTGGAGCCAGAGGGCCCTGCGCTGTGGGCTCACGCCTGTGTGGGTCTGTGGGAGGGCTGCTTGGGACGGGGGAAACGGCCAGGACAAGTGGTCCATTTGTCTGGCCATCGGGGCCAGTGCCTCTCAGACTTCGACATGCCTGGGGCTGCCGGAGGGTCTTGATAAACCCCGCCTCTGATTAGGGAGGCCTGGGCGGAGCTGGGGACCCTGTCCTCCCCACAGCCTCCTGGGATTCTGAGTAGTCAGGCTGACGAAGACCACAGTGGGGATCATTTCTGGAGACAGAGGCTCTATGTTAAGGGGTGTTCGGTTCCCTCCGAGGTGTCCAGGATGTCGGGAGTCACCGCTGTGAGGGGCTGGAGCAAGAGGAATGGCCAGGAAGGGGGCGGGCAGGCAATGACTGACAGCCTCGCGGGCTGGAGAGCGTGGCGCCCTGGGCTGCACACAGGTGGGCAGGTATGTCCTCAGACCTCAGGGCCTGTGGCTCCTCTTCGCTGTGGCCTGTGATGCACTTTAGTGTGTGCGTGTAGAGACATCCCCAAACACTGTCACTGGAAACCCCGGACTGGATTGGACAGTATCCCCCCAAATTCGTGTCCACCTGGCACTTCAGAATGTGACCGTCTCAGTCTGCCTGGGCTGCTATGACAGGACACCGCAGGCTGGGTGGTTGTAAATGGCACACATGTCTCTCAGCCTGGAGGCTGGACGTCCTGCAAGTCGCTGGAAGATTCCATGTCTGGTGAAGACCCGCTTCCTGGCTCATGGATGGCGTCTCCTTGCTGTGCCCTCACATGGGGGAGGGGGGAGGGGCTCTCTGGGACCTCTTCTTATGAGGGCGCTGATCCCATCCTGAGGGTCCCACCCTCATGACCTCATCACCCCAAAGCCCCACCTCCCAACACCATCACACTGGGGCTTGGGATTTAACACGTGAACTGGGGGGACACAAACATTCTGTCTATAGCCGTGACCTTATTCAGAAACAGGGTCTTTGCACATGGATGTGGTTATGGACCCCGGGGTGAAGACATCTTGGATGTCTCTTGGATGTAGAGACGGCCCTGCGTCATGTGACAGTGTCCTTATCAGAAGAGGGACTCGGGCAGGAGCCATGTGACCGAGGAGGCAGAGATCCCAGTGATGCACGGGCCAGGGAGCCCTGAGGTGCCGGCAGCCACCAAGAGCTGGGAGAGGCCTGAACCAGATGCCACCTCCAGTCTCAGAAGGAGCCAGCTCTGCCCACACCCTGACTTCCAGCTTCTGAATAAATGTCCGTTGTTTAAGCTGCCCCGTGTGTGGTCACTCCAGCAGCCCTGGGACTTTCATAAAACCCCTAACCTGAAGCCTGTCAGGGCACTCCTGGTTCTCAAACATTGGGCGCACTGCTATAACGCTTTCAGTTAGCTCACACTTGCTAAGCCCCACCTGCGTGCCAGGTACAGGGGTATAGACAGGTAGGGGGTGCAGACAGGTACAGGGGTCAGACAGGTATAGGGGTCAGAAAGGTACAGGGGTGCAGACAGGTACAGGGGTCAGACAGGTATAGGGGTCAGATAGGTACAGGGGTGCAGACAGGTACAGGGGTGCAGACAGGTACAGGGGTCAGACAGGTGCAGGGGTCAGACAGGTACAGGGGTGCAGACAGGTACAGGGAACAAGGCAGAAGGTGGTGTTTTTCTATGGGTGGAACTTGTTGCTTTAACAGAGGCTGCTGAGGTCCCACCTCCCCAGCCCGTTGGCTCACCTCCGAGGTCACCTGCAGCCTCATCCACCAGCCCCTCCAGGCACCTGCGCCTCTGAGGGCTGTCTTCATTACCAAGGAAACGTGCCTGTTCCTGAGAGCAGCCTGAAGGTGCCAGGGCTTCGGCCCTGCAGGGCAGCCTCCGACCAGTGACAGACAGCGTCCAGGACGAGCGGCCCGAGGCTTTGTGCCCCGTGGACGTGGACGGTGCCGAGGGCTCGATACCAGCTCCTCGTGGTCACCCACACCGGGAGGCCCTGTTCCCGCTGTCAGAATCTGTGCATCAGCAGATGATCTGACACCCCTGCCCCGTCCTACTCTCGACACCACTGTGCTTCCCGAGATGCTTCCTGAAGCCCCTTGGGGACCCTGACTGAGGAAAACCGGAGCAAGAACTGTGTGTCCGGCAATGCCTCCGTGTTCGGAGAGGGCTTCCCGCGTCGCCCGGGATGGCATCAGGGCCTCCTTGAGTCTCCTGGGAAGATGGGGGCCTGGTGGGGGTGGAGATCTGGGGGGAAGAAGCATCCCTTGGTCACCCTAGCGGCCACACACACTCTCTGAGTGCCTGCTGTTTGCTTGGCTCTGAGCTGGGACGCCGCAGTGAGCACGGCGGAGAGACCTTTGCCCTCGAGGGGCGTTGGGGGTCACACGCGGTAGGTCAGAGGGCTCAGAGGGTTCTGAGGACAGGTTCTGTGAGAGCTAAGCTTCTCTTAAAGCCGTGCTGAAGTGAGAGGAAGAAACCCTGGACTGCGGGGTGTCAGAGAGACAGAGCGGGAGCCTGGGGGTGCATAGGCTCAGGACAGCGGCCGAGGTGACAGTCATTACTGGGCACATCGTCCATACCTGCTGCGCTGCCAGGTGCCTTACAGCAGGTCTCCCTTTTAAACCCTCCCAGCCCCCCTGCGAGCCCCTTCTGCCGAGTGGAGACCAGGCTGGGGAGGGGCCTCCCCTGCGCCATGAGGCAGCATGGGACCAGGGGTGACCAGTGCCCAGCCAGGAGCGCCCAGAGGACTCCCAGGGACGCCACCCCAAGGCCAGCATGCGCTCTGGACACTGCCGCCCTCGCCGCCAGGATGGCAGGTCCTGCTGAGGCCTGCCCTCCCGAGCGAGACCTGGGGAGGTGTGCAGGTGAGTGAGATGGACCCCCAGCTCTGCGGCTCGGGGAGTCAGCTTCCCTCAGTTTCCTCATCTGTGAAAGGGGCCAGCAGTTCTGTAGGAGCCGGGCTGCCCAGCCAGTCACCTCTGGAGGGCGTGGGGCCCATCTCCTGCCGGGCAGGTCGGCCCCCTGGGACACCCCGGAGAGAGCGGGCTCTGGCGGTTTGGGCCCCAGGCGTCTCCTGGCCCCGCAGATCTGCCCAGGGTCTGGCCAGGCTCACGAGGCCTACTCTGGTGCTGCTCTGTCCCTCTGACCTGCTCAGAGCATGGGTGTCCCCGGGATGCCCCATCCGGGCGGGCCCAGCGCCCCCAGCCGTCCGGCCGGTCGGGACGCCCCGGAGCCCTGCGTCCTGCGTCTGTCGGTGCCTGTGAGCACAGCTGCCAGCCTGAACCTAATTACTGAATTTGCACTAATTCTCATGCCATTAATACACGCTGCCTAAAATAACACTGCCTAGAAAACGAACTTGTCTGTGACACTATTTTTATCATTTTTTGAGGAAAAAAAGGGGAGTCACATTGTCAGAACTTCCAGCTGTTTCCCATTTCTTTCCCTTTATTTGCTGTTTGGTGCTAAACTTGGAGACGGGATTCTGGGTGAACGTTAAAGGGACACCAGCCCCGGTTCATGTGTCAGACTGGATGCTGTGTCCCCCCCCCCCCCCCCCGCCACCGCCAAACATTCGTTGGTGGACGAGGGTCCGCCCCCTGGGGTGCCCACGCCTGGTCCCGTGACGAGCTCCTGACACAGGCTGCGTCCACCCACGAGACCCCTGTGTGAGTGCCCTAGCATCGAGCCCTGTCCCTGGGGGCCACTGGGCATCGAGGCAGGGACCCCAGAAGTGCTGAGGCATCAACGCATCAGGAGTGACCCTCGGCCGACAAGGAAAGGGAGTTGTCCACAAATACAGTCAAGCCTCCAGCCGCCTCCCCTGCCCCCTGGTGGCCCACTCGGCCTCCAGCAGGTCCGGGGCTGGAGCAGTAATCTCTGTGAACACCCCCCTCTCTCCGCCCCCTCCCACGGGTGTGGGTGTGGAGCAGAGGTCACAGGGCCATTTTCCCCGGGCTGTGGGACAAATTTCAGGCCAGCCCAGCCCTGGCTCCCTGGGGACAGCACAGAGCCTCCGGACTCTCCCTGGGGGTTGCTCTGAGCGCGTGTGTGCATCCGTCAGAGGGCCCCTGTGTGCACACGTGTGTGTGGACATGGTCCGCGTGCATCCCCGTGTGCAGGTGTCCTAGTGTCCACCAGCTCCCGCGGACGGCTGGACGCCTGTATGCACACACACGTCTGCATGCGTGTGGGGACAGGACGGTGGCGTGGGACCAAGTGCCCCTGGAGACCCACACATGACACGCTTCCAAGCTGTCTCCATTGTCATGTCAGCTGAATATCTCCAGCTCCACGCCCAGGAGCACGCTGTCTCCTCGCTGCTCGCGAACCCCGGCCAGACTTCCAAACCGCTAGGCAGATTTCGAGTCCCTTTTTTTAGCTGCCGAAGGAAAAAAAATAAGTAAACACAAATCTGCTGATCCCCGTCTGCCTCCTCTTCTGGAGAATTTAATTTCTGAGCTTTGATCTGATACCAGGACCTGGAGGACTTGTTATTTCTAAATAACGAGCTAAATGCCTGTGCTCCGAGCCTCAACTTTTCTGGTTTGAGGAAAAATATGACTTTCCACAGAAACTCTTTGATGCGGCCAGTGGCGCTGTCCACACAGGAATGAAAAGGAGTTTCAGAGGGCCGGTGGTGGTGGGAGGGGACAGGCCCTCACCGGGCCCAGCCCACGTGGGAGGGATGGGGGTGGGAGGGCCACTTGGACCCTCTGCCCCCTTCCTAGGGGCCTTGCACTGTCTAGCTCCACCTGCAAGATGTCAGGGACTTATGGGGGTGAGAGAGCCCCCCAAGGCAAGGATGGATGGGGTATCCAGGATGAACCTTGGAACCCACTGCTGTCCAGCTGGGGGGCTCCCGGGCCGCCTCCCCTGGGGGTTCCTTTGGAGGAAACCCTCCTACCAAGTTAGTGCCTCAAACCCAGGTTGGGGCAGGACCCCTGCTCTAGAGGAGGGGCCTGCAGGCAGGGCAGGCCGCCGAGGGCTGTCCCTTCAGGTGGCACCTCCGGAGAGTCAGGGGACAGCTTCCCTGGGCAGACGCGGTTCTGCAGGCGCACAGCCGGCCTGTGAGTCGAGGCAGAGGGCAAGACACAGTGTCCTGGGCAGCAGGGCTTGGGGAGCGGACGCGGGCTGGTCCTCAGTGACGCAGCCTTCTCCCTGTGCCCCTCAGCCAGGCGCTCTCCTTGGGATCCGGAGCCTGCCCCGTCTTGTATGTGGAGGTCCAGGCTTGGTGTCGGGGCACGGGGGCTAGTCCGAGCCCAGGGTCCTCTGTAGAACACCGGCTGCTTCTTCCTGCCCCCGGAACCACTGGCACCTGCAGGACGGCCATACTTTCCCTGGTAAATGATCATTCCAGGTCAGGGCTGGGGTGAGCCTGGGGCCCCCTCCCCGCCTAACCCAGATTTCACACTTCAGATGGCGTTTCCCCTGGAGAGCAGCCCCACGAGCTGCAGCAGGCCTGTGCCCAGAGGTCAAGAAGCAAAGGCTGTAGGCCATTCGCCCTGTAAAGAGCTCTCGGGCAGTCTAGAAAAAACACCTGGCTGTTCTTGGGGCTTCGGCCTGAACCTGGTCCACACAGCATCTGCTGGCAGAACCGAAGCCAGGCCGGCCGAGGGCCTCGCGGAGCCGGGGCTCGGACAAGCGCCGAAGCAGAGTGTCCCCGCCGCCCTCCCCTTGCCCCAGATGGCAGCCCTGACCCCAGAACTCACACCTGTGGCTGCCTGACCTGGCCTTGGACCTAATAGTCATGGGCCCGGGTCCACTCCTGGGCCAGGGTGGGGTCGGGAGACACCCAAAAAAGAAATTAAATTATTGAATTAACAGGTAGTACAGTAACATGGTCCCAAACTCCAGGCAGGTTTGGCAATAGCAAGGAGCCCAGCAGGAAAATGAATGAAATCCAACAAGTGTGGGCCCGTCAATGACAGCATGTCAGCATCAGTTCGTTATTTGTGCAGAGACACTCGTGGGATGTTAGTAACAGGGAGACTGCCAGGTGTTCAGGAACTCTGTACCGTCTTCACAATTTTTCTGTAAATCTAAAAATATGCCAAAATAAAAGGTTTATTTAAGGAAAAGTTGGGTGGGGGCTGCCATATTGGACCCTGCCAGTGTCTTGGGCAGCTGTGCCTGTGTCTCCTGCTTTAGCTGCATCTCTGGGGGAGGCCGAGGCCGAGGGGCGTCAGAGGCCATTGTCCTAACGCAGAGGGAGGAGAAGGTCCCGTAGAGCGGCCGGCGGGGAGTGGTGGTCCAACCCCAGGCGTTTTCTGAAGGTGAAGGCTGACAGCGGAGGCCCGGCCTTGCCTGCGGAGGAGGATGGAGCTGGTGGGCGAGAGACCGGGCCGGTGTGAGCTGGATGGGGGTTCTGTCCCAGGTGCGTCCTGACATCCTGGAGACCACGTCGTCTCCTGGACCAATGAATCCAGGTTGGGGAGATGTCTTGGGGCCCAGTGGGTGTGCACCGGGGCGCCTTCTCCAGTCTGCACCCCCAACACCACAGGCCGACACTCCCGCCCAGAGTGAGTCTCCCGGAGGTCCTGCGGTGAGGGCCTGGCTTTAGGGGGGCCCTGGACGCCGGATGGAGCCACCCCAGGGGAGAGCTCTGCTCAGACGGGACCCCACGCCCCCCTTTTCTGCCACACTCGTCCTGGCCACGAAGGCAGCTCTGACAGCTTCTGGCAGACACTTTCTCCGACCTGGTTGATTAAAGCCAAACCCAGACTCTTCATTCTTTTTAAAAATTGTATTTCATTTTATGGGCCTATTATGATTTATTTAGCAATTCCCTATTAATGGGCTTTTGGTCATTATAAATAACGGTGCAGTGAATAACTGTACAGAAACCATCTCACCTGTGCAGCCACAGATATGGGGGAGGTTAGGCCTGCTGGGCCAAGAGATGTCACCTTCAGGAAGGCGACATCGAAGCGAGAAGAGGACGGTACAAAGGAGCCGCTGCTTGGGGAGGGGTCTGGGGCCCACAACACACCTGCCGGGTCAACGGGGATATGTCCAACAGAACGAGACCCGCACATGACTCAACCACAGACAAACACCTCGTGTCCAGCTCACCTCACACAGATAAACGTGGAGAATTCCGGAGGCTGCCCAGGCTGGCCAATCAGATAGGGCTGCCCCTGAGTTACCGTGTTGGGAAATGACTTAATAGAATCTCGCTTGTTACTGATTAATTTTGTTTGATGTGGGAGGCTGCACGGATTTTTTTTTTTTTTTTTTTTTTTTTATTTATATTTATTTTTGGCTGTGTTGGGTCTTCATTTCTGCGTGAGAGCTCTCTCCAGTTGCAGCAAGCGGGGGCCACTCTTCATCGCGGTGCGCGGGCCTCTCACCATCGTGGCCTCTCTTGTTGTGGAGCACAGGCTCCAGACGCGCAGGCTCAGTAGCTGTGGCTCACGGGCCCAGCCGCTCCGCGGCACGTGGGATCCTCCCAGACCAGGGCTCGAACCCGTGTCCCCCGCATCGGCAGGCAGACTCTCAACCACTGCGCCACCAGGGAAGCCCCTGCACGGATTTTTAACAAGCACCACTTGTGACTGCAGACCAACCAAAGCTTCCAGAATCATGAAGTGCATTTCAGGGTATTTTAAAAAAACACAGGGCGCAGCCGGCCTGCCCAGCACTCCTGGGCTGGTGACAAGACGGCTGTGGAAGGAAAACCTGGGGCTCCTGTGAACTAACAACATGGGATTAGAGATCCATTAGGGCCTCTGTCTGCTCCATCAATCTCCAGCCCAGATACGTCTTTGCCTCCCACCAAGAGGTGGAGGTTTTAGCCTGTATAGTCTAGAGGATTGAAAAGGAGAAGATAAAATAGAGAAAATTCCAGAGGCTCTAAAGCCAGGGGATACCCTTGTGCTCCTGCCATCTGCGCCATTCTGCTCCGTCCTTTACAAAGAGGCTGTGATGAGACAGCCAGGCAGCTAGATTGGGTGCTGGGTCCTGGGGCTGTGACGGCAGTTCCTACCTGCCCCGGTCTCACACAGGAACAAGCGCGAGCCTCTGTCTGAACTGCGCCTGGAGCAAGCTTGGTTGTGGGCAGTGGTCACTTCCAGGGGCCTTTGGAGGCTTGGCCATATGTGCCTGCTAGCTTGTGGGCAGAGCAGAGGGCTGGCCAGACTGGTGGTACAAAGCACACCAGACAGATAGTCTCCCAATGCCTGGAGCACCTAGGAGAGCAAGTACAACGACGGAAACCAGCTGCAGCTGCAGCTAAGGGGAAGTACGTCAGTTAGGATGCATTGGGCCTCAAGTAACAGAAAAGTCAGCTGGGACTGCCTTAACTAAGAGGGTCGACTGGCTCACGGTACTAGAGGTCCCTGAGCAGGTCAGCTTTCAGGGCTGGTTTGATCCAATGGCTCAGCAATGCTGTCAGGGCCCCGATTTCTTTCCATCTCTGTCTTCTGCATAGTCAGCCTCATTCCAAATCCAGTTCTACCTCATGAGCACAAAATAGCTGCTCCAGTTCCAGATTTCACATCCAAACACCACCCTGCCCAGAAGGAGAGAAAATGTGTCTGTGGCAGCAGTCCACACAGGGAATCAACCTGAGTGGACCCCTTAGGTTACATGTCCATCCTTCAACAGGTACACGTGGCAGGAACGTGTGATGGATACAAATGAACTATGGCCCCCCTTGGAAGAGGGGGTGTGGGCAACTTGGTCCCAAGCAAGGGGGCTGTGGGCACTGGGGATGGGGAGGGAGGATGGATGCTGGGTGGGCAACCTCGAATGCTCAAGACAGCGCAGGTGGAGCTGGATCTACACCATCGCAGGGCCAGACGAGGGGAACCTGCATGCTAGGGCAAGGCATTTGGGTTTTTTGAATTTTTTTAAAGATTTATTTATTATTTATTTATTTTATTTATTTTTGGCTGTGTTTGGTCTTAGTTGCGGCACGCGGGATTCATTGAGGCCTGCGTGATCTTTCGTTGCGGTGCATGGGCTTCTCTCTAGTTGTGGCGTGCGGGTTTTCTCTTCTCTAGTTGTGGTGCGCTGGCTCAAGGGCACGTGGGCTCTGTACTTTGCGGCACGCAGGCTCTCTAGTTGAGGTGTGCAGGCTCAGTAGTTGCAGTGCGTAGGCTTATTTGCCCCGTGCCATGTGGGATCTTAGTTCCCTGACCAGGGATCAAACCCATGTCCCCTGCATTGTAAGGCAGATTCTTTACCACTGGACCACCAGGGGAAGTCCCGGCATTTAGGTTTTATTTCCAAGAAACCTGAGAGCTAGAAGTGCCTTGGGGGAGGGAGGGAGGCCCATGCAGGCCAGTGTCCCGAGCTCACCTGGGGAGGAGGGGCTCCTGCCAGAACTGAGCCACGAGGCCCCAGAGGCCGGGCTTGGTGTGTGCGGGAGGAGGTGGGGGGCACAGGAGGAGGGCTGGGTGGGCGGGGGAGCTGGCATTCCTACTACTAACCGGACGCCCAGCCAGCTCGGGTGCCTCCTCTCTACATGTCCTGTCCTCACAGTCGCTTGGCAGGGTGGGCGTATCTGCCATTCCCATTTTGCAGACGTGGAGACCCAGCCGTGGAATGGGCGGTTTTCGAGATCACACAGCCACTAAATTGCACTCAGGATTCGAACCCAGATCTGCCAGACTCTTCCCAACCTGCCACTCGGTACAGGCAGGCAGCTTCTCCCAGGGAGGAGGGCTGAAGACCAGACTGAGGCTTCCACATGGAGGACAGAGGGCTGGGAGAGAGGCCCTGGGCCAGGCAGCGGACCAGCTTGGCTTCCAGGGCCTTCGCTTTCGAGGCAATGGGAGCAAACCAGTGGCCTGGCCCACACGGGAGCCTTCCTGAAAGACGGAAATGGGTCCTGCCTGGGTTATCTCTGCCTTCCTGACAGTGCCCCCACCCAGGGCCCTCCCCTCAGCTCTGGTGCTGGTGCATCACTGCTGGGACAGCCCTGCACCCGTGCCCTGCAGCTGCTGGTGTCCTGCAGACTCCTGGTTGGTTCACTCTTACTACAGTGTTAGTGGCTGATGGCGGCTTTCCATGGACTTTCTTTAACATTTATGGGCACACCTTTAAAACCAGAGGACACTAAAAGTGTGCCCCTGACCAGGATCTGGGGGCGCACCCCCAAACAGCCCCACCCATGTTCAAAATTTCTCCAACATTCCTGTTTTGTTAAATAGGATTTCATGGAAATTCTGCCTTCTATTCCAGAGGGCATCTGTGCTTGCTTAGGACAAAAAACTAGGGGGACTGGTTAGAGTCAGTCTGATTTCCAAACTCCATGGCTCCCTCAAAGGGGCACCTGGGGACCACCTTCCAAGGTCTCCCTCAAGGCAGCAGTGCAGGGGCCCCTCCTCGCGCCGGCTAAGAGCCCTGGCCTGAGGTCTGAGCAAGACCCCTCCCCAGACAGGATGGGAATAACTGGGCTTCAAGTTCACTCAGAGACCCTGAAAAGGTATTTGGGGACAGCTGGGGGCAGGGGGACATGAGGGCAAACAGGAGCTGGACACCTGGATCTGAATCCATGCCCGCTTCTCAGGGTCGGTCTCCTGTGCATCTCATGGGCAGCTGTCCTATAGGACCCCCATCAGATCACAGTGAGGGGGGCTGGGAGGGACGGGGGAGGAGCTTGGCTCAGGGGGAGAGCCCACGTGGGCCTGGATCACAGCCCACCCGCCCCTCGGTTTCTCTGCTTGTGCCCCAGGTGTCCCGGTGAGACGTTTCTCTAAGTGCTGGTGTAAACGGGGTCTCTCCATAAAGATGTCAGGAGAACAAGAGTGTCAGGTGTTTAGAAAGGCCTGGCCGTTGATAAGCCCGCTTGACTGGTAGAGCCCACCTGCCCCCACCCTGCCTCCCGCGCCCAGGCTCCATCATCCACCGCACCAATTTCTTTTCAGGAGGTGGTCCTGGAAGACCGTGGACCCCAAACGTGGGCACCTTTCAGTTGGGGGCGTGGCCTGGGCCACGGGGCGGGGCCTGGATCTGGGGAGGGCGGGGCCCAGATCGCCACCCTCCGCACCCGACACCCTCACCCCAGGCTGCCTGCTCTGTGGACCGGCCCATCCCTGGCTCTCTGCTGCCACCTGGTGGCAAGGCGCGGGCGTGCACCCTCTGGGCCTCGCCTGTGAGAGACGCGGATGTCGAGTATTCAGGCACCCTGAGGCCGATTCGCAGGATCGCAGGTGGGGAGAGGGTGGGGGTGAAGGGGAAGCTGCCCGCTCCACAAAGGCCAGGCTGGCTCAGCTTCCGTGCCCGGAGGGGTTCTTGCCAAGGGCATCGCTACCTGCGGTGTGGAGCCACCTGCGCTGCGCCTGGAGAGCTGAGGCGGGCTTTGCACCACCACCCGCTCCCCGCGTTTTACAGCTGGGGAAACGGGCTCGGGAGGCCACCGTAGCGCTTCCCACGGGCTGCTGCTACGGCCCGTCGCTGTCCTGGCGTCTGGGGACAGCCGCGGGGGAAGGGCTGGTCTGTGGGCGGAGCGTGTATTCTAGTGGGGGATACGGGTGAACTCCAAAATATGGTAATATCGTGAATACAACGCAACATCATAAAGCATGCTGGGAGTGCCGTTAAAAACCAAGCGAAGGGAGAAGACAGCGCTGGGTCGCGGGCAGGAAGGCCACTGGACTGGCCGCGGCATTGAGTGGAGACTGAGTGAGGACGAGGACTGGGGATCATTCCAGGCCTGGGGACAGTTCTCCGAAAGCCCTGGGCAGGAGCAGCCAGGAGGCCGCGTGGCTGGAGCCCAGTGGGCGGCGGAGGGGGCGGGGGATGAGCGGAGCAGCCCTTGCCTGGTGGGGGTGAGGTCTGGAGCTGAGCTTTGTTCTGGGTGCAGGAGAGCCTGGCTGGGGCAAGGGGGGCGGCAGGGAAAGGGGTGGGCCTGGCGTGTTTCCAGCGGGCCCACTCTGGCTGTAGGTTGGAGGATGGCTGGAGTGGGCCGGCAGCAGGTAGGGCACTTGCTGCCTCAGGTAAGCGAGGTGGGGCGAGATGAGGGGCGTGGGGAGAAGGCTGTACAAAGGAGCCGCGTTCGCTCAAAGGCTGAAGGTGCTGCTGTGGGCGGAGGCAGGAAGGGTCAAGGCCACCTCCCAGGTGTCAGGCCCGATCACCCACAGGTGTGACGGGCACAGGGCCGGGTGACGTACTGTGCCTGGCCCCACTTTGTGAGCCTCGTGTCACATCTCGTGCATTATCTCATCCATTTGGTGCAATAACCGGGCGTTCCGTGCCTTATCGCTCTCGGTTGGCACGACAACCCCGTGAGTCAGGACTATGGCCCCAATCTCGGGCGCAAGGAAGCCAACGCTCAGACAGCAACACACGTGCGGTGTCTGTGACCAGGGGCGCTGAGCAGGACTCTCACCCATCTTAGGTTGTGTGTGTGCAATCCTAAAATTAAGATATAATCCACATAACACAAAATTCGCTGTTTTAAAGGGTACAGTTCAGTGGTTTTTAGCGCATTCACAGTGTTGGACAACCATCACCACTATCTAATTCCAGAACATTTTCATCACCTCGTAAAGAAACGCCACATCCCCAGCCGTGGCCCCCACATCCCCAGTCCCTCCTTCCATGGCAACCACCGATTCGCTCTCTGCGTCCACGGACCTGCCGGTTCTGGAATCGCACAACACACAGCCTGTTGTGACAGCTTCTTTCACTTGGCATGTGTTCCAGGCTCACTCACGTTGTAACATCACTTTTCATGGCTGAATAATATTCACTGTATGGATAGAGCACATTTTGTTCATCCAGTTCACCCACTGGTGGACCTGTGGGTGATTTCCACTTTTTGGCTCATGTGAGTCAAGCTGCCATGAACGTTTGTGTACAGGTATCTGTTTGAGTCCCTGTTTTCCATACTTTGGGTATATTCCTAGGAGCTGAGCATCTTTTCACGAGCTTCTTGGCCATTTGTACATCTCCTTGGGAGAAATGTCTGTCCAGATCCTTGGCCTGTTTTTGAATTGAATTATTTGTCTTTTTATCGTTGAATCCTAGATCAGATTTTAAATCCCACTGCCTCTACCTCCTGGTTGAAATTAGCTGGGCTTGCATAAAATTACGGGGTGCTTGGCACACGGTGGTCTCCAGCAGAGAAGAGTGGTCTGGGTCGCAGTGTGGCAGCTGGTGGTACCTTAGGGCCAGGTGAGGGGGACGAGGAGGAGCCAGTAGCTGACAGCCCCCACTCCTTCCCTTTTGACTCCTGCACCCTTAGCACGGGCCCCGGCCCCCAGCCCTGCCCCACCATCGTCCCCTCCCTCAGGACCTGTGACGTGAGCTGCTGGCTGGGTTCCCCCGACCTTTGTAACTGGGGCCTCTGAGGCCTCAGCCTTCTCCCCGCAGAGCTTCCCTGCTCACAGCTACTCCTCTCCCTCCTCAGATGTCCTGGAATCAGGGAGGGCGTCAGCCCCCCGGCACGTAACACACGCGGGAGAGGGTGGGGACAAGGCCCCTGCAGCTGCACAGCTGGCGCTGCCCCCGCTCAGCCTCTCACCCGCCCCGTGACCTCGAGCCCTCACCTGGGGCAGGGAGCAGGGGATTGACGCCCAGGCTGGTGTGAGGCTCCCCTGAGATCAGGCAAGTAACAGGACTGGGACACAGTAAGACCTCAGTATGGAGGGTCCTGCCATCACAAAGTTCTCAAATTCTCTTTGGAGGACGCCAGGCCACACAAACAAACAGGCGAATGCGAGGTCGAAGGCTGCGTGTCTGACTCTGCCACGATCTCGCGGAGCCCGGCAGGTATTGACGATGGCTCCCTGGGGTGCGCAGAGCAGGACCCGCTTTGTGCAGCAAACACGGGGTAGAATTACAGGTCTGTGTCTGCAGAGAAAGGGGTGTGTGGTGTGGCACATAAAGTGTTCGGGGCGGCTGCCTTTGGGGTTTGGGATTGTGGGGAAGTGGGTGAGGTGGATAAATTATCCAGAAACACCCACCCACTTCTTCTGTGGGAGGGGTCCTTCCTGGCCCTGGACTTGGGGTGTGGCCACGTGACTTGCTTTGGACACAGGATGTCTGCGGACCTGGTGCCTGCAGAGGACTTGCAGCTGGGCTGCCCTCTCGCACCTCTGCTGCCATCACATCACAGAACGAGCTTCCTCCAGGCGGTCTGAACCCCAGAAAAAATGCAGATGGCAGCCTGAGCCCAGCCTGCCCGGGGGTGGGGCGACACGAGCGCAGTTCAGCTGGAGCATAGCCGCTGGCGTGCCCAGCTCCGCTCTGCGCCGACGGCTCGAGCGACTGAGTGTCGGGATGGCTGTTTCTCAGCATTATCAGGGCAGGAGCTGATGGATACAAAGGGAGAGTGAGCAATAGGCCCACTTTTTACTTTACATCAAAGTATTTTAAGCAAATATGTTATAGTTTACAATAAAAAGAGGTGTCATGTAGAGACCCCCAGGGTGGTGGGGGGTCGGGTTACATCCAGCTGGCCCCCATGCCCCTAGCTCACTAGTCTGTGAGCTGCTCAGGGCACCTCCCGCCCTTCCTGGCAGCAGCCCCGGCTGAGACCGGCCACCGAGGGTTGGTCACTGGGTAGGACGCCTGAGACGCTGCTTTAGAAGTGATGGGTCTGGACGCGGGATTCAGGGTTTTCTCAGCTGGTGGATCTGTTTTGGCAAATAGTCCTTGGCTGTAATTAGTTGTATGCGGGAAGTTACTGGGCTTTCTCTGGGCTTCTCCTCGATGCTGAGAGCTGAAGGATGTGCCTCCAGGTGAGAAGTCACACCTGGAGTCCAGGCTCAGCTGGGGGCGTTGGCGCTTCTCTGCTACCTCTAGGTAGACTGATCAGGAAAAAAGGACAATGTCAGGAATGAGAGAGGCGACATCATTGCAGAGTCTATGACTAGTAAGAGGATACAAAAGGGAATATTAGGAACCATTTTTATAAATTAGACAACATATATGAAATGGACAAATTCCTTAAAAAATCGGAAACCACCACAGCTTATTAAAGAATAGATAACCTGAATAGCCCTATATTTGTTAAATAAATCAAATTAGTAGTTCAGACCCTTCCCGCACAGAAAACTCATGTGGCTTCACTGGTGAATTCTACGAAAATTTAAATTCTACACCAATTCTCCATGAAATTGAGAAGGTGGGAATATTTTCAAACTCATCCTACAAGATCAGATCAGCATTACCTTGAAACCAAAGCCAGACCATGTCCTTAGAGGAAAACTGCAGCCCAATCTCTCTTATAAACATAGAGATGAAAAGTCTAAACAAAAAAATCAAATTGAATCCAATATATATAAAAAGAAAAATATATAATGACCAGTGGAGTTTATCCCAGGAATGTAGGGATGACTTAACATTTGCAATCAATGCAATCAACCATATTAACAACATAAATTGGACGAAATCCAATATCCATTCCCAGTAAGACCTCTCAGCAAACTAGGGAAAAAACCGAACTTCCTCAACCTGATAAACAACATTTATTTACAAAATAAATGTAAATAAATTTACAGCTGGGTTCACACATCACAGTGGAAGATGGAATTCTTTCCCCTCAGGATCAGAACAAGGCAAGGATACCCACTCTTGCCACTTCCATTCAACATTGCACTGGAGGTTCTACCCAGTACAAAAAGGCAAGAAAATAAAGTGCATCCAGATTGGAAGTTACGAGATAAAACTCATAATTTATTCACTGAAGACATGGTCATCTACGTAGAAAATCTGATGGAAACTACAAAAAGCTAATAAGTGAGCTTAGCAAGGTTTTGGAATTCACGATCAATATACAAAAATTAATTGTATTTCTGTAGACTACCAACAAGCAATCAGACCTTTAAAATTTTAAAATACAATTCAGAGTAGTATCAAAAATATGAACTCCTTAAGATGTCAGTTTTCCCGCAATTGATCTATGGCTTCAACACTATACTAATCCATCCCAGCAGGTTTCTCATAGCAATTCACAAACTGATTCTAAAATTTATTTGGCATTTCAAAGGCTCTAGAATAGCCCAACCAACTTTGAAAAAGAAAAGCAAAGTTGTGAGACTAACACTCCGCACTTTCCATATGTATTTTAAAGCTATAGCCATAGATACAGTGTGGTATTTGTGCCGAATAGACGAGCAGATCAATGGAACAGAACGAGAGTTTAGAAATAGACCCATACACGGACAACTGATTTCCAACAGAGACATCAAAATAATCCCACAGGGAGAGGGAATTAATGGTGCTGAAATGACCCTATCGGGAAAATAAACTTTAACACATTCCTGATGCCATACCCAAAGCTTAATTCAAGATGGAGCGTATAACTAAGTGTAAAGTATAATACTGTGAGCTTCCAGACCAAACTGTAATATAAGACGTTTATAATGTGGGGTTACCGGAAGGGCAGTGGGGAAGGGTTCCTGGATGAGGCAGCCTGGGCACGAACGTGAGTTAGCAAGGCTGAGAGCGAAGGTGCCCAAGGGGAGGGCCTGACGTTTGGCCCTTTACAGGGAGCAGAGAGCTGGGCCGCCAGGCACACTCGGCTTGGAAAGCTGGCAACTCCCGGCTCTGGGTGGGGGAGCAGGACATGGTCATGGTCTCTTGAGGCAGAGAGAGGGGAAGGGGCCTCTTTTACTTACTGCAGCTGTAGAAATGCTAAAAAATGAAGAATTATTTTTTTAAAATGGAGTAAGTGGCCAAACAGGGCTGTGAGTTTTAAGAGTAGTTTTAATGCTTACGTTTAACAATGTTTAATACCGACTGCAAAGCGTCATCTCATTTGGAGATAATATAGAAAGTGTACCTGCAGCCCTTTGCAGACGTGAGGCCCAGAGCCCCGACATCCTGCCACGGCTCAGGCCCTGCGCCCGATCCTGGCTGTCCGAGGCTGCCTGGAGGCCCTGGGGAGGGCCTTGGCCCCATTTGGAGTGTCCTGCATGAGGCTGGCAGCCACAGGCAGACAGAAGGCACTGGGGCCTCGACGGAGCAGGGCAGGAAACAGGCTGCATGGGGAAGTCTGGGGGAGGAAGGCGTCTGCTGAGCTTTCTGTCCGGCTCCTCGGGGACGATCCCAGGATGCATGTGCTCTCGGGCCATTTGGAAAGTTCTCGTGGCCTGACCCCGTGTTTGTGACGCGTCCTGGATGTCCTCAGCGCCAGCAGACCCGGGGCCTGAGCGCCGGGCACACACTCCCACCTGGGGGGCAGCAGAGACTTGCGTCTGGAGTGAGGGGCCATCAGTCTGGGGATGTTGCGGACACGGTTTTTCCGAGGTTCCGTGAGCAAGGCCCAGTGCTTGGCCCTGCCCCAAGTTATGCCTCAATCAGTGTTAGAAGGCGTTTGACATTTCCTTTTGATTTATGCACCAACCTTTACAACCAGCAGCTCTGATCACGTTCATCAGCTGTGGTTGCCCCTCCTCTGAGAGCACGTCTCACCGCGTCCCGCTGAGCGGCTCCGGGAAACGGGGCTCACCATGGAGACCCCAGTGGGACCCCCACCAGCCACTCCACAGAGAAGCTGTTCCTGCAAGACCTGGGGAGCTGCCAGGCACCTTTGCTTTGCATACACGTTTCTTGGCACAAGAAGGACCGGAAAAGATGTTGATGTGACACACACTCACGCGTGTACACTGGCGTGTGCACACACTCTCGTGTGCACACCCGTCTGAACACACTTGCAGGTGTATGCTCTGCTCAACCATGCGCACACGCAATGCACACTCATTCACACCCACGCGTGCACACTCACCAGGGCTCACAGAAGCACACCTGGCAGACACACACACATGGCCCGTGCACGCCCAGCGTCCAGACACACACAGAGCACCCCAGGTGGGGAACCCTCTCTGCTCCCAGTGGTCAGGGCCCAGGGCAGACAGGACTTCCCGTCACACCCGGTGGACGCAGAGATCCCACTGACGGTGCCCTTGGCCTGGACCAGTATCTGAGGGAGGCGACGTGCTGAGCCCCTGACCCTTCCCCGCAAAATGCACCAGGCTTTCCTCCTGTGTCCCTCCTCTGGCTGAAATGCCAGGCTCCCTGCGTGTGGATGGAGTCCCGGCTCCACTGCCGCAGAATCAGTGGCGTGGCCTCCCCAGGCTTCTTGTGGGGAGCAGACCCTCCTGTCCCCGTCACCTGAATGAGGCTCTGTCATCCAGGATGCCCGCAAGTGGGCGGGGGGGGGGGGCAGGCGGTGTCACCCTCAGGAGCCTGGCCCCTCAAGCCTCGGGCTTTGCTGCGCCCGCCATGTCTCCCACACCGAGAGGCCCTGGGACTTGCGGTCTGTGGCTCCCCATCTGCATTTGAAGGGATGGAGGCAGGTATGAAGCAATTAATGGCAGGAATGGATACGGATCCCCTCACCATCTGGAGCCCAGTGCTTTTCGTGGGTGTCTGAAGAGACAGCTGGTCTGAACCCTCTCTTCTTGCCCCCAGTTCAGGGACAAACAGTGTGGTCTCTTGGATCGTGGGTCCCTGGGCTTGGTGGGGCGGAGGGCACACATCAGCTGCCCCAGAGGACAGCGGGCTCCTGGGTGAGAAGTGTGGATGGAAAACCACCACCTGATGGGCAACAGGGTGAGGGCCGGGCAGGAACCCAGGAAGGGAGGACCCATCCTCCCGCCTCCCCACTCGCATCCCGCACAGAGCCAAGCAAAGTCGGAGGACGGAGAGCTCCAAAGTTCCCACTCCATTTCCGCTTTTTGAAAACGGCACAGCCGCGCAACCTCTCTCAGTTTATTATAAATCTAATACTGTGAGTTTCAGCTGAGTGAACTCACGTCTTGTTTGGACTCTGGGCCTGAAGTCGCCTAAAGCTGGGGAAACGTAATTGCACAGCCGCACGTGAGGACAGTTAATTTGTCCTCAGCGGCAGCCTGACAAGCTGTGCCTTCGGTTCTGGGGAACCGGTTTCTCCAGAACAGCAAGGCCCATTTACATAAGATGCACTTGGTATTTTTAACAGGATGAAAACAAGCAATTTTGCAAATGTTTATGGACTGTTAATTTGGCCAAACGCAGAAGCAAATCCAGGTAACAGACTGTCCTTCCTGGGTTCCTCTTGAAGTCAGGCCTGCGGGCCTCACACCAGGCTGACCCCCGTGGTGGGGGGCGAGGGCAGTGCTGACTCCCGCCTGACTAGGGGGGGCGGAAGGTTAGTCTGCTCAGGGGTCCACACCCTCGAATTCCCAGATTCGGGTCCCTGGCACTTGCTCAGGGGTCAAACGCTAGTGGACGCAGTGAGTGGGTGGAGGGGCCCGGAGTGTGATTACCTCTGACCTCCTGGCCAGAGGGTGTTACCTCCTTCTCAGCCAGGCATCCTGGGCACTTGGAGTGGGGAGGGGGGGCCCAGGACCTGCCCCCCTGAACCTCAGTTTCCCCATCTGTGAAATAGGGCTGTGTGTCTGCCTGTCGCTGCTCACAGGGCTGCTGGAGCTGGCAGGACAAGGCCACTCGTGTTTACATATAGGCTTGGCAGTCGAGGGCTCTGGAGAGGGGAGCCACCCCTGTGGGGATGAGGGGAGGCCGCCGGCGGGGGCATCCACCCCCCCTCGGTTGTCATTACCTTGTCCTCCCCTCAGCCCTGCAGCACCCAGCTTGGGTGCAGGCCCCTCGCTCGGCCGGCTGCTCTGAACAGGGACACCCGCGGTCCGTGGGCGGGATGCCACACAGCGGCAGCTCGCACGCGTCTCCCACACGCAGCCCCCCGACTTTGCTAATGGAAACCTGGTGATCCATGACGCGTGTGGCAGACATCTGCTTGGGGTAATGTGCTGGTGATGTACGTATCGGTGATCAATCAGCGGATTTGCAAGAGAGGCATAAAGTGTTTAATTATAATTGCGTTGGGCAGGTGTGGCTGGTGGAGGCGACATTTGAATAGGTCAGGCCAGCCCTCGCCCCGCTGTGTTGTTGGGGATTAAATGCCATTCACTCTGAGGGCTGGGAGGCTTTCTGAAGTCGCAAGGTGTCACACGCTGGCAAATTGAAAATGTCCCTTTGCTTCTAAAAACATGATTGATATCCTTTGCAAAACAAATGCTACACCTCACAGTACACAGATCTCGCGGCCCGGTGCCGCCCCGTGGCTGCGGCCGCCAAGGGCCTTTGCCTTTGCCCAGGAACGTGTGCAGGGAGGCCTATCCGAGGCCTCCTCCCACTCCAAGGCTGGTGCCTCCAGATTGTCTGCTCAGGGCAAAGCGTCTTCCCATCTCAATGAGGCTTGATCACCAGAACGAAACTCAGGAAGAGAACTCGAAAGATAAAATGAAACGTTACTTGCTCAGTTGGTAGCAGAAAAATATATCTTCAGATACTCTATATGCCGTATACTTGTGTATAGAACCACCTGTATCCTGTCACCACCTGAATTATACCTGGTATAATTTAAAATGATGCTTTTGGCACAACTGACAAGGGGGTATAAGTAAGAGGAAGGAGACAGACATAACACATGCCCACGAGGCACACGCATGCACACACGTGCATGTGACCACGGCACGGAGGAAGCCGTATGTTAGCAGCCTGACCCCGGAGTCACACGCCTGCGTCCTGGACCTGGGCCTGCTGTGCTGCAGGTCCCCGACTTGTAAATGGGATGAGGGGAACAGGGCTGGGGTGCTGGCCAGCGGACAGTTGGCACTGGGGGCTCAGCACCGTGCCTGGCCAGCCCTGAGAGCCCACAGACACTGGCTGCTTCCCCAGCAAAGAGTGCTGGCGTGGGTGTTTGCGAAGGCACGGTGATCTCCGTGTTACAGACCCTGGTCCTCTCCTATTGACAGAGGCTGCCTTTGGCGGCCTGGCCAGGCCGAGAGGACGCTGGCGGAGCGAGTGGGCACATCACCGCCAGTGCCCCTTTCTGGAGTCAGGGCTCGGCACCTCACATGAGTTACCCCCGTCTTCTCAAACCAGTGAAAGGAACACGTGGGGTTTCTATTTACAGGGCGGGTGAAGGAAGGAATACTGTGATTTAATGAAATGCCCAGCCTTCTGAATCAGACGCGAAGCCGAGTGTAAGCGTGTATTTTGCGTGATTCAGCCTGTCTAGGCTGCTGCCTGCCTTCATCTACCCCCAGCCCCAGTTCCTCCGAGTCCGATAAAGCAAGACTGTAGTTCCCAGTCGAGACAGCTGGCCTCCTTGGGTGTGTTTTTGCCGTTTACAAAATTAGCCAATCATTGTCACCTAGTGAATCAGATTAGGTGTAATCCATACTAATGTTCAAATTAAGTCAGGGAAAGCAATTAACTCTGCAAAAAAGGGCTGGTGAAAAATGATAAGGTTGGTCAAATAGTTTCAGTGTGCATAATTGTGTTTTTTAAATGCCCATCTTTACACGGTAATTAAATCATTTACATTTCAAATGGATGCACCCACCTCCAATGCTTGTAACTGTGCACTCCCTAACCATACACCTCACAGTGCAGCGGGAATTTACCAGCCGTCTGCCTCGGAATGTCTGCTTTCTCGGGAAACCAGCTGGATGGACTGTGCCAGAATAGGGCTTACTCCCTGCTCAGAAGAATCAAGAAAAGTGTGCTTTGCCCCCATGCTGTCCCAAATTTGGACCTCCCTCCCTTCCCCCTCCCACCCTTCCTTCCTTCCTTCTTTCGTTTATAAAAAGTACACAGAAGTTTTAAAACAATCATCAAATATTCTGCCCACAACACGAGATGCATTTGTCACTTCCAATCACATTACCCATAACAGGGACACAGTCAGAAACCTTGGGCCACATTCACGGGATTGATTAATAGCTGACTCGACCGTCTGCACTTTATTATTATTGCTTTCAGCTCTAAAGGAAGATGCCCACCAGCTTCACTGACTGGACACTTAGCTCACCGGCAGCTTCGTGCGCATCCGTCTATGAAGCAAACGCTCCAACGTTACCTTGAGTCTAAGTGAATGTGACCCTGAACCCACGTTCTTAGTCCTCAAGCAGGATCACCCGGCGAGCCTAGAGCAAACCCTTAAGTCGTCAAACGGGAACCCGATGGGTTTCATCTGAAGGGATAAAGCCACAAAATGGAAATGAGTGCCTTTCATCAGATCACCGTCTTTCCCTCCAACCTAGGCTGGTTTTGGCGTTCAGCCTGAGTCTGTGGAAGTCTGTGGGATGTGGCAGAAGCTCATTTCTCCACTTGAGGTGGGCCCGAACCACCCAGAAGACCCCAGACTGATCGGCTGCCAGCCCCGGAGGAGGAGCAGCCTCAGCCCCTCTCACATCGTCCAAAGGTGAAGGTTCATTTGCTGGGCCTGCAGCCGGGGGTATCTGCCCGCCTGCGCGTAGGTCGACCTGAGCCCGGGAAAGGGGTCGGGGGCGGAGAGGATGTAGTCGATGCTGAACTTGATGTCCCTGTGTGCCTCCCTCCCCAGGGCGGCGGGGCTGGCTGGGGTTGGGGCCTCGCGGTGGGGGACGGGGTTCCCCCTCGCAGTGGCCGGCTCAGGGGGACCCCGGGGCGCTTCCGCGTCTGCCGCGCGCGTCCCCCTCGCCTCCTCGCGCTTGGGGCCGCGCCGCCGCCGCCGCCGCCGGTAGTTGCCGTTCTCGAAAAGGTCCAGTAGCGACTCGCAGCCGCCGGCGAAGGTCCAGTAGTTGCCTTTGCCCTTCTCGTGTCCATGGGTCCGCGGCACCTGTGCGAGCGAGGGGCTCAGCGCCCGGCTGGCTCCCAGGTGCGACCCGCCCGCCGCGCGCGCTCACTCGGGGCCACTTAGGGTGAGCCCTGGGCAGCCCTGGAACGACGCGCCCCGGCCTGGGGTTGGGGGCGTCGCCTGGTGAGCCGGCGGAGGCAGCCCAGTTTGCTAGGAATGAACTTTCCAGCCACCGCCGCTGCGAAGTACACCCCCGCTCCCCCCGCTAATCAGGGCTGGCCTGGGACCCTCAGGGGCCACTCGGGGGCGGGGGCGGGGAAGGGGCTCACCTTGACGAAGCAGCTGTTGAGGGACAGGTTGTGGCGGATGGAGTTCTGCCAGGCGCGCTGGTTGGCGCGGTAATAGGGGAACTTGCGCATGATGAAGTCGTAGATGCCCGACAGGGTCACCTTGCCCGTCGGGCTCTGCTGAATGGCCATGGCGATCAGCGCGATGTAGCTGCAAACAGGGGCGCTCAGGCCAGGCGGGCGCCGGAGGCGGGACCCCGGAGCGCGTCTGGAGTCTCCCCGCCTGCCCTTCCCGGCCGGACCCGCTCTGCTCTGCCTTCCCGCAGGGCGCCGAGAACTCCCAGCGCCGCGCTGCGCAGACCCCAGAAGCTCTCCCTCACACCTGGGGGTTCCCCGGGGAGGGTGGAGAACCTTCTCGGCTACCTCCAAACGTGCGGACGAGAAGAGACCCCTCCCTCATCCCAGGCGGGTCTTGGCCCTCTCGCGGAGGAAGGCCGCTGTCCCCTGCGGCCCCGCCCCGGCTCCGCGGTCACCTGTATGCCGGCCGCGTGAGCCGCTTCTCCTCGTCCGAGCTGCCCGCGGGGTAGTCGTCGGCGTCGTAATTGAAGCAATTGTAGGGATACTGCGAGCTGTCAAACATCGTGGTGCGCCAGGCGCCTGCGGGGCCGCCGCTGCCGCCGCCTCCTCCGCGCCGCCCGCCGGCGCTCCAGGTCTGCGCGGAGGTTCTCCCTGGCGCGGCGCAGCAGCGTCTGAACTGCCGGCTGCTCTCCTCCTGAGCTGGGAACCCAGGTTTCTGGGGTTCCCCCGCCCGCCCCCACCCCGTCCTCTCGCATCCAATCCCGGAGCAGGGGAGGCCCCAGTCACCGGTAGAGCGGCCGAGGGGAGCGGAGCGGGCTCTCGGTGGGCCTCTGACCGGCGGCAGGAGGAGGGAGCCGTGCGCTGGGTGGACCGACGGGCGGGGCGCCCACCGCCACCGCTCCGGCCTGATGCGCCTCGCGCTTCCCGCGCCGGCCCCAGGCTTCAGGGCAGAGCTCGCTGGGTCCCCCAAGCCTGGACCCACCCTGAGACATGTAGGTTCTTCCCTGGCTCCTGGCTCCCCAGAGTGGGCTCCTGAGCTGCCAGGATCCAGGCCACAGAGAGGGCGGGGGCTATCGCCCCCTCCCCACCAGGCTCTGCACCTCCGGCCTGCAGCCCCAGAGCAGCAGTGGTCCAGGGTGTGTCCTGCCTGGACACTGGGTCAGAGCCGGGCCAGAGACACAGGGTCCAGCACATCCTCCAGCGCCCTGTGTCCCCGATGCACTGTCTCTCACTGTCCCTCCTCCAGGGGCCCGGTGCGGGGCTCTGAGCCCGGTGGCCACCTGCTCTGTATCCGGCTCCCGTGGCCTGGGGTGAAGAGCTTGCACCTCTCAGCCAAGCCACTGTTTCACTGGTCCCTTCTCGGGGGGATTGGGCCACGGGTGGGGGCATGTGGGAGAGAAGACAGGGGTAGGACGCTTTAGGAAGAAGAAGTGAGGTGGGATCTTAAGGGGTCCCCTTTGTTTCAAGTTGGACGTGCCACCCAAAGGCATTTCCATGAATAATCCACAGAATTCCGGCCATGAGCCTTGTCTGTGAGTCTGCCCAAGGCCAGGACACCTGGATAGTCTTCCAGAAGATTTTACCTTCCAAGCTGCACCTGTAGCTCTGAAATGACCTGTGCTCAGTCCAGCCCATTGGCCCAGGAGGGCCTGCTGCTGCCCACCTTGCTGAAGAAGAGTGGTGGGCCTGCTGGGGTGGGGCGCGTCCAGGTCCTGGGGCCCCCGGGGCAGCTATGCCAGCGCCCTTCCCGCTTTGGCTCCTGTTCGGGTGGGATCTGAGGTGCACTCGGGCTCAGATGCATTCATTGGCTCCACAACTTCCTCTCTACCAGGTGTCAAAATTTAAAATGCTGGAACGTGAGAACAGAAACCGGTACAGCCCTCGGGAAAACATTTTGGTTGTTTCTTTAAAAACTAAACTTGCAACTACCACGCGTCCCGGCAGCTGCACTCTTGGGCGTTTATTCCAAGTGAAGACTTAACTTCACACAAGCACTTGTGACACGTGTTCATAGTGGCTTTATTCCTCTTTTCCCCAAACTGGAATCAGCCCAGATGTCCTTCAACAGGGAAGCACTGGACAAGCTGGGGTCCAGCCACATCAGGGGCACCACCAGCAGCGCAGAGGGACCAGCGGCTGATACAGCTGAGACCTGGGTGAAGCTCTGACAGAGGCAGGTCTGCACAGTGAAAATAGCAGGACTCCTACCCTCACAGCAGTAAAACCAGAAATCTGCACAATCACGACTCTTCTTGAACCTGTCAGAGAACTAAGGTTTCAGGGCAACAACTCAAGCCCCGGGGGACAGGCCCATCAGAGGAGAGCGGGGCTGAAGGCCCACTTGCCTGCAGCAGGCGGGCGGACAGGATGGTGAGTTGCTGAAGCCACGCGAGTGCTGGCGGGAGAGCCCAGAGCCCTGACAGGACAGGTGAAAGCACGCCCTGCTCTCTCGTGGACCGGATCTCTCAGGGACTCCACCGGATGCACGGGAGGAAGAGAGGGAGCAGGGGACCGTCTGGAAAGGTCTCCTGTGCGCCAGGCCTGGGGGGGTGGAATCGCACAGCTCCCTCCCGGAACAAAACAGAATCTGCCCAGGGAAGGTGACAGCCAGCTGTTGCCCCGTCCCAGAGGTGCTGCAGGTCCTGAGACAGGGAGGAGCTTCTGAAGCATTAAAGAGGGGAAGGTGGAGGAAACAGCTCCATTTGTTCACTAGTTTAATTGAATAGAAAATGAAGGCTGGCTGGTTAGAAAACCTCCCAAACGTGTTTTGGTTTCCTAGGCTTCTGAAACGTGCTTGACTTACTTCTGAAAATAACATTAATTTGGGGCCCGGCAGTGAGAAGGAAGGCTTCTCTGGTCTTTAAGCCAAAAATTCCCTCCAAATACCACTAATACTGGCAGCACCAGCTGCAGTCACAGGCCAGCAGTGTTCTAAGATTCTTTATGCTTTTTACGCTCACTCACTTCTCAGGACAATCCTGTGAGTCAGGCCTTTTGTTTAGTCCCCTTTACCGGGACGGAGAGGGCAAACGGCTCGCACGAAATCACAGCACTCGTGTGGGGTGGAGCAGGATTTGAACCCAGGCCCTTCAGGAAAGGACGTGACAGCAGTTCCAGGGGTTGGGAGGCGGCCTGCGGGAGCTTGCACGCCTGTCCACCGGGAGGCCTATACGAAGATGTGGGAGACCAGCCGGAGGGGGCTGCAGCCTGTCTTTGGGAACAGTCCTGGACCCCAGCAGCCCTCACCCAGCATGTCTAATGCAGAAACGTCACAAACGGTACAAGAGGAGGGTGTGGGGGGGAAGACGGGACTCACGTGATTGCTATAGCGTCTTAGAAGTTACTCATACGCTTTTGTGTTTCGTAGTTAAAAGCTGTGTTTGCTACAGACAGTTTATCAAGTAGAGAAAGGTGAAAAAATAAAAATCCTCACACATGGCAGCTCTCCCCCTTCACAATAGGTCCAGAGAGAGGGGCAGGAGCCCGGGGTGCCCTGTAGCCCAGCTTTGGCCGTGACCTGCTACCACTCACATATCCTATTGGCCTCAAAGACAATTTGGGCACCTGGCGGCGGGGGCTCACCCGGCGTGACTATCAGGAGGTGTGGACCCCTGGGGGCCTGCTTGGGGGCTGCTACCACACACGGGGAATTGGGAACCCTCGACCCCAATGGCGGGGACTGCGTGCGGTCTGCAGAGGATCAGGAAGGCTGGAACGATGGGCCGGGCCAGCTTGGATGCAGGGCCGGGAGGGCTGTGCCCCTGTGGAAGCTGACCATTTCAGTGTCAGGAGAGCAGGCCAGGGCGGAGGGGGCTGAACCAGGCAGAGCTGCTGGCCTGTATGTGCTGGAGCTGTGCTCCTTTTGTCCTCACGTGGCTCCCAGTCTAGTGGGAAGTGGACACTGGCCAGATGACCTCAGAAACACATGATCTGATGGGGGGGGGGGCGTCCATGGGAGAACGCACTGAGGTCACCCAGGCTAAAGGCTAGGAAACCTTCCAGGATGAGACGTTTGAGCAGCATTTGGAATAAGAATTAATGAAATAAGGGTGGGGCGGGGGCAGACAGCTCCAGGGTGGAAGGCTGTGCTAAGACCCAGGGGCACCATGGAGATGGTGCTTCTAGAAGCTTCTGGAAGGCCAGAGCACTTCAACCCTCCAGATGAATTCCATATTCTTCTTCTTCTTTGGTGTTGGAAGTATGTATCAGTGTACAGAACTTGTATTCAACACTCACTGAAGAATGACCCACTGACTCTATAGGTATTTTTTGGCCCAGGCACTGTGCTAGGTCCTGGACAACAGGGGACCAAGGTCGACAGCCCCCTCACCTGGGCTCCGGGCCTGGCCTGGGGGGCTGGTGGGGCCACCCTGAGCCCCTGGACACTGAAAGGACAGGCTGGCCTGGTGGGGGCCTGGGGAGCCGCTGGTAGGGCTTGCTGATGGTCTGGCTGGCTGAGGGACCCATGTGCCAGGCAGCTGAGGGTCTTTGTACCCCCTCTGCTTCTGAGGTGTTGGATTCTGATCCTGAGGACCTAGGGGACTTCTGAGGCCAGACTCTGGTCATCTCTGCCCTGGGGAGGCTGGTCTTGCTTTTCTCAGGTTCTCCTCTAGATGGTGCAAGGGGACCGGACATGGGCTGTGTCCCCAGCGCAGGCCTCCCAGGCGCCCCCAGGACGGCAGTGACCACAGGAATGCATCCAGCTGAGTGTAGCTGGGGTGCCGCGACCTGCAGCAGGGACGAGACAGGGCACAGGCCTTGGGCAGGGCTGGCTGCCTGGAGCCGCCGCAGAAGCCTAGCGGGGCCGCCCTGGGCCTGGTGTGCACCCCACAGACCCCGCACTGCAGCCGGCCCCGAGGCCCCTCATCCGGTGTCCTCTCCCCGCTTATCCCATCACAGCCGAGAGGCCAGGAGCTGCCCCTCCCCTTGGGGACGGGATGGACACTGTCCCAGGCCCGGGCCAGCCCACACCCCAGCTCCTGAAAGCCAGCTCCAAGAAGAGTAAGAAAGACCCCTCTGTGCAGGTGGGGACCCCGCCCACAGGGGCTTTGGAACTCTGCTCTCCTGATGAAGGTGAGGTTCATTCAAGCCCCCTCTGGTCCCCCAGGCCAAGGCTTCTGAGGCGTCTCTGCTCACCTGCTTCTGTCATGGTCCCTTTGGGTGGGGGGGACATTGACTCGAGGGAGAGCTTCCCGTGAGGGCTGAGCAGGACCTCCGGAGGGTGGCCTGGGGGCCACTGCGTCCGGCCTCCCGGGAAGCCTGCACCTCTGGGCATGGTCTTTGGGGGACTGGCTCCAGGAATGTGCACATTTGACTTGCTCCCAGGTGGGAGGCACCGGGGAGGGCCAGGGCCCATGAGGGCCCTCTGCCAGCCCCCTCCTCGGGCCTCCCTGCCCTTCATCCGTCTCAGGCTTGTGGGTGGGGCCTGGCAGTGAGGGTGAGCCCACCACCTGCACCCCTGGAGCCCCACTGACACTCTCCGTCCCTCGGGCCCACGGGGCAGGGGTCCTGCACGCGTCCGCAGCTATATACTGATTTATTTAGTCATTTACTTGTTTTAATTCAGGAAGTGGTCTCTGCCCTCAGAGGGGTTGCCTCCTGCCTCTTGATTCTCCACAACCAGGCCCCAGGCCGACTGAAGGAGGGTTTTTGTTTTGATTTCCCCCCAGCTGGTTTTTTTAATTATGTTTGAATTCTTAACCCTTTCTCCTCAGCCCTGTGGCAGGTGCTGTCCTACTGTGGGCCAAGCAGGCTGCCTAACTCTTGTGGGGAAGCAGACTTTCACCTAGAGGAATTTAACCGAAAACCTTTTCTTTCATCTTGTTCCGGCCTTCCTCCAGCACCCTCGCCACCTCAGCCCCTCCCTCTGCAGGTCTGGGTCCCAAACACCACATGCTCCCGCGTTAATTCAGGAAAGTCCCTTTACCTGTCTGGGCCTCGGTCTAGATGGTGAAAATGGGCAGAATGGAATTCAGATTTTACCTGCACGGCTGTCGTGAGCAGCACACGGGACAAGGCAGGAGGGCCCTGGGCTGGCGGCGTGCTGGTCTCGCCGGGCTCACAGCTCAGGCCCTGCCCCTATCTCTCCTCCCATCCAGCAGCTTTACCTGCTGTTTGAATTCGTATCAAAGTAATAGATAAACACAGTTTTAAAAGTCAAATAACACTACAGATCAGATCATGGACAAGAGCAGACCCCTGCCCACCTCACCCCTGTTCTCGAAGCAAAGACCCAGAGAAATCACTTTCTGTAAGTCTCCCTGGGGGTGTTGTTCTTTGTCTCGTTTGTGCATTACCTCCATGCTTCTAAATGACAGGCTTTTCATTTTTAAGTTTTACAAAATACCTACCAACTTCCTACCTGAGAGAGGACCAGCCCCTCCCAATTCAGTTGCATCACATTTTCCTTTTGGGGAAACAGTGCTGATTGCTGACAGGGCCATGTCTGTGAACCTCAACATGGCCGAGCCAGACCGTCCTCGACTGTGTTTCCTTCCTTGTGTGACTGTCTCCCGGAAGTAACCTGTTCTCCCAGCTGCCGTTCTAGGCCTGCCCTCACCCTGACGAGGCCACAGCCTTTTCCCACAGAAGGACTGGGTCCTTGCTGTTCCCATTTTCCTGGGGACTGTACTCCGAGCCCTGTTTGGTAACTTTCATCATCACGCCGGGGTCCCATCCCCCGTCCCGTTTTCCTTTTTCTTGACTTCTTCCTGGTCCCACACCCCCCGGCAGCATCCTTGGGGCCTCGAGGTGTGTGTGCACAGTCTGTTTGCTGCATGTCTGTCTCTCCCAGCCTCACCTCCCGGCTTCCCACTGGCGTCTCGGCCGCTGCCCCAGCTCTGGAGCCTCTGAGAGCACTGCTTGCTGTGTGCTAAGGGGACGAGACCCTGTGCTGCCCGAGAGGTGTCAGTCAGCCTCCTCCGAAGCTCCTCCCAGCAAGGCCTCGACTCCTGTGTCTGGCTTTGCATCACCCAATTGTAGCAAGAATCCTGTTAACTCAGTTGGACGAGAGACCCCTGGCCCGCCATCACCGAGAATCCTGGTTTAGCCAGAACCCCTGATGCAGTGATTTCCCATCCCCCACCTCCCCTGCTCCTTGGCTGTCAATCCCTACCTTCCAGGCTGCATTGGGAATTGAGCCAGTTCTGCACCGAGGCCTTTGTTTGTCCCCGCTGCAATGCTGCTGAACGGACCTGTCTCCATGGCTTTAACTGCTGTCCAGCTCTGGGCCCCTTGGGCAGCTCTGCAGAGCTCGGAACCTCCTTTGTGACACTGCTTGGCCTTTGAGGGGGAGCAGATGTCACCTAACGTGTGCCTCTCTGGCATAACGATTATTTTGAGCTGATTATTTTGAGAAACAATGGCGCAGAAATTGCCCTTTTGGGAGGGACGTTCGCATGGTTAAGGAAATCTCCCTCTGTGAGTGTCTCTCTCTCTGTACCTGAACAGGGGTGACTCTGGATCAGGAGAAGCACAGATTTAAATCCACGTAACCACCACACCCTCATTTCTGTTCTTCTTCGTCACCCCCATAACTGGCTTCCCCCACACCCTTCTTCTTTTGTCTTTGGCTCAGGGAATTCTGACGGTCTGAGAAGCTGTCAGCAATGGGGGACAAAGACCACATGTGTATTTCTGATCATGCCCTGGGTGCCGTACCAGGACACCACAGACGGCACAGCTGAAACACAGACTCTTCTCTCTGTTCTGGGGTTGTTTCTGGTGAGGCCTCTCTCCCGGCTTGCAGGCGGCCGTGTCCTCCCCGCATCCCCACATGGCCTCCCCTCCTGTGCGCGTGGGGAGATCTGTGGGGTGGCAGGTGAGGGAACCTCTAGTAAAAGGCACAGGGGCTGTGATTTCTCTGCTCCATGAACTGAGGTTCACGTGAGTCCTCGCCGTCCGGCAGGCTCCCTCCAGGGTTGGGCCCCGCCCACACGCCCCAGCCTTCGGGCTGGGAGGCGGCCAGTGTCCCCTCCCTCCAGCAGGGCATTGGGGGACTGGCTCTCTCAGGCCACCTTTGGCTCAGCCCCTCCCTCGCCGTCCCCGTGGCCAGTCCAGCCACCACTGTCCTGGCTCCTGCTGGGTAAACACGGTGCCCACGTGATGCCAGGCCTGTAGAGACTCTGGGGCCCACGTGTGACTTCAGGGATCTCCACTCAGCTCCCTGGCAGCAGCCGCACCAAGAGCGGGACAGGCTGTCCCCGCCACCCCAAGCCCCTCCTTCCAGCCTGGACACTGGGCCACACCTGGTTCTAGGACTCACTCTTTTGGAGGGTGGGTGGGCAGGCAGCTGAGCACCACGGAGTGAGGGACCCAGACCCCAGCGAGGCCCCAGCACACACTTGCTGAATCTTTATTGCACTTTTACCACATTGCAAACTATTCCACGAAAATGCCGTGAAAGTAACCAGCTGCCTGGCCACGTGACCGTGTCACACACGTGCACAGGCTTCCGAAGCAAGTCAGAAGGTGCTGTGAAGACAGCCTGGGCAGCCAGGAAATGGGTCCTTCACGTCGCCCAACGCCTACATGGTGTTCATCGGTCGACGTGAGTCCGTGACAGCCTCAGGAGCCTCCTGCAGCCCCAGACAACTCTCAGCCCCGGGGAGCGAGGAGAGTTTTTACTGTACGTTCGGTCCAGAGTGGGAGCCCTTCGCAGGAGCACCTGGCCCTGCTGGGCGGCCCTCCGTGGGATTTGCTGGGTGGTCGGGGTCTGCAGAGATGTCTCTATTTATGTACATTTACACCAGGTATAAATACAAAATAGTAAATAAAGACTTCCTTTCCATACGAAAGGGTGGTGGCCCACCGCCAGGCTGCCGCTGTCCACGGGGGCAGCGTGCTCCCGCCGGCCCGCCCTGGTCTGCAAAGTGAGGGGCACGCGTCCCCGGGCAGCCCGTCCGCTCCTGCGTTGGCCCGTGTGCCCGGCAGCTGGCCTGGCCACGGCTCGCGGTCACTACCTCCTGGCAGAGGCTCTGTGCTCGGGGCTTAGGTCGTCCTCCACGACGCTGTGCAGGCCGTCCTTCTCCACGCAGTCCCTGACCGCCTGCAGCACGACGCGCAGCCGCCGGTCCAGAGCCTCCAGGTGTGGCTGGTACAGGACGGGGGCCACGCGGTCCCCGCGCAGGGACTCGGCCATCAGCAGACTCAGCTTGTGCTCCTCCTTAGCCAGGAGCTGCAGCCGCAGGTACGTGGACCTCCTGATCCTGCAGGGAGAACGACGTCAGGCCGGCACTGGGAGGAGGAGCCTGGCCGTCAGCTGCAGCTGCCCCGAGCAGGGGCGCCGGCTCGGCCCCTGGCCCACTCCAGCCCCGGCCTCTCAGAAGCACGCGGTGAGGGTCCTGCCTCCAAGAGGGGCCCGTGTGGGCCCAGCAGTGTCCAACGGGCCCTCGTTATTCCCGGCAGATGGTTGGGGGGAGGGAAGCAGCCTCGGCTTGGCTTGCTCGTTGTCTGGGCCGGGCGACACGGAGCTGCCCCGGAGCCGAGCAGGTGTTTAGCCCCACAGCCTGTTTCCCCATCTGCTAAAGGAGGAGCTGGGTTGGGAGCCCCGAGAAAGGTGGCAGAGTGGGAGCCCGGGGCTTTGGTGTCTTCCTCTGCAAGGTGGGCTATTAGGGTGACAAGGAGCTGGGTCCTGGGAGGAGCTCTGGGAACTGCCAGGGTGGGGATGGGAAGGCTTGGCCTGATCTGCGGCCGCGGCAGCCTCCGGCCTCCTGCGCAGTGACAGGGCCAGCCCAGGGGTGGGGCCCTCGGGGAGGGGCAGAGCCGCACCTGCAGCACTGCTGTAAAGGCACCAGGATGGAAAGCTCATCGTGGGAGTATTTTCCAAACCTGCGGGAAGAAGAGCAGAGCTGTGGAGAGGCCGCTTGCAGGGGGACACCGTGCGCAGAGCCCAAGCATGGGGACAGAAGCATCAGAGCAGGCGGTACCCGTGTGGGCCCTGCCAGGCTGTGAGGTCCGTGGGGGCCTGGCAGTGCGGCCTGGCCCCTGCTGTCCAGCCCCAGGTGCAGGGCCTGGGACGAGGCAGGTGCCTGAAAGCAGCCTGACCTTCTGGCCACTGGACTGAGCAGAAGTTCAAAAGTGAGAGGTCCTGGGCAGGCTGAGTGGAGAAGGCTCGAGGGCGGGTCAGCCTAGGGTCTAGCTGCAGGGGCATCTTTTACAGCTGTGAACGAGTGACCCACAGACGTAACTGCCTAGGTGCCCAGAGCTGATTCCCCTGAGGAGTCTGAGAACTTGCAGCTCTGACCACTGGAGTGGCCTGTCCCCTGCACACACACCCACTCCAGGCCTCAGTCTCCCCAGCTCACAGGCTCACAGGAGTCCTGGCCAGAACCCTGTGTCACATAGGGGGGCCTTTGGGGCCTGTGCCGTCCCTCCCCACGGAGCGCGCGCTCCCCCAGGCCTGGGTGGGGACACGGCCAGCCCTTCCCTGCGTCTGGAAGGACTCACCCTCTCCCATTGTCCAAGTGGATGATAAACGTCTTGTTCCCAAACTTCTCGAAGGTCTCGTAGTGATGGCGGTCCATGTTGCCTGTAGGGACAAGCCTGCTGGGAGCCTGTGTGCAGCTCAGAAGCGTCCCCTCCCTCCCCCGTCTGGCCTCCAAGCCGGGGGAAGCAGGTACAAGCAGGACCGCGGTGGATCTGTGCCAGGCGTTCCCAGGGCAGGCCGGTGGCCCCGGACGTACCCATGAGGAAGTCGAAGATGGTCATGTCCATGACGTCCAGGATGCGGTGGCTGCTGTCGTAGGGCGGCGTCTGCTTCACCTCCTCGCAGTAGTCAGGGTCTACTTCCCACCTGCAGGGGAGCCGGCATGAGAGGCGCAGGCTCCTCTGTACACAAGGAGGACCCAACCAGCCTCTGGGGCTGCCCGGCTCGGTACACCGGGTTCACGGGGCAGCAAGAGGGACCGGGTGAGAAAAGGTGTCACCGCAGAACAAAGTGTCTGCAGATGACACCCGCCAGCGGTGGGCTGAGGCTGCGTTAACAGGAGCATGGGGCTGGGAGGTGATGGAGCCACACCACGCGGAGGCCACGTATTTGGGGGGGGGGGCTGGACAGCACACTTGCAAGGACGTCTCCGTGGCTGGAGGGACTGTGTCTCTCTTGCAAGAAGAGCAGGGGTCTGAAGCCTCGTCCTAACACGGAGAGATCCCAGTGGCCAGTGAGCACCCAGTTCCCAAGCGATGGGCCCATCTGAGCATCTGCTCCCACACACTTGGCCCCGCCGCTCCTCACACCGAGCTCGTTCCCTGCTGCAGGTCAGGCAGAAGCCAGCCCTCTGGAGATCCCGGGGAGTCAGGATCCTGGAGTCCCCGGCCCAACGTGCCCCCGACTCACTCTGCCTTCTTGCGTTTGTGGTATGAGCGTCGCCAGGGGTTCCGCCAGGTCTTCCTCTTGGCCAGGGACAGGTCAGGCAGAAAGGCAGCCAGCGAGCCCTCGATCTGGTCTGGCTTCCCGCACAGGGCATGCTCCGTGGAGCAGTAGTAGGAACACTCCCCGTAGAAGCAGATGTTGTTGGCTGTGGGTGGGGGACACGCCGTCAGCGGGGCCCCTCGGGCAGCGTCCCCGTGCCGGCCCCTCCCGGGCACCCGTCCTGGGCCAGCGTGTCTGCACCACATCCGACTCGGCCCTCCCCTGGGCAGGGCTCACCCACACTCTCACGCTTGACCTCAGCCGCCTGCTCCAACCCCGCATCACAGACCACGGGGCCACACAGCTCGGGACTTAGAGCTCGGATCTGAACCTGAGCTCTTTCTCGGCACCCTCGAAACTAAGTCTGGAGTCTGTGGAGATTCTGTCCAGTGGCTTGAAAAAGGTCCTCATACCAAGAAAAAAAAGTGAGACTCAGCCGGGGGGGAGATGCTCGCAAACCGTAAGCATCCAGTATTTGCACACAGAAGGGCTCCTACGTCTCAGTAACGAAAAGATGAACAACCCAATCAATAAAGAGCTCCTACGTCTCAGTAACGAAAAGATGAACAACCCAATCAATAAATGGGCAAAGGAGTTCAAACGGTATTTCTCCAAAGAAAATATAGAAATGGCCAACAAGGACACGAAAAGATGCTCGACGCCGTTAGTTACCAGGGAAATGCAAATCCGATCCACAATTTCTCAACCAGTAGGATAGTTTTGATCAAAAGAACAGATAATAACTAGTGTGTTGAGGGTGTGGAGAAATTGGATCCTTAACACAGTGCTGGTGGGAATGTCAAATGGTGCAGCTGCTGTGAAAAACAGTCAGAAAGTTGGACACAGAACTACCACGTGACCCGGCCATCCCACTCCCAGGCACACGCCCGAGAGGAATGAAGACACACATCCACACAGACACTTGCACACAGGTGTTCACAGCAGGCCATTCCGGCAGTCAGAGGGGAACCAGCCCACATGCTCGTCAAGGGATGGGCAGATCTACACAGTGTGGTTTATCCATAAAATGGAACAATATTAAACCACAAAAGGAATGAAGTGTAACACCTGCTACCATGTGGATGAACCATGAGCATTATGCCCAGTGGCTGAAGCCAGGCACCGCTTACGTGCAACACTGGGAACAGGCAAATCCATGCGGAAACACTGGCGGCTGCCAGGGCAGAGTGGGGGTGACTTTGAATAGGGACGGGGTTTCTCTTGGGGTGAGCAAATGTCCTGGAATCAGAGAGTAGTGACTTGCACAGCACTGAGAATGTACTAAAAACCACTGAACGGCACACTTCAAATGTTGGGTTTACGACGTGTGGATTATATCCCCACAAAGAAGAGTGATTTGAGAAGCATTGGGCGGGGAGCAAGCCGCAGCCATGCCTCAGTGCTGGGCGCGGTGGGTCTGTCCGTGCATTTACCAACGGAACCATGTTCTCAGGGTCAATCACTTCCTTCCTTTGCTGGGGAAACAAACCCCGAGACTGGGGTGTGCAGAAATACAGGGCCAGAGCCCCAGGCACCACCGCAAGCCCCTTCCCTGCGCGAATGGCTGGTTTCCAGGCCAGGGGTCCCCCCTCCTGCTGCACATCCTGCCCGAGTGACACTTGTGACCTTCTCTGGCTACAGGCAGCAGTCACACCCCTTGGAATGGAAGCACAGGCTTGGCGGTTCCTCTGAACACTCAAGGGTCTCAGCCAGGTCAGGACACGGGGATGGGAGCCAGTTCCCACACACCCCGCTTCCCCCACCTCAGGGTCTCGCAGCTGCTGCTGAGTCATGACTGTCGGGCGATCAAAGGAAGATCAGCCTGAGATCTCGTCTGTGTGGACACAGTTCAATCTCAGCCCATTTTCAGGAGGAAAATACTTTTCTGAGCCCTGGAATTTGTCCCTCTAATAGCCTAAGCTGGCTTTAGATGGATTCATGTGAAAAGAGAGGCAGTCCCTTGGGCCCACGGCCTCTTCCTCATCAGAGACCCAAATCCAGTCTCTAAAGGGACGTCCAGGGTGGGGCTCCGATAGCCCATAGCCTCTCGCTTCTCAGCTGTGCAGCCTCGGGGGAGGCCCTTCACCTCTCTGTGCCTCGGTCTCCTCTGAACGGGGACTGCAGCAGTTTTGAGGCTGAGTGTTAAACTTGTGACCCGAGGGAGGAGTGAGGGGCCGGTCACGGCAGCGCCCTGCACGTGGAGAGAAGGGGGCTTGAGGAGGTAGTCCTGGCTCATCTTAATAATGACACTCAAGACAGACAGCTCGGGGTGGCCGGGGCCAGGTCACCAGGAGGGCCTGCCTGCTCCAGCCCCCAGAGGACTTGGATGAGATGCGCTGCCTGGGCAGGGAGCCTCGTCTCGGAGAGAGGATCAGGAGGTCCCAACACCCGCCAGCCTGAGGGTCCCGGAGGCTCCAGGCACGCCCTTCTCTGAATGTTTCAGGGGTTTGCCGGCTGGAGGTTGCCAAGATGTCATGTGGGGCAGGGCTTCTGGGGAGGGGCCTGAGGATGCCCGGGTGCAGTTCTGGGAACCCCTCTGGCCCTCAGTGGGACTCTGGACACTGACCACAGTGTGTGGACAGAGGCCCAGTGACCACCCAGCCAGACAGCGGCCGACATGGCAGGAAAAGAGCCGATTTAAAAGTGGGGCTGGGGCTTCCCTGATGGCGCAGTGGTTTAGAATCTGCCTGCTAATGCAGGGGACACGGGTTCGAGCCCTGGTCTGGGAAGATCCCACATGCCACGGAGCAACTAGGCCCGTGAGCCACAACTACTGAGCCTGCGCGTCTGGAGCCTGTGCTCCGCAACAAGAGAGGCCGCAATAGTGAAGAGGCCCGCGCACCGCGATGAAGAGTGGCCCCCGCTTGCCGCAACTAGAGGAAGCCCTCGCACAGAAACGAAGACCCAACACAGCCAAAAATAAATATAATAAATAAATAAAAGATTACTATTAAAAAAAATAAAATAAAAAAATAAAAAAAAATAAAAGTGGGGCTGAGTGGCTGGGAGGGGGCAGGAGAGGCTCCTGGGGGGTTCACACGGGGCCCCTGTAGAAGCCCACAGATTTGCACAGGAGGACGCGGGCTGAGCTCGGGATATGAGGCACGTCCATAGATATCTGCCGGGAAAGCACAAGAAACGTGTTCCGTAGAAGACGTGGGCTCCAGCTGCTGGCCTCCGCGCAGCCCCACAGTGGCAGGCACTCAGCTGTCCCACAGCCCAACGTAGCCCTGCACCTCCGGCCACTCAACTGCTGCCCCGGGTCCACCGGCAGGAGGGCCGCCTCCACCTCTCACCCCCTCGGGCTCCCTGACCTCCACTCAGGCCCCTGGAGGCGGAAGGGAGTTGGCGTGGATTAAAGTCTCCAGGGAAGCTCGGCATCTATGGCGATTTTGGCCTCCGATGGGTGCAGAAGTGCAAGCAGAGCCAAAGTGGTCCAAATGAATCCCAACAGATTTCATTTTCCAAAATGAGATCAAAGCTGGCTCCTGTTATCCTGCTGCTTAAGAGAAAACCAAACCTTTCGCAGGGCTTTCAGGAAGAAATCTGGCTGACAGAGCAGGGGCGGTGGGAACAGAAACAGTCTGGTCAGAGCGGGTGGTGTCAGGAGTGGCAGGCCAAGCTGCTCCGAGGAGAGGGTTCAGGAGCGCGACCCAGGCGGGGAGCTCGGGCGCCAAGCAGGATTCTCGGATAAACCCGCGGGGCCTGGGAGAGCAGCTGGGAGCTGGGAACCTGAGTGGGTCCAGCTGTCGGTACCGACCGCAGAGTGACGGCTCTGCTCAGGGTGAGGAAGGCTGTCGGCATCAGGCCGTGTACGCGGGGACAACCAGGGAGACCGACAGTCACGATTCGTGCGGAGGACAGGGTGGGACGCCCGCATCTCAGCTCATCTGCTTACGCTAACGACTGACTCCATCTTCTGGTTGTAGAAAGGAGTCCCCACTCAAAGCCCAGGCCAAGGCTGCCTTTCCCCAGGAGAACACGGCGCGGGCATCAGCTTGGAGGCCCCTCTGCCCCAGAGGAAGTGAAATCCAGCACAGAAACCCCTTGATTTGTGTCCCTTTCTCGAGATTTCAAACTTCAATCCTTCCCTCTCCTTGTGGCAAGTTATATCATCCCTTCTGCTTAGGGCCCTCAACTGTCGGGACAGAGCTCAGAAATGAAAGAGAAAATGTGGGGACAGGCAACAGTGTGGATGACTCTCAAAATAACCACGTCGAGGGAAAGACAAAGAACATGCCCAACGCCACCCACCCTCCACTGGCAGAAGCAACACAGATAGAAGGTGGGTCCCAGGCCATCTGGGGGACGCAGGGGCGGGAGGGGACTCCGGGGGACAGACACGGTCACCATCTCAACCATGGGGATAGTTCAGACTCCAAACGTCAGTTAAGCCATTTAAAAATGGGGATGTGGAAACGACGGGCCACCCCAGGGCCTGAGTGAGGAATCCCACGCCGGTGCTCGGCGAGGCTGGGGCTCCTGCCGCTGTGGCTGCGTCACCTGAACCCTCCCACCTGTGCCATGACGGAGGCAGGGGCACACGCCCCCGGACAGGCCTGTCCCACCCATCCACGCAGCTCGGGCACGGGCAAGGCGACCGGAAAGCCCTCAGAGACCCCTCCCGACACAAAGGCTCTCACCTTGCCCTTTGCTTTCTGGTCACATGAGTGAGACACTGACGCAAAAGGGAATGAAAACCATCCTGCCTCGGGCGAGTGGGTGGGTTTCTGCCCTACTTTCCTCTCTTTATGGGCGCTGAGAGGAGGAACCAGTCGAGGCTCTCGGTGGGCACTGGATGACAAGGATGGGGCTTCATGAAATTAAGGACGTGCGGGCCTCAATTCTGATGAATTTAGGAATGCAGCCGGGAAGCGTGCCGAGTGTGTCAATCCGAACATCAATCTATGAGAAAGGAGCTTCTGGGCCGGGCTTTTATTCGCCAGCAGGTCCTCAGACACAGACAATCCAGGGCCTCATGTGGCTTCTGTCGGCATGTACTAACTGGGGTGGGTGCCAGGCATGGCCGAGGCATTCCTGCAGGGGCGCGGGGCGCGAGGTCCACTCTCTGTGGATCTCGGTGTCCCAGCTGGGCCACTCCACTCTGCTTTGCCGGTGTCACCGGGACAACTCAAAATGTTCCAGGATGAAATACAAGAGAGTTCCCCACGGCTCAAGCCTAGTGAGTGTGGGCACCTGGGGCAGCTCAGCGCAGGGTCTGGCGCAAAGGAAGTGCTTGGGAAAGGGACGGGCGGATCGTGGAGCCCCAAGTGCCACATCTGCACAGGCTGGGGCAGGTAACTCAGCAGAGCGAGACTTACGTTTATGTGTGCATTTAAGGTTTATAATATGAAGTCTTGGAGGTTTTCACAAACGTCAGCACCTCATGGTACATGAAGCGTGCAGGGTACCCGAGTGCGAGGGGAACCAGGGCCAACCCTCCAGGGGACCAGGTGAAGTTGCTGCTCCCCACCGGCACTTGCCACTGTGGGAGGGCCTTTCCGGGATGTTTTAAATCTGGGGGAGTCCAAAGAACGGAGTTCCCCTCTCGCTGGACCACCTGCAGGACACCCCCCAAGAGGCTGCGGATTTCCTTTTGCCTTTGGTAGAAACAGCACCTATGCCAGCCCAGGGGGCAGAGTCAGGAATGATCAAGACGCTTCTGGCAACTTTTAGACTTAGGGTGTGTGGCACGCGGTGACTTGGAACACAGCAGCTGAAGCCAGCACCGCACGTGGTGCAGGGGCAGGTTTTACCTGGGGAGTGAGGTTACCTGGGGAGTGAGGTTACCTGGGGAGTGAGGTTACCTGGGGAGATGAAGAAGGTTCTCCACAGCTTCTTGTCCCGCGTGACGTCCCGGATCTCCTTGGTCATGTTGACCATCCTGCCGGCCACGGGAGGGACCCGGCGGAAGTCCAGGATCCTGGCAGAAGGACAGGGAAAGGAGTCCTCACCTCCGTACCCTCCAGCCGCTCCCACCGGAGCTGAGTGGACACCTCACTCTCCTCCGTTAGTCCCAGACCCCTGACGTTGGCTGCCTACCCTCCTCCCTAGCAGCAAGGGGCCTGTGAGGCCAGAAGGAATTTGCGTTCTGCTGGCAGAGCTGCCCTGAGACAGGTGATCATGGAGGGAAGGAGCCCAGTTTTGTGAGACTCATGACCTTCGGTCTTGCTAGAGAGGCTGATGCCCTGTGAGTCTCCTCTTTTCTCTCCTTTATTCCCGACGGCCGGCTCTCTACCCTGGGTCACCTGGGCAACTCCTGTCGGCCAGGCACACAGCAGGGCACGGCCATGGGGTGACAATGCCACGAGGGTGCCGGCGGGAGGGCTCACCTGTCCAGGTGGAAGGCAGCGATCTCTGCGTTGTGCCTCTCGTAATCAGAGAAATAGAAGAAGTCAGGGGGTGTCTCCTGCTCCCTCGTTTGCCTGGAGAAAATGGAACAAAACAGGAGTTTATCATAGGGAAATCCTCCCAGTGGAAGGGGGCGTGGGGCTCGTACCAACTCCGGGGAGCTGACTGTCAAATTCCCAAGGATTCTGGGAACAAGTTGTTAGATGTAGTCATCGTTAAAAATTAAATTATATAGGGAATTCCCAGGTGGTCCAATGGTTGGGACTCCAAGCTTTCACTGCCGAGGGTGCGGGTTCAATCCCTGGTTGGGGAAGTAAGATCCCACAAGCTGTGTGGCACGGCCAAAAAAAAAAAAAAAAAAAAAAATTAAACCTACAGCTAAATAAGTTGCATTTAAGAATAACCACTTAGATCTCACGATGTCCCAGCTATTTCCTGAGCTGAGGCTGCTCCTCTTGTCTGCAGGTGGAAACCCGTGCTGGGACACCTGTTCCCAGCCCACCTCTGCGACCTCGTGCTGGGAGCCTGAAGCCTAGAAGTGTCTGCACTGTGGAAACAGGCAGACTCTGCCCATCAGGCTTTAATAACCACAGGGGCTGGTCATTAAATGATGATCAACACCCCCCCACCACCGCCCACCATCCAGGCCACCAAACGCAGATTTCTCAGGAGAGGCTGCTGGCGAGGGTGGCCAGGCAGCAGAGGACCCGCCCTGAGCAAGCGACTTCCCCGGGTGTGAGCCGGGGCCCGGGTCAGGTTGTGCAAACTGATCCCAACCTGCTCTCGCTGCCCGGCCGCTGCCTGGACAGAGGGCTCCCCGGGGGTGTGCAGGAGGCACGAGGACTGCAGGACCCGTCTCTCAAGCCCGCGAGGTGACCGCTGTCCGTGTCCCCAGGGCACCCTGGCATTCAAGACGAGTGGCCTGCCTCCGCCCCTGCCCTGGGTCTCACCATGTCCCTGAGTGGAGGTGAGGTCACCACACTGTCTCCTGGGCCTCTGCTCTGAGGCCTCCGCTCCGCTGTTCCATCTCCCTGGAAAAACCTTCCCTCCATGTCTCCCAGCGGCTCAGTCGGCGTTCCCAAATGTGTGTCCCACCCCACCAGGCCCGCAGGCGCCCAGCACAAAAGGAGTCCTCGGTCAAAGGAGTTCGGAGTCTGGGTAACGGCCCCGCTGGAGCGCACCTGAGCACCGTGAAGGCTCACCAGAGCTGCAGCCTCGCCCACGGGGTTCGCAGCACAGCGCCACGCTCTGCACTGTGAGGGCTGCTGGCTAAGCTCTCAGCGCACGTCCCCCCGCCGCCCGAGGCAGCTCCTTCACAAGCCTTCCACGGCGCCACGGTGAGCACGGCCACCGCTGGTCCCGCCCCTCCCAGGCTGGTGAGCAGACAGCCGTGTGCTCCGCCCCACACCACCTCCGGGAAGCCGTGCGCTGCACTGGCCGCCCCCGTCGCAGTGTGTGTGGGCAGGGGGGCACCGCCTGGCCCTCCCCGGACTCCACGTCCCCCCAGGATGTAAGGACTAAGGAGCGCCAGGAGCCTGTCGGCTCTAATGTGCCGGGCCCCACCGTGAGCGGCAGACAGCCCCTCCGCCCGGCCAAGGGGCAGGAGGCCACGTGCAGGGCTCTGCTGAAGGGTGGACATCACCCTGTAAACATCAGTGCTTAGCAGGCGCCTGGGGGTAAACACGGTGAGGGCCAGTGTTTGACCTCACATTTTGGGACGTGTGCCCACTGTCCAAAGTCATCTGGGAGCAAACACGCTCCCTGCGTGAGATCCAGGTCCGTTCCGTGCCCTGCCTCCACCGCCAGGGACAATTTCCCCAGGTGGCCACCTGGCGGCACCCAGGGAGGAAACCCAACCCTCAACCTCATAAGAATTTACCAAATGCCAGCGATCTTCCGAGCTGGGAAACACAGATCGGGCGAGAGTCAAGGCCTCACATGACCTGGCCCACACCTCCCACTCAAGGCGGAGGCTGTCCAGTATGGGCCTGAATGCGCCAGCGACAGGAGACTCACCACGTTTCCCCAGGTTAACTCTCCCAGCCTGTCTTCCCTGAGTCCTTACTCTCCAAAATGCAGCTCGAGTTGACCAGAGACCCCCCGACCCCAAGCATCTGGACCCAACTGCCAGCCGACGTCACTGCTAAACACACTCGCACACGCACAGGTACTGAGTACTGGAGAGCCACCCTCAGGAAACTGAGGCCACGCGGGGAGGACCAGACCCAGGCCTCAGTCCAGCGGGCTGCACGTCCACTGGGGGGTCCCTCGCTCCCTGTGCTCTCAGAGCTCCTGACGGGACGAGCCCCTTTCCCCGTGCTTCCCCAAACGTCACCTGAATCAGCCTTTCCAGGAACCAGCTTGTGGCTCTGTGAACAGACCAGCGTTCACAGTTCCAGCCGGTGTAACTCTGGCCTGGGCAGGACTCTGGCTGGGGACAACCCTGGCCTTGCACCAGTCCCCTCGTGAGCCACTTAGGGATACGCTGCAGATGGCCGCTGGTGACCGAGGCACAGGCCACCTAGTCACCCGGCTGAGCTGGAGATGGCTGGCGTGCACTTCCCAGTCGCAGACCCTGCAGGGGGCTGGCACCCAGGGCGGGGACTGCTCGGCGCCCGGGAGAAGGGAAGGCCGCGCTGGCCAGGGCTCCTGAGACATCAAGGAGACCAAGTCCCGGCTTCCTGGTGGAATCTCCTGGCTTTTAAATGCCGGCAAGTAAATTTCCTTTTTTAAAAAACACTGGGGGTCGAATTAAATATGTGAGCCTCCCTCACTGGAAGCCACCCATGCCCTGGGTCTGCAACGGCTGGAGGGCTGGGTATTTCTGAGATTGAAGGTGGTGGTTGGCTCAACTGAGAATCCCTGGTCGAGCCAAGCACTGTCTACACAACACTGGTTCTACGGACTTTGACGTTTTAAGTGGAAAAGGGCTGCTGCAGATTTAAGCCAGCTTTCTTCCCTGCACACCGCAGAACAGCCCTCCCCGCAAGGCAGCGGCTCCCAATTGCACAGCCTGCAAACCCCCCCCGATACGTCCCCGGCCTTTTAGTTTTTCAGTCTGTCCTGGAATTAAGAATTATTTTCGCTGGAAAATACATCACAACTCACCACCAGCTCCTGGGGCAGAGCCCCTCGAAGAGAACCCTACAAAAACGTACGAAGCTGTGGGCCCTCAGAGGCCCCGGAGCCATGCCGGGGCTGGCAGCACAGCTCTCGCCTGTGCTGCCAGGGGGTCAGCCAGCCTCGCCCCGCCCAGGGGCTCCGGGTCACTGACTCTGCTTCTCGGCGTGGTCTGCACTGCCCTCCCCAGCCCAGCAGGACTTTCCTCGGCGATGGACATGCTCTATAGCTCACAGGCACACCCAGATGTTGGACACAGGACCCGACTTTCACATTTTATTTTAATTGACTTACACATTAACAGGCACATGTGGCTGGTGGCTACTGTCCTGGACAGTGCAGATCTAGCGGACGGCCTTTCTGAGGCCTCTGCTCCCTCTGACCGTCCCTCTGTCTGCCCGTATATCCTCACTGGGTGGAAGGTGGGGCCTGGGTCCTTCTCTGCCCTCTGTCTCCCAGGCTCTGCCTCTCCACTTAGCTCATGGCTCCCCTGACCCAACAGGGCTCTGCCGGCCCTCCCAGTGGACCTTCCTTCCTCCACTTTCTCGGCCAGGCCGTCATCACCATCATCACCATCTCCATCATCACCATCACCAGTGCTTTGGCCTTTGTTCCCTCTCCCTCACCCTGGCCCACCCCTCTGAGCAGGTCACACACGTGGAATGCAGGTGGCTCTGAGCCCTGCTGCTCTGGGAAAAGCTGCCACTTCCTGAAGGCACTGTGACCAGGTTCCAGAACAGTTCCTGGTTCCTTCCCATCTCCCGCCTTGGGGTCTTCCGGTGACCTCCGTCCCCGGGCCATTCACAGGAAGGCAGCTCTGCTTACCTCCTGGCGGAGGTCCTTACCAGCCAGTTCACGCCTGGGACAACTCAGGGAGTCTCAGAGTTCTGTTTATCTGCTGTGGGGAGGACGCTGGCACACCTCAGGGCCCAGGTGCTGAGCAAGGGACAACCTGGGAGCGTCTGTGGGATGCCAGGGGCCAGGGGCACCGGTCCCACTGGGGAGGCTGGGACTTCTTTCCTTGCACTGAGTAGGGAGAAGGTGGACCATGAGCCCCTCCATGGGGGGCCGGCCACCTTCCTGCCGCTTCCTGGGCTGCACTGGGGAACAGCAGGTACTTTGGAAAACTACTGAACCCAAAGCACCAGGCAGGAGACTGGACTTGGCTGAACCGGGTCACCTGGCAGCCTCTTCTTCCTCCAGGTGTCCCGGCGGAAGGTGCGCTCAGGTGCAGGAGGGCAGGTGTGGGGTGTGGCCCGCCCCAGGCATCTTCCTGGGAGGGGGGCATGGAGATGTGAAAAGGAGATGCTATCGGACCCTCTGGAGTTGGCTGAGCACCCAGGGCTCGCCCTGACGAGGGGTGGGGAGCCCAGGGGCCAGGGACCAGCACTTCCCGGAACGGCACCTGGAGCCCAGGAGTCACGGCCCTCCCCCACTGACTGAGAGGGAGCAAGGCCGGTGGCAGCCCCTCCCCTGGGATACACTGAGACCTCACGGGAGGAGCCTCCCGGGGCCCACTGCCCTCACACGTGGAGCAGCCAGCACCTGGAGGCCCCCTCCCGCTGCCTCGGAGCTCAGTGGGGCACCCTGGCCTCGGGACTGCAAGGCAGGAAAATGAAAAGGTGTTAAGGCTGACTTCCTGGTCAGACAGCAGCTGAGGAATGAGGCAAACCACGGATTAGGTGCCTGTTGAAGTGAAAGATGGCTTTGGCAACGGCAACTGGGGTTAAAAAGGGAAGAAAGGTAGAAACTGGTGGAAGTGGGAAGGGCCAGGGTCCGAGGAAGGTTCGGGTCCACTCCTCCTCTCAGGAAGGCCCTGGAACTTCACACTCCGCCTGGCTCAGACAGTCAGATGGAGCCCCAAGGCCACCAGAAAGCAGGCACTGGAGGGCGGTCCCTGATACCCTCAAAGCCCAGACCCGCTAAACCCTAGTGAGAGGCTGCTTGGTACCAGTTCTCAGGGCCTCCTGCATGTCCCTCTCTCCTTCCTCTCCAGAGCTGACCACACCCAAACCCCCTTCCTTTAGAGGGACTTCCCTTAGCTCGGAAGGAAGCACAACACTACCTGATTGTGGTTATTCACACTAAAGTGAGAATGACTGCTATGTTGACCTCTCCCAGGAAATCTGTGATCTAAATCCCCAGAATCTGTGAATACGGGTACCTTAAATGGCAAGAGGAACTTTGCAGATGTGATTTAGTTAAGGATCTTGAGATGAGGAGATTATCCTGGATTATCTGCATGGACCCTATGTCATCAAAAGCGTCCTTATAAGAGGGAAGCACAGGGAGATTTGAAGGCAGAAGAGGCTACACTGGAGGCTCTGGGGGGGAATCTGTTTCTTTTTTAGCTTCTAGAGGAGCCTGCATTCCTCGGCAGGAAGCCAACTCCAGAGCCTCCAGAAGCCCACAGCCCACAGATCCATTTTAGATTTCGGACCTCCAGAACCGTAAGAGACCAAGCTTGTGTTGCTTTAAGCCACTAAATTTGTGGTAATTTTTTTACTGCAGCAACAGGAAAGGCGTATGGAATCTTTGGCAACACCAAAGCAGCACAAAGGACACAGTGATTTAGCAACCTTGGAGAGGTTGTGAAATTCCGTCTGTTTCCTCCAGATCTGGTCACGCTGAAATGCACTACACTTTTAAGAAGTGACGCAGAATGTTTTGAGAGAAGTACCTCTGTTTTCACATAAGCCGAGGGGGCAGAATCCAACACACATCGTGTGTCCTCCCTGGGCTGCACGATTTGTCCTTGGGGCGCCCCTCAAGGCTCTGATCTTTGCCCCTGTTTTAATGACACAGACGTCTGAGGTTGGGAAAGGGGGAGGGACGTCTGCAGAATCACACAGCTGGAAATGGCCGGCCCTGGGTCAGGACCCGGGTGTCTGACCCAGTCCTAGGCTCTTTCTTTAGGCCCCAAGGTCAGACATGGCTCTGGGCGTGGGTCTCGAAAGCCTGCGTTTCCTCTGGGATCAGAACCACCTCTGCGCACAGCAAGGCCGGAGGACGCTGGCTGCCGGCCGCCAGGTCAGGTGCCTAGGCTCACAGGGGACAAGGGGCTGCAGCCCCAGAGGTGCGGCTGCAAGAACCGCCCCCACGTCCCCAAGAAAGGTCCTGGCTCCTGGTGGGAGGAAGGGCCCAGCAGCGTGTCCAGTTCCTGCCAGACGCGTGGCCCAGCCCCCAGCAGGTCTGCACCGCTGCACCCCTCTTAACAGCTGTCAGACCCTCGTCCCCTCCCATAGACCAACAGCCCCCCTGCTGGTCTCACTGCTACTGTCAACATCTCAGCATTCTTTAACTTGTGGGAAAACAGAAAACTTGCTCTGATTAAAAACAGAGTAAATTGGCAGCTTATGACCAAAACCCACGAAGGAATAAAAGCCAACATTTTCCGGCTCTTGCTCTGAGCTGAGCGCCTTGCTGAGCGCTTTCCGTGCGTTCACTCCCTGGGTCCTCACGACCCCTGTGAAGTGTCCCCGTCCTACAGACGTCCTACAGACCTCTACACAGCCAGTGAGAGGTTTCAGCTCACAAACAGAGGGGTCCCGATACAGGGCCCAGCACTGGGGTCCAAGGCCCTGCTTTAGTCCAAGGGGACCCCTGGATTGAGATGGGGGGACTGGGGTGGGGAGTGGGCTGGGCCATATTCTCTCCACTGGACACCTTGGGAGGACAGCTGGTGGGGAAGGGTCTGCTCACACAGGCCTGCCCTGGCTGCCACCCTCTCCAGGCCGACGGAGCAGGTGCGCCCTTGGTGCCTCTGTGAAGTGGGGCAGGTAAGACGGCTCGGGGTGACGCCGCCAGGGGAGCAGAGCCCCGCCATACCCCCTGCTGCTGGCTGCCCCACCAACGTGTGCAGAGACGGACTTGCCGAGCTGCACACGGCGAGCCAAGGCCAGCTGAATGGGGATGCGGGAGCCAGGAGAGAGAACAGGAAACCGTCGGGTGAAACTTTGGAAAAGGGGCAACTGTGCAATTTGCCCAGGGCACACACAGCTGTCACAAGGCTTTTCCGTGTCCTCGTCAGAGCTAAGGGCCCCCGAGATCCCTGAGCCCAGATGGGAAACTGAGGCCCAGAGAGAGGTGGGCCACACATACACCTTTTGTGTGTCATGCAGAAGGACCGGCATCCCAGACCCAGCAAGACAGAGGCAGAAAGAATGAGAGCACTTCCAAGGCCACGTGACAATCGCGAAAGGCACACCTTCAGGTGTCACTGCAGGTACCCGCTCAGCCCTGGAGACGCCCACAGACAGACGGCGGTGCTCCCGAGGGTCCGACCCTGGGTCCCCGTGCACCCAGCCTCCTCTGGCCCTCTTCTATCCATTATTCAGTAAGCTACTGATGACAGCAAACCCTCCTGTAGAACTTTCTAGCACCCGGCTCTGCTGTCAGCGTTCCACCCACACTGACGCACACAGGTCAGGACACTGGAAGGCAGGCAGTGTGACTAGACCCACCTCACAGGTGAGGCACTGTAGCCGGGTCACCCGCTGGGAAGCGGCAAAGCCGGGCGAGGCACGTGGACCGGAGAGCCTGGCGGCGTCTGTATCCCCACCGCCTCCTGGGATGGCTCCTCCTAGTTCCAGGAGCTGGGGGCCCAGGAGGCACGTGGATGGGTGTCCTGCAGCCACTGTAACAGGTGACCGCAGACGTGCTTCACACGGCAGGAGTTCATCCCTCACAGTTCTGAGGACTAGGATCCAAAATCAGGGCGTGGGCGGGTCACACTCCCCCCAGGGGCTCCGGGGGTGGGGGGTCCCTCCAGCCTCTTCCAGCTTCCTCGGCCCCAGCTCTGCCTCCATCACCACATCCCTCCTCTGGTTTCTCTGTGTCCAAACCAAGGACACACGTGACTGCATTTCGGGCCCATCCAGGAGTCCAAGGTGACCACCTCACCCCAAGATCCTGACTCCATCACTTCTGCAAAGACCCTTGTCCTAACCAGGTGGCCTGATGTCCCGGGGACAGAGGCCACCGTGGGAACGAGGCTCTGGCTCCCGCCCCCAGGCCAACCTCAGCGGCAAAACACCCGAGGAGACAGACACTTGCTCGTTCCTCCAAGACGCGCAGTGGATCCGGACTCACCCGGCGCAGGCAAGGAGGCAGAAATCAGCCCTTCTGTCTCGGACAATCTTCCCATCACGCACACGGCAGACAGCGAGCACCTTGTCATTAAGGAGATATATTAAGCTGTTTAATATCAGGTTTTCGGCTGGTAGACGTTCTGGAAGGGAGAGGAGGCCGCTCCCTGGCAGTTACCTCGGCGAGACCTTCCCGTCAGTATCTCCTGCCAGTTTTGGCAACGCTTGTCCTGGCCCCTGCGGGGGTGGGGATCTGTTTGGTAAAGCACGCTCTCTTCCTATTCAGAACCTCCAGCACCTGTTGTTCACTCCTACCAACCTATTTTCTTTTGGGGGAGGATTTCCCTGAAGGCTATGGGCCTCATGATGACCACACTCAAGGAGGGGTTCCCCCAGCAACTTGTTACTCGCCCACAGACCTGCCCATGCCCCGACCGGCCACGCCGTGAGCCACAGCCAGAGCATCAGGACAGTGAGCGATTTGCCGCCATCAGGTGATCACGAGGGGCCTTCACACCCGCTGATCCCCCTCCCCTTGGGTCTCCAAGAGACACAGCAACAGCTGTTCAAAGTAGGACACAGGGGACAAGTTGCTCACTTATGGTTGGGTGGAAAAATTAACTCAGAAGAGACTCAAACCTCTTATGGTCAATTTCATGAAAACCAATTTAAAAACAATTCAAAGATCTGTAACTGCAAAGAAAGTCTGAAGTCGTTTCCATTTAAAAATAATTGCAGTGACTCAGACTTGCGTTCCAAAGCAAAGGGTCGGGGCCGGGGGGGAAAGAGATTTGCTTGAAAGTTTAAGATCTACTGTGTTTTAAATACTTGTCTGCCAGCTCATCCGGAATTTGGGGACATGACTAAGGAATGAAATTAGAGTGGAAATGAATGCTCTGTCCCTGGCAACCATGAGCACAGGCCCCTAGTTCTTCTTTCTGTATTTAAGCCTCCGTCACTCATCTTTTTATTCAAGGTAAAACAAGATGCTCAAATCTACTAAACTGTGTATTAAATATTTAGCACCAAGGCTACTGCTGTGATGTTGTTTTTCCTGCTGAACGAAAAACAAACTCAATCCTGAGCGTAGGGGTCGATTCCAGCTTATTTTCGAGGCTTTTTAAGGAGATGTCAGGTCTGCAAAATTTCCTTTTAGGGTGTAAAAAACAACCAGCTGATCAAAGTGCTCTTGAGATGCCCGACTTGGTTTCTTCTCTGGCATGTGGGAATGAAGACCAGAGTTTCTTTCCTTCTTTTCACCTTCTTCCCCTTTCACGATAGCTCAGGGACGGCCCCCAGAGACCCTAACACCAGGGAGAATCTCCACGCTGCCGTTCAGGAGGATGTTTGCGGAAAAAAATGACTTGCTTGCTTTGATTTGAAAAAAGGGGATAATCTTTTCCAGAAGCTCCCAAGGAAACATTTGTCATGGTCAGCTGGGGCGGGCGTCCTGACGAGGCTGGGGGCGCTGGGAGCCGGCACAGCCCCCCACCTGCTCGATGGGGGCAAAGCAGGGCGCGGGGGCCAGAACTGCGCTCTCTGCAGGTTTTACTGACTTCTTACCATTTACCCATTTCCCTGCCTGCTTCCCTGCTACTGTTATAGAATTGTTAATAATTTCCTTTTTCTTTTATTTTGTCAAGCAAAGGAATTCCCAGCTGCAGGAGCAGCTGAAGACAGTGAACTCCTGTGGTTGCCCAAATCAGGCAGTTTTGGCCGACGGTGAAACAGCAGGGTGTTTGGGGAGCCGGAGTGACCGTGCCCTGGCCACTCGAGCCCATGGACAGTAGCGGCCCAGCATCACGGCCAGGCCAGCCGCATGGAGCCACCCGGGAGCCCGGGGCAGGCGGTTCCCTTGGCCATGACACTGGCCTTGCAGCTCTGCGGGCGGCCATTCCCTCCCTGAGCCTCTGGGTCCTGTCTGAACGGGCGAGGATGACGAGCCCCTGGGGCTGCAGTGGGGACCAACTAAGAGAATCCTCCCAGTGCTCAAGTGTGCCAGCGCCCACGGCACGTGGGAGGCGGTGGTGCTGTGCTGTTCTCGAGGTCCCCCTGCCTCGGACCCTTGGGAGCCCCTGACTGGGCAGCACCAGGCCAGCCTTTCCTGGGGGCTTAAGAGCTCAGCTGGACAGGGGCAACCATGTCCTCCACATGGGGACGTGGGGACGCTTGGACCCCGGGGAGAAGGCTTGCAGTGGACCCTGGAAGCGAAGCAAGGATTGGAGCGGGAGAAGCCCCTTCTCCAGCGACCCTTCCCCGAGGCCTGGCACCACGCTCCTCAGGCAACAACCCCCCACATCTCAGGCGAGCCCCTCTGTCCCCCAGAGTCTTCTCCTGGCCTCTCGTTTCCTCAAGACACTTACTCTCAGTGATGGTGGATCTCGAAGGTGGACAGCTGGCTCCCGATGGTGCCGTTGGGCAGAGAGCCCAGGGTGGTCGTGCAGCCTCAGCCGGGGTCCCGGCTGCTCTGCCCCGAGCCTCCACGGGGCCAACAGCTCCGCCCCGCTGCTGACAAGCTCGGGAGAGTCTCTCAAAAGCCTGTGATGGGTTGTTACTTGTTTTTCAATTAATAAAGTCCACGGCTTTCTGACTATAAAAGTAACCCATGAAACTGGAGACAACCTAAGTACCCTACAACTGGGGGCCTGCAAGGTGATCAACCACGTGAGACTTGGTGTCTGTTCATCACTCCCAGTGGCGTGGGGGTGGGGGGGGCGCCGTGGAGATGCACCAAAGACCAAGGACTGGACCTGGAGTAGCTGCTGGAGAGCCCCCTGCATGCTCAGACCCTCACAGGTCAACCGCAGGACCCGTCCCCCCCCCCCCCACCCCGTCACAGGGCCTGTGCTGGCCGAGGAGGCCCCCCTGGGCCTGGCGCACCGGGCGCTGCCGCTCTGGACGTTTTCTGTTTGCACCACCCGCAGAGGCCAGGACGGCCCTCAGAGGCCCTGCTCCTTCAGGCAGGGGCCACGTGGAGACACCGGGTGCTGCTCTGAGCCCATGGGAGCCCCGCACGGCGTCCCTGCTGGGCTGCACACGTTAACTGCAGGAGTTTGGAGCCCGAAGCTCCCCTGGGTCCACTAGGCCCTGTGCTTACTGGAGACATAGATGCGTCACACCCAGGGCTCGGTGGGGGGTCAACTGAGGTTGTGGACAAACTGCAGGGCACTGGGCAGCCCCGGATACGGAGCGGAGGTGGGGCCCTCCCCCGAGGTAAGTGCAGGAAGGGGACTCTGGGCACCAGCGACCAGCTGAGGTGATGAGACCAGGCCAGAGGGGTGCAGAGTTCCAGAACGACCCAGCGACCCCATCTGTACTTAAATCCCACAGTGGCTCAGGGAGGAAACAGCCAGCCCGGCCGCCCTGCTGTGTTCCTGGTGTGCCCCCTGTTACAGGCGAGGACGTCGAGGCCCAGGGGAGCTCAGGGCCCACAGGAGGTGGCACCTGCCTCTCTCAGCAAAGGAGGCAGCTCTGCGGCTCACAGCCCAGCCCCCGCTGTACAGGATCCATGCGGCATGTCTGACGGGAGCATCAAAAGAGATTAAATATAGGAGAGGCGCTGTTTGACTCATATATAAATTGGTCCTGGAGACCAACACGCAGTACAGGGTCATGGACAACAAAACTGCATTTTACACATTAATCTGGGACGGCCGCTAACCATGCAGGGCTGTAGCAGCAGTTGTGCTGCAGTATAAGCGTGGCCACGGCTCCCTCTTTGGCGGCCAGGGGAGCACAGCCTTTCATTGGAGCCTCTTTAAATCCTCTCCTCGTAAAAGTGATGAGTGGAAATAGCGTGCAGTGGTTTCATGCTTTGATAACGAGGCACAGAGCCCCAGGTCCACCGACGCGGTGGCCACGTGGGGACCACGGAGAACACCACCGTAGCCCCTCTGCCTGCCAGCCCTGGAGGGAGGGGGGAGGGAGGAGGTGTCAGGGAAGAGCCAGCCCCTCCTGTCGCCTCCCACATCGGACAACTGTTCCAGGGACAGATAACCTCACAGAGTCAAGTCCCTTGTGACTCCTGCCCTGTGTTGGCCCCGGAGAAGCTCATTTCACGAGGCTGTAGCGAGTGGGCTCCCCTGGGCCGGTGCTCACGACAGCTGGATGCGGTCCTAGTGCGGAGGCGCCCCAGCGAGGGGCAGGGCCTGCTCAGGGCCCGGCAGCGGGTCTGGACCACCGTGTCACTAACCAGAGGCAGTGCAAGCACTGGGAAGACAGCCGAGAGGGCGCCCATCTGAGCGCCACTCCCAGCTGGACACACTGGTCATGGGCGGGGGGGGCCTTGGCGGGGCCTGGAGGGCAGGCAGTTCAGTGAGGCTGCCCGCTCACGCCCCTGGGCCCCAGCCCGGGGCCTGAGCGGGGCTCAGCAGGCTGAGGTCGAAATCACCAGGGGAGGCCCTGCCCTCCAGCACTTCCTGTTCTCAGGCCCGCGCTGCCCCCTGGCGGGCCAGGCTGGGGTTGGGGGGCGGCTCTGGTTTCTGCGGGGAGAAAGGCTGGCTGGCCAGAAGGTGTTTCTGCAGCTGCCTCTGTGTGTGCACCTCGGCTACGAGGAACTCCTGGGCCTCCAAACAGCTGCTCAGGGATGGTTTCTCCGGGAGATGCGCGCGTGCACACACACGCACACACACACCCCTGTTCTTTGCAGAAGTAGTGCAGGTACTTAGAGCCTCTTCACGTGCGACGCCTCCGGGAGGAGTGGGCAGCATGGCGCCTCCCCAGCAGAGACCCCGCGTCCAGGTCCCCAGCCGGCCGAGCCCCGGCCTGACGGTGCCTGACAGGCCTGGGACCTGATGTCCGAGAGCCTGGAACCAAGCCCTGGCTGGCCTCCCACTCCTGATTCACCTTTAAACCCTCGGAGCCTCAATTTCCTCCTCCTTGAAGGAGAGCTGGTGATAAAAGTAAAACGCGACGTGTCAGCTACAGGGGCACTGGCTTCGCCGGCCAGAGCGGAGGCTGTCAAACCCTAACAAGCCTGGGCAGGTGTGGGAACAGCTTCACTGGCGGGCAGAGCCGCGGCCGAGCGTGGCAGCCGCAGGGGGACCAGGCCGTGGCACGAACAAGGGGCGCGTGGTGGGCAGAGGCGGCCGTGTGTCCCTGCAGGGCGGGCAGCAGCCCCCGGACGGACGTGCAGACACAGGCCCCTCCCCCCGCAAGGCCACACACACGGCTGTCCCTCCGGACCAAGGCGCCCAGAGCTGGACAGAGGGGAGCTGCTGCCCGCAAACAAAGGGAGTGAGGCCCCAAGGGCCAGACGTGGGGTTAGGCCTGGCCTGGTCCACAGGGACAGGGCATTCACGGCCTGTGACCTGTCCAGGCTCTGTGTACGGCCGTCACAGACATTGGCGTCCAGCCTGGGCACCACACCCTGCCCTGGAATGAGCTGCTGGAGTGTAGGCCACAGGATGGCTGCCCCGGACAGCAGCGCCACTGAAGCCAAGCTGACCAGAGCCCGACCCTGCCACCCAGCACTGTGCTCCTGGCACAGCCCTGCCCCCAGATGAGCCCTCAGAAGTACGAGAGCGGGCAGGGCAGCTCCACTGACAACATCCTTTCACTGAAACCGCCCACAAGTCCATCAACAGGAGAGGGAAGAAGAAACCGGAGGTTTTCACACAACGGAATGTGGCTTGGCCACGAGAACAACGGGCCACGGGAGAGGCATCTCTCAGACGCGTGGGCAGCATGGGCGGGGGCAGGGGGTGGGGATGCACTCGCTGGGAACCGGGGTGCAGGAGCCACCCTGGGAGCAGGAAACTGCAGGGGCCACAGGGGTCTGGGGGCTGTCAGTTGGTCCTGACCTGGTGTTGGTTACCTGGTCACCTGGTTACTGGCGTGTGTTGTAAACATCCGCTTACCATCTGTGTGCATTTCCATATGAATGTTCCAACTCGACAGAAACGTACATTTTAGGAAGGTGGGAAAGTGGGGAATTACAAGTGTCGGTAAAGCTAAAATTGTATTGGATTTTACCAGCACTGATAATATTTGCCCTTGATCTAACTGACCCTCCTCATACAACATACAGAGGAGACCAAGGCAGGCGGGGTGGCGGGTGAACCCATCAACAGTGAAGATGAAAACTCTTTCCTACCTTCGTCACCCAGGCACTGGGAAGAGGTGTGGGTATACACGGAATATAGTCTTACCTGGACGTTGGAAAGGGTTGAATTGTGTTCCCCAAAAATGGTATGTTGAAGTCCTAACCCTGGGGACCTGTGACTGTGGCCTTATTTGGAAATAGGGACTTGGCAGATGGGATTCATTAAGAAAAGGTCATAGTGGGTCAGGGTGGCCCTGAGTCCAGTGACTGGTGTCCTTATAAGAAGAGGGGAATTTGGACACAGACCCGCAGGAGAGGCCATGTGACAACAGAGGCAGAAAAGGGAGTGACCTGGCCACAAGCCACAGAACGCTAAGGATCGACAGCCACGCCCAGAAGCTGGAAGAGGCAGGAAGGACCCTCCAGAAGCCTTCGGGGGAGGCGGTCCTGCGACACCGTGGTTTCTGCTGTGGCCTCCGGAACTGAGGAAGAAGAGCTTCCTGATTCTCTAAGCTGCCCAGGTCGTGATGCTTCCCGACGGCAGCCCGGGACGCTCACGCAGTGTGGACGCATAGGCTTAGAGCTCAACTGTTGTTACGAATTAAGGAACCAGAAATGAACCCACATGTTAATGACATCAAAGACGATGATGGCCACTGCTTTGAGATCCGAGTAGGGACAGTGCAGTGGCCACTCCAGCCACATCTACTGCTGGCCGGTGCCCCTAGGGGCCCTCGGGCACTCTGAGCTTCAGTCTCCTTGTCCACAACAAGGTCTACAGGGTGACAGTGGCCTCCCTGTCTGGGTCCGAGAGGCACTGTGCCTGGCGTGGCGCCCTTTCCTGCACCCACGACCTCGGCCCCATCTGCCTCCAGGCTGGGGGGGTGCCTTCTTTGGGGGCGCCTTTCACTGTCCCCCCAGCTCCTGAGCCCTGGATAACAAGTGCTCAGTAAGCCAGACTCGAAATGACCCATTCCAGACTCACTGAGCCCGGCCTGCGGGGTTTTCCTCCTTTTCTTCTGCTTTGCGAGCAATGCCGGGTCTGTGTAGCACCAGCGACCGGCCCGTCTGCACTGCAGGTGTCGTCCTGCTGCTGGAGTTATTTTCCCCTCAAAGCTACCGCGGGGGCAGGTGTGCTTTCCTTCCCTCCCTGCGTCTGAACACGCTTTGGATCCCAAAACACACACAGCACAGAGGGCGCTGTAGCTCCGGATTCCAAACGCTCAGGAGGCAGCCCAGCTGTTTTGGTGAAGACGGACCGTTAAAGCAGCCTCGCCAGGCCGCGGGGAGCGACGGGTCGCCTGCTGGCAAGTGACCTGAGCAGAAGCGCGGCTGCAGCTCCGTTTCCAGCCTGCGTTCAGCTGTTGCGCCCTAAATAGCCACTGTTCAAGTGCACCAAATATTCCTCATCCCTCGAATGTCTGCAAGTCAAAATTGCAAACTCCAGCACACCCAGACAATCAACGAGCAAGGACTGACTCGGGGAGGGGACTGCAATGGCTCCTGGAGCCCCACCGGTGCTGAACTTACTGTCTTCCTTACCGGAGATACAGAGGTCCCAGAAGGGCAGGGTCCCGAAGCCTCCTGTAATCCAGCCTCGTGCAGCGTAAGGCAACCGAGGCCCAGAGAGGGGAGGGAGTGTTGCAAGGTCACACAGCAAGGATACTCTCTATGGCTAGGCCTCACCTTCTAGGCGCCTCCACGTGCACCTGCTCCCTGCTTGGACCGCCCCCCCCCCCACACACACGGCCCCGCAGGCCACTGGCACCTAGGTCGGAAGCCTTCACTCTCCCAGCCCCGACCACGTCCGTCACCGTGCCCAGGGGGTCTGCCTCTCCCAAGCGTCTCTAAGAGCCACGCTCATCCCCCATCCTCACGCCTCCTCAGGCGCAGACGCCAGCACCTCTCATCTGACAGCCGATAAGCCCTCCCACCCTCCCCACCTCCATCCCCGCATAACGTGGCTGACTGACTCTCCTGGAAAAAATCCAAACATCCAGGCCCAGATGCCCTGCAGAGTCTGGCCCCTGCCCCTCTCCAGCTGCCTGGACTCGTCTCCCCTCGAGTTCTGCGCTCAAACACAGAACTGTCCCACAGAACTTTCTGTGATGCTGGGCGTGTCCAACACGGCACCGCCAGTTACATGCAGCCACTGATGCCTCAGGTGTGGCTGGTGTGACCGAGAGACTAGGTTGTCACTTCATCTCACTTAAATTAACCTCAGTATAAACAGCCACATGATGGAGTCCTCTGCACAACAGCACTGGTCCTCCAGACTGTAGAAGCCACCCGGTCCTGGAATGTGCCGCCTCCTCCAGGCTGGCCTTCTGGCCTGGGGTGGTGTCCACCTGACCGTCACACTTGTGCTCAGGCCTCAGCTGGAGGTCACTTCTGAGAAACCTTCCAGCTGCCTCCCAAGTGCTCACCAGCCCTCAGTCTCCCGTCTGCCGTCAGTGGCTCATTCTCTAGTTTGTTCTGCAGACGTATGTGTAGCACCAACTGAGGACCAGGCCCTGCGCGGTGGGGCAGACACACTGCTCTCCGTCCCGCCCTGAGCAGCAGTGACGGGCCTGAGTCACGACTGCATTCCCTGCGCCTGGCAGGAGGCCAGGCCGGGCTCAGTGTTAGTGGGGTGGCTGAACGCAGATTTCTGCCAGGAGGTGGTCACAGCTAGTGCTATGAGCACACCTGGAAGCTTCCTTTCCAAGAAGCAGGTTGAATCCTGTTGCAAAGCCCGCACACTCCGGTGTATCTGCCCAGCCCCACCCCGACTTGCCAAACACCAGCTCCTCCCGGCTTCCTTCTGTAAACTTGGTGCCCTGCGTCCTAAACCAATCCAATAGAGTTTAGACCTCACATCTCTTCCTACAATGCCTTTGTTGACAGATGGATAAACTGAGTCCCAGTAAGGGGGAATGAATTTACTGGAGGTCACACAACAATGGCCTTGCCAGGCCTGCTGTCTCTGTGGATACACCAATGCTTCTAAACTTCAGCCACACACATCACCTGCACCACTATTACCCAGCATGTACATTTTTCGATATTAAAATCTAAATACTACACCAAAAGTACGAGCAACAACAACATAATAGTTAAATCCAACATCCTCAAAATGAGAAACTTGTGTCTCAAAGGACACCACGTATGTGATAAGGGTCTTATATCCAAAATATATAAAGAACTCTTACAACTTACTAATGGAAAGACAACCAACTAAACAACGGTAAAAGATCTGAACAGACATTTCTCCAAAGAAGATCTAAATGACCAACAAAGACATGAAAAGACACTCGACACCATTAGTCAGTAGAGAACTATGAGTCAGAACCTCAAGGAGACACCATCTCACACACCCACCAGGATGGCAAAGACCAAAAAGGTGGATAAAGACAAGTACTGACGAGCAGCGCGTGGAGACAGCTGGTGGGACTACCCGTTGCACAGCCGCTGAGGAAAAGCGTCTGCAGCTCTTCAAACAGTTACACTTAGTTATGATGTGACCCAGCAATTCCACTCCCAGGCATACAGCCGGGAGAAATGAAAACGTATGTCCACCCAAAAACCTGTACATGAATGTTCATACAGCATTATTCATACAGCCAAAAAGTGGAAATAACTCAAATGCCCATTAACGGATGAAAGTACAAGTAAAATGTGGTCCATCCACACTGTAGGGTATTGTTCGGCCACAGAAAGGAAGGAAGCTCTGACACCGCCCACAACGTGGATGAACCTTGAACACATGATGCTCAGTGAGAGACGCAGACACAAAGAATCAGATAGTGTGTGATTCTGTTTACGTGAAACTCCAAGATGGGCAAGTCCACAGAGACAGAAAGTAGGCTAGTGGTCGTCCAGGCCTGGAGGCAGGGCAACATCGGACAAGGTTTTTTTCTGGAGTAACGAAAAGGTTCTAAAATTGTGGTGATGGATGCACCGTTCCGTGAATATACTGAAAGCTATTGAATTGTAGACTTTAAGTGGCTGAATTATGAAATATGTAAATTACATCTTGATAAAGCTGTTAAAAAATCTTACTTTAACACTAAAGCAAGAATACTCAGCAACTCACGGGCTAATGTGCTATTTAAATATTTTTCAACGTCTATTAAAAATATATACCCATTAAACTTTAAATGGTGGGGCTTCCCTGGTGGCACGGTGGTTAAGAATCCGCCTGCCAATGCAAGGGACACAGGTTCGAGGCCTGGTCCGGGAAGATCCCACATGTCGCGGAGCAACTAGGCCCGCACGCCACAGCTACCGAAGCCCGCACTCTAGAGCCCGCGAGCCACAGCTACTGAAGCCCGCGCGCGCCTAGAGCCTGCGCACAGCAACGAAGACCCAACGCAGCCAAAAACAAAAATAAATAAATTTAAAAAAAAAAACAACTTTAAATGGTCATGCACATACCACGTAAATTACACTCTGCAGGCCCCCCAGGTTCTACCTCCCACCTCAGGGCTGTTCCTCTCTAGATGCTCTCAGCATACATCCTTCAAGATCTCAGAGGAAAAATACTACCACCTAATTAATTCAGAATCTTCAACTTACAAAGCTCTGGGCGCACCTGGAGACGACTTACTGGACTGTGGACAATACACCACGAAGACGGGGGGCCTGTGTGGCCGACGGGGCAACAAAGACATTGTGGTTTTCGGCTATTGTCCCGGATTCCTGCCAGGGAGGGGTCCAGGCCCACCTGTCACCTGGCCGTCCATGCAGCATCCGAGCTCGACCCTGCCTGGCACACCCTCCTCCCCGCACAGCTCCATACTCACTGTTGCGACATCAAGAGGCCTGGAAGGGGCCCCTCTACTCCAGCTACAGTCTGAGAGGGCACAGAGGAGCCCACGGTGGCCAGAAAGTTCTATGAGGAGCCCCCTCCCCTCCAGAACCTTCCCCAAGGAGCCCACGTGCAGCCTAGGCCTCACCTTGCCCAAATCACCCCTCATGAATGTTGGGGTTCTGTGTGAACGTTGGGGTTCTGTCCTGTGTGAACCAGGCTGGCCGTCCACCCTGGTCACGGATAGCTGCTCCTTCTGGGGGGGCCCATGCCCTGGAGCTCTGCCGCAGTCCCCACCTAGCCCAGCAGCCCCACATGACCTGAATGGCCTCATGGGCTTTTGGGGGTACAACTCATGCTTTAAAAACAATGAACCGTCTCAACAGTGCAAAAATGGCCCTGTTTGAAACTAACCAAAGATGGCAAACAACCTCGGCCCGTGCGGGACAAGCAAGTGCCAGGACCATCAGAGTGGACACCACAAGCCACAGGTGCTCATTTCGGGAGTAGCCTGGCTTCCAAACGTTCCTTCTCCACCATCCCCACAGTTTTCAGATGCCACTGAGGGGTTCACTTTGATTTTTGTAGCACAGTTTCTATTTTATCTAGAATAGGGATCAGGGGTCAAATCAGCTGACCCACTAGTTTTAGAAATAAAGTTTTACGGGCACGGCTATGCGCATTCACAGACATAGAGTCTGGCTGCTCTCGGGCGAGGAGAGCAGAGCTGAGAGGCTGAGACACAGATCACACGACCTGCGCACTCCCGACCACAGCCCCCCACACCTGACCCCCACCGGCCCGGCACTTACTTCATGGGTTTGAACAGTGCTTGCCCGTAGTTCTGGAAGGTCATGATGAGCTTGAGTTGTGTGCCCCCCGACTTCATGGCTGCAATAGGAGGGAAAGAATACAGGGTCACCTGCTGCCTCGGGGCAGGCCCGTGAGCTTGATGATGCACTGCTCCAGGGTCTGGGGGGACCCCTGGGTAGCGGTGACCTGAGGCTGTGGGGTTAGGTCGGGGTATGGGTGCAAATGTGAGGGTTGTGGCAGTGGAGTGGTGAGGGTCCGCGACCAAGGCCTGGGGCAGGCAGATGTTTCAGGGTCAGGAAGCGCCAACCAGGGGCCAGAGCAGCCGTGCTAAGGAGGGTGGACGGGGCCTGGGAAAATGGGCTGACGGCAGAGGTGGTGGGAGGGTGCCACACTGGAGGGTTGGGTCTGCGGTGGCCCCAGCTGGCGCCCTAGATGGTGTTTCCGCTTGCCCCGACCTCGGCCCCCTCTGTTGAAGGGGGCTCAGCACACCCACCCAGCCTCCCCCATGGGGCTGGGGCCAGGGCTGAGACCCACTGGTCGGTGCCTCAGGGGACTCAGGTGAGCACGGGACGCGTTGCACCCTCTCCCGGGGTTGCTCTCGTGGTGACCGGGGTCACGCTAGTGAAGCACCTGGAACAGCGTCGGGCATGTTCAGGTCAGCGGACTTCAGGGGCGAGAGAGGCAGGACCTCAAGGTCCAAGTTCCCAGATGTCTCAGGGGCTGCAGGGCTCCATGGGTGCCGCGGCCAGACCTGTCCTCCAGGTCCCCGGCCACCTGCCTGGCTCCTGCTGCCAGGTCAGCAGCTCCATCTGAAGGGGCCCTGGACTCAGCATCGGAGACAGCGTGACCCAGGTCTGTGGGTGAAGCTCCCCGAGCCTGTACCCTCCCCATTCCTAACAAGATCCCTGACCCGCATTTGGATGGGCCACCCTGACTTTAAATGAATGAACTCCGTCTTCTGGAGACTGGTGGACCACACAGACACCTCTGTGTGGGAGGTGCTGCCAGGTGCCAGCAGGGCCAATGACGTTGTGCCCTCGGCCTCGGCCAGTTCACCTGTGAAGTAGGACCAACGTCTGTCCTTAGGGGTCACGGTCAGGACGCTGGTCCAGCTGTTTTCACAGCCCCTGCCTTGATTTAAGGGTCAGAAGAAGCGAGGCCTGGCCCAAGGATGGCTCAGATTTGGAGAATGTGACACCAGGAGCAGCTGGGTTCTCTGTTCTCCCCGCCACCCCACAGCCACGGAGAAAGGCGAGAGCGCGTCCATTTACAGGCACTGAGGGGCCAGCCCCGTGGGCACCTGCCCCACGTAAGCCTGTGCTCCGGCCTGGGTCCTCGGCCCAACTCAGGGGTGCGGCCCAGACTTCAGTGCGTGACACAGGCCCCAGGATGTCTGAGAAGCAACAGCTTCCAGCCTGGAGTACGACTGACGCCGTGATTTGCTACAATCCAGCGCACCCCTCCTGGGGGAGTTCTGCTTCTTGAAAGGGAAACCACAGCACTGCCCCAGGTGGAAACCAGCTCCCGCCCTGGACTTAGACGGAGCCCAGCCGGAACACACGCCTGCTGGATTCCGGAGCCGTGGCTGCCAACAGTTCAAAATGGAGAAAGCAAGCGCTGGGGGGTGCAGCTGGGTCAGCACCGCACAGGCTTTGTTTTTGACCTTCAACCCGACAGCGGAGAGAGATGAGGAGGAACTCAGCTATTCACCACCTTCTCCGGGTCCCCTGGGGTGGCCTTTGTCCTTCCTCCAGGATGACTGAAGGCCCCTCCGGCCCTGGGCTTGGGCGTCCAGCTTACTGGGCATTTTCAGTTCCCTTCCTCCGGGTCAGTCGAGCCAGGCTCCTGGGACTGGGGCCCGAAGCGGTGGTGTCCCCGGGGTAGGAGGGGGACTGCAGCCTTTCTGGGCCCAGAGCCACCTTCCTGAGGAGCCCACTCATTAGGCAGGGCGGCCCTACGGCCCCCAGGGCTGCTGTCCTAGCAGGTCAGTGAGCGCCCAGGACTTCTGTCCTGTGGAGCCGTCTCCACTGCTCAGCACCCCCATTGGCTTTGTCCTGATCTGGATGAGCAACTGTGGGGTCTGTGCTTCAGGCCAGAGGCTGCCCGAATCCTCTCCTGCTGAGTGACTTCTTTTTAAGTAACTCCAAGTACAGAGTAGTTAATTGTGTCGTTTATTCTTTGCATCCATGGTTGTGCACAATAGTGATTTAATTATCAACACTATCACTGGCCCAGCCAAAGCCTCCGCAGGCCTGGCTTCAGGGTCCCGAGGCTCTTTAAAGGCGGCTAATAGCCATTACCAAGCAGCCGGGAGCCCAGCTCTAAAGAAATCTCCGCTGGCCACATGCGTTTTGTGAGTGGATCAAGGGGTCTGAACGGGAGCCTTGACGGAACTGTTCTGAGGGAAAGCATCGGGGGCCTCGCAGGACCCGTTCTCATCGCCACACCATTTCTGGGCTCATGTTCCAAGACTGAAGTGACCGCTTGGGTCCAGACACAGTCCAGAGCTGGGGGCAGAGATGTGTTGACCGTGGGCAAGCCTGCCCTCCCGGAAGCCTGTTCCCTGATTTGCAGGATGGGGTTGGGAGATCGGCTGGATTTCTAGCTCTTCTTCCATTTTAAGCTCAAAAGGATGGCGCTGCTGAACCCTGACTCCCAAGGCAGGTTCCCGGCTCCCATGGGGCCTCCGAGGGCTGCGCCCCCCCAGGTCGCAGCAGTGCCAGGGGCGGGGCCTCCAGCAGCAGACAGCTCTTGTCCAGGGACCCCGGTCTGCAAACCCACCCAGTGGCTCTGCTAAGCCAAGGGCCCAGTCAGAGGCTGCTGTCTCAGCAGCTGGGTGTTCAACAAAAACGACCAGCTGGATGTGGGGGCAGACACCCCCGAGAAGGCGTGCATCCCCGGGGACGCCTGCAGCCTGGCTGGGCCAGCCCCTCTCCTGCTCCCCGCCCAGCAGGATCCTGGGCCTGGACACTTGCAGCCATGCTCCCGGAGGCTGCACTGGGCTCCAGGTGAGAAGATGTCCTGCTTCCTCAGGAAGAGGGCCTCCTCTCAAGTGTGAACTTGCTGGGAGCACCTCCAGGCACCTCCAGGCCCAAGGCCGCACATAGCGGGGCTGAGCGTCCGGTCGAGGCCTTCAGCAGGCTCCAGCTTGCCCAGTGCTGGCCGCCCCACGCAGAGGTGACCAGCGGGGACGCTGCCTAGCCTCTGCTCCTACCTCTTCCTCTTCCTCTTCCTCACCAAAACCTCTCAACAGCCCCGTGAGGCAGGTTTCACGGGTCCACACCCGTCTTCAAAATCTCTGGAGCAGAAGTGTTCAGGGGTTTTAAAAATTTCAGATGACAAGAGTTGCAGGTGGTGTATCCATCCCCCAGATTCTGTAGCCCTGAGCGGGTCGGGGGAGAACCCCGGAATTAAATGCACTCCATGGGAACATTCACTCCAAGTGAGAAAAACAAGGGCTTATAAACAGTTTCTCATTTTAGGTTTTGCCTCCATGTCCATTCATGTTGGGTCGGGTTTTGCTGTCAAATGGGTTATGATTTCAGATCTGCAAGCTGGAGATTACAGGGTCGAGGATATGACCACCTCTGTGATCCACAGGAGACGCGGGGAGGTCCACAGAAGTTAACCCATCTGCCCAGAGTCACGCTGACTCGTGACTGGGGCAGCTAGGACACACCAGGCCTGCTGTTCGCTGTGGGTGATGACACCCGGTCCCATCAAGTCAACCTTACCATGCTCATCAGGCACCCGTGAATGCCAGCCTGGGCTCTGACCGGCCCACGGCCCCAAGGAACATGCTCCATTAGGACCAGCTAGGCCAGGGTAAGTCCAGCGGGTGAGATCAGCTCAAACAGCCCACAGGACACAGATGGGCAGGCACTCACCCCAGGTCACCCTGCCAGGCGCAGAGCAAGCCAGAACTCTGGGACGTCAGGCAGCCTAGGCACCATTGCCCAGGACAGTTGGACCAAAGGGGGTGGGGGTGCCCCAAGGCCAGGCCCCCGGCAGAACAGGGGAGGAGGGTGCCCAGGGCGGGCAAAGCTGCCTGTGAACCCCCGAGGCCTGTCCTCTGCCTCCAGCGGCTCCCTGGGCTCCTGGGCTCTGCTCTCTGCACAGGGCAACGTCCAGTGAGAGCTGGGAGGCTGTCTGTCCCCTGAGGGGTATGGTGAGCCCGGCTGGCCTGTGGGATCCTTGCAGCCCTGCCCCTAACCAAGACCCTGCACAAAGCCCGAGGTAATACTCTACAAGCCTGGGTGCACTGTCCATCTTCTTGACATAAGATGCAATGTGCCTGAGCCCACTTGACAGATGGGACACCGGGGCAGACAGCAGCCTGCAAGCATGAATGCTGCACTTCCCTAAACCCTAATTTTAAAACGCTGTTGTCATTTTCCCGAAAGGCCCACGCTCCCTGCCCCCTTCCATCACGAAAGCCTTCGCCCCATTCAAGACCTGGTCCTCCCAGGTGGAGGTCACCTCCTCGCTAATCACTCTCGACTTTATCTGTCCGTCAGCATGTGCAGGTCAGGATGCAGCAGAAGCTTGTTGAGGCTGGATTCACCCCCAACTCCCACTGCCCAGAAAGGGGCCCTGAGATGCAGGAGGTGCTCAAGAGAATCCACTGAACAGATGACAAACGGTCATCGCATTGGATGTTTCTCTAACAGCCTCGTCTACTCAGGAGAGAAGGGGACACCCCAGCTGTGGCCTCTCCCATGCGGTCCTCGTCGTCCACACGGATTGCCTTCCAGCACAGGAGGAGGGCTGGGTGGGGCTGGGGGCCGGGAGGCACTCAGATTCCTCCTGGGCAGCAAGAAGGAGGGGAGACCACCGTCGTGCCCCGGCGAGTTCTCTCTCAGGGTGAACAACTATACGCTAGGGAGAGGGTGGTGCTGGCAAACAGCTCAGCGCCGGGCGGAGACACCCAACACAGCCTCTAAAGAGCTCTGGAAACCCAGGCGCCAGCCTCGCAGGCAACCCCCAGCTCCCTGGCCTCAGCCCAGGTTAGCAGAGCCCTTTCAGCCTCAGGATGGCCCAGACACCAGTAAGACAGTGCCTGGAACCCCCTGCTCCCAGCACTCAAGCTCCTGGGGCCTCCCTCCGCCCTACGCGCCTCCTGGGACTGCTCCTCCCACCCAGGGCCTCTGCCCACCCCCTCTGCCCTTGGAGCTACTAGTGACTAATCGGGACCTTCACAAACAATTGCCTGCAGGCCTGAGAACAATGGCATCCAACCTCCACACTCAGAAACCACTCCCGACACATTTTCCTGAAATCAGTAACTGGATGCCCTGAAACTTCTGATTCAGCAGATCCCAAAGTACTCAGAGATGTCTCCTCCGAACTACTCAGTGTATGGGGCTCTGCCCTGGATAGAGTTGAGCCCTTGTCACTCCCCGCCCACACAAATCCCAGGAGCACCTGGTGGGCTCTGAGGCAGAGCCTCCCCAGACAACCAGAAGATGCTGAGCTCTCCAAGGCGTCTCCCTGCAGCTGCCAGGGGTGCCTCTTCTTAACCCGCGGTGGGGACCCGTGGTGCGCCCCCCACAACAGAACAACAGGACTGGCCGGGCGGCATCTTGCCCTGCCTTGCTCATCTTGCAACAGCAGAAAGCAGCCTCCCGCTGCCCCCAAATACCGACAGCATCGAAGGCCTGCAGGTGCCTCCTCTGGGAAGGCTGCCAGTATAACTCGCCCACGAGGTGATGCTCCAGCAAGGAGAGCTGGCCGGGCAGGGAGGGCACCTACCAACACTGGTGATCTTCTGGGCGCCGAGGTCACGCAGCAGGGCCTCCACCGCTGGGTTGTGCCGAGAGTACAACTCATAGCGGTTGATGCCGATGTGGAATTTGAGCCAGTTGGGATAGGAGTCCACGGCCGCGTCCCCCGTGGGTAGGAATTCATCCTCAGGACCTTCGTGTGGCCTGCACAAATGAAGGTGACCCAGGTCAACAGGGAAAGAACAGAACAGCAAGGTCTCGAGATGGATGGGGGAGTTGGCATCGATGCCAAGGTTTTCACCTTGAATCCAAACAAATATAGATTTATTCAGAGGTGCCTCTACTCAAACACGACCCTGCGACGGCCGCACTTTTTCTGTGGCTGTTGTTCCACCAACTAACAATATATTTGAAGGCCTGTAATTCTCACTTACCCTTGGGAGACGCCACAGACAGCTATAACTAAAGCAGACCAAACCCAGACCGTCAGCGCTAGGCCCCGCCGCGTCTGTCCCAGGGTCACTGAAACAGCCTGACAAGCATGATGTCAGCCTGGGGTGCGAGGGGCTGCCGGCTTCCTGGGGGCAGATGAACCCAGTGTGGCGGAAACCTTCGCTGGGTGCTCTGCTTTGGGGCAGCAATGATTCAAAAGGCTAAATTTGATTTTCAGGAAGCAGCCTTGGGTGGGGAGAGAGGAAAGTGGCACTCACTCCAGCTGAGGCCCAAATCGAGGACCTGCTGCCAACATGGCCCATCCTTGTCTCTTGAGCCAAAGGGCCAGTCTGGGGGAGGACAGGCCCTGTTTGATGCTGGAGGTAAAAGCGGAACTTGTCTAAGCGCTAATTCACCTACAAGTGAGGCCTTTTCAGCCCCACGTTCTGCCCACAACGGACACGATGGGCTCCGAGAAGTTGCCCAAGGGCCCCATGCCTGACCAGTGGCTCTGGGCTGTCTCTCCTGCAAAGGGGCCCAGGCCCAGCACACTGCTCTGCCTCTCACATTTCTGAGCATTTCCGTGAACCTGGCCAGCAGACAAAGCTCAGAGGCCACGGAACACCTTGGTGTGTTTAGACAGAAAACACTGGGTCTGGTCCAACTGCAAAGGAGAAAGGATTTTTGAGATGTTTTGGAAACCTGGCCTTTCCCCTCTGTTGCTTGTGTAACCTTTGCAGGTACTTATTTATCCTGGCCTTGCTGTTGGTTAATATTTCACCACCCAGGGCGGCAGCATCTGCTTATTTTGATCTGTGTGGCTGAGGAGGGCCTTGGGGGAGGAGTTTAAACCAGGACAGTTTAAAGAGATGCTCCTGGGGGCTGCTACTCGCCTCTTAGGAAGCTGTCACCCCCTTGCAGCCTGGGCGGGGGCAGAACCCCCTGGTTATGCCTCACGGGGGCCAGCATGCCCCTCTGCTAATTTTTTCTCAGGGGCTGGTTTACAAGGCTCATTAGGCCTCTCCAGACCTTCCCGACATGTCCACCAGAGCGGTGTTGCCACGCACCGGCAGGCAGCAGCTTCCCAAGGAAGCACCTTCACTCACTGCCTGAGTCCCTTTGTGAGCCTGTGACCAGGGCCTTGCAGGCCAGCACTGCTTTCCTGCAAATGCAGAGCTGACTCTTCCCGGCTCCTGCCTGCCATGTCTGCCTTCCAGGCCAGTGGCCACAGGAAACAGCTCCCAAACCACCCAGCAGCCCTTCTCAGGGAGGCAGTCATTCTGGAGACAAAGGCAGTGCCCAGAGCCTGCACGCTGCCCGCCCCGCAAAGCTCCCCTTCCTGCGGCCTCTGCCATGGGGTCCACGCCCTCTGTGAGTCTCTGACCCTGAGCCTCTTTACACAGCGCCTGGGATGTGCAAGGGCACTTTCTGGGAAGGGGCACTGGGGTGGATCTTTATTCTCACGGGGCGCATGGCTGCCTTGGGGGTCGGGCCTGCCAGCACCCACCTCAGCAGCCGCAGCCCCACTCACCAGTCTGGGTTCTCTGCTGCCGCCGCCTTGGGGTTGAACCTGATGTCGCTGTTCACGTTGAAGAGGACGTCGTCCTCCGTTAGCGGCGGAATGGCTACCTGGTACAGTGGGTGCTGGAACAGCCTGGCCAGGAGGGAGCCGTCCCCGCTCGGGCCGGGGGGCGGCACAGGTCCACGCGGACCGGGGTCTCTGAGCAGCGGCCGGTGAGCGGAGTCTAAGGGTCGCAGGGCGCCGGGATCCTGCCCCGGCAAGGCACCCTCGGCCGGTTCGGCTGCGGGTGGCAGTTTCTCAAGCGAGTGGGACGTGAGGTTGGAGGAAGGGTCGGAGCTGAAGTCCTGCAGGATGCGCAGTGTGTGCTTGTTGGGCCAGCCCGCGTCGCCGGCGGCGGAGGCTGCAGCCGGGGGCTCCCCCGGGCGTCCGCGCGCCTGGGCCCAGCCGGGTGCCGCCGCCTCGGCCGCGGGCTGCGCGCAGGAGCAGCCGGGTTCCCCCGAGGGCTGCGCTCCGCTCCGCTCCAGCTTGGGCAGCAGATCCAGCACGATGTGCAGCGCGCAGGCCACCAGGAACGCCATCAGGATGAGCACGCGGAACCTGCGCACCAGGATCATCTTCATGGCCCGGCGGGCGAGCGGGGCCTGGAACTCCGGGCGCCCCCAGAGCGCGCTCCGCCCGTGCCCTTCTAGTCTTGGCTTGGCACGAACGCGGTGCCGCGGCGCGGATCAAGGTCCATCTGGCGTCGGCCAGCTACTCGTCCCGGGGCTGTCCCACGCGTAGGGCGCCCACCGCCAAAGCGCCCGCTCGCCGGGCCATTTCGGGGCCGTTCCCTCTCGCCTCTCCGGAGCGGCCGCGCCCTCAGCCGGCCGGGCCCAGCGGCCCTCGTCCGCGAAGCTGGGGGCGCAGCTCGGGGAGGCCCCGCGCACGTAGCGGCCCGCTTGGGTCTCCGGGGCCGCGGCCGCGCTCATCAGGCGCTCAGGGGCCGGACACTTAGGCCCATCCCGGCCAAGGCGCGGCGGCCTGGGGTGGGGGTGGGGGGTGGCGGCGACCGCGCGGCGCAATCCGATCCGAGGCTCGGCGCAGTCTCTTGCGCTGCTCCGTGGGCCGCGCTAGGCGCCGGGCCGGCCGGGCGGAGAAGGGGCGGCTCCTTCGGGCAGGGCTCGGTTCTCTCACGCTGCGGCCCGCAGGCGGGGACCTGGAGGGGAATGAGGGCGCAGGACCGCGGGGACCGAGGAGGGGGCGGGAGCGGGGGGTGGCGCACGGAGCGTCCGGCGAAGTCCCCGGGCAGGTGCACCGGCCGTCCCCGGAGCGCAGCCCCCGCACAGCCGAGCCTCTCCCCGGGCGGTCAGATATCCGAGCGCCGCGGAGCCGCCCCCCGCGTCAGCGCCCGCAGATTGGCGGAGCCGCAGCCCCGCGAGCCCGGGCCTACGCTGCTCCCTCTGTTTTCTCCTCCCCTCGGCCGCGCCCCGCGATGCTCTGCAGCTCCCGGCCCGCTAAAGGGAGGGCGCTTTCTTCCCGCGGTTTGACCAGAGAAGACAGAGAGGAAAGCAGACGGCGCTGATCCCGCGCTGCGGGTTCTGCCGAGAAGGGCTCCCCGGCCTGGCTGCCGCGCCCAGGACCTCGGCCCGCCCGGGGCAAGCCGCCGCCAGCTGCAGCCTCTCGGCTCCTCCCCGATAAGCCGAGGGCCAGAACCCAGGCCAAGTCCCTCCCCGGAGGCGCTGGGCGTCTGCGCCGCCGGATGAGCTCCCTCTGGGCGGCGACCTTATGCCCCACGCCCCCGCCTCGGGCGGGTGCCGCGCCCCAGGCGGCCGGCGAAGGGGAGGAGGAGGGGGCGTTGGGGTCGCCACCGCTGGAGACGATGAGAGGAGCGGGGTGTTGGCCCAAACCCGGAGGGGAGGCCCGCACCGGGGCGAGGCTCTTGCACGCTGGGGCCCCATCCCACCTCGAGGGGACCACGCCTGCGCCTTAACTATGGCGGCGCCGGCGCCCCAGTTAGAATTCGCTTGGCACAGAGAGGTGCCCGGTGTGTGCGAGAGGTGACACCTCCCTCGCTTTGGGCGGGACTCTGTGTGTGTGTGTGTGTGTGTGTGTGTGTGTATCAATTGGCCTCGCCAGATGCGCAAAATTGGCCACCTACAGCCAGGGGCGCGGTACTTCTGTGCCCACACAGCTTCTGGACCCCCAGCCCCCAATAGGGAATATTTTTTTAAATTTTATTTATTTAATTTATTTATTTTTGACCGCGTTAGGTCTTTGTTGCTGCACACAGGCTTTCTCCAGTTGTGGCGAGCGGGGGCTACTCTTTGTTGAGGTGCATGGGCTTCTCATTGCAGTGGCTTCTCTTGTTGCCGGGTTCGGGCTCTAGGTGCGCGTGCTTCAGTAGTTGTGGCCCACGGGCTTAGTTGCTCTGTGGCATGTGAGGTCTTCCCGGACCAGGGCTGGAACCCGTGTCCCCTGCATTGGCAGGCGGATTCTTAACCACTGAGCCACCAGGGAAGCCCCCCAGTAGGGAATACTAATGTGCATTTCCGCCTAAAGTCATAGTTGGGAAGGTAAGTGAACCTGGCCAAAGGAGACGTCACAAACACACCTACCACCAGGCTCACTGCCCCCTGCCCTTCAGGGGCTGCAAGTTTCCAAGGACGAAGCCTCTCTGGCAGGACTGAGGGGAGGCCAGTCTCTGGTGGGAGACCTGGGGTGGGACCCCTAGTCTCCCATTGACTGTACTGGCTTCTCAGGACTGCAGTTTTCTCCTGCATGAATTCAGGGTCCATTTTCCCTGAGACTCACCATTGAATCTCAGTGCCTGGCCCAGTGCCTGACATTCAGAAGGCGCCCATTAGATACCTGGGGTGAAGGAGGGGAGTCCCAGCCCAGCAAGTCAGTGAAATAGATGTTTCTGAGGCCATCTGAAGTAAGTGAAGGGCTGGGCCCTCCTGGAACTGGATCTGGAGGATGTGTTGGGGCCAGGGCCGGGGGTGGGTGGGGACCAGAGGGTGAAGGTGGATTTGACTGGAAATGGAGCATTTGGGGGCATTTTCATCCCCTGGAGATGGAGCTCCTCCCTCCCTCCCTCTCACACTGACAGCACCATTTGTGTGCAGAAGAGGTAACTTTGGACAGGGTTACTCAGAGAGGCCAAGGAGGTGCTGTGCAAACTGAGATGGAGGTTGAGAAGCACCCCCCCATCTGGGGGAGGGGGAACCAGGCAGGAAGGAGCTTAGGTCTGTGGTCACCACAGTGTCTCCCTTGGCCTTGGGGTTCTATAGCCTCCAGCACCCCACCCACCCACCCGGGCCTCCCATGTTCAGTGTCCTTAGGGTGGACGTGGGGTGGGCGGATCCCATGAACCATGGACATTAAGAGTGGGGGCCTCACTGGGGCTCCCTGTGCAGTTAGGTTACCTCTCCCCCCACCCCCATCATTCTCTTGGGACATATATTATTTGGACCTCACCACTGGATGGCTCCTGTGCACAGTTCTTGCTTTATCTCAACCATCACCTTGGAAAATCATTGTCTCACTAGCCTCACCCCACTTCCTCTCATCCCACCACTCTAATTATTTTCCCAGCAACGCCATCACCATGTGAAGATACTGTACCGTCTTCTGTTCTCATTTATGGTTTGTATCCCCTAAAATGCACATGCTCCACTAAGATCAGTGCCTTGTTCACACCCGTGCCCTGGGCAGATGTAGGGCATGTGTCAAAGAAGGGACCACAAGCCACCATCCAGCTTGGGGTCAGGTGTCAAGAGGCGAAGGTGACGTGAAAAAAGCCTTTGAAAACAGAGCACTCACCACAGGAGGTCAGAGTATGGAAAACTCTTGGCCAGGTCTTTCTGCCTGGTTCCTTATATTTTGCTCTGAGCAGTAATTTGATTTGGCTTAATGGACTCATCCAAGGAAATATACACATACACACACAGACATGCACAGATGCACACATACACATGCCCACACAGAGAGGCACAGCCACAGACAAATACGCACACACACTCAGAGACATACACACAGGTACACACACATGCACGCAAATGCGCAGGGTCCGAAGCTCCCTTAGGCCTCTGCTGTACTGTCCCTGGGCAGAGGCCAGGACAGGTGGGGTTACTCCAGGAAGGGCACCAGGGGGTTAAACACGGCCTCATCCAAGACTGAGGAGTAGCACTGGGAGCTTTTTCCTCCCAAAGGCTGGCGCTCCAATAAACCAGTGTTAAATACGCCGGGTGGTGCCAGGAATTACGTAGGAAAATAAGGTTGGTACCACAGAGAGGGAATAATGCACGTTCTGGGTGAGGGGACTGCTATTTACAGGGGGACGGCCCCTGAGAAAAGGACGTTTGACTAGAAACCTGCATGGGAGGGAATAAGCAACTTGGAGGTGTGTGGGGCTGGAGTCCTTGGCAGGACCGGCCCTGGTCCTGAGTGGGGTCACCTGGATGTTGAGCCTTGTGTTTGTTGAGGACCCTGGGCAGGAGCCACTTTCTCCACTGTGTGGCCTCACCTGGGCTTATCCAAGGAAATCCGACCTGAGGCCCCGGCTCGAGGCGCAGCAGCTGCGCTGCAAGGACGGGAGGAGGATACTGGGGCTGCAGGGGTGGGTGCACCTCACAGGAGGTGCTGGGACTGGGCCAGAGGACAAATGGGGGTTCCCAGTGAGGAGGAGTGCTCCAGGCAGAGAGAGGTGAGGTCCCTGGGGACAGACACAGGGGAGACGCCACCTGCCTCTTACCCATTTAGGGCCCCTGGTTCCCCCACGTGCCAGGTGCTCCTTCCACCCAAAATCTCCCCAGGCCGTGGGGAGCCGCCAGTGGGCCTGGCTCAGGGGGCTCTGTTAGTCTTTTCAAGCAGAAAGGGCTGCCGGGGGCGCCTGGAGACGGGAGAACAGGGCAGTGGCTGCTTTTGTGCAGAAGGGGAGAGGTGCACACGCTCACTTGTGGGTGTCATGTGAGGGGTGTGGGACCAGCACTGGAGCCTAATCCAGTGTCACCTGTGAAGTGGCACCCGGAAACCTGGGACAGGCTGGGAAGAGACTTGGGCCGTGAAGTTCGAGCGTGCATTTGGGGCGGGAGGGGGAGGACTGTCCCGGGACCTGTGGGCCGACAGCTGCAGGGTGACAGTTGTCCTGCAGGGCTGGGGAACATTCCAGGAGGGCCCAGGACCCTCCTTCCTGAGTTGGGGGGGTAGAAAGGGGAGCAACATAGCCTGCAGGTTGGCATGCCTCCTCCTCCTGGGACACCAAGCCTGCTTTCCCCACTGCAGCCCCTCTGTACCCGGCCAGCCCGTGTCCAGCCTGGAGTGGACGAAGGAGGGCTGGAGGGACCAGCTCAGGTCCCAGTCACACCGCTGTGTTTTCCTAAGGATGACTCATCCCAGACCCACCAGGGAGGCTCCTGGGCTGTTTACCACAGGCCAGCCCTGGCCGCAGGCTATTCTGGGAGCTGGGGGTGGGGCTAGCTGGGCTGGTGGAGGAGGCTTGTCTCTGGGCAGCTGGGGGGGGGTGGACATCCACGTGTACCCAGGTATCACGGGGTTTGGGGTTTTAACCCTTGTCAGGGGGAACTAGAAAACATGGAAAGATTCTTGCCCTCTCTCGCCTGCCTGGGACTTGGGGCCGTTGGGGTAATGGGCCTGGCGAGAGGGATTTACACTGACCACTAGCAGGAGGGACGCCTCCATAGGAGAGGGGGACAATAAGACCAGTGTTATCTGTGCTGGGCTTGGGGGACTCTGAGGGGCGGCCGCAGTGGGGTTAGCGTCCTGTGGACGAACCTGGCCCCGCTGGCCCCACCAGCCAGCCCATTGAGTGCCTCCTGCTGGGACTCTGGCCCATTCATTCTCCTGTCCTCGTCCTCAGAGCCACAGCCTGAGGGGTCTTTGGAAAATAGAGCCCCTTTGTTCTAATTAAAAATGACAGACCAAGAAGCCAAAACAACGAGCAAATTAAACAATAAAAAAGCTTGACTTTATTTTGCACATTTTGTATCACTCAAATACATAATATATTATTTTCTATCATATATGGAATAGCCACCAAAAACTGTCCATCTACTGACTATAAGGAAAATTGTCAAGAAACTCCAAAGGAAGAAAATCTACAGTCTGTTCACTGAGTATGTGTGTGTGTATGTGTGTATGTGTGTGTATGTGTGTGTATGCACACAGACACATGTACATACAGATACATAAGCATATATAATCTACAGTTGGTTCATGGAGTATGTACGTATATATACCATATACATATATACAGATACATATGCATACATCATCTACAGTCTGTTCACTGAACAGAGTGCAGTTTAATAAAAAAAAAAAAAAGCTAAGCTTTAAAAATATTTCTACCTGGAAATTAATACCACAAATAAAAACACTGCTATATATAATTTGGGGGTTATGAAGGAAACCAAAAGGCAAATTAGACCATTTAAAAATGAACACAGGGCTTCCCTCGTGGCGCAGTGGTTGAGAATCTGCCTGCCAATGCAGGGGACACGGGTTCGAGCCCTGGTCTGGGAGGATCCCACATGCCGCGGAGCAACTGGGCCCGTGAGCCACAGCTACTGAGCCTGCGCGTCTGGAGCCTGTGCTCCGCAACAGGAGAGGCCGCGATAGTGAAGGGGCCCGCGCACCGCGATGATGAGAGGCCCCCGCTTGCCGCAACTGGAGAAAGCCCTCGCACAGAAACGAAGACCCGACACAGCCAAAAATAAATATAAAAATAAATAAATAAATAAGACCCGGTGCAACCAAGTTAATAAATAAAAATATTAAAAAAAAAAAAATGAACACAAATGAGAACGGCACCTATTAAAACCTGTAGGATGCCACCTAAGGGGTACTCAGAGGAAACTTGGAGTGATAACCGCATTTGTTAAAAAATGATAATGACTAAAAATAAGCGAACTAAGCTTTCAGTTAGAGAAACTAGGAAAAGAACAGTAAACTAAGCCCAAATAAAGAAGGAATGGATTCCTACAGAACAAAGCAAAAACAAATGCCATAGAAAACAAACAACGGTGGAGATGGTAAATAAAACAAGAAGACATTTCTTTGAAAAGACCAGTGGAAGAGTCAAAATGCTGTGAAATCTGATGGAGAGGAAAGAGAAGAAAAAGAGGCCTCTAAGCGAAGGGGCGGCGTGGCTAGGGGAGTGAGTTCTGGTCCCGCAGATCTGTGGCCTCGGGAGAAGCAGGGGAGAAGGCGGAGTGCTCGGAAGCTGGTGGTGTAGGACCCCCCGTGCCCAGGGAGCACGGCGGGCCGGGGGCCGGGGGCCGGGGGCGCTCCACGAGGGCCCCGCAGGGTGGGGCATCTGGCAGATTGAGAAGAAGGGGACAGTTACTGGGCAGAGCGTCCAGGGCACCTGGGGCAGAAGTGGCCCTCCTGAGGGCGTCTGCAGCACCCATCTCCCAGAAGCTCTGGTGCAGGTTTTGTGGGTCTGGGTGCTGGCTGGGCACTGTTTGCCGTATTGGCCCAGCTGTGGTGTCCAGCTGGCACCATAGTGCACTCTGTCCTGTGAACACACAGATATCACAACGCAGGCGCCTTCAGATCGAAACGGAAAGGCACGCAAGAGTATTTGGGGTGCTGCTTTGGGACCACCTGAATCATCCAGGGCCATGGCCCCCGGGATGGCAGGGTCTGGGCAGGATGAGGACGCAGTAATTAGAGACGTTATTAATTTAGTTGTCTCTTTCCTTTCAATAATTGAGGGATAATAGATGTCCACTGCTAACCTGAATAGCAGAAGACAAAATTGATAAGACTTACTAAATATTTTTGTCTCCAAGTTACCAGTGACACCATTTTGTCTTTTCCGGGGTGTAGGGGAATAATTTTAGAAGGAGGCATTTTGTAAAATTAAAAGGCCTTCACCAAACATTATTTTATGCATGAATGTAATTTACAGGTTTAATGATTAGAGATGAAAATGCAAATACCAGACAAGTAAGATTTGATATTTAAAGGCAAATGCAAGATTCAAGTGAGAGAATAAATTACAGCAAAAATTCTTATTCAGAGCTACCAAATTTCTGGATCTGGAGCAAAAACCTCACGCTGACAAGCCACATGGTGGGACGTCAGGTTCTCCCTGGGGGAACAGCCTGCTGTGGGGCCCATTGACCCCGCCCCAGCTTCAGGTGCACCCTGGTGGCCCCATCCAACACCCCTGTTGCCACAGTGATGACTTCCAGTAATCAGCCCTTTTTGAGAACTCCATCTCCTCCTCTGCCAACCCATGAAGATTCCACGTCTCCTCTGGTGTCGGGGGGCAAGCCCCAGGCTCTGCCCTTGGCGGGGCATGGCCAGAGGGGTCCCCTCACAGCCCTGGCCAGGGAGGACCCCCTGAGTTAGGGTTTCGCGTCCAACCCAGACAAAACCTGCTGTTCTTTATGGTGCCATAGAAACGGATACAGGACAGAGCTCAGCTCCTCCTCCCTGGCAAGTTGGAGATCGCTGGCATTTCTGGCCCTGCCTGCCAATGCGTCTGGGGGCAAAGGGCACAGGAGCACAGCTCTGCCACTTGTCACTCAGAGGGACAGTGGCCTGTGCTCCCGAGACTGCTTGCAGGACCACAGGGGAGGGTTTAGGAAGGGTCAGACAGTGAACACGGTAAAAGTCAGGGGTGTAAAATGGTTTCACGTAAATAATCTGGAAACAGCTGCCTAGAATGTTCTTTACATTGGAAAGTATGCTTTGAGGTGATTATTCAGGATTTTATAGGCCATTGCTTGCCTGAGCCCCAGGCTGGCTTCTGGCTTTGCAGAAAAGTGATGTCGTGTTTTACGAGTGGCAGATGGCTTTTATCACACCTCTGCATCATCGCTATGGTGACAGGGCTGTGCGCTGCCCTGGGACGGGGTACCGCATGGCTGCACGCGGGCAGACTCTGCAGATCGGGCCTTGAGCAGGGGCCCCTGGACGAGGCCTGACCAAGTGCGTTCCTCTCTGCAGCTTCCCGGCCGGTCAAGTGGCTGCAGCAAGGACAGCGCCCGTGCCCCCTGCCCCACCCCCGCAGGGATGGCGTCCACTCCAGGGCCCACGGAGGCCTCTGGCCTCCTTTATCCCCACTTTGCTCTGCAGTCACCTGCACAAACTTCCTTGGCCAAACCCCGCTCTCTTTATCAGAAGACAACAAAAGCAATTCTTCTTCTTCATCTGCGCCCCTCCAGTCCAGGCCCTCATCGAGGGGTAAAGGCCAAAGCCTCACTCCCCTCTGCTCGCTCCCACTGGACGCGAGGTCGACGGATGCCTGCCTCCCGGGGGCTCCCGTAAGCTTGACCTGCTCCAGCCTCCCAGGCGCTGCAACAGAATTTGGAAAGAAGGACCGAGTTCACTCCAGGGAAATCACTGTGTTTGATCCAAAGAGGCAACAGCTTCAACTTCCCCTCAAAGCTTTGGCTCCTCGTCTCCACTCTCTCCAGAGATTAAAGGAAAACTTGGGCCCACCAGAGGGGGCCCAGCACCCAGGACCCCAGCTGAGCCTCCAGGATGAGGAGTCAGAGAAAGGCTCAGAAGCATCGGCCAGGGCAGGTGAGGCAGGGCAGAGCCCCGGGGAAAGAATGGTCCAAAGCCAGGGGCAGAGGGACTGAGGTGGCAGAGATGTGAGTAGGGGGTCCAGACCATTCTCTAAAGGATGCCAACAGCCCAAGCCCATGTCTCCAGCTCACAGGAGGGAGGAGAACCGGGCGTCAAGCTGGCCCACTTCCCTCGGGCGCTCTGTGATCTGAGTGACCACAGAGTGGACCCTGTGCCTCCCAGGCCGCACTCCCCACCCCACCCCTGTGCCTCCCAGGCCGCACTCCCCACCCCACCCCTGTGCCTCTGAGCAGAGCCCACTACAGGCTGCTGCCCCCAGACAGGATCTGACTGTGGTCCACGCTGGTGCCATGCAGAGTGGTCTTTATTTTCTCAGAGGAGCCAGGGAGGGGCCCCTGAGAGGCTGTGGGGAGGCTGAGTTCTCTTTAGAAAGCCCCCCCCACCGACTGGCCCTAGGCCTCAGGGGACTTGGAGGGGATGGGACCCTTCCCTGGGACGCAGCCTCTGCAATGGTCTGTGCTCCCCCATCATGTCTGACTCTCAGCCTGGCCTCTCATTTCAGAAGGCAGGTGTGGAGGAGATCTGAATGATGTTTTCAGACGCCTCAGCAGTTTGGACTAAAAATAGGGTCAACGAGAAGTGGAGAAGCAGGAGCCGAAGGCTGGACAAGCACTAGTGGCCACAGTGACGCAAAGCAATGGAACTTTCCAGAAATCCCACCCTGCAGTCCTGGAGCCTTCGCCCCAGTGCTGAAGTCCCCTGCCCGATCCATATCCTTCACTCTGCAGAATGGTTGGGGTAGCCCCCAGCACTGGGGTTCCCCCAGCAGCCTCCCAAGGCCCCGCATCGCCTACAGTGGGGTGTGGCCTCCCCGGAACACAGGGATCTGGAATTGCTCCCCCGGATTCTGGGCACAAGGCCAGCACTACCAGGCAGCAGGGGGCCAGGTGTGACTGGAGGGACGTTGTCAATCCCGAGTCCCCGGGAAGTGACCTCTTGGACAAAGTCACCAGGCTCCCAAAGGGCTGATGTCGCCCTCGGAGGCCTGCGGGCCTGGAGCCACGCCCGCCGTGAACCCAATCCAGTGTCTTAGGACCAAGAACAAAGTGAATATTTGGGGTGTGGCTAATGTTATTCTAAATACCTATGGAACCAGCTGATCTAAAAACAAAACCGGGGGCTTCCCTGGTGGCGCAGTGGTTGAGAATCTGCCTGCTAATGCAGGGGACATGGGTTCGAGCCCTGGTCTGGGAGGATCCCACATGCCGCGGAGCAACTAGGCCCGTGGGCCACAGCTGCTGAGCCTGCGCGTCTGGAGCCTGTGCCCCGCAGCGGGAGGGGCCGCGACGGTGAGAGGCCCGCGCACCGCGATGAAGAGCGGTCCCCGCACCGCGATGAAGAGTGGCCCCCACTTGCCGCAACTAGAGAAAGCCCTCGCATGAACCGAAGACCCAACACAGTCAAAAATAAAAAATAAATAAAAAAAAAAAAAATAAATAAAATAAAATAAAAACAAAACCGTTTTCTGAAAGCACTGAGCTCAAAGCAGCCGAGTATTCCTTCCCCTCCCACCAGGGGGCCCGGCTCCGCCTCCCTCCTGGTCGCTGCAGGGGGCGGGAGGGGTGGGGTGGGCTGGGGGCCTGTGTCCACCTCCCTTCAGCTCCCTCCGTCCACACAGGTCTCACAGGGTGGTCAGGCGAGTTTATCAGAAACGCCACAGCCTGGGCGGCTTAAGTAACATTTATTTCTCAGTCAGGAGGCTGGACGTCGAGATCAAGGCGCCGGCATATTTGGCATCTGGTGACGCCTCACTTTCTGGTCACTAGCCGGCTGCCTTCTCCCTGTATCCTCGTGGCTGAAAGGGAAAAGAGCTCTCTGGGGTCTCTTCTCACCAGGGCCCTGATCCCACTCATGAGGTCTCCACCCCCGGGACCTCATCACCCCCCAAAGGCCCACCTCCTGCAATAGTCATGTTGGGCATCAGGTTTCAATACACGAATTTTGGCAGGGACCCAAATGTTCGGTCTACAGCAGAAGTGGTGCAGGACCTGCCTGGGTCTCATCTCATCCCAGAGTCCAAATCCTTTGGCAAAACAGAAGGGGAACTGACCCCTGCCTGGACCAGCCACCAGCCCGCCCGCCCTCCCAGTGGACGGCACACGGCTTGGGAAGAGCTGGGAGGGGAGGCTGAAGGGGAGGGGACAGCCAGCAAGCTCCTCTCCCAGCAGAGAGACCCTGAGAGACCCTGGAGGACCCCTGCCAGCCCAGCTGTTGGCCCAGGCCCTGTGCATCTGAGGCCCGACCTCCACCCTCTGCCCGCACCCTGCATGCCCGGCCCGGCTCAAGGAGAGCGCGGCCACTGCATTCACACTCACACCATCTGCAAACCCCTGGCCATTTCTTCATCCACGTGGGGGCCGTCCAGCTGGCCTCCAGGCCTCGGTGCTCAAAGCAGTGTCTGCTCCAGCCATGATCCAGCGGCCTCCTGGGCAAGTTATTCCCAGTCCCTGGGATCCATCATCTCTCTTCTGCCAGGAGGACCTGGAGAACCAAGGATGCTTGGCTTCCTAGCCTCGTCGGGCTCTGCCCCAGCCTTCCATGCAAGCCCAACACAGGAAGTCGGGGTGTCTGGAGCGGAAGAGGGCGTGGTCTGTGACACGGAACATTTTAGCCTCTGCGGGTGTAGCTGGTGGGAGGCTGGGCCCAATAACACTTTATTATGGACACTGAAATTTAAATTTCATATAATTTGCACGTCAAGAAATATTCTTCTTTATATTTTTCCCCAACCACTTAAAAATACAAAAATCATTTCAGTTTGCTGGTAAGCAAAGATGGAGGCAGAACAGGGGCTCAGATCTGCAGTTTTCTGCCCTGGCCTTAGATGGTTCTTTTTAAAGAGACCCTTTGAAAGAGACCCTTTGGTTTCCATATTTTAAATACAGAATATTTTATAAAGTTTCCATTTATACACATTTTAAAAAAATGTTACTCTAAGACCACACTTGCCACTTGGTTTGGAATTCGCAGATTCTGTCCTACACTTCTGGGCCTGAAGCCCCGCCCCAGGCAGCCAGTCCCAAGAGCCTTGGGGAGGCAACTCCTGAGACCGCAGCCCCCGGCTCACACGTATACATGGGGCAGGGCACCCCCCCATCCACCCTCCCACAGCTCGTTCCATCCGAAGGACCCAGGACGCCTGGAACCTCGCAGCAACCCCCGAGGCCAAGGGGGTGTCCACCAGCTGAGGGAGGCCAGCGGTCGCCCAGGCTCCAAGTGAGGTTCAGAAACATCGGTTTTCCGGGTCAAGCTCTGCTCGCTCTGGACCTTGTATATAGAGGTGTGCATACACCTCAGAAACACAGGGCCTGGGCTGGGGGCCGGTACACAGCCATATGCAGGTGTGGGGACCAGAAGACAGTCCCAGGCCTTGGCCCCGGGTCCTTGCAGACGTCCTTCTGATTCAGGAGCCCAGTGGGGCCTCGGGAGAGTGGGGAAGGGTCAGTGTGTCCCACATCGCAAATTTCAAATGGACACCAAAGCAAGGCCGGGAGGACGGTAGGTATGACGTCCATGCCTGAGGGTCCCACTGACACACGGCCTCCCATGGGTGCTGGAGGATCCCCGGCCTTCTCGGTCCCTGTGCAGGGGGATGGGTGCAGCTTGGGGGCAGGGAAGTGGGAGGTCGTTCCCCTAATACCCCCAGATGTGTGGTAGGGACACACTGGCTTCTGGCCAGCATAGGAGGGGTGAGACCCCCGATCCCCTGGGACGGGGTCCGCACAGCGTTTCCAGGCAGAGAACCGCCACAAAAGACCAGACACAGAGGTTAGGCCTGAAGCACTTTTCCAGCCTCCCCCCACAAAGAGAAAAAAAAGCAGAAACTTTCTCTCTAGGCCAAGGATAAATTAGCCGAGGGCAAACACAGCACAATGATCATTTATCATCTTGAGCCAGAGAGGGTACTGGGAATCCTGTCCTGGCCTCAGGACTCAAGGTCAGAGCTTCTGCTTTCCCTCATTATTTCTATTTTTAAATATTGTGCTCAGGCCTCTTGCAAAAATAGCAAGAGGTGAGGACATGTCAAGCGCTAACATGCCTCCGCTTTGTCAGAAAACTGCAGGGATGCAGGAAAAACCAGCCAGGATCTGGGCAAGTGGCATCGCATCGTCCACCACCAGGGTTGGTGGCCCCCCTGCTCGCTGCACAAGTGAGTAAACTGAGGTCCCCCAGGGCAGGCACACACCAGGGTCAGTCCAGGAGTAAGGCCCTGGAGCCATGGGTACTGGTCCCTCTGAAACACTGGCCCAGGCGGCCAGAAGGCCCAGGCGGCCAGAAGGCCCAGGTCCTGGGGTCCTGATGGCAGGGGAGCAGCGAGAGCAGGGCTGCCCACTTGTAGGGCCCCGACCTCTCTGTTCTGACCATAGGGCAGGGCCTTCCCAAGCGGTGCCTGAGAGCTTAGATGCTGGACATTCAGTCCCATCACAAGGAAATTAGGATGTGCCCCTTTGGGAAGAGCTGAGGGACAAGGAACACACATGTGTGCACACACAGACGTGGGTGAGTGTGTACACGTGTACACGTATTCGTGTGTGGATGCGCACGCGCACATGTGTGTGTGTGATGCGTGTACACGTGTGTTCGTGTGTTCAAGTGCGTGTGCACACACGTGCGTGTTAGTATGTATATGCGTGTGCACAGCCCCCTTCCAGGCCTGGAGGAGCAGGGATTCTCGAAAGGGCCAGGAAGCCCCTGCTCCTCTCCACCCAGAAGGCTAGGCATCAGCCCCCATCCTGGAGCAGCTTCGTGGAGGTGAGTAAACCCAGGGCAGCGGGCCCTGCTGTACCTGACGTTAGAATCACCAGAGCAGGTCCATGTCCGCTGGGCCCTGCGAGTCTGGAAAGGGTCACCCTCAGCTGACGCTCCGGGGCCACACTCCACCTCTCCTTTTCTGTCTCCATCTAGAATGCAGCATCTGGCTCCAGGCCCAGAGGCAGACGGGTGGCCGTGGAAAGAGAACAGAGAAGAAGCAGCAGGACGGCCGTCTGCTCTGTCCTCCCGCAAGCCCCCCGAAGGCCCCCGACCCACCCACTCGGAGCCACGTTGGCAGGCTGGGGCTCCTTGGAAAGGACCCTCTGGGGCTGACTGGGGACCTGCCTTACACAGAGGCCTTGTCTAACCCTCTGGTCTACTCACCCCTTCGTTAACTGAACACACATCCCAAAGTGCCCACAGGGAGCCGGGCTCTGCCCTCAGCCCTCGAGTGTGGTGCGTCCAGGACGAAGAGTAAGAGGGACGGGGGCTCCCGTCCTTCCTGGGCCCAGGGCTCCCACTCATCGCCAGGAGACCAGCGGCATCGCTGCATCTTCCCTGGGGGTGGCTGGGAGCCCCAGGGTCACTTTCCCAAAGGCCTCATGACCCCCTTGCAGGACAGAGGCTGCTTTCTACACCAGAGCCCTGGGGAGTTGGTGTGCAGACAGCCCTGGGCCAACACGGCGTTGCAGAGCAAGGGGTAGCTGCAGGGCAGGCTGACTGGGGGAGATGGCTGTGTGGACCCCTGACAAAGGGAAAGGCACTGCACCATAAAGTGGTCCAAAGCCGGTGCTACTTACCAAATTGCCCAGGACCCAGCATCATAATATGACAGCATTTGGCTTCTCATGTTTTCTGTGGTCAGGGGATCTGGCGGCCTGGCTGTGTCTTCAGCCTTGAGGGCTGTCAGGGGGTGGGTTAGGGGTGCCATGGGTGCCCCCAGTCCATGTCATGTGGGCCCCTCTGCCTCTTCATTGGCTGCTCCCAGCAGGGCAGCAGCCTTTCTAGAGGGGGAGAGAGAGAGAGAGAGAGAGAGAGAGAGGTCAGAGCCCTTATTCCCTGATCTCTGAGGAAGAGCCCTCTATCCCCACACTCTCCCATTAGAACCTAGACCTGGGTCCTGGCTACACACACAGTGAGGGGGGTGCACAAGGGTGGCTACTGTCTGGGGTGATAACACTGAGACGTGACACCTTAAGGGGAGGGGACCCCACCTGACCCCAGAGCCGCGCCTGCCCCTTGTTCCAAGTGTCCTGCCTGCCATGGCTCAGTTCTGAGGACCCACCCAGGTCTCCACCGAGTGCAAGTGTCGCAGCCCTGCACTCTGCACAACCTTTTTGAAAGTCAAGACCCTTAAAGCTAGGGGCTTCCCTGGTGGCGCAGTGGTTAAGAATCCGCCTGCCAATGTAGCGGACACGGGTTCGAGCCCTGGTCCGGGAAGATCCCACATGCCGCGGAGCAACTAAGCCCGTGCGCCACAACTACTGAGCCTGCGCTCTAGAGCCCGCAGGCCACAACTACTGAAGCCCGCGTGCCTAGAGCCCGTGCTCCGCAACAAGAGAAGCCACTACGACGAGAAGCAGGCACACCACAACGAAGAGTAGCTCCCGCTCTCAGCAACAAGAGAAAGCCCGTGCGCAGCAATGAAGACCCAACGCAGCAAAAAATAAATAAATAAAATATAAATAAATTTATATATTAAAAAAAAGACCCTTAAAGCTATTCATACCATCGACCCAGAAGGAAATTACTCAGCTGAAGGACAAACAAATAAAAACATAATAGCAACAAAAAAAGGCTTCCATTCCTGAAGATATTTGTGACATTACGTGTAAAATATACACATGGAGGAAAAGAACATTTTAGCATTCAAGTGATGGGAGGTGAATCATGGCTGATGAAGTTACTGGAATATGATTGTGTTACGACAGGTTTCAGCATGACTTAGATCCTGAGAAAATAGTGCCAATTATGTGTTAAAACAAGGTGGTTTGTGCACTGAGACAGAGGCCACGTGGAATGTCCACATTAGTGCTGAAAATGGTAGTAGGTGTGAGCAAATGTGAAAAAGAATGTGCTAAAGTAACAGGATTATGGGTGTGTGTTTTCCTCAAATTTCTCTTTAACAGAACGATCCAGGTTTTGCTAACATAGAGGAGATGAGGGGTCAGGGCAGGGGCTCCTTGCTGAGCCAGAAGAGCCTGGGGGGGGTGGGGGGGCCAGGGGCGTGGGAGGTGGAACAGGTGGGTCTGAGGAGGGAGAGGTGGGGAGAGGGTCGGGGTGAAGAGGCCCGGCCTCTGGGAACCTCTCAGTCAGGCTCATCGTAATTAAAGAAAGGAAGATTAATGGTGTTAACATTCTCCCAAAATGATGATGGAGAAACTAAGTACTGAAAAAAAAATTTAAGATAATGGGAAATGAGGTGTGTGCATATAAATATTTTCCCTTTAGTCAGTTGTGATCAAGGAAGGCAGTGCCTCGGGCTTTTGTGACAAGATACGTCCCTCCCCCCACCATCCTGGCGGCTGTCACTCAAGCTGGGGCTTGATGGTGAGAAGCAATTGCCCACCGGCTCATTTTATGGCTCATTAAGCAAGCACAGCAGATGCCTAGTCCTGCTTTCGGCCTTGAGGAGAGTTTGAATGTCTGCAGTGCTAATGATGCTGGACTTAGCAAAGGTCAGGGCGAATATTCATGGAATCTGTATCCGCACAGAGTCAGGGGTCTGTTTCTTCCTCCTGCAATCCTGTGGGTGTGACTAAAAGCCAGGCTGAAACTCACGCAATGAGGAAATTGCATGACTACCTAAGGCACTGGGGAGGGAGTGGCAGGAGTCTGCAAGGGACAGACACACCTGTGTCCCGGGCATCGGGACAGGAGCAGCCCTGACTTAATGAGTCTTTTGTTCAACCAAGGCCACATTTAAGGATTTCATAGGAAGGGGGGTCTTCCCCTGAGACAGGGAGCAGCTCAAGTCCATTTTCCCTTTGAAATAGTCCTCTTGATTTTTAACATACAAGTGGTTTAGATTCAATGATTTTATACTTGTTAAAAAATATATGTGGACGTGTAAATAAAAGTGGATAAAGGGATTAGTCTCCGAAATTTACAAACAGCTCATTTGGCTCAATATCAAAAAAAAAAAACCACACAACCCAATCAAAAAATGGGCAGATGACCTAAATAGACATTTCTCCAAAGAAGACATACAGATGGCCAAGAAGCACATGAAAAGATGCTCAACATTGCTAATTATTAGAGAAATGCAAATCAAAACTACAATGAGATATCACCCCACACCAGTCAGAATGGCCGTCATCAAAAAAATCTCCAAACAACAAATGCTGGAGAGGGTGTGGAGAAAAGGGAACCCTCCTACACTGTTGATGGGAATGTAAATTGGTGCAGCCACTATGGAGGAGGACAGTACGGACGTTCCTTAAGAAACTAAAAATAGAGCTACTGTATGATCCAGCAATCCCACTCCTGGGCGTGTATCCAGAGAAAAACATGGTTCGAAAGGATACATGCACCCCAATATTCATAGCAGCGCTGTTACAATAGCCAATACATGGAAGCAACCTAAATGTCCATTGAGAGATGAATGGATAAAGAATATGTGGTACATATATACAATGGAATATTACTCAGCCATTAAAAAGAATGACATAATGCCATTTGCAGCAACATAGGTGGGCCTGAAGATTATCATACTAAGTGAAGTAAGTCAGACAGAGAAAGACAAATATCATATGATATTGCTTATATGCAGAACCTTTAAAAAAGGATACAAATGAACTTATTTACAAAACAGAAACTGACTCACAGACTTAGAGAACGAACTTATGGTTACCGGGGAGAAGGGTGGGAGGGAGGGATAGATTGGGAGTTTGGGATTGACACGTACACACTGCTATTTATAAAATAGATAACCAACAAGGACCTACTGTATAGCAGAGGGAATGCTGCTCAATATTCTGTAATAACCTAAATGGGAAAAGAATTTGAAAAAAAATAGATACATGTATATGTATAACTGAATCACTTTGCTGTACACCTGAAACTAACACAACATTGTTAATCAACTATGTTCTGATATAAAATAAAAAAAAATTAAAGTTCAGCCCTTGATTAATTGAATGAATAAATAAATAACCAAAAATATGAGGATATGTAAATAAAAGTGGATAAAACATCAAAATGCAGCCGCTGAAGGAGTTGCAAAGGGTAGGGGACCTGGAATCCCTCGACCCTGGTCTTGGAGGGGCCAGGGACACCCCGACAACTCTGCAGGATCTGAGGGACCCACTGGAGACCCTGGATCTTTTAGATTGGGAGCAGCCAGGCCGACCACGCAGGCGGCTCCACAGGGGTGCTCCCTGCAAGCAGACTCCAGTTTGGGAGGCGGGCTGGTCTGGCTCGGAGCGTGGTACCCACGGCCAAGAGGACTGTGCTGCTTGAGAGGTCACTGAACCACGGACATTGTGTGGCCAGAGAGATAGCTGTCGGTGGTGGGTGGTGGATGAGTGATTCTCACACACAGACCGGAGGGCGGCACCTGAGGCCACGGAGAGACCCTCTAGAACTTGCTTCTTCTGTCAGTGCTTGCTCCCATCAGGGAGGCTAGGACACCTCTGCCTGCCCCCAGAGTCCAGGGGAAAGGTGGCCAGTCACAGAGATCCCACTGGCCTGGCCCCCCCCTGGCTCTGACTGTCGGGACCAGGAACTGAATAGCCCCACTGATGCCTGCAGTGCAGGGGGGGCTAGATGGCCACATCCACGGAGATGCTGTGCACACCACCCCCTGCCCCATGCTGGTGTCACGGGAACCCACGTGGCCGCGGAGACCGTGTCCGAGCAGCCGGTCCACAAGACTACACCTGGATTGGGAAGATTGTGTGAGGCTGGTGATGACGTGACACGAAACCATCTGCTTTCAAGAAGAAAGAGTGGGGAACAGTGGGCGCCATCAAAAGCGGCTGTGCGTTTGCAGGTTGCTTGGGAACTTTACTGCAAACATTTCTGTGGCAGAGTAGGCCAGTGTCTGCAGGCCAGGGTGGGAGTGAGGACCTGTAGGGTTGACTTAGCCCCTCCTGGAATGCCCACCAAAATTCCTGGGACGTGAAGCTTGTTCTGAGCACCACAATTTGAAAACCTCTGGCTTGTCCTCTGGGCTGGAGGGCAGCTGCTGTGGACCTGGATGTTCACCTAAGCAACTGCCCTGAGGACTGCTCACACTCCGGGGTGGTGCTGAGCGGACCCCTCAGGGCCTTGAGCGGCCCTCCACGGTGGCGGGGGGCAGCCCTGCTAGCATCTGGCTGGGGGACATTCAGCCTGTCTGGGGTAGAGGGCACAGCAGTGGTGAGAGCTGAGGCCGGAAGCTCGTCCTTCCTGCTGGCATTTCTCTCGAATAAGCGGGGTCAGGAGGTACAGGCGGAAGATGGCAGGGTCATGAGAGGCACTTGGCAACTGGCCAGAAGCAATATCCGGCCCTCATCCTTCCAGCTCCTCAGAGAAGCAGATTCTGTCTGGGGGGCAAGGGAAGTTGTCTGGTCACCGGCTGGAGCTCCTGATGACCGCGTCTGCCAGGCTCTGGTGCCCAGAGTCCCTCCACAATTTAACCTCACAGCTCAGGAACCCACTGTCGTCTGTTACCAGGATGGGAAAGCACCGTTTCCTCTAAGAAAGCCTACTGTTCAGACCCATGATTTTTATCAGATGGTTAAACTGGGACCTGATGAGGAACTGTTGGTCCACCTCAGCTTTACTGCCGAGACCTGGCCCCCTGGTATCACACCGTGAGCCAAGGATGACGGGACGTGAGGGCAGACCCTCAGGTCTGCATGCACAATAGCATCTGCTCAGAGCTTGTAGGAGAGGGTCCTTGTCGTGGACCCAAAGCTAAGGAGAGCTCTACGCGGGCCGCGGTGGGAATCGGGATGTTGAGCCAGTGACCGTGACGCTGTTCCCTGAGCCCCGAGGAACTACCTTCCTAAAAGCTGAATTGGACGCGAATGAAACCACACCTGTGTGGCCAGGTGAGGGTTGTGTCCAGGCCCCGACAGACGCCCACAGGATCAGCGCCACTGGCCCCAGGAGAGGTTCTGGGAAGTGTGGCTCTCCTGTTCTGACCGGAGGGTTCCTTCCGTCAACACCCATTGCATATGTGTCCCTCCGGACCTTCCTTCAAGGTAAATGTCAGCACCTTGTGGGGCCAGCCAACAAAAACAGCAGCTGAGGGAAATGTCCCTGAGACTCTTCCCCGAGGAAACCTTCAACATTTTCAATGGGTACTTTATTCAAGTTTGAACACTGTGCTGCCCTTGACGATGGGATTTCTTTGTCTTCTGGCAAACAGCGACCAGGGGCTTTTGTTTCTACTTTCCAGAATAGAAGCCTGCTCAGGGAATCCTTCCCCAGAGCACCCAGTACAGTCTCTCCATGCGCGTGGGGAGCTGCACACCCTCTGCGAGGTCTCTGCCTGACACCTGATGCCCCGGCAGGGATGGGACGTCCACCTGCGGAGCCGGGAGAGCTGGTATTAGATGTGAATGAGAGAGCTAAGAGGACTGTTCTGCTTTTGCTCTGACACCACCTGCTCGGGTCCCGTGTCCTAGAAGCAGCCAGGGCCGTGCAGAACCGTGAATGTGACACAGGACACGTCTACCAGGGGCTGGACCGGGAGAGCCCTCGTTCTGAGAGATGCAGGCCGTGTCATTCACAGGCACAAGCTCACCAACTTCTTCCTGTACGGAAGGCCGGCTGTGGGTTTTGTCGGAAGCCTCACGTGAGCTCTGCTGGTGAGCTGCATTTTCTTTCCCTGGATCTGGTGAGATCTGGTGGGATTTGGTGGGCAGGCACCTGGCTGAGGCTGGCCAGCCCGAGCCCCTGGTCCCTCTGATGTGTGATGGGCCCAGGGTGAGCACGACCCCACGGTCTTGGAGACCACCTTGCAGGCTGATGTGAACTCAAGTGTGGAGCAGAGAGAAGAGGTCTGTTTCTCAAGATCACCAGCTTGAGGGAGAGGTAAGCCCAGAATGGGTCTTGGTGACATTTGTGGAGGAGCTTCTGGAGAGCGAAGCCGCACTCAGGGAGCAGTTCTGGAGACGAGCGAGGGAGGGAGGGAGGGAGGGTCCAGCGACTCTGTGGGTCTCTAAGTCCATCTGTCTGCCAGAGTCCAACTCCTGGACGTTTTCAATGACCTGAGCTAATAAAATTATGTTTAATTTTTATTTTGCCTGATTTAATTTGGCTTTGATTTCTATTACTTTAAACAAAAAGAATCTTAGAGAGATGCTACTTCAGTCTGCAAAAGAGAAATTTGAGGCTTAGGTGATGCAAGGACTGAATGTTTGTGTCCTCCCCAGATTCATATGGGGAAATCCTAATGCCCAATGGGATGGCGTTTGGGGTTGGAGCCTTCGGGAGGCGACTAGGTCATGAGGGCAGAGCCCTCATGAAAGGGATTAGTGCCCTTGTAAGAAGAGACTGGGGTCCCCTCGGCCCCTTCCACCAAGTGAGGCCATGGCAAGGAGATAGCCATCCCTGAACCAGGAAGTGGGCCCTCTCCCGACCGTGATGGCACCCCGATCTTGGACCTGCAGAACTGTGAGAAATAAATACCAGTCTGCGGTATCTTTGGTCTGGCAGCCAGAAGGGTCCGGACAGATGGGCAGGGAGGTGTCCAGGGTCGCCTGTCTGGGAACAGGGGCAGCCTTACTCAGCTCCCATTGCTTTAATCACCAATAATTTGGTTCTCAAGCTCCAATGAACATGGGATTCACTGAGGGAGCTTGTTAAATGCAGACTGAAGGGCCTCCACCACAGATTCTACTCAACAGGTCCCAGGAATCTGCATTTTCCACAAAAGTCCCAGGTGATTCTGGCGCAGACCACATCTTAGTGAAGATAAAATCTACTCTGCGGGACTTCCCTGATGGTCCAGTGGTTAAGACTCTGCGCTCCCACTGCAGGGGGCACGGGTTTGATCTCTGGTCGGGGAAGTTCCGCGTGCTGCACAGTGTGCCACCTCCCCCCGCAACCCCCCAAAAAATCTACTCTGCGATACTGGCTGTCCTTGTTCATCCCTGATAGCATCTGTACCCAAATCTTCACCTAGAATCACAGACTTTAGCACTGTCGTCACGTCTCAACGGGCGGAGCTTGGCCCCTGAACAGGCCTGTGTGTCTGACCTCGGGGCTGGCCCTCCAGACCCTGTTAGGGACACAGGTGTGCCCCCTCCTCCCGCAGGGCCTTTTGTACAGAAAGCCCAGGTGACAGGCCCGTCCCCTCTCACACTGTGGGACTTTGGTCTCGTGATGAATCGTGGACGAGATCTTAGTACCCTCACAGGCAGACGCGTGGCTCTGGCAACCGGACAGTGATCCAGGAGGAAATTCTGCTGTGCAGACGTGTCCTCCAGCGTTCTGTCTTCCTTGGCTCTGTGCCCCACGCTCTGCCGCCTGTGCATTTCCTCAGGGGCCTCGGTGGGCCCAGCCTGGACCGAGGAGGGCATCAGGACAGACCAGCTTGAACCCCCTCCACACACACCCACAGAGAAGGAGTTCTGTTCAGACCTGAAAACTCTGCTGCAAGTGAACAGCCCCAATGATCACAACTTCACCAGTAAAATTCATATTTCTTGGGCTCTTTCTGAAGGAAAGGGAAATAGGCAATTAGGGTAAATTGTGACCCCTCTGTGTCACCAAGGGGTGGAGCAGGAGGCAGGAGGCCCTCCAGCGACCCCAGTGGAACCACAGCCCTCAGTTTAGGGAATTTTTGAACTATGTGGGCCAGCTGGCGGCTGTGCTCACAGGGGCTGCCCACGCCGGTCTACCCAGCACCACGCTCCCTCCCGTGGCCATGGCATGGCGCGGCCCTTCCCTGTCGCCCTCTAATTCTCCTGACCGGCCACAGATCCCACTCCTTCCTGAAACACTTCCCCATCTGGCTCCCACTCACCACATTTTCCTGTTTTCGTTGGTCCACCCGGCCTCACCAGCCTCCTTCGCACGGCGTCACCGTCCTGGCTCCATCCTGGCACTGCTCTCCCCCGCGTCGCTGTCCTGCTCGTGACCGCGACCCCTCGGCTCTGAGCATCGGCCTCTGATCCCCAGCCCCAGCCCCAGCCCCTGGTCTGAATCCAGGTCCACATGCCCTACAGCCTGGGGAACCTCTCCTACGGGTCGTGTGATAGGCCGACCATGTCCTCTCACACCTGCCGTGAGCCTGCCCTCTGAAGTCAAGGGTTCTGTCCATCCCCTCTGCCCTCCCTCTGTCTACCTCACATCTGTCTCGGACCCCTTCTCCCTGCCCCCACCTTTCCCCACGGTCAGAGCTGCTGCCCCTCCCGAAGGCACGACCGAGGCCCCTCCCCACTCACCTCCTTCCTCCTTCCCGCAGTAATTGGGCCGTCACCTCCTCTCAGGGAGCTTCTACTTTCCATCAGAAGAGCAGCAAAAAAAAAAAAAAAAAAAGAAGGAGAATTTATGAATACCTGTGACAAAGATTGCTAGTTCGAGCTGAAGTCTAGAAAAAACCCCTGCTTTCCTGAGTCACACTCACCCCCTGCACCAAAAGAGTGGGCTTTTCCTGCACCAGCTGGGCACCCTATGGTGCCCTCAGTTCTGACAGATCCCATGGGTGATGGGTCAACCCCTGGGATGGCCCCCACTCAGGTGCCAGGTCTAGGTTGTTACCTGTGCTTCTGACCAACCAGCTATAACACAGGGGGTCCCCTGACCTCCTCTTTGGGTTCAGTAATCTGCTACAGTGGCTCACAGAACTCAGGGAAACACTCCTTACATTTACTGGTTTATTATAGTAAAGGATGTGATCTAGGAACCGGGCCGCACAGCAGGAGGTGAGCGGCAGGCGAGGGAGAGAAGCTTCATCCGCCGCTCCCGATAGCGTGCATGACTGCCTGAACAATTCCCCACCACCCGTCTGTGGAAAAAGGATCTTCCACAAAGCCGGTCCCTGGTGCCAAAATGGTTGGGTACTGCTGATCTAGGATACAAATGCCCAACTTTCAGGTGGGCACATGGTCACCTGAACTGTTGATGCATTTCCCAGACTCTGCTGCAGCCGGTATAGGCGGACAGGTAAGCTGGAGTTGAAGATGTATAAGCAGGAGTGGTGTCTGAGAGCTTCTGGAAATCTCCTTGCAAGCTGGGGAGTGGGCAGATATGAAGGCTGGAGCTCCAGCAGCCACTCTGGGAGGGAGAAGGGAAGCCATGAGCAATGGGGTAGAAGCATTCTTGGTCACTAGTGACCCGGGTGTGAATTTCATGTCAGCTGGGAATGCCAACCTCTGTGCTTCCTTAACATGGAATAAAATGCATTTCTGACTTGTTTTAGCCACTGTTATTTTGGGTTTCTGTTTACGCAGCTGAACCTAATCATGGGAATAACAAACAACACTGGCCACATCTGTGATTATTCCGAGGCGGCTGCTGCTACAGCAACACACAGAGCCTTTGTCAGCATCCTCTGCCACATCCATGTTCTCATCGTGGCCCTCGGTCCCCAGGCTGCTAAGAGGAACTGACCGCTCTGACCTTGCTCAGGAGGCAGCTTTCGCCTGCTCCGGGAAACCTGTGACTCAATGTCCACCGCTCATCACAGCGTCCTGCCGCCACTGGTTAACATAAAGTCCCTCCTTTCTGATCTTGTCACTTGTCAGCAGGTAAGACCTCCTGGACCAGGGTCTTCTGCCCTGCAGACCACGCCCTCTGTCACAGCTTCCGGGCTGCCTGTCGTGCTGAGATGCGAACAGAAAGGGAACAGGGCGGCAGAGGTCTCCAGAGGGGCCTAGAGAGGGACACGTGCAGCGGCCACCTGCCCTCGGGCCGGTTCGAGGAGGCGCTGCACGCTCGGCACCTCTTTACACTGTGCCATGTGGTGCCCTCTGTGGTGGATGGCATGACCCCAGCTCTGGAGATGGGGGGGAGGTGACCATCCAAGGTCACGCAGCAGGTGCGCTTCAGGTCCACCCAAACCCAACCTGTTGTCTTAACCGCCTGTTGTGTGTGAACAGGCTTCGGATGTAAACCATGTACAGCCTGTGCCCAGATACTGCTGTCAATTCCTCGGCACCTGAAACTTCTGTGCCCCCAAGGGAGTGTGTCACCTGCCCACGAGGCCTGAACCTCGTGTGGGAGGAGCTGAGCCAGTCTGGTCACCTGCAGTTGGTTCCCAAAATGCAGCCACGCAACTGCCCCAGACAAACAGGTCCTGTATAGAAGGCAGATCTCGGAGGTACCAGAGCACCAGGAGTGGGACAGGAAGGAAAAAGAAACAAAGGCTCTGGAGAAAATCCATGTTCTCAGGGCAAGGTTGCTGGGAAAGGCCAGGCCCTCCTTCTAGACCTATCGTGTCAGCAATCAAGCAGCTGCTTTATGAACCATTAAGCCGACTGTGCTCACTGATGATATTTTAGGTTTTGTTGAAATTCTAAGCTTGTCCATCTTTCATAATAATCCAACAATGGGTCATCCATCATGGTTACAGCTTCAGAAAGAGAGGGCAGCAAGTGTCATGCCCTATAATGTCCCCAGCGATGTTTATTTTTTCTTTAATTAATCTCCAGAGCTGCCTGGAGAGCAGCACTGCCCACGTGGATGGTGGACAGTTCGTGGGGAGGGCTCGTGTAGCTGCTGATGGGATCTGAATGGGAGGCCACACCGGCGGCCTCTTTGTTTCAAGGAAGATCCAACGATGACCAGAAAGCCCTGTGCCTTCCTTCTCTCTGGGCCACCACACATATGGTGGGCCAGGGCCAAGAGGAGGTTGGCCGCAGGACCACGGCATGTGGCTGTACAACCCTCCCACCACCACCCGTTTGATGTCTCTGGGATGATCCTGTCACTTAAACCTATTGTCACAGATACACCCTCTGTGTACTATGTGGGGCGTTCCATTCAGAAGCAGCTCGGGCAAGTAGTCCATACTGAAACGCTCGAGGTCCTCCACCCCTGCTCCGTCTGGGGAGGTGGCCCACCCAGCCCAGGCTCGGCATTTGCAGAGGTGACCCTAGCCACCCATCCACACTGTGTCCTGGGACTAATCACCTGCCCTCAGGGCCAGCCTTCTGTCCCTTCAGGAGTGCCCATGACAACCCCAAATGTCTCTAGAAGCATCAGACCCCTGAGGTGTAGCTTCAGGACCTGCTCAGCTCCGGAGTGAGCCCAGGTGTGGAGCAGAGCAGGTCCAAGACCAGGAGGGAAGAGGGCTCGGCGATGGTGGCCACAGGGAGGGGCCCTGGAGAGTCAGGACCATGAGAGAGGAGGGACGGGGTTGCCGGCGAGGACTAGCCTCTTAGACACTGCTGAGGAGAAGGAGGCTGTCTTGTGTCTCTTGGCTTTTCTGTAAGTACCTGGGAATCTGCTATGACCCTCACAGGGTCTCACTCGGGTCTAACCTCTTGAGGACCAGGACAGCATCCTTGGCCATGATGTGCTCAGCACAGACCACAGGGCATTTGCTGAGTAAATGCACAACTTGCCACAATTATAAGAGTCAAATAGAATCACTGAAAACCACCAAAATCTATGCAAAAATGGGTGCATCATGCAGTAAGTAAATCTCCTTGTATCTGAACTTTGCATAACTGCAGGTATAAAAACTGCAAGAATTTGACGGAATAAGCAATGAAGGTTGACCCATCCCAGGGCAGAACCCCACTGGTGGCCATGACTGTGGGTAAAGGTCTAACAGCTGGCTCTCAGGAGCAAAAACATATGCATGTACGTAAGTGTACAAGCCTATTGTAAATTCTAGTAAAGTGTCTGGAGCACATAGTTTACAAGTAATTTAAAAAATACACAGTACTCTTCATTGTAATTTCCAAACAACCAATTGATTCTCACAGAATACTTCTGTTGATTTTTGGCGAACTCTTGTCTCTACAGGTAACCCATGCCTGTAATTGATCAGCGAGGATCCTTCCCACGCCCATGTTGGTGGATTTTTTTTTTTTTTTTGCATTAACGGATAAGACAAAAATGAAGCCACAAAACTCAGTCAGATCCTCTCTTGTTTGTCAACGACTTCTTGACTGAACTGGATTATAGTTTTCTAATACTAAAAGAATATTTCCTCCATTTTCTTGTGCTGTTCACACTGTATTGGCTTCAACACAGTATTAAGTTTAATCTGCACTGTTAACGTTTTCTCTATCCTTTTATTGAGTCAAGACACTCTGCAAAGCAATAAATCAAGTGCTGATTTGCAGGTATGCCCGCATCTGGGGTGTAAACATTCCTGCTACGACCTAGTTCAAGGCACACCTCACAGGACTGACACAGAGTGTGAGCAATGGTCAGCAGTAATTGTGGGTGGAACTAGGAAAGGGGAGACACAGTGTGTGGGGCGTCTTAGGCACACACACTGTGCACCCGACACCAAGACCAGGGATTTAATTATGGTTACAGAACAAAAGGCACACGTATCAGCTTCACAAATAAAAATACCCATTTGATAGGAGCTGGGAGATGAAAGGGGGAGGGAGAGGCAAAGGGGCAGGCAGGGCACCCACCTCACCTTGCAGGACTAGAAAGAGGCCTGCCCATATTGGCTTAAACCAGCTTCTGAGGCTGCTGCTGACTTCTCTCCTCACGGGAGGTCCAGGAACGGGCACCTGGCTGTCTGCTGCCCTGCGTTCACTTCTGTCTGGTTCCCGGCTGCTCCCTCTGGGCCCTGGGGGTCCCCTCATCTGTTAGTCTCCTCTCCACTCCTCTTCTTTGCCGAGCCCCTCTTACAACACAGCACTCTAAAATAGCTTTTCTTTATTAAAATCCATTTATTCTAAAGCTCTTAGGCAGCATTATGAATACTGGTTTTAAACATTAGCCAGAGGATTACAGATAAAATAGAAACTATTTCTCAAAGAAATTTCATCTAAAAATATACCAGTTTCTGCTCTCACCTTATTTTACTGAAGCGCATCAGAGGGAATGCTGGACCTGTGTCCAGGTGAAGGTCACTTATGCCTCTTCATGTTATTCCCAGGAATTACTCAAGAATAGATGAAAAAAAATAGAGGCGAGTTGTCTAAAAAGAGATGTCCATGTAAACAGGCCTTCCCAGCCAGGGAAAAAGAGTTTTCTGCATAAATAATTCAAATAAACCAGGACAAAAGGTGTACCGACCCTGAGGGGGCTCAGGACCCTGCCATCTGGCTGGATGTTACTGCTCACGGAGCTTGAAAAGCCTGTACTGAAGAGTTCTGTGAGCTGTTTCATTTGCCTGTCATTCTTCCCTTGATCTCTGAAAGCCTTTCTCTCCCAAAATTCAGTTAGTCGTTCTGGAAGAAGCTGCGGAGACAGCCCGACTGACTGGGCTACTTAACTCCGTTCAAGTGACTGAAGATGAACAGGTCGCTTTAGTGTCACGGGTACTTGATTTCATTCTCCATTTGCAGCAGTGAAAACTGCATGATGGCATGGTAAAATACCCCCAAATTATAATTAATTCTAATTAGCCAATAAAATCTTAGTGCACTAAAATCTTCATTAACCAGAACTGAAGTAGCCAGAATTGCCATGCTGTATTCCATTTATTTATAAGAGAGAGACAGATCAAGTAGAAATATAATCTACAACCAAATTATAATACAAATTTCAGGCAACATTCTGGGATTGGTCTAGCACTGCCCTCACCTGTAATGCAGGCCACATTCAAATTTGCCCATGGGGACCATGCTTTGGTTGGCCCCTCCATCCGTCCTGCCAGGCCCAAGTCCCCTCGCCCCTCCACACCCTGGGGGTGTCAGGTCCTCCCCTCTTCTTCCTGGAGGCCTTCCTCCCAGCCTACATTTCTGCCTGGGCCCAGCCACTCGTGCTCATTTGAAACGCTGGGCTGTAGGCTTAGCCGACATTCCCTCCTTGACCTTTGTTTTCACTGCCTTTCACGAATACATCACTCCTGCCTACGAGAGTTTAGGACAGGACATACCTTCCACCCACCCCCGTCCCAACACCCATGGACCTCACTGCCACAGCCCCCAAATCTCAAGAAACAGAACTCAAGGGGTGTGGGGAGAGGTGAGTGGGTGGGCTGTCTGGGAGCTAAGGGGCACCTCCCAGGTGGGCAAAGCATGAACAGGAAAGGCCTCTGTTACCCCACCTGGCCCGCCTCTCACACAAGGGGGAAAGGAGGCATCACTCTCACCCCTCAGCCCAGACTGCATGGAGCTTGTCTGGCTATGGCAGCCCTTCTCTCCTCATTACTGGGCAGGTTAACTTCACGTGGAGGGGGTGACACCACCCATCTGAAAGTGTAAATGACCCCCAGAAACCCTTCTGGTGCGAAGACCTTCAGCGAACTGTCCAGGCCAGGGCCACCCACTTCTGTCTCTGAGGCGTCTCAGCCTATTTCCCAGGGGCTCCTTCCCCCAACTCTTCCCTGGTCTCCTGACCCCACACTCCCTTTGACCCCCCGCACTCCCTGCAGAGCCCTGGGCTGGACAAGGGGCGGAGTCCCGGCAGCCAAGGGCCTCGCGGAGAAACGTACCTCCCCCCACCCCCGACCTCCAAACAAAGCAAAAAAAAATCTAACAAGGAAGCGAGGACCTTAGTTGGCCGCGGGCCTTTAGAACCCAAACGAAGCTAAGACGGACAGCAGAACCGAGGCCATTAGGACATGTTAAAGTGATGACCGTCCCTTCTTGATCATTAGTATTCACTTAGAAAATCGTAATTCCCATGACGTCCCTGTTAGAGAAAACCTTAGGCTGAAGATGAAGAACTACATTTTGTGTCCGTGTGGGCGATAACCCGCACTTAGAAGCTTAAAGCCGGCTGGGAATTGCGAGGGGCCCCGCGCAGGCGCAGAGCTGAGCGCCAGATCACCGCACGTCTTCGCTGCCAGGAGAGGTGAGGGTTCGGTGAGAGAGGAGAGGTGGTAGCGGACATTCGGGGGTTAAGGGTCAAGATGATGGTCAGATGAGCTGAGGGGTGGGCCTTCTGCCGGCTGGAAACCCGAGTAGAGCGTATGCCTTCGAACTGGGCAGTCCGAGAAGGCCTCGACCGGAGCAGCCGGGAGCATACAGGGACTCGCAGGCGCCTGAGGGGCGACGAAGACGGCGCTGCGCAGGCGCGGTGTGACCAGCGGGCCCGCGCAGGCGCAGTCTGGCGGCGGCCCCTGAGCACGCGCGGAGTGGACGCCCGTGGTCGGCAGGCGGGTTGAGGAGGCTCGTCTACTGTGTCAGGTGTGTCTCGCCCGTCTCCTTCGCCTGTCATGCTTTCCGCAGGGGCGTTTGTGGTGTGCGGCCGCCGCCATGTAGGAGCCTCGGCAGGGAGCCGGCCCTGCCTTTCACGCGGCGCGGCTCCGGCCTGGTCTCCCCTCGGCGCGCATCGGGGCGACGCGCTCTGCCCTTCTAGCCCGCGCCGGCCGGTGACGCCATCGGAAGGCGACCGGAAGAGCCGGCGCCGCGTGTCCGTCCGACTATGGCTCCGCGTCACCTCCGCCCCCTCCCCTCTCCCTGTGTCCCCTCTCCGTATCCCGTCCCTTTTTCCCTTCTCTGACTGCAAAGTGGGCCTCTTTAACCTGTTTCTCGGCCCCGTGGGGAAGGATGAGAAGCAGAGTAGGAGGCGAGGGAGCAAGGAGCGAAGGAAGGTCCTCCCTGCAGATTGTCTGCAGTCAGGCCACACTTTGGTTGGAGTAGGTGCACGGATGAATTTGTCTCTTTCAAGTAAACAGGTGTTTAATAACGGTTTCACATTTATATTTAGTGTGTTGTCATCACTGCTCAGAGTAGAGACCTCCCTGGCCAGCAAGGGGAGCACCCAGGATGACCCACCTTCCAGGGGCTCGGGACTGGGTGCCCTGTGGGAGAGCTGGGGCCAGGCAGGCTTCTCCTGGGGTCCTGCAAGGAGGGGTTGGCGAGGGTGTGTGCCTGGCCTCTGCCCTCACCTCCTTCTTCTCCCAACTCCTCTTAGCTAAGGTCCTCCAGCTCAGACGTTACTGTGTAGATTTAGCCTCTCCGACTTCTTCCTGTTGCTTTAGTCACTCGTGACCTCGTGCACCAAGAGGAAGGCGTCCTGGAGCTGCATTCTTCCTGCGTGGGCCATGGGGACGTGAGTGGGAGGAGTGAGTAAGACTATGGGCATTCGTGCAAAATAAACGTGTTGAAATGTTAGCCGTGTGTGTTCACTTTATGTTTTTCCTTTCACCCTCATTTCAAGCCTATGGTTTATGTAAGTCATTGTTCGAAGGATTTTAGTTTGTTCTAAATCAGAATTACTCTGAAGTTAATACGTAAGCAGATTCTCATGAAAGAAAAAAAACTAGGTGGGGAAGGGGATGCAAGGAGAGTGCTTATGAGAAGTTCTGATCTAAAAATATATCCAGAACGACCATTTCTTGCCACCTCCCCAGGGTAATTGATACATATTGTGGGGGAGTTGCTTTGAGGCTATGCCAGCATCCTGTTTCTCCTCAGATTTTTGCCCAATTTCTGGAAACAATTATTACAGGGTTGTTTGCCTAATGGTGGTATTCTGTTTCCCTCATTCCTTCCTTATGTATTTATTTATTTTTGGCTGTTCCTGGAGGCACGCAGGATGTTAGTTCCCTGACCAGGGATTGAACCCGTGTCCCCTGCATTGGGAGCTTGGAGTCTTAACCACTGGACTGCGAGGGAGGTACCCCCTTCCTCATTTTTTTTAAATTTTGAATGTTTATTTATTTGGTTGCACCGGGTCTTAGTTGCGGCTTACCGGCTCCTTAGTTGTGGCATGCGAACTCTTAGTTGCAGCATACATGTGGGATCTAGTTCCCTGACCAGGGATTGAACCTGGGCCCCCTGCATTGGGACCGTGGAGTCCTAACCACTGTGCCACCAGGGAAGCCGCTTCCTCATTTGTTAATAACATTTTTTCTGTAGGAAAACACTTTCTTCTTCCACATTTATTTATTTGAATATTTATATGAGTATGGACTGAGACCTTTTGGTCTATGGGAGATTAGCCAATACTGTCATTATTAATTAATGGCACACTCATTATATTAATAAGTAAAGATTACATTTTCCTCAAATCATTCCAGCTCTGGCCATTAGGAGCCCTTGATATCAGACTCCTTGATATTTACTCCGTGAAGTCCTCAAGGCTGTCCTTCTCTCCAACATCCTGTTTGCAGGTGGAGATGTGGGGTCAGTTTGCAAGGAAAAAGAAGTCGTTCAGACGGCTGGTCCCTGGAGAGGCGATTTCCTGCATAAATGGCGAAATCGAAGGATGAACACTGATGGTGGCAGTGATGGTAATGTGGCCACTTGTCGGGTGTACTGGGTAGTGGGTGAAGCATTTGGGACACGTTTTTTTATTACACCCTCATCGTAAACCTAAGCCTCACCTTCGCCGTCCTGGTTTTCCCCACGAGGAGTTGGAGCCTGGGCGCCTCGGGGCCTGAGCGGGGCTCACTCTGCGTAAGAGGAGGAGGCGGTGTGCCAGGGGGTCCGTCCTTCCCCATCTGCTGGGCAGCCACGCTTGGAGGGACCCCCACCAGGCAGAGCGGTGCTGCGCTCGCCTGCGTCCTTTGCGACGGCTCCACCCTTGCAGGGCAGCCGATAAAAAGGGCCCTTTCTGTGTGCACATGGGCACATGTTACACCCATTCCCAGTGGAGCTCCAGGGGCTAAAAATAACCACGTGTTTTCTGTTTTATCCAGAAAAGAGGAAATGTGCAGTGTTATTTCGTAACATTTACGATTTTGGAAAACTTGAATTTTTTCCACACGTATTTTTAAAATGTCTTTGGAGCTGTCCTTGGAGGAAAAGACATGATGCAGATTTCACCAAGCGTCTGTCTGCTTTGTTGTCCACATCTTCAGGAAACAGCTCTGTGGAGAAGGGGAACCATCCCTCAACACACATGGCCAAGGGATGGACTTGCAAGCAACCCCCCAGATCAGGTCACGGGGGTCATAGGAGGAAAGCCAGCTCTTAAGGGGCCTTGGGACCTCACAGCCCAGGCCAGAGGGGAGAAGGGACCTGCCCAGGGTCCGTTGGCATGGCCTGTTCTGTGTAGAAGGGGAGGCGTGCTGTCCCACGGCCACTGGCTGCCTGCAAGAGAGCCAGGCTTCATGGTCCAGGCTCAGCATCGGACCTTCCCCTGACCCACCTCGGGCTTCGTGCGGCCTTTGTTTCTTGAGGCTTGTTTGCTCCTTATGTGAGCCAGCACCGCTGAGACACTGTCCCAGTTGTTTCTAAGGCTCCCCTGTAGGAGGCTACCAGGCTGATGGTCACGAGCTGGTACCAGTGCAGCTCCCCGCCCTTCTCACTGAGACTCTGGAAAGTTAAGAAATATGGAAAGAACAAACAAAGTAAAGGAGACACAAGTCGCCCACAGCACAGGAAGCTGGGAATGTGGGTGTGTAATCACTGAGACCATAGAGGTATTTCTGGCGAGCCAAGGGCAGAAGGACTATGGGCAGGTGTGGGTATGGCTGGACCTGCAGGAGCGCCCTTCCTACCCAGACCCCTGCTGCATATGCAGCCTTGAGCAGAGGCACCGGCATGGAACTGGGAGGTAAGTGGTAGAATATGTGGAAAGAACAGAGAACACAAATATGTGGAATGAACACGTTTCCTATAGCTATTCAGTGGTAATTTGAAAATGTAACGGACAAACTGAGACCTGATCTCAATAGGACAAGCTAGGAACAAACTCATCCAGGAAGGCAGAGGCTTAATGTGAGAAAGCTCAGTGTCACTGAGGTTATAAAAATGGTGTGACCAAGGCAGAGACAGCTGTGCCCTGGAGAGCAGATTAATTCTTCTGGGTTTTAAGGACTCAGGATAAGTCAAAGCAAAAATACATCTGGATCTTTCTAAACCCACTGTATGGTTGCCCCCCCAACCAAGACGGAGGTTCTCTTGCTCTATGGACGCCCCCTGGTCGTCCAGTCCCTGCCTGACCTACACCCACTCACGTGGCTGACTTTCCCTTTTCATCCTAGAGCCTAATCAGTAAAATGCCTACATGCTTGCCCCTGGTCCCCCCCAACTAGTGACTTCTAATCTTTAGAGCTAAACATCTCCACCTTGATAGCTTATCACAGGGACAGGGAGGGCCGTGCTCCTCCACTGGTTTCCCTGGTAACTGATGAGCCAACCTGACGTCATTTCCCCCTGTAACTGGTAACGCCCCCTCCCTCCAGGAGGGAAGACAGTCCCCACCTTGCTTCAGGCGCATAAGGTCCCTGTCCATTAAGCCACTGATGTCTCTGCCGCTGACTCCAGGCTCTATGGTCTTGAGGCTGGGCAAGGACATGGCTCGTAGGCCTGCAGGGGGCAGCCCACCACCTACTAATGTGATTCAAAGGCTCATCTGGACGGATAGGTGGGCAGGAAGAACCCCAGTGTTTTAAGCGAAGAGTGTCAAGTGCCGAGACCCTTTATGAGATCCTGAACTGGCACACGTGCCCGCCGGGGAGTCCAGACAGGACTGAGCTCTTCTGGCTCCAGAGGGTCCACGGCTCAGGAACCTGAGCTGGATCCTTGGCAGGGCTGCGTGGTGCTGACGGTTAGAGGGGCGGAGTGAAGCGGGGTTATCACTCCGTCGTTTCCTGGCGTGGTTTTGACACAGCAGGGTCCTGGTTTGCAGGGAAAATGGGGGGGTTATGGAGCCTTCGGGTCAGCAACACGCTTTCACAGCAGCTAGGAAAACACCCTCACGCTGTACTTCTACTCCATGGGTTTGAGATTGTCGCACACACAGCCTTGGAAGTAAACACACAGGCTCTTTGGCCCAGCAGTTCTACTTTGGGAATCTATCCTCGCAAAATAATGAGTGACCCCAGGCAAGCTACGTGCAGAAAGATGTTTACTTCTATGTAAAACATCAGAAACAATGTAAGTACCTACCAGTCAGGAGATACATTACGATACAATCATATGGTGAAGTATCATTTTGTGTTGAGTTGTGTTTGTGGCAGTGGAATATTTCTGAGGTATAATTTCATGGGGGTAAGTTTACAGAATAGTATGTACAGGAAAAATAGTACAGCTCGAAGAAAAAAATGCACAGAAAAACCTGGAAGGCAGGGAGGTTTAGGAAAGGAGGCTGACTTTGTATGAAAGTAGGTCATGTGGAGGGAGGCAAGGAGGGAGGGACGAGGGGTTCCAGCAAATCCAGGGAAGAAGCTTGTGGAAGACAGGGGACCCTTCCCGCCCTTTAACCCCTTCCTGACATTTCTGTACTGTGGCTTGGCCTTCCCTTAGGACACCAGCCCCAGGATTAGTTCAGGAGCCCAGCGGCCTTTGGACTTCCAAAGCTGGCCCGAGCCTGGCAGATTTCCAGGGCAGCTGGGCTGCCGGTGGGGCTCTCAGGGCAGTTCCCCAGGCTGGACCACTGGCTCCACTACTCTACTCGCCCGCTCCTTCCCCACGCAGGCCTCCCAGAAAGGACAGTCGTTCTCCTCCAGACCTCTCCGTTGCCCTCCTGTCCTCAGCGGGGACCCCATCACCCTGTGGAAGGGAGGTCCTTGCAGCCCAGAAGCAGGCCCAGCCCTCAGGGTTCCCCGGCCACAGTGGGCTCTGTCTGGGAAGGAAGTTCCACCCACAGGCCCAGCTAGTGGCCAGGGCAGGGCCATGCTGACAGCATGGCGGACAGTGTCTTATGTCACTGGGCCTGCATGTTTTGGGCCTTGCCTGTGCCAGCCTGTCGTTTGCCGGGAACTGGAGACGCACAGGTTCTGAAATGAGACGGCAGTTGTCGCCTCCATCAACCCATTCTCCGGGGGCTGTGCTGCTTCTACTTGGGGTCTCTGGGTTCGGTGTGTGTGATGGGGGGACCTGACGGAGGGTTCCAGGTGTAAGAGAAGCAGCCCCACCAAGTGTCTTGCTGCAGCCTGGTGGTGCCTGTGAGCCTGGGGTCAGAACCTGGCACTCAACCTCTCGGTGCCTCGGTGTCTCCATCTCTGAAATGGATATGATAACAGCAGCTATTTCGTAGACCTATTATGAGATATTAGCAACTAACACACGTAGAAACACCTAGAACACCGGGTGGCGTGTGGGAAGCACTCCAACGTGTCAGCTTGCTGTAAAGACCAGTCTTCTGTCCTGACGGTAGAAGCAGGCAGCAGGCTGCCTCTAGTGGCCTGGGGTCACCAGCAGGGCCGGTGCAGGACTCAGGGCCGGAGCTCGGCCATTGCCCATCGATGACACAGCCACCCTCCAACTGGTCACTCTCTAAAGGACAGGCAATGAGCAGGGTCCAGGGTCAGCCCCCAAGGATTCAGTCGGCACGACCTGCCCTGTGCACCCAGTGCCCCTGTTAGTGGATCTGAGCCATCCCGTCCCTGGGAGATGAAGGAGCTGGGCTGTCACCTGAGTGTCTGCGGCTGAGGGTGGACTGACGCATTCCAGGACACAGAGCTGGGGCCTAGCCCTTGGCTGCTCACTTCGACAACGTTCCCTGAACCCCAGTCTGGGAGCGAGGATGGGGTGGAGCCACAGTCCTCACAAGATTGTTTCCCCTTCCTTGGATTTATGAGCGAAGCAGTGGGGTTGGGATGTGTATGATGGTGGCAAATCTGAGGGGTCTCTGGGCTCCCATGAGAGGGCAGACCCCGTAGCTTACCTCCTCCCGACAGGAGTTTCACAGAGTGGACACCTGCGTCTCCTGCACAATGGGCGGGGCCCAGAGAGGACGCACGTCCTTGTCAGTTCTGAGACTGGGGCACGTTGGGTAGGGGTCTCCCACCCATGCCAGGCAGCTCTCAAGAGACACGGGCAGGCCGCAGCCAGGGGAAAGGCAGACGCTTCGACGCGTGTGTCGGAACAGAGGGAGCGAACCACTGGCAGGCCCAGCGCGTACTACATACGCGCTTCAGCGCGGTGAGAATTAAAACTGCAGGGTTTAACACCAACGTGAGCCGAGTCACGGCAAGGGTGTGGGGCACCAGGAGCCCTCCCATCCTGTGGGTGGGAATGTACACTTGTAAGATCCTAGAGCCTCTGGGCAGCTACTCGGACGTCTCTCCCAAGGCCAAGCGCACACTGACTTCGGGACCAGCGAATCCAGAGGTGTCAGGTGCCCCTCGACAGCAGAACGAACTCACATACAACGTGGGGACAACCGGTGTGAATGCATCTCAGAAATGCCAGTTCAGTGGAGGAAGCAGGATGCCCACAGCACAACCACTACAGAGAGGCAGATGCGCCCATGATGGCGGGAGTGTGGGTAGTGGTCATTCTTGGGGACTGGTGACTAAGGCATTTGGGAGCCTTCTAAGGTACTTGGAACTTTTTATGTCTTGGTCTGGGTGTGGATTGCACATGTGTTCAGTTTATAAAGCCGTACTCTGAGCATATCTGCACTTTATTAGCGAGACACTCGAGAAACAAAAGCGCCCTGACCAAGGGGCTGCAGTTGTGGCCCACGTGAGGCACCTGCATGGCCTCGGACAGCCCTTCCCATCTGGGCCTCAGTTTTCACGACTGTGGAGCAAGGGGCTGGACGCAGCTGAGGAGACCTGAGCCCTGTCCACAGGCATTTTCACACTGACCTTGACCTCAGGGCTCCCGTGACCCCTGGCCGCAGGGCTCAGGGTTGGGAAATCGCACGGTGACTCACTTCCCTCAGCTCATCCAGAGCCAGCCAGGGTCTGATCTCACTTTTTCCACTTGGAGGGAGCAGCAGGGGGAGGGGCCTCTGAGTGTGGTGGGCGGGTGGGTTTGGGGGAAGGCCATCCACCAGCCCTGCTAGCTGCCCACGTGACCCTCACTCGGGACCCTGGGGATGCAGGTGCAGGGCCATCTGTGCCCATGGCTCCCACTCTCCTTCGGGCCCCTACCTGCAGCTGGAAGGGTCCTCTGGCCTCTGCTGCAACTTGTTATCATGATGGTTCAGAAAATCTGAGTAATTGATTAGCACTCAGATCGTGAAAATAGCGATGGTTCAATGCTTTCTGTATGTCAGGCTGTGCTAGAGACTGTAGCCTTCAACACATCCGCATGCTGCGGGCCGGCCCAGGGGTGGAGAGTTGATAACATCTTTTACAGGAGAGTAAACTGAGGTCACTTGCTCAGGCCCCCAAGGTGGTCGCAGTGACCACAGCAATCTGCAACATCACACACTAGGTGCTTGCTAATTCTTTCCTTTTTGCATTTTCATTGTATTTAATCTTTGTTCATCCCTTTATTTGTTCATTTATTTTAAACAGCTTTATTGAGTTATAATTCACAGACCACACAATGCACCCATTTAAAGGGTCACCTCAATGGTCTTGGTTTATTCTTGGATAAGAGCAACCATCACGTGGTCAATTCGGGGTGTTTCCATCACCACAAAGAGCAACGTGTACCCTTTAGCTAACGCCGCCCCCCCCCCCCCCGCCGTGGTCAGGTTTGACTATAAAGGTTGGTGTGGTTGGCAGTGTCTAGCGAGATCCCCTCCTGGCTTGGCACAGTGACCCGCGGCCCAAGTTGCCCCTGCTGGTGGCTCCTGCCTATGCTGTGCTCTGTGCTGTGTGTCTGCCCAGCTCTGTCGCAGAACAGCCGCTTAGGGGCAGGAGCGTGGGACCTGGCCTCCTCTAAGTGGCCCAGACCTGCCTGTAGCTTAGAGTCTCCCTGGAGTTACTGAAAACATGAATATAAAATAGGAGACAAACGGATATGCCTCATCTTAACCATTGGAGAATCACGGGGCCTAAATACCCAAGATCACAGCACAGTTTGCCCTAAAATCTCCCATGATGGGCGTGGATGCTTGACCCAGCCTGGAACCCCACGGACTACACCCCACAGACTACCCCATGATGGGCCGTATTAAAATAGTTAATATGGCCCAACGTGAGTGAAGACCGGGCTCTCAAATTTGAGGCGCACTAAGCTAGTGAGGGAGCAGTTATTCCCAAGCTTCTCCATTCATCAGCCTCTTTTGGCCTGTTCTGAAATCTGGGTCATTGGTTCTGTGAGTCTATTCCAGCCGCAGGGGGCCTTGGCCCTGGGGATACCCTGGGAGGTGCTCACTGACAGCTGCTCCGGCCCTGTTTGCACCAGTCATGGCTCAGATCTGCCTCAACCCTGCTTTCATTGTAGTGGTATTATTTTGAATAAACAGATTTATTTCTCAATCTGGGAGAAATCACTGCATTTGGCCAAAACAGACATGTTTTATGTTTTTTAAAATCAGCTCTACTGTGCTCAAAAAATAAAGAAAAGATGTGCAAAGACAGTCTTGGTTGTTTAGGTGACACCAAGGGAACTCCTGCAAGAAGCCCAGGGACTAAGGGCTGATCCAGTGCCAGGAGGGTCATTTCTGAGCAGGTCACAGGGTGATGAGTCAAGGAGCAGAGCTGCAATGAGTCAAGGTCACAGCTCAGAAACTCATCAGACACCAGCTGCTGCAGGACCTGGGCCCCCCATGAGAAGCCTGGGGCGGCGATGGGAGTGGGGAGGGGGCTGCAGGGCTGCGTCTTCCAGGGTGTGCGTCGGTGCCGTGGACATTCTCAGTCCTGGCTGCTTCCCTAAGCAAGTGACACCCTTCCTCCCTGCTCAGGGGATCGCTGAATTCCTCACATTCCTCCGTCTTGGACCCTCACTTACTGCCTCTCGCCCGGCTGTGTGTTAGCTGGACCTGCTCTCATACTTTGTGCTAAGCTGGAGAGAATGGACCAGATTTTGTTCATGAGAGTTTCCTTGGATCCTGGGGAATTCTAGGCAAAAGTTTGGGATCAACACTTGGATACCCCTCTCTAGCCATACTGAGTTCCCGATGGCTCCCCAGACCCCACGCCTCTCCATCTGCAGAGACAAAGTGCACCTCCCAGCCGTGTTGTGACACTAAGCTGTTCACACCAGCACGTTTAGCCAGAAGAAATCTCGTCACTCCTCCCAAACTCCAGAGCACAGCTTCTCCATCCCTTGAAGGTCAGAACTATGCTCCTGACCCTGTGGTCATTTAGGGCCAGAGCTTGTCTTCCTGATGTTCTGTGGGCCCCTAGGGTCTGGCATGTAGGTGTGTGTGTGCCTATTTGGGCATGTGGAAATGAACACGCCCAGGTGTGAGCAGCCAACACACATGTGAACATTTGACCACATGAGAACACCTGTCACCCAGGTATTACATGACCTCACGATGACATTACATAGGTGGATAAATAGGCTCAGTGACCTTGCTCGGGGTCACAGCGAGGAAGGGATGGAGCCAGGATTTAAGTCCAGGTCTGTCTGACACCAAAGTGCAGATGTGTGACTACGGCTTTCTACTGCCTCCCCATGTGCACTGGCCCCTCAGCCTGATGCCCAGGGCCCAGAGAATGAATGACTGGGCTCCTACCTCAAGGAACTTAGTTTTTGGAAGAGAGTGACATGAAACCACCAATCCCTAGATAAAGTGGAAGGAGCAGTGATAAGTGTATGTCAAGGGTTGCTATGTCTGCATGTTTGTGTCCCCCCAATTCACGTGTTAAATCCTAACACCCAACGTGACAGTGTCAGGAAGTGGGGCTCTTGGGGGTGACTAGGTCATAAGGGTAGAGCCCTGAAGAATGGAATTATGCCCCTGTAAGAGCTTCCTCGCTGCTTCCACCAGGTGAGGACACAGTGGGAAGGAGCTGGCATGAACCAGGAAGGCTCACCACCAGTTTGGTCTGGGCTTCCAGCCTCCAGACTGTGAGCAATTAGTGTCCACTATTTGTAACCACCAGGTATGGTGTTTGGTTATGGCAGCCAGAGCTGACTGAGACAAAGGCAGTATAGGAGCAGAGGGAGGGCCCCAACTCAAACTGGGGGGCCAGGCAGGCTGCCTGGGGAGTGGACATTGAGATGGGTCTTGAGCTGAAAGAAGTCCATATGGATGAAGATAGTTGGGTGGCTTTAGGCAGAGACAATAGGGTGGGTAAGGTCTGGAGCAGCCTGTGAGTTACAGGAATTCAGGGACCTCTGCGTGATTCCACGTGGTACATGGGGCTGGAGGAAGCAGGAAGAACCCTTGAGGTGGGCACTGAGTGGAGGGGTTGGGAGTCAGGTGGGCAGAGTGTCAAGCAGAGAATCCTCTGAGTGTGGTGGGGAACTGGGACTGGCAAATCCATTGGAAGTGACTGCAGCGGCTCAATTGAGGGCAGGAGCAGGGCCAGAGAGTGGCCATGGAGATGGAGAGGGGTGGACAAGTGAGGGAATTACTGAGAGAGAGACTCTTCGGATGATGGGGGGGTAGGGGGGAGAGAAGGAGGTTTGCTTTAGGAAGGAAGGGAGATGGCTGGTGGACAAGAGCAGGTTGCTGTGTGGGAACGGGAATCTGAAAATGGAATCATTTGCGGGAGGTCCTCTCTCTCCCTCCCTTCTCTTGTACCATCTAGCCCCAGCCCTCCTCTGGCAAACCTCAGGGCTCCGAAGGGTTTCCCTCTCTGTACACTGCAGTGCGCCCTCTGTTAAGATAGTGATCTGTTTCTCAAGTCCGTTGTAGTGAAGCCATCGTGACCTTTGAAACAGATGAAATGTATACTTTTTCCAAGTGTGGCTCAAAGGATGTGAGGTTTGTGCACAAGGCAGTTCTAAAAGTGGATGGGTAATTGCTGGTTCTCCTTCCTGTGATGATTTTGTAAGATCACGAACACTCACCCCTCAGAGAAAAGAACTAGAAAATCTGCACAAAATGCAAAAACGTGCTGTTTGAAGGCATCAGGGAGTGAGCGGCAGCTGCAGACAAATTCTGGGTGGGGCTGTATGAAGAGCATTCTGTGGCTTCCAGTCTGGGCCTGGTGCAAGCGGGCGGTGCGTGGGGGGAAGAGTGCTCTGGGGAAAACGAGGTTAGGGTTAGGGTATGGGTTAGGGTACGGGTTAGGGTACGGGTTAGGGTACAGGGTTAGGGTATGGGTTAGGGTACAGGGTTAGGGTACGGGTTAGGGTACAGGGTTAGGGTACGGGTTAGGGTATGGGTTAGGGTACAGGGTTAGGGTACGGGTTAGGGTACAGGTTAGCGTTAGGGTACGGGTTAGGGCACGGTTTAGGGTTAGGGATAGGATAGGAACCCCTTATGAGATATATATATTTTTTCCATTTTTTAAAATTTAGTTTTTAATGCCCGACATTGGAAGTTTTACCTCTTGAATTTTGGGTGGTTGTTTTATTTTGTTTTTTTTTTATTGGACTATAGTTTATCATCATCATTTAACATATTTCAAACACACACAACACACAATGTGGCATTGTATAGATGTACTGGAACTCGGTGTATAGTGGATAGCTATTGACACACACACACTTCTTTTCACATACACTTCTTTGTGGTAAGTCATGCTGAAATCCATGTCCTCATGACCACAAGTGCATTTTCCCCAGTGTCCCCCCCACACCAATTTGTTGTCTTTGGAGTTTGTCACGGTCTATGCAGAGATAGACTTTTACTTCCACTTGTATGGGTCTGAGCGTATCAGCCTTTCCTTTCCAGCTTCTGGGCTTTCCCTGTACATTCGAAAGACCTCCTCCGTTCGAAAGTATGGAATGAAAACCGACTCATGCATTGTTGTTCTCTGAGCACTTGCTGGGTTTCGGTTTGCCAGTCCACGGCTTCCCTCCTTCCCAGGAGCCAGGATCTCGCTCTTGCACTCTGGGCAGCGCTTGCTGGCCACCAGGCCCCGCCTGCGTCTCCGTGGAATTTTAACCACCTGGAAATCGCGTGGGTAGTGTGTTTCCATGGCGGCAGACGCCAGCCAACACCTTCCCAGCCTCCTCTCCGCGCCCCCGCTCCCTCTGTGTGCTACCGGGGTCGGTCGTGCCGTGCTGTGCCGCGCAAAACCGGGAGCTAAGTCCCACGAGGATGCCTCAGGGCCGGGGCGGACGCCCTCCACCCGCCCCGGGACAAGCTTTGGCTTTGGGGCAGCCAGAGCTTCGTCCTCGCTCCCGGGCGCTCGGAATCTTCCCGCTGACGTTCGCGCCGGTTGTCGGCCGCCATCTGGCGGCCTCTTTTATATCGTCTCTTCCCTCTGGAGCTCCGGCGACCTTTGCGATGGATGGGACGCGGCCTCCGAGCGGGAAGCGGAGTTCCGGGCATCCGGCGAAGCTGGCGGCATCTCTCCTGGTCCGGCAGGGGCGTGGGCGTGTCGTTCTCTCGCCGGAGGCTGGGCGCGCAGGCTCACAGGGGGGCGGTCCGCGCCGCGCTTCCGCCCGGACGTGGGGCCGCCTGGCCCGGCGTACCAGTATCCGCCAGCGCCCCTTTGGCTGCACGGACCCACGCTACGATGGCCCGGCGCTGCGGAGAGGAAAGCGAGAGTGTCCTGCACCCAGACGCCTGTGGCGCGGTGGTTCTTTGTCAACCTTACTAATTTCCCCACTCCCTCTACACTTCCTGCTCCCGAGAAGGCTGACCGGTATGTGCTGAGGCCCGTGGAGCGTGGAGTGGACTCAGTGGCGGGCACGCTTGAGTCCTGGGGGTTGTATTGTTTCTGATAGACTTTTCGGAGTCGCACTCAGGAGGTGGGGACCGCCCCGGGCCATGAGAGATAACCTGGATAGGGTGGCACGGGTCTGGATGTTGTCTGTCTTGGGGCCCAGTCGTCAGAGGTGCGTCTGTAGAATTTTCCCCAAGCTCCCATCTAGAGACATTGACGGACTGGTACCTGCCAACTTGGGCGAACTCGAGAGGGCATACCCCGCCCACTCTCTCCCTCATTCCTGCCGCTCCTGCCCCCCACCCCCCTTTGCTGTCCCGCTACCGTGAGATGGCCGTGAGAGCTCTGGGGCTGGCAGTGATGAGGTAGTGCTGGGGACCAGTGGCTGGACTGAGGTGCCGGGGGACCCCTGCAATTTGTGAACAGCCAGCCCCCATTGCTGGGTGTGGTAAGTTTTTCACCTAATGTGGGCATTTTTTTTGCTGCTAGAGAGGTGTGGTTTTCTTCAGTGCGTGTTGCCAGGGACATTGGGCTTCTGGACGTGCATAGTGCTCTGGGTTTGAGCACAGCTTTGCAGCTGGCTCTCCCCTTGCTTCTTGAGCTGCCTGCCTGGGTGTGTGCATTGGCTCTTAGGTGTGTGTCCAGCTGACCCAATCC